>NC_088889.1:81334969-81975177 GCF_037157495.1 Lathamus discolor | reverse complement strand
CTATCACAGTTCATCTACAGACTTAGGCGACAGTGGATGTGACAAAATCCTCCTTTATTGAGCACTCCCTTAACTCACGTCATATCCGAACAATACTAGGAAGATTTAGCCTTGGGTGAGATGATTTAGTATGAGGTGTCCCTGACCATGGCAGGGGGGGTTGGAACTAGATGATCTTAAGGTCCTTTCCAACCCTAACTTTTCTATGATTCTATGATTTTATGTTACTTTGTGATCACCGAATAAAACATTTATCATCAGGTCTAAGAACATGCCTCACAGAAGCTGAACACAACACATATCAGTTTGTCCATTCCTAATCCATATTCTTAACAGTGAAACCAATGAGGACTTCTAAGTTAAGTGTCTTTAAAGAGTTTAAGGGAGTTAAATTAATGCAATTATATCCAAACTTGTAATCTCAGGAGAAAGCTCTAGACTTGCCATGGGTTACTGTCTACAAAGCCATGTAGATGGACTTTAATTAAATTCTTCTACTTATAGAACTGGTATTTCCCAAAAGCTTTGAACTTTTACACATGCTTATTAAAAGTTATACAAATTCAAAAAATTCTGCTTACAACTGTTATTCTCCTAGAAACATAAGACTCTGCCTTTACCACCCACTGCTCAAGGACTCTCCCCTTCTGCTTCTATTTTCACTTCCATGTCTTCCCTTTAACATTTTTACACAGTTTTTAACCTTTCATTTACATTTATTACCTTTTATTTCCTACTTCTCTCACCACTGTTGGTTTACAACTGCTGGTTTACAACTGCTGGTTTCACCTCACCATTGAATGAGGAAGTTCTTTTAGTTAACGCCATCATCCATCTTGACTAAGGAATTACATTTTCAGTGAGCAATGAACTTCTTCTTGGGAAGTTCCAATTCTGTGTTCTCTCTTAAAATTTTTAAGGTCTTAGACTTTGAGAAGTCTGTGAATCACCAGTCCTAGATCTTGAGGCAGAATGTAGTGCCAGACATACCATGCCTATCATAATTATAGTACATACAGTGTTATTTCTCACACATGATCTTATGGGAGCAAAGTGTTATTTTTGTGTGCATTTATTCAAATAAGACAGACTGCATAAGCAGTTGACATCCATCAGCCAGGTACCACTTCCTCCCCTTTCGCCCTGCAAGCACAGAATGGTACTCAAGGCAACAAAGATGTGTACTGGTGGTATGGCGAGACAACAACAGTACTGTTCGCCTACAGCTTCTCTACATAAAATACATCTGTAATCTAGGAAGCATAACCCGCCCACATGCCACAGATCCAGCAGATGAAGGATAGAGAAAATGCCTGGGTCTTCAAATACAGCTGCATTTACTGAACTTCCACATCATACAACCAGAGGTCAAAGGAGATTGTTATGAATTACTGAGTGAAAGATTCTGTAAATACAATTGGCAAACAGCAGCATAAACGTAGATTAATACCAGAGTTATATAGAAATTACTAGCCCTTTATAGACAGTAGTTTGAAACCAAGATAAAACTTACACTGATGCTCTAAGGTGTATTTAAGTAAGCAGTAGCTTTAATCAGTGGTGCTGACTTTGCAGACTTCATTTGCTTGTCAGCCATCCTTTACTCTTATTGATTATTACTTTGTCATTCAGGCTAGTCATGTCTCAGTCACATCACTAATCAGTTTAACAGAGATGTGAAATAACTCATTATACTAAAGTCTCAGTATACAATTAGATTGCACTGTGAAAGACAAATGCAGTGGTCAAGTAGTTATTTAGGCATAATGCATTTAAACCTGCCTACAAATAAGCACATCCAAGATAAGTGTCCCAAGAAGGGCAATTACTTTTACTTTGTAGTTAATTTACCTTTCTCTAAAGTAGTATCACTGCGTCAGACTTTTAGGGAAAAAAATCTGTAAGATTTACTGCACCATGAACCTAATTTACCAATCAAAAATTAAAACTCCAATTTTAATGCCTTCTCCCCTCCCCCCCGCATCCCTTACTTCCACAAAACACCCAAGCATGGCTTTCAGCTTTTTATACAGCTACTGAGAGCTCCATCCTGCTGTTTGTAGATTACAGATTCTATTATACTTTGGATGACATCTAAAATTGATGAAGATTTTAAAGGGTAAGTTAGCAAGTTTGGTATTTACACAGAAGAGTGATGACCACTCCAGGGGACCTGAAAAAAAACCCAACAAATGCCTGCTGAAAAGTAACAAAGTGTGACAGGAGTACATGCCAATTGTACTCAAGATTAACTGCTAGATAGTGAAAAAAAAGTTACAATAGATGCATCTCAATCTACTGCAACACTGAACAAGTAATGCTCTCTTTCCAGCCAAGGCTGCTGTTGAGCCTAGTGTACCATTCAGTATACAATTATGTGAGGTATTACATGCAACAGGCCTGAAGATGATTAGCCTTCACATGCTTTATAAAAAGTAAGATAAAGCTGAATCAATACTAGATTAGGCTGTTACACGCTGCAGTTAAACGTTTTAAGTTATATGTGAACATTCAATAACTGTACCTGCGCACCTGTATTACAAAGCTCCTTGTTACTGCACAGCTTCATCTAATCCTGCACCAATGTGTTTATCTGCACAGTCTTCACCAGCACCCTGTTTCAGTCTATGCAATCTTTATTTCAGATATGTGAGTTTTCTAATGTGTCTGTTTAGGAAAGTATCAAGGAGAACAATCAGCTTTCAAAACATATTAAACTATACAGGGAAGATGCACTTGCTGCCTATCCACCTTCCAGCAAGAATTAAGAACCCAGTGGTAAAATGCCATGTCCTAATGCCATGAACAGAGACATACATTTTTGATATATGAGAGGGAATTAAGAAAATTCACTACTTGAGGCCACCAGCTGTATTTCAGTGATAAGGCCTTGAACTGTCTCCTTCTGCAGTTTCAGTATTAAAGCATCAAAACTGGCAATCTGAATGGTCTTGATACTTTCTTTAGATCTTAAGTGCACATATATTTATAAATAAAATAAATCATAATACACACAAAACTTAAGAGATGTGGGTCATTACACAGGAGTATAATTAAATCTGACTGGGTCCCTACAAGAAGCTATAAGATCTTCTTGACTTGGATTAAAAATAAATTACTGAGTAAATTAGATTTCCTGGTGTTGTATCTAATTAGTCCACTTCAACTCAAATTGGTTGGCTTTTTAATTACTAGCTAATCTTGCCATATGATGAGGGTTTTTTCTGCTCGCATCCTTTCTTTTAGGTACACCACAGTTTTGGTGGGCCTGGGGGTTGTGGGGTTTTGTTTGCTTGTTTTGAAAAAGGGGTATGGCTTATTTACTTGCATGGGCATATTATTGAAAACCAAGACTTGGGTGATGCTGCTTAAGGAGACTGTAATTTGTGTCGCATTCTTCTACTTTTACATGACAATTTTGCATAACCATATAGCTGGATTGCAATTCCAGTACATCTAAAGTATAAAAGGCAAATAAATTACATTGTTCTGCAAAATAAATTAAAACTCCCTGCATTAAATTAAAACTCCCTGCATTAAAATAAAACTCCCTGCATTAAAATCTCACAAACATCTGTTTCCTCAAAACAGCACTAGGGGAGAACAGTTTAAATGCAATTCTTGAATAATTTTTAAGAAGCGATCTCCGTTTCTCCTTCTCCTCCTTCCTGAGCTATGTGGAAACAGCAGACTTGAAAGCAGCTTCAGTTTTTAGGATTTGCCTGGTCCAAGAGGGAAAAATAAAATTCAAGTAAACACGAGTTCACCACGGAATCTCAAAAACTCAGGTAGGTTTTTACATTAATTGTAAGTTTGCTTGAATACTGTGGGAATCTCAGTCAGATTCAGAACGTTGTAGGCTGCAGGCAGTATTATCTTGACTATTCTTTTAACACTTTTCTCATTTTTACAGGACAGTCTCAAACTCACAGAAAGCATTTTCCTGCACCGCAGCCATTCAACTTTTCTAAGTCCATTTGCTCTAATGTTGGTGTCTGTTTTCAGTAGTTAAAGGTGGGAGCCTTTACCACTTTGCATGGACACACCTTGCATAATCCCAGAGGGAACTGCAGCCTCCAGGTAATCCCTTGAGTGACAACTTTTATCTAGCTGACCATATGTCCAGCTTGCAAAAATCCTCAACCAACCCCAAACATAACCCTGCATTTATTTTTTCACCCAGACACATAAAACTCAAGAAAAATATTTCTTTGAAGAGGCTGTACACTTTACTCATATCTGTACATATTTGCTTTTACCCTGGAAGCCTTGGCAAGTATTATTGAACTAGATATCTTGACCTGTGGATTGGGTATGCCTGTTCATACTCCTTTCTCCTGGTCACTGACAGGCAACATCCCCCCTTCCACCCTCAAAACACTGCAGAAAACTCCCTTAGCTCATCTTTGTCCTACCCAGGCAAGTGTTTCTATATAACAGATGTTTATTATAGTTTTCCTCAGAGAAACAAAACTTCCTGTCTAACGGACATTAAATTTGCCTGTTGTTTCCTGTAGAACTTCCTGTAGAAGTTCTAGTCCTCCTTACAAAGCCTTCTATCTCTATTAATCTCCTCCTGTCTTTTAATTGGCTGAGAATTAATTACAATTTAGATCAATCCTACTTTCCCTTTCACCCCTCCAGCCAAACAATAGATACTAAATCTGTTGCCACTGGACATTACAAAGGTCATAAAAGAGTAAATGGGTTTGAGAGATTAGATGAGTCCATAGTGCTCACCAGGGATAAGAATCATGACACTCAGTTTGCAGACCCCAGCTAGGGTGTCACCAAACCATAGACTCCCAGAGAGGAAACTGGGGAACAGACACTCTGTACTTTTTTTTATATCCCCCCCCCCTACTTAATATCTATCCGCTGTAAAGACAGAGTATCCATCTAGAAGCACCTCTTACCTGATCACACAGATAAACCGAGGTGTGTCATCTATCAATTCCTATCACTCCCTTCCTAGACATTGGATGCTTTGATCTCACATTTTGTTTAATAAGGCCAAGAAAAGGCACCATGCCAGAGAAACGGTAATATGGCTGAGCTCCATGTCTCACGCTTTCAGAAGTTCAGAGGAAGCAGCTCATTTTGCCTTTTTTAGAATTGCAGAAATCTGCATTGCTCAAACTTTTCTTATTCTAGGTATATTAGAGATGCAGGCTTTGTATCTCTAATACATCACAGTCAGCAGTGCAACACCACAAAGAAGAAAAATAGGCTTCTCAGACAGACTGAACACATGATAATATCCCAAAAAGACAAATTTGACTGTATATTAACAGCTTATTCTGCTAAACAGAAAGTACATTTTCTTTAGTTCTGTAATCATTCATGGAACACACTGCCCTCTCATTTAAACTCTCTCCTGAAGCTAACCATATGAAATACCTCCCAGATTTTCTCATTTACAGTGCTAGCTAAATCCTCTCTGCTTGAAGTCTTACTTCGTAACAGTAGCTATATCAGACGAAAATTCTTATTCCTTGTCCCTGGTATACAGGAGCAGCACAGAAGTCCTCCAGGTTAGCTATTGATTTATTTTATTACGGTGCATAGGGTTCTTAAAAAGTACACTGGCATGAATTTACAGAACATTATAGTTTAGTATTACACAAAAGCCAGAAATTTAAGCTAGTATATTTAAAGTCACCAAAATTTAATCTTAAAAGAAAAATAAAACCAGCTCTTGCAAAACCCCAGTGTTGTCTGAATGTGATCTATACCTCTAAATCCTCAAAAGCAGCTCAGATTCCAAAACTTTGGTCTGTTGACTTGATGTCTTTCCAATACATATCACAATACTTCTTTAGCTTATATATGAACAAGGAGGAAGTTCTAAGCCTGTGCTCTTAACAGCCTTCATTCACTTTTTAGCATCTCTCTCTTGCAAGAAGATTACATTTTCCCACCAGAAACATCATTCACAATGCTTCCCTCCACGTCAGCTGCCATACCTTTTTCAGTTTACAACGTTTCAACCAAAAGCCAAGGGAAAAAAAAACAAACCCCAACAAAAATTCTTCAAACCTGAAATTTAAATACTATGGGCACTCTTCTTTGCCATCAAAGAATGTTTCCCAACACGAATTCCACAGTATTTACACAGTCATGTTTTACGCAAATAGAAGTTTATACGTCCCTCACAGTATACAGCTGTACCTGTCAAAGTTGATCAAACATAGAATCATACTTCTTAAGCTTTGCTAACAACACAACCTTAAGTAATACATTTTCTTTGCAGAAATTGTGGAACAATTCATGCTGCTCTCAAGGAACTGTCTTTACAAGTACTTCCATCCTCTTTGGCTGCAGAGGGAGAAGCACAGCATATAAATTGCTAGTAGCAGAGCATGCTTATTGGGTAACCAAAACAAACACTAAGAACATCCACACGTGTTTTTTTGTTTTGTTTTGTTTTGTTTTAATATGCTAATCTAGCTTTATACAAACCAAAGGAATTGTAGGATAAATGGGAAAAAAAGACCACTGCTTGATACATCTGAGTCTTGATGTAATTAATCTTAATCTAATTGATAGTGGAATCACAGCACCTTACAAGATGATGCTAAGCAACCACATGGAGCTGTCTTCTGGCTACCCTGCAGATCCTGTTCCTCTAAGCCAGCTGCAAGGTACCAAGGAAATCCTGAGCACTGGACATTTTTGTTGACTGCCTGTCTCAATCCAAACTGCAGTCTCAGAGTGAGACTGGGATTTTACACTCCTGGGAAAGGGGAATGATGTGGTGGAAAAGGGGATATTCAAATTTTAAGTTCTCAGATCTCCATCCAGGAGAGTCAGGAGGCAGAATAATAGGGCTGAGCATTCTTTATACTAAAAGATCTCACAGCAACAGAGAGACAGCCTTCAAAGTTTAGCAAAAATAAGAAGAAATTGTTATTTAAGACAACCCCAAGGATTCCAATAGCAGCAAAAATTGAGGTACCAGGATCATTTGCCACATTCTAGAAGGCAGAAAACTTCACTGCAGGCACATTCATCCTGGCAGTATCTCTGACACCTTACAAGTCAGCTCTTGAAGGGGCTAAAGTTACTTTATACGCATAAGCACTCATCAGTAAGATCTAACAATGAAATTAAGATCATAGAATCATAGAATAGTTAGGGTTGGAAAGGACCTCAAGATCATCTAGTTCCAACCCCCCTGCCATGGACAGGGACACCTCACACTTAACCATCCCACACAAGGCTTCATCCAACCTGGCCTTGAACACTGCCAGGGATGGAGCACTCACAACCTCCCTGGGCAACCCATTCCAGTGTCTCACCACCCTAACAGGAAACAATTTCCTCCTTACATCCAATCTAAACTTCCCCTCTTTAAGTTTAAACCCGTTACCCCTTGTCCTGTCACTACAGTCCCTAATGAAGAGTGCCTCCCCAGCATCCCTATAGGCCCCCTTCAGGTACTGGAAGGCTGCTATGAGGTCTCCACGCAGCCTTCTCTTCTCCAGGCTGAACAGCCCCAACTTTCTCAGCCTGTCTTCATATGGGAGGTGCTCCAGTCCCCTGATTATCTTCATGGCCCTTCTCTGGACTTGTTCCAACAGTTCCATGTCCTTTTTATGTTGAGGACACCAGAACTGCACACAATACTCCAGGTGAGGTCTCACAAGAGCAGAGTAGAGGGGCAGAATCACCTCCTTCAACCTGCTGGTCACGCTCCTTTTGATGCAGCCCAGGATACGGTTGGCTTTCTGGGCTGCAAGCGCACGCTGAAGCCAGCTCATGTTCATTTTGTCATCGACCAGCACCCCCAAGTCCTTCTCTGCAGGGCCGCTCTGAATCTCTTCTTTGCCTAATCTGTAGCTGTGCCTGAGATTGCTCCGACCCAGGTGTAGGACCTTGCACTTGTCATGGTTGAACTTCATAAGGTTGGCATCAGCCCACCTCACAATTTAAACCACTAGAACAGGGCTCAGAGGAAAATCTAGCCACATCTGTTTAAAACCCAACACAGACGAGCACCAAAACCCAAGATCTGTGGCAGTGTAAGTCAACCCCTCAAAGTCAAAATTAGATGGGGTAGTTGTTAGCTCAAGAACTATACATAAGGCAAGGACAGCTTACACAGGGAGACTGACATGACAAAATCATGTTAACGACATTCCTACTTTACCTTAGGAGGCATTTTGACAGGACTATAGAAAACAATCAAGTTTTCATGCATAACCTTCCCTGCAGATTACAGCAATATGCTCCATATAATCTCTCTATCTTTTCTGGGCATTAACATTTGTATGTCAATTTCCATAGAGACATGAGGTGACAGCATGATCGATGCAAACATTTAATATATTTTCATAAATTTATTGAAGGGGAAGATTAATCTAATGATGTACAGTTACAGAGTTTGACACTGTAAAGTCTGCATCAGTGGCTCTAATTCAAATGCATGGTATTTCCATTTGAGTAAAACCTTTACAAAGCCTAAGGAATTATTTATTGTGCTCATCAGTATACTCTCCACATTTGAGGTGTGCCAGAGCAGTTTACAAGAAAGCAGGAGAGATTATGTGTAGTTAGTATGTGTATTTAGTAAATGCTAATTTAGAATGGCTAATTACACCCTGACCTATTATACTGTTATAACGACAGGTGAACACAAACAGTCATAATAAACAGTGTTATAGCAGCACTGATGCACACCCTGCCAGGACCATCACTGGCTCCAAGCTCTCTAGTTACCTAACCCTTTACCTTGCTTACTGAAGCCTTTGGAGCACTGCAGACCACTCGCTCTGTGCATAACACAATATTAGCACTATGCTTCTCTTGTTCTAGCTTTCCAAACAACCACTAACACCTTGAAAATATGTTGCCTGTGTCTCTATGATACCAAGATAACTGTGTTTCCCCAGTTCAGTAGTAAACTGTCTTCCGTGTGTGTGCTCATGTTATGGAATTATTTTAGAGAAAACATACAAAGAACCTTTTTCTGTGGCCACTCAGAAATAATTCAATATCCCCAACCTGCACCAGATACAGACACCAGGGATGCTGGGCTGTACATGACAGAATCACACCTTATGCTGTTGGTGACGCTTCAGGTCAAAGGCTACACCCAGGTGGCAGGCACCACACCTCAATACTGCAGGTCCATCAGAAAGCCCAGAAATTAAACAGCAGCTAATTCAATAATTACAATAATCAGCAGTTTAGAAAATTATCTACAAGGAATACTGAACATGCTGTCACTGTTTAATAATGAGGGGGGGTGGGTGGGAAATGACCTACTTCCCGTCTCACATTAAATCATTAAATACACCTCTGCTGAGACTCATTAAGTGTTTTTGTAAATACAGCCAATTGTCATCATAGAATCATGAAATGGTTAAGGTTAGAAGGGACCTCAAAAATCTTACAGTTCCAGCCTCTTTAGATCTTAGTGGCAATCATAGAGACTATGCCACATGCAGGGTCACCTTCCACTAGACCACGTTGCTCAAAGCCCCATCCAACCTGGCCTTGAATACTGACAGGGATGGGGCAGCCACAGCTTCTCTGGGCAACCTGCATCAGTGTCTCACCACCCTCGTTGTAAGCAATTTCTTCCTAATGTCTAATCTAAATCTACCCTCCTTTAGTTTAAAGCCATTCCCCCTTGTTGGATCCCTAAAGGCCATTATAAAAAGCTCCTCTCCAGCTTTCTTATCAGCTCCACTAGAGACCAGAAGCTGCTTTAAGGTCTCTTCTGAGCCTCCTCTTCTCTAGGCTGAACAAGCCCAGCTCTCTCAGCCTGTTTCCATTGGAGAGGTGCTCCAGTCATCTTTGTGGCCTCCTCCAGACAGGCTCCATCAGGCCCACATCCTTCTTATGATCAGAGCTCTGATCCCTCAAACAAGAAGCTCAATTACAAATTGAAAAATATAATTAAAAGAAAAAAAAATAATTGTCGTGGTTTGAACCCAACCACAAACCTCTTTTACTCACTCCCCCCCTTCTTGCCCTCCCCCTGCTCCTGGAGGGACGGAGAGGAGAATCGAAAAGAATGCAACTCCCACGGGTTGAGATAAGAACAGTTTAGTAACTAAGGTATAACATAGATCACTACTGCTACCACCAATGATAATAATGCTAAAGGAAATAACAAGAGGAAAGAATACAACACCTCAACACCAGCTGACTGATAACTCGCCCCACTCCCCCCAGCCAAGCACCGACCGATACCTTGTCCAACCCTGCAGTCCCTCTACCCCCTTCCGGGTCCCTCCCCGTTACATCCTGGGCATGACGTGCTGTGGTATGGATACCTCTTTGGTCAGTTTGGGTCAGGTGTCCTGTCTCTGCTTCCTCCCAGCCTCCCCTCCTCCCTGGCAGAGCATGAGGCTCAGAAAGTCCTTGGCCAGACCAAACATTTGAGCAGCAACTGAAAACATCGGCATTATCACCACTGCTCCAAGGCCAAAAGATCAAAACACAGCACTGTACTAGCTCCTAAGAAGGAGAAGAATGACTGCTGCTGCTCAAAACCAGGACAATAATCTAAGTATTTGCTTTCATTTCACACCCCTTGCAAAACCTGTATCTTTAACATGTTGTTCAAGACAAGACACTTAATCTTCTGATACAACTACACTTTCCCGTGTGACAGCAAGCATGGAAGAATTCTTAGGTTACAAGACAAAGTCAAGTGATTTTTCCAGCCTTGCCCTTACACAATTCGTCACAACAACCCATCATAGCATATATAGCATTGTACTTTGAATGACTGATATTGTGTGTACTAGTGAATGTATATCATGAAGTGTTGCGTTACACTTGATGATAAATCTTAATAGTTATCACTCAAAGCTAGCAGGCTAAGGTTTTCCTTTCTAGATACTGTGTACAGTGTGACAGCTCTTACAGTCTATTTAAATGCCCCTGATTTTTAATACAGTCACCAAGATGAAATTCTAATAGTGCTAAATTCTGCATTTCTGGTCCAATGACCTTTTAATCTTTCCAAGTCACTTTTACATGCAGATTACAGAGAAGTCGATGTTTCTAACCAAATTTTCACCTTTTCTGTAACTATACCTATTTCCTTCTGACTAGATCAAAACACTTCCCATCAAGTTTTTGTGAATGAATTCATACTGTTTTCAAATATATTGACAAAACATCTCAACATTTTTCATTTTCATTCCATCTGATTCAGCATTTGCTGGCAAAAAAAAAAAAAAAAAGAAAAAGAAAAAAAAAAGAAAAAGAAAAAAAAGAAAAAGAAAAAGAAAAACAAAACAAAACAAAACAAAAAACACAACCCTTTCTCTTCTGAAATTGTTAATACTTTAATGCTTAGTAGAGCCAGTGGGTAAAGAATCTAGGATGCATAAAGAATAAATCTGTTTTTCCCAAAAATCATCCTAATTTTTACCATTCTTGCATTCACCTGGGTGTTAATTGTTAGCCACAGGTTACTCCTATCTGACAATTCAATGGATTCCTCAGCCCAGTAAATTCTAGACCTTGGTGTAAGTTCAGAAAATTGCAAAAGCTCTCAAGATGCTACAAGTTGTAGCCCACCATCTACAATTAGTCTGTCATTTGATATTCTCTGGTCAGGCACATTCTGTTAAAGGTTGAATTAAAAGCTCCCTCAAATCAGGACAAAGCAATACTGTCAGAGTTGCACAAAACAAAAAGCCTGTTCCCCATCTATACGCAGCATGTCTTGCACTAGCCAAATTCAATGCTATTAATAACTTACTTTCACAAGCATTCATACAGCACTATAATAAAACTAAACACTGAAAAATGTGGAGGTATATGTATTATTTTTCAGATCTTCAGTGCTACCTTGATAACAGCAGGGTGACAAAAATCACAGCCTGGAAGCAAAGAATAAAAACATCAGCTATCAGAAACTGTGTCAATCAGAGAAATACCTACTATTCTTTTGTTCTCAGTGTGCAACTTCAGTGCATCTCCAATGCGAACCAAACCTACCTGTGCTCGCACTGGATTTACATAAAAGAAATTCTCATGTGCTTCATGCATCAATTTATAGAACAGTTTGGTTGGCAGGGACCTTAAAGATCATCTAGTTACAACCCCCTTGCCACAGTTACAACAGACCAAATTCAAGCCTCCCATTCAAGCAAAGTGAATTTATTAACTAATGATACTCATCCATACATACTCATACAAGGAGGCTCATAAAATCTGCTGGGTTCATTCTGTCTTGACTGGTTCACTCTTCCTGACTTGAATGTGCATCTAAGCGCCACTACCCTGAAAAAAAGCATACTAACTTCCACATATGGCAAGAGCAGCTGCAAGCAACACAGAAGACCATATTATTCATTTAATTTTAAGATAAGTTTTTTCTTTATGAGCATTCCCCACCCAAGAGAGTGATTTTGCAGTTTTCAAGGGCAGAAATGTCTACAATGTTTGGCACTTAGTAAGCTTGCGCTTTCAAAACTTCTCCTAAGCATTGGAGAGGCTGCTTTGTGAAGACATTCAGAAACAGGCTCACAGATCAAATTTTATATATATATATATCTCCTCGATTTCCCTGTCTCAATTTCCCCATCTCAATTTCCCCACCTGTAATCTGGAATTAAATTGTATTGGGAGATAGGAAATAATTAATATGAGAAGACTTTTCAAACCACTGCTAAAGCCTCAGGAAAATATAAATCCCTAACTCATAATTCACACCTCCAGCACAAACAGACATTAATTCCTATTTTGCTGATAGAGAAAGCAAGTCAGGGAAGTTGGGAGAAACCTCTTCTGATTTGCATACTACAATATTAGGCACCTATATTTCCATATATATATATATATATATATATATATATATATATATATATATAACCACATAAGTCATCAGATACTCAGAAAGTAAGTGTCCAAAGTCTCTGGTATTGACAATAAGGTAGGCTTTTCTGTTTACTTATGCAACTCCATCCTCATTTCTTTAGTTTCACTTCTATGTTACTAGCAGCATTTGGCAAACAGTAAACTAGAGATATGTTCATTTTCTTTTCACTTTGAAGCAAACCTTTTCCTGACAGCCAGTGTAATTATTTCTCCAGGACCCTGCTCTGCCACCATTAGCTATGTTGAATAACCTTTTCAGCCATGAATGGCCATAGCAACTCTAAAGTAAGTCAAGGTGCTTCCATGCTGTGCCAGAGAATGCAACACACTTTCCATGTGTTTTCCTTACTGTCTTTTCACGAGGTAGGCATCAAACAGCCTGACTAGGCTAGCACATACAGAGGTAGCTAGTTTCCCATCTTAGCCATTCTTAAATAATAAAAAGTTTTAAACTTAGCAAACAGGAGAAGAAAGGGTACAGAGGCATCATGTCTAGGGAGAAGCAAGAAAAAAAAAAGATGGCTTGGAAAATCAGAATGAATGTTTTCTAGGATTTAAATAAAAATAAACTGGATCAAACCTTTAACAAAATTAAGCCTATGAACCACTTCAAAAGGAAAATTGGGATTTTGAAGGACAAAATCCAATAGATTAGAACGAAAAAGCTGTTTAAGTAAATGGTTTGTAAATTAAGTAAATGGCAGCTCAACCAATAGTGCTAGCCACAGAACAGGTTTGCTCAACCAATAGTGCTAGCCACAGAACAGGTTTGCTGAGGGCCCATCAGTGAATCCTTGTTGTTTGCCATGTCACTTGGGAGGGCACGGGCAGCAGGCTGAGCTGCACACATCAGGAGTCCCAGCTGAAAGTGAGCAAGACAGACTTACAAATGGACTGCTCCATTTATGAAAGGCTTGCAATAAACATTTGCATGACTTGACACCTGAGAGAAAGCATGCAATAACCCACAGAACTCCTGCATAGAAATCATACGACAACGGAAGTTCAAACCAAGGCCTATTAATTTAGTAACATCCTACTTTTTGCTCATAATTATGTCTTCCCTGCTTTCTTGCCTCATCCCTAACTTGGAGAAGCATAGACTGCAACCCAGCCACTAGAATTTTCCCTGTGTTGTCTGTAAGCAACAGCAATAAACTCTGGTAGACTATGCAAGTATTACAAAGCAGCTTCTGAAAAATTAAGACTGTACATAGTGATTAATCTGATTGTTCCTTGAATATCAGAGAAGATGAACAACAAGGCACATGAAGTACACTTGAATATTCAGAGGACTGCCACTGCAACACACCCTTTTCAAAATAATAGCTTTCCACTGTTATGACAGCTGTTGAACTTCCAGTACTAGAGTTTTCTGATATGCCTTTTGAGTCCTATATAAACAGAACAGGAAGATGGCAAAAATCTCCATTATTTCGAAAAGGGTCAAGAAATACACCAGAAAACTGAAAAGCATAAAGTTTAACATCTGCTGCACAATAAATCTTCAAAATTGTCTTGAGATATGCAGGAAGAACACCTGGCCATACACAGTTGATTAACAACAGGCTTGCTGGCATTTCTGGGAATAGGCTACTGTTTTAATGCATTTCCCAGAAGTATTTAAGCTTTAAGCAAGCAGCATTCTGTTCCCAGAGATGCACTGTTTTTGTGTAGTGATATAATCACTTAGAACTTTTAGTGTACAAGAAGAACTCGCAAGAAGGCATTAGAGGTCTGTCTTGAGAATCTCTCCATATTGAATGCCTGCCATGCTGAACATATCCTTTCAGAAACTGGACCCAAGTAGTTAATAACACTTGTCCATTAAAGAGACAAAGACTCAGGTCATCAACAGCTCCTTCTTAGCAAGGAGATGTTTCACAAAAAGTCACTCAGCTGGTGACCTGGCTCTGCCAGAGTATGTAGCAGTCCACACAGCATGCTTGGAAATTAGCTGTAGAGGCTCAGACCAAGAGAGAGTCAAGAATAATATTTTCTGGAAGACAATGTGCCAAAGGAAGAATATTAGAATGCACAAAACCCATGAGAAACCAGCAACGTCTCCCCTGTTTGCAGCAAGCAACCTGACTTTGTTCCAGGGCAGCAGCTTTAAAACCACTAAGAACTCAAGTCTGCTCACAGAAACATAAGGGACCTCCTCCAGAATTTCACTCCTCCTTCATGGTGTTACCTAGATATGCAAACACTTGTTCAAGTCTTGTAAGCCCAGTAGTTCATGGGGTATGAGAATCCAGCCCCATCAATTCCTGTGACAAAACTCCTAAACATCATCCATGGATACAGACGTTGCTGTCTGTATGCCTGTCATAGCACACCATGAGATCAAACCTCACAGTGCTGCTTTTGAAATCTGAGTTCTAAACTTACTCATATGGTAAGCCTCTCTGCCAAAACATTGAACATAAGTTTCAATCCTAACCCTTATATATATGTCTAACAATAAAATCTGTATAGTTTCTGTATTTCCATTTAAAAGGACAACCCCCCAAAAGAAACCTCACATAATGTAGAGAAGGCAGGGACAAGGGAACATTATAAATGAGTTATTTTTATGTAGGAAGAACGTAGATGCTCTCACATCAGGACTCATGAAAAAAATCAAGGTACAGAAGAGAGGGTCTGAAAGCAGGATGTGTTTTCAAATGCAGCCACTGTACCCATGGACTCCTTGGAGGATATTAGGGATATTATCTTATGAAGGATATTAGCAAGCCCTGGTCTCACACCTCAGGATACAGCAGCCGGTTGTACAGCAGGGAAAGATGTCTTTGACAACTCTTAAAAGTGACCTGCTTTCTTTAGCTCAAGCACTGCAGTACTCGGTAGGGTTTGTCCACAGACCACCTTGCAACAACAGAGAAGTGACTGACACATACTGGACAAAAGATGAAAGGTCACAGAGAAGGGTGACAGATGATGTAGTCAGAGTAGGACTCTGAAGATACCTCTTTTTAAGCCAAGTCTTACAAACTATGCTTAATCATCTTCACATCTGACCTATAATGACTGCAGGCTCAGCTAACCTATACATGTGCATGCACATATATAAGCCCAAGCATATGTTTGCAGTTACATCCACTTAACTTTTAGTCAACCTCTCATCTATTACCATATTAAAACATAAAATACTGCAGGATCTACCTATTTTTCATTTTCTCTACTAGCTAAACTTTAAATCCTCTGCTTATACCCAAGATTGATTACCTGAACTTGCTCTTGCAGCACTTCAGGAAAATAAAATACTCAGACTTAAGTCTTGAGGAAAATTCTGCTGCTAGGCTTCAAATTAAAAAGACAACAGTGATATGTTCCAAGCTAAAGTATAACTCATGAGAACAAAAGGTCTTGTGGAGAATGTGCTATAGATTTGCATTACCTTGGGAAGAGGGAAGGAAGTTGAAGGGAAACATTTGTGATGAAGAACTTCAAAATTAAATACCTTGCTTACACATATGAAAGTATAGATGTGGAGTAAGAACAAACTGAATACAAAAGTAGGTAAACAGAACATATCAGCCACAACAAGAAAAAGAAGTGTAAGGGTTTAGTGACATAATCAGGAAGGTGCCTCTTCTTGTCCTTCCAATCCTTAAAATAATCACGAAACACGTGAAAATTCTTTCCACACTGCCAGAAAAATGTATTTTTAACATTCGGTCAGATTTCAAGGTCATATACCAGGAATACAAGAGGTTACAGCTCCTTACGGGATCCAATTCAAAACAAACCGCACCTCCATACCCATGATATGGAAAGCAAGGCTGGATTCTCTCAGTAGAACCACACTGGTGGCGGCTCCATTTACCATATCCCTGTTGACCTGGTGCGTAATCAGTTACCATATCCTGACAGTAAGGCTCCTTCCTACACCACAGCTTCCTTTTTGCGGGGGGGCGGGGACGGAACCAAACAAAAAACCTAAGCAACATGAAAAGAAAAAAAACAACACAAACCCAAACAAATAAAAAAACAAAACAAAAATTCACAAAAATTCAAACCAAAAGAAAAAAACAATCCTCATCAACATAAAACACCAACCTGGCAAGGAGCTGACTCCAATCTTTACCAAGAGACCAAAAGCAGACACTCATATCCAGAGAGAAGGACAAAACAGTTATAGAAAGCAGAAATCACATGTATTTTCAAGCCCATAATAGAAGGAACATATGATTACAAAAGGGGTTGTTCAACAATCACTGTCTTCTCTTTTGCATGTGTCTTTCCTCTTATAGACTCAAGCTTAAAGAGATCACTGCTGCTGAGGGCACACCCATTTTTAACTGCAAAGACAACCTTTATACAGAACCACATGAACCACATTAAGCTTCCAAATGAGAATGCACTGGGTGCACCTGCAATGCAGCAATCTGTGCCAGGGACAGAAAGCTGCTAGTCTCTGGATGTCTCACATTCCAGGCCCAAATATTCAGTTGTGTCTTGCATATTCCCTCCCAATTCACTTCCCCTCCATCAAACCTCTGAGCCTGACACATCTGCTATGTCTCCCAGCCACTACCAGACCCATACACTGTGCAGGTGAAACACAGAAGATAAAAGAAATTCAGTTTCTTTAAGAGGAAGAGAAATTACACCAGTCAGGTTCTGCTACATCATGTTTGCCTGCAACAGTGACTTCAGGATGTAGACCTGCTGCAGCAACAGCAAGAATTTCATTCAGACCCAGCACCCTCAGGGGCTGCACAACAGAAAGGCATGGTATGAGAAGGAGGTAGAACCGGCCTCAATGTCAAGTACATGTACAGTCAGTGTATGTGCATGGTACACATCATGCAGCACTACAGGTTACAAAAATCCTGTCCACACTGATTAGAATGCCTGGCAATATTTTGTTATTATAGAAGTGACCTCATATAGAGGTCTCATATACAGACCTTATAGCAGCCTTCCAGTACCTGAAAGGGGGCTATAGGGGTGCTGGGGATGGACTATTCATTAGGGACTGTAGTGACAGGACAAGGGGTAATGGGTTAAAACTTAAACAGGGGAAGTTTAGATTAGATATAAGGAAGAAATTCTTTACTGTTAGGGTGGTGAGGCACTGGAATGGGTTGCCCAGGGAAGTTGTGAATGCTCCATCCCCGGCAGTGTTCAAGGCCAGGCTGGACAGAGCCTTGGGTGGCATGGTTTGGTGGGAGGTGTCCCTGCACATGGCAGGGGGATTGGAACTAGACGATCTTAAGGTCCTTTCCAACCTTAACTATTCTATGATTCTGTAACTGCTTCATTATTAGTATGAAATTACACAGGGCAGAACTCTTAGTCAACATTAAGGGCAAATGCCACATAACTTGATCCTCTGAATTACACACACCAAAACCATTCAATATTAACTGTGCCTCGATCATAAAAAGCCTGGAAAGGCAGAAAAATTATTTGATGGGCAATCTCAGCCCAGGTGAATGAGAGAGCAAGATTTTAATTCTCATATCTTCTCTTAATCCTCTTGTGTGAGATTTACTATCAGGCCCCTCCATGTTTAAATGCCTTGAATACCCTTGCAGCAGCTGTCCCACTAGTATTATTTGAAATTTCACTACAGAAGGGAGTAATGCATTTGTGCTCATACTCTGCGGTATTTTGTTTGTCATAAAAATCAATAGAAATTTTCAGAAAGGGCATTTTGTGCTCCAAATGTGCTAATGTGACATTCACTGGACCAAATTCATTCCTGAAGTAACAACTAGCTTCCTGGAGTTCATGATGTGCCTGGTTCAACACAAGAGCACGGATTCTTTTTTCCTGCTGTCTGCAACAGGGAAGATCCCACCCTTCGTGATATGCAGAAGACAGCAAAGAAATTACGACAGTTCCACTTTAGACTTGCCATCTCTGCTTCAATACTTCATTCTCAGCCTTTTCCCAAATAAGATAGACAAGATTTTCTCCTGTGATTCACCCCCCACCCCAGTTCCTTGTAGACTAGCACTGTATCTCTTATTTCTTAGAGTTTCACACACCTGTGCTGATCCACAAACATATTATGTCTACAAAACCATTCAATTTGCATCCTGGTCAAAACCTCAGCCACACACACTTCATCAGGCATCATGTATCAGGCATTTTCAGGGGTCCAATTTATTGACAGGCTCCAAGAGCAGGACAAGGATCTTTGATTTGGCAGATATGAACAATTAAGAGAATGAGTTTAATCACAAACCTGATTTTCCCAGACCCTCAGGAGAAACAAGCTGGCTCTCACAGAGCTGACAGCTGTACTCTACCCTGCAGGCCAAAGACTCAGGTATATCAGCAGGATGTATCCTGCTAAATCCTGAAGGTTAGCTTTGAACACCAGTACTTACCATTAGGACTTAAAGACTGATCAGGTAAAGGTAGGTTAGAGCTCTTGCCAAGGCCAGATGGCAGAAGGCCAAAGAAAAAGCTTAATTACAGACAACATGCAGGCTTCCATGGGGAACAGCAACAACACTATGCCAGACATATGAAAACAAATAGCTTTCAAAAGGCTCAGAGGATGCAGTTCAGCAGTCATAAAGTAGCAATCACTAGCAGGGCTGTGCTAAGGATCGTTAAATACAAACACGTCAAAAATCACAGCTAAGTCCTGAACCGACATCTAGAAAACACCAAAGAAACAAAAAACTGTTACCAGCTCTTTTCAACACCATTCTGCCCCTTTTATGAGCATGACCTGTGCTCCTGCAGCTGAGCCTCACACCCCCTCACTGAGAGCCATCCATTCCCAGCAAGGTCTCTGGCTGGGCACCTAGTTTTGTCCCAGCCTCACTCCCTCCACCCAGCACCAGCTGACAGTCCTCTGCCTGACCAGTATAGTAGAATAGCTGGGTTTTCTGGGGTTCAAAAGCACAAGGAGGGTGATCTGCTATTCCACAGCCAGGCCTGGGCAGTTCTGTCTACAGCCAATTAGGTTTAGATACAGAAGCCGGCAAGCATCTCAGGCAATTCGGTTCACCTCCACTGCCATCTAGTGCAGTTTAAGTGAAAATGAAAATCCCCAGCAACAGCAAATATGTACCAGTGGCAACATTGGCTGCAAATCACACCAGCACTGGTTTCCATCTCCAAATGAACTTACCCTTCTCTTAGCACTCTCCTTCACGCACCCTGGAATTCATAAGCACTGCCTAAAAGGATAAGTTACTTAAAGCAGAGATGGTCCTGAACTGAAGCTAGAGTCGGAGCATGCCCATCTGCCAAGGATGGTGTAAAGGGATAATGCAAAAGCCTTATTTAGGGCTCCATTAATCAGATGCTTTGGTTTGCCAGAAAGAACAGCCTCCTTCACGCAGATTTCCTCAGACTGCCAGATAAGTGCTGAACCATCAATAGCACCAGCTCCTCCACAACCAAACGCCAGTCTAAAGAAAGGTGAAGGTAGCAAGGGAGAGGAACATAACTGCTGGCCACAGAAAGCTACTGCTTCACGTAGCAGAAAGTTGCTGCTTCACACAGATGCAGTAAATGACAACCCTGCCAGAGTCAGGAATTGCTTATATGTTGATTGTTTTTCAATATCCCACAAGGAAAATACCACATTAATACAACATCAACCTAGAAACCAGAACCCAAGCAACAAGAACAGTTTGTTCCAGCCTTAAGAAAGTCTTGTGTAACACTGTATTAACGCCTCAGGGTTGACCATGATTACTGAAAATACACAAGGGATCTGATCTCATACTGAACTGTTAAAGAAGAGGGCTTCATTTTACTGTTTAAAAGCTTTTAGAGATTGGGTATATAATTCATCTAAACAGTATCTGCTCTATCAGACATGAATTCTGGACAGGTTAATGCCAACCTGTCACACTTTTCAATGAGCAGCATCCTTATCTTGCCCATGTAATTCAAATACTGTGCATAAAAATGCTGGGAGGAAAAACCCTGAGAGATTGAAGAATGTTAAAGTGAAATAGAATTAAAATGCATTTACAGTCAAGAAAGCAATGGTAACAAAAGGCACACTACTCCACAGCAAAGCTGTACAAGCAAACTGATTTTTGGATTCACTGATGGGGAATGACTCAGAACAACCAGTATTACTTTACCCTTACCTAAATAAAGGTAGAGTGTTTCGAAATAAAGTCTTTGCAAGTGAATTATCTAAATATTATACTTTTAACTTTCTTCACTGACCCTAACTAAAAAGTTTAGTTTCAGTTGACCAAAATTTCCTTGTTAATAAACGAGTGGAGCAAACATCTTCCTTTCATGAAGTTTCAACAGACCCAACCACTCTGCACATCCACAGGTGTGTGTTTGTGTGTTACAGTTTTTGCCCTCATGTGAGCATCTTAACTTTACGATGGCCTGAAAGCTCCCCAGTCACATAGCCTCGGTAATAACTCTTTCCTGATACTGAAAAGCTGGAGAACACTTTTGGACAGTTTTACCAATCTAATGTGAAACTGAAGAGTTGGACAGTCCTTACTTACATATAGATACACGTAATGCTTGGGAAAGAAATAAGATTATTGTGCCATTCCTCCCCCCACCACCACCTCCACAATAAAAACTGGCTTTGGAAAACATGTGAACATTAACCAGATTGCAATTAAGCACTTACGAACAACTCAAAGCTGCAGTAGTTTGAGTATAAACATAAGCATCTAGAACACACATTTTAGTGTCTATGTATACATATTAATCACAAAGTACATCCATACATTTCAGGGCTCCAAAGGATACTTAAGGATTAGAAATATATTTTTCTTAAACATGTTTTAATGTAAAAAATTCTATTGTCAGCTGGAAAAGAGCAAATTTAATAATAAAGTTCAGAAGTCAAAGCGAAGCTGTTAGTCTAAATTTAAAATATGACCTTTTTGAAATTAATAACAGCAAGCAGACATTATTTAATTTCAACATCAGCTTAGAGGTTTTTCTTTCATGTCTTTGTAAGAGTAGTGCAGAACAGCTACTTCACATAGAATCACTCTGCAACCTTGCCAAGCTGCTATAAATAAAACATTCAAAAAATCTCTATTCCAGCGATTCCCTTCCCTGTCACAATTCACTTGCAGTGTTATTAAAAAGTAATAATCTATTGCACAACAATAAGTTGTAAGTTGTAAGTGCAGTTCATGTGTTCAATCAGCACTCCCACCTCACAGGAACTAATTCTATTTTCAATAACATTAATTGCTTTTCTTAACAGTCCTCCTCTTCTCCATTCACAGTTCCCATTTTAAGTCATTGCATAAACTTCTGGTAAAGTAACCCCTCTCTGAGACAGATTAACACAATAAACTAATTCAAATTGATTGGTTTATTATTTACTGAAGGGTCAACTCATTGCTGCCAATCAGTAAATGCATGCTATTTAGGAAGCAATCTAATTATTTGTTATGTTTCCAGTTAAACTTGTTAATAGTCCATGCCCATATAATGGCCTGAAACTTACTCCTCAGTAAGATGTTCAGGCTTGGTGGCCGAGGTGATGGTGCATTATACCTGACATCATAGCTAGTACAGCAACAACACATTTCACATTGTAACCACTTACTAGCAGTAAGAAAACACCTAGCCCCACTTCAGTGAACAAAGTGTTGTAGCTGATTTCAATGCAGCCTCGGGTTTATGTATCCTTTAGAATTGAAGTAACCTTTCATGTGAATTTCTAGAACCCAGCTGTTTTCAGAGCCCTTAACATTGCCCTTGTGCTTCCAGGTGGGATAAAATCTAGACTGGTGTGACAAGAACCCAGGATTCTGGTGGCCAGTCAGATTTCAGTTCAGGTCTAACTGCTGCAGCACCATGTACTGCCAAACAGAGGGGGAAAAAAACCCAGGATAAGTAGAAGAAAAAAAAGTTAATATAAAAGTTATGATCCACATGTCATAGTTAATTTTTCCTACCGTAATAACCAAACTGCTCTTTTCTTTCACTCTTGCTTCCACATATCCAATGCAGTCAGGAATTTCAGGATATAGAACAACTAAAACTTCCACCCATAATGGTAACTGGGTGACAAGAATAGGGTCAGACTGACTCTGTCTATATCACCTAGTAATTCAGGGCTGCAGTAGGCAATCAGTAATGAAAGCAATTGGTGCTAAGGCATTTGCATTGACACCTTGTAGAATTGAGAGGTTTTTTCACTTTGTACTAGACTTAGACATACATATTGCATGTTTCCACCATGCATGTTTTGAAGATGTCCTGCAGAGATCTTCAAAGACCACCTGCATCAGCAGGTGAAATGCACCTACAGTGAATGATCTTGATTTATTTAACTATCACATGCACTAAAGTTATTAAAAAAAAAAAAAAAAACACGTGCTTTTTGATGGATACATGGATGACTGGAAGATTCAATTCAGGATAACCATGCAGTTTTGAAGAGAAATGCGAACAGAACCAGCCATTCATTGCCTCTCATGGCTTTTCTTTAAATCTCCACTGTGTCATCATCATAGTAGCCAAAACTGTATGAAAATTACACAGGAGTCAGATTTCTGGGCCAACTGTTGTCTAAGTAAAAAGACTGCCCCCAGGAATCTACAGGAGCTATAATCACCTTATATCTGTGCATTTATTGTCAGGAAATAATGTCATGTGTGTTTTAAGCAGGCAGGAGGTTTTTTCCACCTTTACCAATGGGTATATGAAAAAGAAATCATGCCCCTCTCTCACTAGATAATCCCACCTGTTGGAACTGATACCATAATTATCAATTAATCAGAAAGATCTTATTCTTCGGCTTTACACACTGGATAGTCACTAATGACAGCCCTGTAAATCTCATAACAGAGTCAAATGGGAATGATAAATAGTTAATCAATACTTCTTAAAGTCACCCATCAAAATTAGGATACAGTGCCATAAAAAGACCATTTATATCCTAAGAAAAGAGCTTGTCATCTAAATGTACTAAAAATGAGAAAAGATTATATTAATGCTTATTTTACAAGTGCAAAATTACTGTTCTAGCTTTTGCAGTAAAGAAAGAATTGGTAATCTGAGGATTATGCTAACCTGGGCTATTTATTTAATAGGAAGGACATCCTTTCTGTATCAAACTTGTACACAGAAACAACTTGGACATAACCACATAATTACCAACATTTTTCAGGAAAATTGGCCTACCATCTACAGAAAACTACCCATGTGAAACATCTGACACACAACAATAAGCAACAGAAAAGACAACTAAACAGAGTTACAAGCCATCAGCAAAGCTTTCTTTTCTCTTCACATAATCCTATGTGCAGAGGCAACTGATATATTCTGTTTAATTTCCTTTTATACTGTGCTATAGCTGCAGGTGGTATTTGGTCACCAACAGCCAGACCAAGGGTTATGGCTGAAGAGTAAGGAATGAGTCTGTTGTATTTTTGATCATAACCCACATCTCTGCGATATTACATCTTTTGCTTTTATTATTCACAAACATAATGAAGTGTCTTACCCCATTTTGTGGTCAATATAATTCCCATCTGAAGACAGCAAAAGGCTGCAGAGTTTAAATGAGAAAAAGTAGATATTAGGTATTGATGTACACTTCAGACTAATTCTGCAGACTTACCAAATGTAATATTCTCATCTCCATATGAATTCTTCATCGTGTGTTCAAGTACAATTATACTGACTCTTTAGTATTTCTGAATTTGGCAAAATGAGCCTCTTGTGGCTAGAGATGTTTATTATTCTAAGTATTTTAGGTGGTTAGGCTAATTTTCTCTAAATTACTATCCACTGCCTGACACCCTTCATATTTTTCATTTATATGCCTCTGGGGTTGTATTTTACCCTAAAGTCAACTTTGCTGAAGCAGTAAATTCCCTTTCAATTTACCTATAATTTTACCATTACTAATTCTCCACAGCTGTTCCAATATAGCACATCCCTAATAATACTCAGTGATATGGAGACACATTTTATTACCTATTCCATTTGGGTTGAAACCAACTTGCCAGGAAGAGCACACAGCTCACATGAGTGCACTCTGCCTCTTGTGGTGCTGCTGCTCAGCCACTCTCCAGCAAGAGTGGGACTGAGCATAGGCCAGACCTTGGTACATGCATATTCAGCAGAGGGAGGCTGGGCGATACCAGAAGAGCGATGGCCCTCCAGAGAGCAGTAATTTCCTAATGTTCCAGAAACTCTCATACTTTGGATATCAAGTAACCTTGGTAGTGGTTTCTTCCCAACCGTCATTCTTACAGCTATCGATGACTTCATTTTGCGATCCACAAATAAGACTAAGAAGTTCACACTACCTCCTCAATCAAGCAACTGCATTCAGAAGAGACAAATCTTAACATTTGCAGCCTTAATTTTCCAATCAGTTTTGTCATTTTTGTAAGATAAAATGCAAACTTTAACTCAGGAGGCTTTATGTTTGCACAGTCAAGCTTGAAGTGACTTTTTCTTAAGATCCTTGCAATACAGCTGTCTCTGCTCCCTGAAAGTGATCAACTTCTCATTCTTCAGTGACACCTTGGGGCCCCAGCAGGTCTCACATTGCAACCACAAGCAGAACACTCACTGCCCTGTTCACACCCAGACATGGCAGTTCAAGTGATACCCCACATCTCCATTGAGACTTAGAGCCATCTGACTACTTCAGGTAGCAGTGGGAGCTTAGACTGCATCATCCCAGGAAAGGTGCAGGGAGGTTGCATTGAGCAGTAACCATACTACTCAAGAAGGGGACAGAGATGAGCTCTCAAGAGCCACACCATTGCAAGGAAACATGCCACACTTTGCCGCAGCCTTACTACCATGATTGACACATAGCTGGTAAAACTAAATCCTCAGTACAGTGCTTGGTTTTCACCATTGGTGGCATAAAAGACCATCAGTTTGTGTACCAGCCAACTAGTCTATTCAATCAATGTTTTGCTATCAGTCCCCTGCACAACAGAATTCAACTCATAACTTTTCTGCCACACACTGTACAGTATTTGTGGTAATAAACATTTGTCACTAAAAGGAGACTGGGGAAATTGTACAATATTAGCAAAGCAAAGGGTTTTAGTGCAGACTAAGAAATGCATCATTTCTAATTATGAGTTTTACAGTGACTGTATGATACAGTAATTCGGATGGATTTGAAGCGCCTTTGGCAAGCGCCATTTAAAGAAAATTCGAGATAGTGAAAAGTAATATTCATTATATTCAGCCATTAGTAAATATTCTCAACTAATACACTAATGGGAAAATACAATTCTAGAAGAAACATTTTTTGTTTTCCTATAATTACTGGAAATCAAAACATAGTTGGTACGATGAAAATTAATTACTTGCCTGCACTGACAAACTTTGCAGCCATGCAGGATTTTTTTTTTTTTTCCAATTAATGAAACATTGCTTCAAGAACCAAACTCATTTTCTCATATATTTCTCCACTCCTATTCACTCCTTAGATTAATAAGATGCTGTTTCAGAATTAAAGCATTATTCTCCTAATACTGTGTAACTCTTAACATTTATTGCAATGACTACACATTGATTTGAAAAGCTGCACACATTCAAAGGCATCATTTATTGCTTGTAAGTGTTTGAAATTTGAAGCAAAACTATCTGAGCCTTGTGGTTTACTTTCAGTGCACATCCAAGCCAGCAGCATACTACCAAAATCACTTAGAGAAGATATGATGAATAAAATGTTATTCTGTCAAGGGTATGGTAATTCAATGCCACTACAAAAATCAACAGGAGTATAAACTGATTTAACATGACACAGACTAATGTATGTGCAAATTTGTGAGGATGTGTAGAATGTTGGTGTCCCACCAGTTTCAGTTCATGTCAGCCAAGATTCCAGCTCCATAGCAGTGAGCCTTTATTTTGTCCTCGGATCTAATGCTGCTTGTGCATCAACAAAAGGAAAGTATAAGAAAAAAAATACAACACAAGGAAGGCACCAGTTGCCAATAGACTACAGAGTGTGTTCACTACTCCATGTCTTATCCGTTACCATTATTTTCATTCAAGAAAAACACAAAGCACATGGCAAAATTAATTCCCACAAGTTCTTTTGATTTGGAATTGGTTTTTAAACTGGCATGTCTAATCTGTGTATTAGACTGCAAGATAAACTAGATACAGCATCTTGTGATAATATCACATACAACAAACACTGTCATCATAAGCCTGATGATTTATCTCTAATACGATTTGTATATTGTGTCCTTGTCCTTGCAAGTGTTAATTACCTCCTTTGCAACTCTGTTATCACTGGAAGGTCATCATGCTGTTATCAGCCACCATTCAGAGAATGCCAGTTTGCCCATGAAGTGCTCAGTGAAGCCTTCCATCCATCCATCCATCCATCTAGTGACTGGGGGGGGGGGGGGGGGGGGGCGGAGCAGGAGGAGAAAAAGGTATTATGCCATTTGAAAACATAATTCAATGTCAAACTGGTTTGTATGCCAAAGTATCTCAAACTTGTGGCTCAGACATGTACTGTACCATGACTACAGCTTCAGATGCAATCATGGTTTTCAGCAGGTAGCTAAGAACTCATTCATTCCATCATGCAAATTGTAATCAAGCATGTCACTGGAACATCGAAACTGGCTAAAAACAATTTGAAGCAGATACCTCCAATGAGATTTTCAAAAGCTCCAACAAGTCAGATGCACACCTTCAAATAGGATTCAGTTCTGAGAAAAACTGGCCTCACTCCCTAGCTTCAAATACATATCTGCACTCAAAAGATTCCTGTTGATGGCCTCCATGCTGCCATCCTTCTATAGCAGCTTCTTCTAAATGAAGTGCTTGGAGGCTTAGCTAGATTTTGGAAGTCTAGAGTTCAGGTTCCACTGTTTCCTTTACAATAAAGATAAACTAAACCCTAGGAATAAACCAGAAAGTGTTAAATGTGCCAAGAAAACATGCACCCAAATAATTATGTCATTAATAAGGATTAAACATATTAATAAAATTACTTGCAGAAGGTTCCGTCAATTGCTGGTATCTTTCATGTTAATTACTACTTGGCACTGTATAAATACTCAGACTGTATTTTACTCTATTATATTCACATAAGACAGCTTCCAGAACATTTTTAGGTAGCTGCTAATGAGACATAACGGTTGTCTGAGCAAAGAATTGGACTAAGCTGAAATACAAGGCTTAGTTCCAGAATGTAAAAATTGCCCATAATTCCTGAGATGAGAACTTTCACTCCAGCACTTTGATTTAGACTCATACCTAGTGTAGATGGGCAAGCTTCCCTAGACGAAAGAGCTCTGCCATACACATCCATCTTCATCTGTTTGCAGGACCATACCCTGTACTTAGGATCAGCCCCAGAAGCATACCAGTTCTGTGTATATGCATATATAAATCTCTTTGGTGCACCTCTTCCACTCCGGAGAAAAAAGACAGGCTTAATTCATTTTTCAAGATCTAAATACACATTTGTGTCTTATCTGCAGACCAAATCCTAAAGGAAGTTTGTCTGGCATCTTCATCTCTCAATGGCCACCATAGCAGCCTTCATTTTCACACGTGCTCTTTCTAGAAAGGACAACTGGGGCCTATTTAGCTTCAGTCTGGCTGCATGAAGTAATTCAGTGGGAGAGTCAATAATGCTACTCTCCAAATTGCGAGCCGAACACTTTCAAAGACAGGCTAAAAGGCCTTCAACCCAAACTAAAACACTGGTTGCTTCACAACTCTGAAGTTCAGATATTCATTTAAATAGTAATTAGGTACCCTGCAGTAGTGCTTATGGTGGCTGCAGAATTACCTGACCTGACAGATGGGAATAGTTGTCCCTGATGACCCTGCATCTTCACAGCTCCAGAGCCCCAAATCACTTGGGAACATTGCTTGCTTCTGTACCCAGAAATTCAGTGCCAATTTCAGATTTCAACTGATCTTTTCTCAGCTACACTGCATGTCATCTACTTGCTTTACCAAACTGAAATGAACTGTCAATGCACTCCCAAATTCACACATTAAACAAGAGGGGTTAACATTATAACTCTTCCCCTTCAAGGGATAAGTATTTCCTGTAGCAATAATTTTTCTAAAGGAAACATGATACTCAAGCTAATTATTTCATTTTTTCCCTGGATAATTAAACTGTAATACTTAGATCAGGTTTTCCTTAGTGTCCAGTCAAGATGCTCTGGCGTTATTTCTGCAAATGCTGAAATGACCCTTCATGCTGCAAGAAAACTGTCATTCCTTGGTAAAGTAGAAGAAAACCACAACTTCTCCATATCCTCCCTAGGTCATCAGGATTTTTTCTGGTCCTGCTGAGCTGAGAGGATGACAGTACTAGACAGGTTATCATCACACTGTCAGAAATTCATCAAGCTGCCAGCTGCTGTTACTTCAGCCTGGTTTTCAATAACCACAGCTCACAGCGTTGCCTGCCAAAGTCTTCCATTGCTGGCACACAGTCATCGCTGACTGGCAGGACTGCTTCAAAGAGAAGAAAGGGTTTGCTAGATGTCTGCTCCCCCTCTCCTCAAGGAGAAAGTGCCATTTAGCAACAGGTCCCTGTCAGCCAGAAATGACTGACAGGTTGCTTGCATTCCTCTCAAGAAAAAATTTTGTAAATACATGCTTAAAACTTGTAAAAGCCCACAAAAAAAATTAACAGTAATTCTTCAAGTACAAGGACAACTTAAGGTTAACTGCTTCCTTAATGTAGTAAAATAGATTTACGTAAATAAACTATTTTGGTTGTAAATCGCAGCCTTCCTCCAAAATAGTTCCAGAGGAGACATGGCCTCTTTGAAGCACCCTGTGAACTAATGGCATAGGAAATCTTTCAGACAAAAGAGACACAAGCCTCCTAGATTCAGCTGACTAAAGGAACTTTCTCCCTACAGCGCGCCTCACCCTGCCCCGGCACAACCAGTTCCAGCCAGCTGCACAGCCCTGAGAGGCACAGGGGCTGAACCCACGGCCGCACAAAGCCTTACAGCAGGGCACCGAGGAGGAGGTCTGCAGGCAGCCACTTCTCGTGAAGGAGCAAAAGGGAACCACAAAGAGCAGGATAACAAGAGAGTCACAGGCACACAGCTGCACCCCAACCTCTGATCGCCTTGGGGGAGGCATTTTGGCACCCACAGCAAAGATGCAGAAGGTCAAGGCTAGAGAGGGGAGATGATTCTTCAGTCACTGTATTCATCTTTTCTCCGTACACAGATCAGTGATCTGAGGTTTGTGCTGGCTGGCAGCAAGTTCAGCAAGATACCCCTCACTGGAGGCTGTGCTGCCCGCAGGGGCAGGCAGCCATCTTGCCCTGCTGCAGCTCTCCTCCAGCATCAGCTCTGTGCTTGTTTCTATACCCAGCTGCATGATACTGGGCTGTTCATAAAGCATCCTGTAAGTGCTTTAGATTAAATCATTAATTATTGCAGTCATTAAGATCCTTTTTCAAGATTTATCTTCTTCCTATATTCCCATTAAACAAATTGAGTGTTTTGTTTCCAGTTAGTCATTTTGCAGAAGCAAATCCATCAGTGAACAAATACAGTATTTTCACACATTAACTCCATTAACTCCAGATCTCTCCTGCAAGACAGTTTGGCTTCTCTCCCTCACCCCCAATCCAATTTCCAGGAAAAGGGATGGGTCAGTCATACATAAGTACTGCTGTCCAGGCAGTGGCATGGAAAACAGACCCACATGAGGAGTGATATGGCTTGTGAGATCAGACCCTGCGCTACTGCAAAGGACAGGATGAGAACTATGAAAATATACATGAACCTTACTTAAAAGCAAGACGGGGGAAGAATTATATTCAAGAAGATAAATCTGCCGACAGAAATCTGGCAAGTCTACACAGTTCCATTTAAGCACTTAAATTCCTTTCTTGTTTACTTGTAGATCACTCTCATCCAAAGCGCACAAGCACATGAGAAATTTAAGTGTCTGCTGAACAACTGGACCCGAAAGTACTTGACTGGAAACACCTGGCAGTGTGGAGCTACCAAGTAAATTTCCTCTGAGTTAGTGAGATTATGAAGTGGATGATAGTTCCAGAAAAACCCTTAGAGCTGAAGCTTGATGCCGCTCATTGCTATAATCATATATGTCCCTAGCATTAAGGTTGATGTGGGGCAGGAAAGCCACAAGGGCAGCATCTGCATGAGAAGAGGGCTCATACAAAGACCCACAGCAAGCTTCCCCAAAGACCCTACAAAAACTTCTTGGGTAGTTGCGTCCCACTGGATGGGTAAGTATTAACCTGTTCTACAAGCCGGCTGAGAACTGGACTACTGCAGTTAGGTTAGTGTCAGCTTCAGTATATTCACATGCACTGCCATTAGGGAATGACTATATCCTGTGTATGTAGGGTGGGTTCATACAGCTGTGTGGTACTCAATCCAGCACAGCAAGTGCCAGAGAGTAAACCTACTCCTGTACCCTCTACTACAAACCTTTCAGTCTCTTAAAAGAGAATAGAGGATGTTTTGTCTACTAGTTGCATTCTGGATTGTAATTTTGTTTTGTTTGCCCCTGGTAACACTTCCTCTCTTTCTCAGACTACCAAAGATAGAAAGTCACTGCAGAATTAAAGGGGCACATCAGGTGCTACCAAGGCTCTTTCTGATGTACTTTCTACAAACATTCTCAAGACCAGTAGCTCAACAGGTTATGAAAAGAAATTGGCACAATATCGGCAATTAATTTAATAAGCATTATCTATTGCATTACAGATTCAGAATTCTTCTCTTTACATCCACAACATTAGAGTTGATATTTTGACAACTTCTGAAAACTCTGAAAAAGCCATTAGAAATACAAACAATATATCTGTAAGCCAGAGAATAATGTGTCTTAGAAAAACCTGAGCCACGCAGCAGGTGGAAGTTCAGCCCGCCCTCTAATGGTTCACTCATTATTTTCCAGTTGAGTATGAAGATCATGATGGGTAGGAGTGCAGAGAGGACATTAAAATTTGGGGGTTTCTCAACTTTTCTTACAATTAATAATTTACTTTTCTTATGTTTGTTTGTTTAATAAACTGAAAGCATCTTGCTTTATGCTATTGGAAGACTAATGACTACAACATTTGAGTACCTCAGATTCCTAAAAAAAAAAAAAACCAGTCAAGCAAAAGGAATAGTAGTAACCAACATAGTGAGACTAAGCTCAGGGGAAGGTAAAGCAGCAGACAGCAAAGGCTCCAGTGCAGTTTATATGGGAGAGCAGAAGTAAAAGCAAAGATCTTTTCGAAATCTGTGTCTCTATCCTAAACTCTCAATGAACCTGCCTCCCTTTCTTTTAAGCCTTCACCACCACCCTTCCTCCAATTCTAGAAGACGTGGAAAACACTTTTTTGATGAATTTTCAGAATTGAAGTAGTGTATGTTTTGAAACACATCTCCAGGAGATGCAACTCCATTTGGTTTTGATCCCCCAACTCCACTTCTGAATTCTACTGTTTAGTTCCGCTGTTATAAAACATGCACTCCAGTTATTCTGCATTATTTTTGGTTACACTATTTGCCTGAATCTAAAAGTGTACAAGTAGGAGAAATTCTTACAGTTCTTCAAAAAAACAAAACTAAACACCCACATTAATCATCCTTTGAAGGCTCAGAACATTGATCAGCATTCTGAATAAGGAAATCTTGCTATCTCAGTCCCATAAAAGCTCTCCAGCAGAGTTAGGGAGGGGAGAGTCAATGGCTTTCTATGCTGTCAAGTCAATGCTTCTCCTGAACTGGTACACACTGATGTTACAACCAAGAGAGACGCACTACTCTTCAATAGGAAGCAAATTGCATTCCCCATTAAGTTGAATTTCCAGACTAAAGAATGTGTCTAATTTTAATTTGCTACACACAGCTAATTGACTTTATTCTGAAATTGCTGTCATTTAATGTTTACCGTCGGATGAGGAGCAAGTGGAATGTCTGTGGGTACGAATCAAGGGGCTGACTGGCACGGGTGATACAGTTGTGGGGGTCTATTACAGACCTCCTGATCAGGACGAAGGAGTTGATGAGGCTTTCTACAGGCAACTGGAAGTCGCCTTGCGACTACATGCCTTAGTCGTCGTGGGGGACTTTAACTACCCCGATATTTGCTGGAAGACTCACACAGCCAGTCATTCACAGTCTAGGAGGTTCCTCGAGTGCATTGATGATAATTTCTTAATGCAAATGGTGGACGTACCAACTAGGGGAGCAGCGCTGCTAGATTTAGTACTCGCCAACAAGGAGGGTTTGGTCGAAGTGGTGACGGTCAATGGCAGCCTTGGCTGCAGTGACCATGAGATGGTGGAGTTCAGGATCCTGTGTGGGAGGAATAGAATACCTAGCAAAGCCACAGTTCTGGATTTCCGAAGGGCCAACTTTGGCCTCTTCAGTCAACTGCTAAGGGAAGTCTCATGGGAAAGTGTACTAGGCGGTAAAGGGGCTCAAGATAGTTGGTTAGCATTCAAGGACCGCTTCTTCCAAGCTCAGGATCGGAGCGTCCCAATGAGTAGGAAGTCAAGTAAGGGATCTAGGAGACCGGCGTGGTTAAACAAGGAGCTGCTGGGCAAACTCAAGTGGAAAAGGAGAATCTATGGATTATGGAAGGAGGGGCTGGCCGCTTGGGAGGAATATAGGACAGTTGTTAGAGGATGTAGGGAGGCAATTAGGACAGCTAAGGCCTCCTTGGAACTCAATCTTGCTAGTCGGGTTAAAGACAATAGAAAGGGCTTCTTCAAATACATAGCAAATAAAACTAACACAAGAGGCAATATAGGCCCACTGCTGAACGAAGTGGGTGCCCTGGAGACAGAGGATATAAAGAAGGCAGAGGTGCTGAATGCCTTCTTTGCCTCTGTCTTTACTCCTGCAGACTCTCCCCGAGGGCCCCGGATTTCTATAGCCCCAGAAGGAGTCAGGACAAAGGAGGAGTTTGCTTTGGTAGATGAGGATTGGGTTAGGGATCAGCTATGCAAACTGGACATCTGTAAATCGATGGGTCCGGATGGAATGCACCCACGGGTGCTGAGGGAGCTGGCGGAGGTCATTGCTAGGCCACTTTCCATCATCTTTGGTAAGTCGTGGGAAACGGGCGAGGTGCCTGAGGGTTGGCGGATGGCAAAGGTCACACCAATCTATAAGAAGGGCAAGAAGGAGGACCCGGGTAATTATAGACCGGTCAGCCTTACCTCCATCCCTGGAAAGATGATGGAACAACTTATTCTTGACTCCATCACTAGGCATATCAAGGATGAGGGGGTCATTAAGAACAGCCAACATGGTTTTATGAGGGGGAAGTCATGTATGACCAACCTTATAGCCTTCTATGAGGAAGTGACTAGGTGGAGGGATGATGGTAGAGCGGTAGATGTAGTTTTTCTTGATTTCAGTAAGGCATTTGATACTGTCTCCCACAGCATCCTCATAGATAAGCTAAGGAAGTGTGGGCTTGACGATCAAGTAGTGAGGTGGATCGAGAACTGGTTGAAAGGAAGAAGGCAGAGAGTTGTGGTCAATGGCGCAGAATCTAGCTGGAGGTCTGTGACTAGTGGAGTTCCTCAGGGGTCGGTGCTGGGACCGGTGCTGTTTAATATTTTCATCAATGACCTGGATGAGGGAACTGAGTGCACCCTCAGCAAGTTCGCTGATGACACAAAACTGGGAGGAGTGGCTGACACACCAGAAGGCTGTGCTGCCATTCAGCGAGACCTGGACAGGCTGGAGAGTTGGGCGGGGAGAAACTTGATGAAATTTAACAAGGGCAAGTGTAGAGTCTTGCATCTGGGGAAGAACAACCCCATGTACCAGTACAGGTTGGGGGTTGACCTGCTGGAAAGTAGTGAACGGGAAAGGGACCTGGGGGTCCTGGTGGATAGGAGGATGGCCATGAGCCAGCAGTGTGCTCTTGTGGCCAAGAAGGCAAATGGCATCTTAGGGTGCATTAGAAAGGGAGTGGTTAGTAGGTCAAGAGAGGTTCTCCTCCCCCTCTACTCAGCCTTGGTGAGGCCGCATCTGGAATATTGCGTCCAGTTCTGGGCCCCTCTGTTCAAGAAGGACAGGGAATTGCTTGAAGGAGTCCAGCGCAGAGCCACAAAGATGATTAAGGGAGTGGAACATCTCCCTTATGAGGAGAGGCTGAGGGAGCTGGGTCTCTTTAGCTTGGAGAAGAGGAGACTGAGGGGTGACCTCATCAATGTTTACAAATATGTAAAGGGTAGGTGTCAGGATGATGGAGCTAGGCTTTTTTCAGTGATATCCAGTGATAGGACAAGGGGCAATGGGTGTAAACTGGAGCATAGGAAGTTCCACGTTAACATCAGGAAGAACTTCTTTACTGTAAGAGTGACAGAGCACTGGAACAGGTTGCCCAGGGGGGTTGTGGAGTCTCCTACACTGGAGATATTCAAGGCCCGCCTGGACAAGTTCCTGTGTGATGTACTGTAGGTTACCCTGCTCTTGCAGGGGGGTTGGACTAGATGATCTTTTTAGGTCCCTTCCAACCCTTGGGATTCTGTGATTCTGTGATTCAGCTCTGACGAGCAGCCTTTAGAAGTAGAGTAGAAATTACTCTTCCCAGGTTCAATTTATTTTTATCTTTTCTGCTCGCTAAAAATGAAAAAGAAAAATCTTTGTCTCATTCCCAGTACGCACACTCAGTCATCCTGTGATGACCATTTTATGTGTGACATACCACAAAATCACATTTGTACATCACACTTCTTCAATACTATTTGCAGAGATATCATTATATTTATTTTATAGTAACACATTACTATATTATTGGTGCAGCTGATACTTTAAACAAGAAAGCCAAGATGCAACTTTTGTTTCACCTTTAAATTCTTCCATTTTTTTGGCTCTTCACTGTAGCTCACTTCACTTACCTGCTGCTCTTCAACTTCCTGTTCTGCACAGATTAACACCTACTCATCAAAAGTCTGTACAGCATCAATCTGCGCTCCAGCATGGTCACACTCAAATATTGTACAGTTCTTCCTACCACTTCAAGAAAGATCAGATGTGTTTTGATACTTCAGTTCTCATTGTATCAGCAAGACCTTACTCTTCTTTCTTGAAAGCACTCAACACTAAAGATACTGCTTGGCTCACAGCCACATCGTCTCATATTGCAATCCCGAGAGAGAATATATGCACAATAAGGATTATGAAAAGCAGTGACAGAGACAACAGTTGCTCTAGATCACAGTATACAGGAGATGATCTTTCTTTTAGATCACAGTAGGTCAAGATGAAACACTAACTTTCCTTTTCCCCTTCTAGAAGTTTTAGTTTAAGTTTTGCATGCTGTCTGGATTCATCCATAATTATATCCTACTAAAATTCCACTATACTATCAAGCAGCCCTAGTTTTCTGTTTTGGGGCATGCTCTATCTATTAAACAATTCTTCTGTTTTGAGACCAAAATAAAAGGCAGGAAGTAGAAGGCAGGACTTCTGAGAGATGTCACTACTGCATTGGAATTGTGAATACCAATTATTTACAAAGGTCTAGGGAGTACCAGGTTATTCATACTGCAGAAAACATACAGCGTTTTAGGAATGGCAATATGGCTCAGCACAAAATGAGAACCACTTCATAGTGCTTCCTGCTGGAGGGCACATGTCATTACCACATGGCAAGACAGGAAACTGTGAAATAGGATTGTTATGATCTCTTGCCCCCCATTCTGAAATAATGGCAATAAAAACAATCTATTCCTCACTCCTCCCAGTAACAGCAAGATGTGAAAGGGAACAAGAAGAATATTAAAACAAAAGATACTGGAGAAGAAAAGGGATTTTTCAAAGTTAATTCCAAAACAGTCTGCAAGCTGAAGCACTTGGCTTGCAAAGCGTATTTTCATTTTAGTAATAATTAGATCCCCAGTCAGAAGAAGCAGTATTCAACAGAGTAGTACTCATTTACAGCAACTGCAGCACAGTGTGAAATAGCACCTGAAGAGCTCAGACTGACCAGGTTATTCAGAGCTGGGCAAATGAAGCCTCAGAACGCCATTTGCAATGAGCAAGATTTTTAGGTCTTACAGAGTCCAGGATTTTGCTACAGACTTCCTTGCTTTCCAACTCACCTCCAGACACAGCGGACTCTTGGAACAGGTCAAGTAGGACACACAAACCACTGTTGGTTAAGCTTCTGCAAAAAGTGCTAAGCCCCAGTCTTCTGGGGAGAACGTAATTCTCTCTCCATAAAAGAAAGCGCCCGATGCCAGCAGACAACATCTCAGTAACTGTAGGAACTGGAAGCCAACTCTTCTGTTATTACCCCCCTGATGGCAGCTACATCTGCTCCCACATGCAGAAGTACTGAGACACAATGTGTCCCCAGAAGTGATAAAGTAGCTAGTGGGAGAACTTCCCTGCTGTGCATGAGAAGATCTTGTTTCTTTGCGTCTCCTTGTCTGCAAATTCAGCTTACTTTGCAGCCTTCCAGAAGAGGCTTTCTTCAGAAGACCATGATGGTAAACCCCTTATCTCACATGATTTAAGTCTTTTAGCTGCAAGGGGGGGTTGTTGAGGGGTTTTTTTTTAGGTTTTGGAGGGCTTAAACATGGCCTTCTCCCATGGCAGGGGAAAATTCTCAGGTCCTGTTTCTGCAGGGATTTCAGCCACAGCCAGGTCCCTCCAATGCTGCAGGCCCTAGCCATGCTTGCAGCTCTCAAATGACATCAGTCCTTCCCCCACAAGCCTCCTCTCTCACAAGCTGACCCTAAACCTAGGCTTCACCTCTGTGTGGGCTGGGTTTTTTCACAATTCATCTTGCTAATGAGCAGGGCTTTCCCCTTGAGGCCCTTGCTCTGAAAGGTGAACAGTCCAGTAAACATGCTGCTGCCAGCATAAACATAAGCAGTAGAGCTATGTAGCCAGGTTATTTAAAAAGCGGGGAAAAGGACGGTACAAGTGATGGTCCTCTGAGATATTAATCAGTAATCAGGGAAACTTTTCTGAAGCAGGGAAGGTGTGTTGTTCCTCTTTGCATGTATGCTGCTGACCACCCCAGGATGAGCATATGAATTGGGGCTCATATTTACTCTACAGAGGGAAAGGAGTACATCATGTAGGAGATCTTTCTGCTTTCAGGGGTTTACATGAGCCTAGTGATTATGCAAAAGAAATAACTGCTGAACAGGCTGAGACCATGCCCCACTTTGCAAGACTGACACCAGCAGTTCAATAGTCCTGCTAACACCACAGACACCACACACAGAGAATCGCAGACTGGTTTGGGTTGGAAGGGACCTTAAAGCTCATCCAATTCCAACCCACTGCCATGGTCAGGGGCACCTTCCACTAGAACAGGTTGCCCAAAGCCCCGTCCAACCTGGCCTTGAATGCTGCCAGGGATGGGGCAGCCACAGCTTCGCTGGGCAACCTGTGCCAGTGCCTCACCACCCTCATAGGACAGATTTTTTTCCTAATGTCTAATCTAAATCTACCCTATTTCAGTTTAAAACCATTGCTCTTTGTCCATTCACTATGATCATGTCACAATTTCTCAGGAGGCTACTAGCATTCATGCTCTAAGTAATAGCTTGTCTGGTACTGTATATATTATGAGCTGCAATAAGTCTATCTGGCTTTTTATGTCTTTCCCTGATTAAAACATCCTCATGGTTACAACAGGTTGGACTATTCAGAGATTTGGAGTTTGCGAATTCTACCCTCAACTCCAATACTGCCTGGGATTATTGTTATCTACAGCTGCAGAACATGTAATTGTTGTTAGGTGAGGGGATGCTCACAGCCACTGAACTGCAGTGTATTGCAAACACAGCTAAGCTCCCTAAAACTAGTTTCCTTCAGTCCAGTAGCCTTTTAACTAGGGTGCTGTGAAGCTCCCATCCCTGATTGATTTATTCAGGTGTTCCTGGGCTGAGTTCAACACTGCAGCAGCTGATCCACAGCCCAGATCTTTGTCTCCTGGCTTTATGTTTAAAACACCTTCCTGAGATGCTGAGATCCCCCTTCACCCAGTCTAGCAGGGAGGACTGACTGGAATCTAAATGATTTTCTACTTTTTAAATGATTGCTTCAAGTGGCAAAGGTGGGACTGGATGTAGAGAAATGGGAAATATTTCAGGGAAAAACCAAGGAAGGACTTATGTATGTCCTAGCTTGAAAAAGGAAGGAAAAAAAATTCCAAACTCTAAACCACTTTAGGGATGTGGAAAATTCTTTCCTGCTCAGACCTGATTTACCTTCCTGATAGATTTCCCCTGAGGAGGGTGAAGGATGAGGCAGCAAATTTCTGCAGGGAGGGAAGCTTGTTTGTCACAATGGCGACGACATAGATGAAGGACTCCAATGCCTGCCAGGAATGCCAGGTGTATCATGTACCCACCTGAATTTCTCAGAGTAGACAGCTGTCGTGTGTAAATATGAGCCTTGAAGAAAAGGCTTGGCTCACTGCAGAACATTCTGGGTGCTCTGGCTGGAGCCATTTGGATATACAGGTTTCCTTTCCAGGAGAAAGACTTGGCAATTTCAACATGAAAAAAAAAAAAAAAAGAAGAAGAAGAAAGAAAGAAATTTCCAGTAAAATGAAAATTCCATATATTTTTTTAGGCAAACGCAAGCATGCTTTTATTAAATTACAAATTCTTGCTCCGTTTTTTATTTTATCATTATAGGATGAAATTTTCTGTAAAAGATATAAAAAAGAAGAAATTAAGACAAAAATTTTACCAGTATGTTTCTTTATTTCCAATCTTTTACTGAAGTCAACAATTCCTCATTAATTTAGGCCATCATAATTTTTTTAGATTCTTATTCCCACCATTAACCAGATTATTTGACTTCTGTAGAAAAAAATGTGATGACGCTGTAAAGTCACAAAGTATTTTCATCTGGAATATAAATGGAAGTAACCTTTCCAAACAGAATATATTAACATATGCTGGATAATCCATTGGTTATTCTGAGACCTCTTTCTTTCAGTCTTTAATCACTAAAGCCATCATTTTAAAGTCAGCTTTACAAATGGCAAAAGGACCAATAGCTCTCTTGAGAATGTGTTTGCTTTTTCTTAATCTGGGCAAGGTCTCACAAATGTGCCATATTCTAGTAATTATTTTTTAAGCAGAAATGTCATCCCCTTCCCTAAAATGATAAACAAATCTGATTCTTCAGAATTCCATTAAGCTCCTTGCAAATGAATTAATCCTCATCTGAGAAGTATGAATATGCAGATAGCTTCACCCTATTATATCTTACTCTTTTAAACAGAAGGAAATTAGAAAAAAGCAGAAACTAACAAATATCCCCAGGCAAGATTTGCAAGACCCTGAAGAAAATGGAGAAGTACAGCTGTTGCGCTTCTCCTCTTGTAAGACAGAGAACGAAACTGATACAATACACCTAAAAAGGGGTCATGTAAGGAGAAAATAAGTGCAGTAAATTGCTGACAGCTCAGGAGAGCTGTAACATCATGTTTTTTAAAAAGACCACTCTCTCTGCTCTATCTTAAATCACTGAAGTTCAAGCTTCTGCCTTTGGGAGAAGATGCGAAACTAAGGATTTCAGTGGCAATACATGCTTTCTTTCAGTCCTTTTTTTTCAAATCCCATAAGCACCATGTTGTCTTCTTGAAGATACATCCAAAGGCTTTGTCCACTGATGTGGATCATTTAGCAGGGAGCAACTACCTGGAAACGGCACTGCAGTGGTCAGTGACTGTGATGGGGTTTGGTCTATTTTGATTTTGATGGCAATCATAGAGACTATGCCATGTGAAGAGTCACCTTCCATTAGACCAAGTTGCTTGAAGCCCTGTTCAGCCTGGCCTTGAACATTTCCAGGGATGGAGCAGCCACAGCTTCTCTGGACAACCTGATCCACTGTCTCACCACCCTCACAGTAAAGAATTTCTTCCTAATATCTAGTTTATATCTACCCTCTTTCAGTTTAAAGCCATTCCCTCTTGTCCTGTCAGTACAGGGCCTTGTAAAAAGTTCCTCTCCAGCTTTCTTGTTGGCTGCTTTTAGGTACTAGAGGGTTGTTCTAAGGTCTTCCGGGAGCATTCTCTTCTCTTCTTCATGAGGTGCTGGCTCATTGTCCATCTTCTCAGTGCTGTTCTCAATCCGTTCTCTGCCCAGCCTGTATTTGTGGTTGGGATTGCCCCAACACAGATGCAGGACCTTGCACTTGGCCTTGTTGAAATTCATGGGGTTTGCACAGGCCCCCCTCAAGCCTGTCAAGGTCCCTCTGGATGGCATCCCTTTCCTCCAACATGTCAACTGCTTGATGTCATAAGCAACCTTGCTGAGGGTGCACCCAATCCCAATGTCTGCGTCACCAACAAGCATCATCGCTATGGGTAGGATCTACAGCAACCTGAACAACACGGTCACACCATGCATGTCCAGCCATATCTAATGCTCTGTCCTAAGCATATAGAAGAGAGCTCAGCTGTCTAAGAGCACATCTGTGTCCATAGTCAGGACATACTGAATGTTTTGTTCTCAGAGCTACAAATCACCCAACATGTAATCAATGCAACTTGTCTGCCCCAGTTTATCTTGCATAATATAATAAACACTAACTAGCATTGGCTGTTTATATGAAATTGCATTCTTTAACTTGACACTGTACTAGCTCTCTGCTTCCCTCCCAGCAATAACCCCATGGTACAGAGGAAGTTTGATTTGGAACAAAAATCTATTTGTTTGTATAGATCAAGGCAGAGGTATTATTTCCCATATAAAAATTAATGAATGCAGTAATCACAGACAGCATTCACTACCAGAAGGAACACAGGCTCATTGACCTAGCAATAAGCTCAGGCAGGAGCGGAGTGGAGTTTTTCACTAATTAATTTGATGGAGAAAAGAAACATTGCACAGCATAATGAGGAATAAAAGCTAAATAGCCAAATATGTTATATGTTTGTGCCCTCATCTTTTATCTTCTCTGCCACTTCCTTTCCATATTTATTCAGCTTATATTGAAATGACTGAAACCTGTAACAAAGAAGAAGCCTTCTAATTGTGTAGGCCATCTATTCTTTATTGATAAGCTGAGCTTTTTCAGTGTTTTGCATTTTTGCTGTAGAAGATCTGTATAAATAGCTAAGGTGCAAGAGAAACATGCCTAAATACTGAAGCTATATTTACACACAGGCTCACATATGAGCCTGGAGCTACACAACAAATACTTGGCTAGGGCATAGCCTCAGTCTTCTGGAGAGATCATGCTTGCAGCCTGGTAATAGGTGTTTGACCACCCAGTGACCTTGCGGTAATGGAGGCAGGAAAAACAACAGCTCATTTATGAAATAGTCATCTATTATACCTATTTAAGACAAAGCAGGGAGAGCTGGTACCAGGTCTGAAGGACCAGAAGCAGAGAAATGTAGCAGGCTGCTTGTATTTTAAGGAAGATTAGGAAAATGCCTGTGTGGGACAGCAGAACATCCAGCTAAGAACACCACTGGGCTAATAATGTCCAAGAAGCTACTTACTTTCTTACAATGAGAAGGAAAAAATAAAAAGTGAGCAAATAAGGATAAGCCAGGTGTCTAATTCAACTACCAGATAGGACAAATGCCTGCAAGTTATAAAATCCATTGAACAGTCATGTTTCATGAACAACATTGTAAATCTGTTGGTTTTAGTGAGGGTTTTGTGATGTACATGCAAATCGCATTCAATACTGATGATATTAATCACCCCATCTTCCCCAAAGACCTATAGATATCTGTTGTAATTTCCCATAGTGACTAGCAGTACTATGTCTCTGTTTCTTGCTATTTCTCCCTTCTGCAATGTGTCAGTTCTGTAAGGTACCATGTGGAAAAAGAGAGATTTGTTTTGTCTTGTCCACAATGCCTGAGGTGCTCCGGACACATGGCTGTCAGCCCAGGATCTGAATCTCCATGAACCAAAGTGCCAGCTCTTAGAGTTGGAAGTTACACACAGATCAATAAAAGTTAATTCCCAAAGCACCAAAGCCTCTTTTGGAGATCTTCTACTGTGGTGCTCACCAGAAATCAAAAGCTTTGAAAGCAAAATTGTCCATCTATACTATATAAAGTGGAATTCATGGTTTTATTTCCCATCCTTCAGGCAGTGCTCAGTGCTCACTTACCACAGCATCACTTAGTCCATTCTCACACCTGCACCAGAAAGGCAGTAAAAAATTTACTGAAAAGTAAAAATGTTAACACAATCACTGAGATTTACACAGCTATAAACATGAAACCCACGGTGTGAATACATTTTTTAGAAACTTGTTTACTTTGTGAAGTTCTAACTTTATTGTATATCACCAATTCCACATCTGCTCACCATGACTTGAGATATCACTGCTGGATTAAGCTTTGTATGAGCACACAGAGCTACATGAATCCTCATTAAAACAAGCTTACAAAACTTTATGAGCTTGTTTCAGAGCTGACACTTGCTAAAGTTGGTCTTTCCTTCCCTTAAGCCAGAAAGAATGACAGAGTCCCTTGTACGTGTACTCTGCCACTCCACCAAGCCTCCCCAAGGATGGTAGCACATACACAGCTGGAGCACAGAATAAAAGGGAAACACCATTCCTGATTTTAAATGCATAAGCAAATTTGCATCCAATTTCCATGTTTATTAAAATAATTTTTCTCTCTGCACATAAAGGGCTCTGCTCCTCCAGTGACAGAGCAGGCTTGTTTCACAGGGACTGGGAGTCGCAGGTGCTGGCTAAACTCTGTCAGGCCTGTCTGCACAGCAAAACCAAAAAACCCAGGCCCCCACCTACAGATGTGCACTTAATGAACTCGAGTTCATCTGCAAAGTGAAATCATTCATGGCTGTCACACATTCCATGTACTGAGGAAAGGGGAGAGGGTGGCATCCTATCCTCTCCTTACAGAAGGAGCAAGCCCTATGGCACGGAATGAAGCACACCTACCCATCATCTTTCTGATGACTGCTGTTGAAAACACTTCAATGCAGCAAACACTAGAGACCATAGAAACAAAATCATTCCTTCTCATGTGTTTTACTTAAGCCCCTATTAGTTTCTTCTGTGCCTGAGAGCAGGAAGGTTTAGAGTGAGGGTCTGTTGATGGTTTACCACAATGCTATGCTTTAAGAAAAATTAAAATGAAGCTAGACTCAGGGTGATGAGAGACCTGTGAAAAAATTACAGCCTTCGTGATGGGGATTTAATTATTCTAGTATTGACAAAAATGAGAATTAAAAGAGGGATCAACCTGCTGGCTTCCACGGCCAGTAAAAATCAGGTTTATCTTTCACTGTTTATTGAGTTCATACACGTGATAAACTCAATGGTCTGATGGGTGTTTAGTGCTTTACAATAATACATCACTGGGCTTGAAGTAATCATGGTCTTGGGCTATGAAGGTAACAAGACTTCAGACAGCATCATGCTGCTAAGCTCAAATATTCCCAGAAAGCTGGTGGGAGAGGAAGGGGGAGAACAAGGAAAGAGTGATATTTAAAGCAAACAGAGTAAATAATGCAATCATGTTGATCCCAGTAACAGCTAACAGTTAAAAGTGATAATGGAAGTTACTGGAGTAAAGCAACAATATATCAAACATAGACAGAAAGCAATTACAAAAGGTATAATAGAAAATTGAAAGGACAAGCTAACTCATGTAAAAAGCTCACAAAAGCTCTGTAAAACATTCAAGGGGAAAAAGTTGCACTTGCTAATAATACTAATAATCAGTAAAGGTTTAGGGAATGCTAATTAGCATAGAGCTGCTCTTCATTTGTACAAGAAAGTATGGTTTCATCCAGGTTTGAATAAATGACTGAATGGCAGAGACTAAACTCATTGGTGTTCTTTTAAACGTGAAAACCCCCTACAGTTCTGGCATCAGTCAGTAATGTGCCAGAAATACATTTATTCAGAGACTTCAAGAGATTTTCTAAAGCCACCAAACCATCTGCAAGGAAAACATGAGTTACCACAGGTAACATGACCCCAGCACTGGGTGAGATGTAAGCCAGTGCTGTTGTGCTCAGCTTAGAATATGTGCTCAGCTTAGAATATTTGCTCCCTTTGAGGTCTTTCCTACACCACTCATTTCATTGCTTCTACCTTTCCAAGAAACACAATTTACTTTCAGACTGGAAAAACAAGACATACAGAAGCCATACAAACAGGGAATACTGAACAGGAGGAAAATAAGACACCAGTCATCTCAGGGTTCAATTCCACATTCAGCCTCAGCTTTTCTGGACAGTTCAGTTACTTAGATGTCTAGTAGGATTTTCAACACCATCTTGACTTTAGAAGCCTCAGTGTTTAGTCCATGTTTCCTCAACCCAGGGCTGAGAATAGTACTCAGCACTATGAAAGGGATAAGTCTATTGTTGCTCTTTCAGTATCCAAAGAATAAAATTCACACAAGGAAGATTCATACAACTGTGTATCTTGAATTCAATAATGCAACTCACCAAATACTGAGATTTAGATTTTAAAAATAAGCACAACAAAGACTATTAACTATGAAGAAACCTGCGCTTCTCCACCCTGGCTGAGAATGCTCATTTCTCTGTTTTAAGTATTTTTCTTGCTTTTAAGCTCATTTGTTTTTTAACTGCTGCATCTTTAATAACATTGTTTATGCATCAAAACCACCTGTTTCAGGAATCTGACAGCTATCTAATGAAGATGATGCTTTAGAACCTAAGCTGAACCATCTATGAAGAAATAATGATCCATTCCATTCTTAAACAATAGAATTCTGTGCATCACTGATGAGCCAACTAAATCTATGTAATACTCGTTGCTTTTGATAGAAAAATCATGCCATCATTATGTGGAAGGCTTTACTCTCATTCCCAACAGAATTCAGCCATTTGCCCATATTTAACTCCCCAAGCAAAGGAATTAATCATTCTTTCACTATTGTGCCTGCACAAAGGAACAGTAAACACTTAGCCTTGACATTTTTCTAGCAGAAGTCAATATCTAAATGTTAGTCCCATTCTGCATTTGTTCTTTGTATTAACATCAATTCATTAAAGATGCAACAAGCAGCTTTAAAAGACATTTCAATAGGAAATACCTAAAAGGCCAGTCCAACTGGTGCAGAAGTCTTGGTTTTAAGAGCACATAATCAACTGCAAACCACAAATACGCAGAGCAAATGATACCTAAATATTCAACAGAAAAGTACAGAAGGTAATTTAAAACTGAACCCATCATTTCTGCACCAAAAAGCACTGTAACACTGTCACACTGTATGAAGGAGATCCTCTAGAACTACATGCTCTAGAGGATGTATATGATAGGTTACGCGTATCAAGGTAGAGTTATCACCACTCCAGGTCTGTGGGTAAAGGGCTGTGAAGACAGCAGAGGTATCAGGTGCTATGTGGAGTGGGCAGATGAAGGCAGGAGTTGTTTGCCCATGCAGACCACCATGTCCACACAAATACTCCCTCCCAGTGCCCCAGTCAGCCTGCCCACGGCCAGGGTGCACACAGCTCTGCCTGGCCTCATGTTATGTGTGTGGCTCTGGGGGTTTGGGAGACCACACTGATTTTTCTGCTTGGGTCTGTGTATCTGATTATTGGTTTCTAAATATAATTGGAGATACTAATTTCTTGGCATTTAGTTCTGCTTTAGGAAATTATCTCATGTGTTAGTTTTCTCCATGTTCTCAAAGAGCACCATGACTTCTCTGCCAAGTAAGAAACTGCAAGCTATAGTTTCTGTTACGAATAAACACTTCAAAAGCAGAATAAACCTCAAAACACAGGGTTCAAAGCAAGGAGAGCACCAGGGTGCTGCAGAAGGCAAAGAAAAGAAAATTTTGAGAAGAGACATTGGGCAAATCCTGGGTTTAGAACCAACCATTAAATTAGCAATCATTAGCACTTCTTTCCTTTTATTAACAGTACTTCCAATGTTTAAGGTCAATCATCAGCAAGTCCCACAGTTCAGAGGTCAGGATATCTGGTACTCCCTCAGGGCACATGGATATGTGCAATTCTTCCTCATACATTCACCCAAAGTAGCAATACCTTTCTTAACATTCACCAGCTTAAAATAAAGATGCATTGAAAATGTACAATGTAATTACAACACTTTGGTTTTTCCCCATATATTTCATCACAGCAATATAAAATTCAAGGTCATTAAGCAGTGAGCATGACAGTTTATTACAGCTTCATCTCAAACTCCATACATGCATGCTTTGTCTTCATTTTTATTATGATCTGGATAAAATTTCCCTCAGACAGATTAGAATAATCACTGAATGAAGTCTTCAAAATTTAGGCACAAACTAGTACAAAATGCCAACAAAAATAGCATGAAACCTGTCGCATCCAAATTTCTAACAATGGTAGGGTTTGTAAGCTTCAATATTTAAATGTAAAAGGACTTTATTTCAAGTACTGTAAAAGAGAAACATTGCCACTTACTGGCAGTACCAATGTCTCTGCAATATTTGTAAGCATTTGTGTGCATCTTTCAAAAGCTCTATTAACCTTTATAGTATTTGTCAATAAAAAGCCCCATTAACATTTAAACTGTGTATGTCCAAGTGCCTATTTCAAACAGGAATCAAAAGATAGTCTGTTTATTACAGACTACATTATTGGGCCTGTATGCATTGGAGAGTTTGAAAAGCTCACATTTCTTAAGGTAAAGAAAAAACAAAGTTAAAAAAAGTAAAAAAAGAGAAAAAAAAAATCAACTGGCAAACAGGCTGCTCATGGCCGAGCAGAAGGGACAGCCACAGGAGTGAATGGGTATCACCAACATCAAACAGCCTTGGAAAGAATGATACAATCAGCTGGTGCCACTTCACAAATACTGGAGGTGTGAAGAGATCACACTGTCTACAAAACTGAAATTTAAATACTGCTTTAGCAGCAGGATCATTGGAACTTACCTGACATCAACAATCTGTCTTCACTGGGCAAAAACCTGATTTTAATCAAAGATAACATAATCATTAGATAAGAATTGAAATCACAGCTGTGCAGATGACAGACTCTTCAATCAAGCTGCTGAACTGGAATTGAAAAAGACATAATTCACCAGTTCATGTATGTCCCCCAAAACTTTGTTTCAAGCACCACTGATTTAGTAAAATCTCTAGGTGCTGCTTCTGTAAAGTTGGTGTCAAGGAAAAAAGATCTCAAAATACAGAGACTGAGAGTGAAGTCAAGCAGTCTATTACCACTGCTTGTACAAATGATTAACAAAGACAGCATGACCTGTTCCACTGCAGAATAAAAATAAATCATTCATTGTCTTCAAGTATGGGAGATGCGCTCACAGTGACAACAGAGGCATTCATTTCATTACTTTACAACAAGGAAATCTATAGACTCCACAGAAAATTTACAACCAAAATGGAGCTAGTGTGACGAACAGTGACAATGTAAAGTCCACAAGTTCCACAAAAGCACATTTTAGTGGCTTTGCTTCCTCAGGCTCCAGTTTGATAGAGCACCACTGCATGAAATCAGTCCCTTCATCTCATGTCCGTCTTGTCTTCTGTTTTTTTGTTTGCCTCTTTGCATCCTCTGAGCCACCTGTGTCAGAACCAGTCTGTCCAAGAGCACGTACTCCTTGCAGCCGGGTTGTCAGCTGTAGCAATAAGGGAATTAGCTAGGCAAAGAAAAGAAGGGGAAGCAGGCTGTGATTACAATGGTATGTAAGGTGTGAATGAAAACCTTTTTCAGACCTATGTATCCCCAGATAAACAGAATTTATTGCAAAAATAGAACATCTACAAAGATACCAGAAAATGGCAGCAAGTCTTGGGAAGGAATCAGACCAAACTTCTGAAAATTTCTGACAACTGAAAACTAAAACACTTGTCAGTAAATTTTTTTTCCCCCTGCAGTAATCCACCCAAGAACAGCAGTTTGAGTCCTGAGTCTAGAAAACCACCACTGTTTTCAGTGACAGCAAAGAGAATCCCAGAGAATCCCATGTTCTGAGCTGTCCCTATGAGAGGAAATCAAACATCATAGACAAACTTCTTTTCTCTTATCAGCAAAATAGAAACGCAGACGTATCAGTGAAGACTAGGAGAGCATGGCTTGTTAACAAAGCCAAAGGGGTTATATAGTATGTAGTTGTATTTCTCTTGAGAGCTTTTTCACTAGGGAGGGTATAAAGCTAGAGACCAGACTCAATGACTTGCAAGATTCTTTCCAGTCTGATTGTTCCTGAAGTAAATTAAATAATTATTTTCATTTCTATTGTCACTGAGTCTGATTATCTGAATTTGAATGCTGCTACATTGGGTTTGTTTTTTTTCCCAAAGCCAATAAATGAGAAGATAAAGCTCAGAAGTGGCACAGGAACTCACCATCACACTAAGTTTTTTTAAGGAAGGTAACTGTCCAATAACATGGCTACACTGTGGCTTTTCTTAAAATGTGTCACATAAAAGGACAGCTGACTGCATCTCTGTCTGGGTAACAACTTCAACAAACCCTCACTTAACACAGTACAAAGTATTCATTGATAAGACAACAGTATTTGGAGAAGACAAAAACACCCATAACCTACCTTATCGTGGTTGTAACCAGCCAGCAACAGAAGCAGAGTCAGTGGTAACGCGATGTAAGATCCTTGGGCAATATCTTGTTCAGGCAGCTTTCTCTGAAAATAGCGGGGACCATGGATGTTTGGTTTGGGGGCTTTTGGGTTTTTTTTTGTTGTTTTTAAGTCATTTTGGCTATGAAATCCCTCAGCTTTAAACAACATCAGCAGTAGGATCATGTGGCATGTCCAGCCCTTCCCATCTGAATTCCTTCTAAGTGCTGCCTTCAGCAATTTACTTCAGGTTCAACTTCAAAGCAGTCCCCTTGGTCAGATTCATTCATATTTTACCTTCTTCCTAGGGTTTGCTGTTCATTAAAACTAATGCACTAATGGTCAGTCTCCACTTTACAGTTTGCTGGTGTGCTTGGATTTACCTTCCACACCTCTGTGATCATACTGCAGCAACCATACTAGCACAAAAATTTTTCAGGTCCATCTTCATCTTTCATTTATAACTGCTATTTCAAGTTTCCCTCACATTTTGCTGGCATCTGAGCATGCAGTGATGCGGAAGATCATTTAAGTATTACAGAACAAACACTTCACTAAATTTGACTGCACTGTGTTCGGAAGTGCAAAACCATTCAATACCTTCCTGACGTCCTTACCTGCCTCCCATAACATACCAGGTGATGCCTTAAATCTGGCCAAAGCCAAATTTATTGTCACTTTAATGCCTTTCATAAACCTCTTTATATTTACATTAATAGAAAGTTTGGCCAAGACCATAAAATACATATAGGCTATGCTACCAGCCATTGCTCTCAAGGTGAACACTTGAACATTTAAGTATTTTGTACTTACAGTGGGACTGAAGATCAGTGTAATGTGTTTATGATATCCAATAGCAGTAAATGAAACTTGAGGCAGGGTGTAATCATACTGTGATTTAGACAGTGTAGAATCCAGGAGCACCACATAATTCTGTGGATAAAAAATATACTCAGTATACAGCATCAGTAGCAGCCTGAGACAAAATCAGATTTAAAGGCAGTTTAACAGGCTTCAAATCTTCCAAGACATTGGTCACTTCAGCACGAATACACCAGAAATAAACTTCCATATCTTTAGAGAAAAAGATTAAATGACCTAAGCTGATTATTTATCAATATCCTTACCTCACCATCTCGGAGCAGTGGTGGGAAATGGAAGAATAGGGATAGTCCTAAATTGACTGTATGAATTGGGTTGTCAAGATTTTCACTTTTGTAGAGCTTCACCTAGGAAGGAAAGAAGAAAGCACAAACCAGGTACTTTTAAGCACCACAGTAGATATTTCAGACATCCCACATCTTAAGGGATAAAAGCACTTCAAAATTCATCATGTGTTTTGTAAACAGAAAGTTGCCAAATAAAAACACCTGAAACTGTTCTAATCTGGGATGCGAAAAGTCACAGAAAAACCTTCTCACAGAACTTGAAATAATTCAGAGCAACTGATGTCTGATACTTTCACCAATCAAGTGTATTAAAAGCAGCCTGTGCTGTGCATCAACCAGAACCAATTAATTCTTCAGAATAATCCCAGCAGCTTCAGAGGAATTTGCAGCTGAGGGTTGTTTCTATTTCTCCAACAGGCTCATTTTGCTTGATTCCAATTTCTGTACGCTGAAATTTAACAAGCTAGACATTCTCAAGCTACAGTACAGGCCTGAAGTCTGCAGCAAATACAGTCTGCTCAGAAACCAGCATAATTAAAAGAGGATTGTATCATAGTCAAGTAAGGCTGGTAGAGGCAGCAGCACCTCCTTATATGAGGCTGCCTGAACACACCGATTTTTATCAGCAACTGTGCCTCCTCCAGAGGACACAGTAAGCAAAGTGATGGGCTTTGTGGACCACTCTGAAGCAGCACCTATACCACTGTTTGTAAACCTCTGGATCAGGTATCTGCCAAGACTTGGCTCTCCTTGCAGACAGAGCCCAAATAAATTCTCATTACTTCTGCTCAGTGCTACTGTGGTTGCAGCTCAAAACACAGCTCAGCAGAGCATTTCCTGTTGTTTCATCAAGCCCACATCACCAAAAGGGACCAGACTGAGGTCACAAAACCACTTGCTTGTGTCTGTATCAAATCTCAGAACATCTTTCAAAGACAAAAACTTCTGCCTTGAAAGCAAAGGTGATGACACGCACCCATCAACAGCACATGTGCATTACATGCAACGCAAGACCCATCCTAATATGAACCATGTACTGGCCTGTAATTTCCTTATAATCAAATTTTGACATCCATTCCTGTTTGCTTAGGCTGAACTGCAAGGGCATAGATTTCCCCAGAAAGATAGGAAGCTTGCTCAGGTGTTCTTCAGTAAGGTGATACATTTTCCCTTCACACCTTCTCTGAGTGTTTGATCCTTTGGATGTCTCCCAAAAACCCAACAGCTTAGCATGAGAACTTGGCAGGTGAGACACGTAACACACTAGTCTGAAGTAAATCCAGGCATTACATTTATATGCAAATGTAGGTAGCTTTCAAATGTGAGAAATGGTACTGTAACTCGTACCACACTAATGCCTCATGTAGATGCTTCCAGCATTTGCATGCTAAGCGAAAAGCACCAAGGGTGTTGCTTTTTTCAGCTCGTAGTGCAGTCTTTTGAATTTTGAAAATTTCAGCTTTACTATTTGTCTCTCTTATAACTGTATTTTAAATCCATGTGTCCTATGGCTTCATTGCATTCACATGGTATCTTCTTGCTAGCAGACATGCATGTCGAAACTTCCAGGTATTTCAGGAATTAATGCTGTTCTCTGGTACAGAGGACTCATTTCACCCCTGTTGTCTTGCTCTCCCTAAGGCCAGGGAAGAACACCCAGAAATGTACAGGCCAACCAGAACAAAGGATTTCATACTCCCATGAAAAAAACATGGAAACATTGAAGCAAGCAGTCAGGAACACTGGAATCTTAATTCTACCTGAAATTCAAATTCACCTTCATTAAAGTATTAGTCATAATCTGAATTAAATGTGTGCTCTGGCCACTGAACAATTTCCAGTGACCTTGCCAAAAACCATTGTGAAATCAATGGCAAACACACTTAACAAACATGAAAGGCTTGAACTTACACATAATGTGGAGAGATACTCAGAAGACGTAATTACATTTCCACTTAAATCAAATTGATTAATTTGCCGGAACGCTATAATATTTACATCACCAATGTCACTGTTCCCAACCTGCAACATAAAACACAGCCATGTTTTTACCAACAGAGGAGCAGTTAACAGGACACCCAGCACAACACAAATACTGCTCAACTGTTTAAACAAAAAGTATATTTTGTTCTATAATAACCACACGGAAACTTGAAAGCTTTCCAAGTGCAAATACTTTTCCTCCAGAGTGAACAGCTTGTGATTAAAGACTTGCATATTATCAGTACAAGACTGATGGCATTAAGTTAAACTAAAAATGGAGGAAGTATCAGAAGTATGCATTATTTTGTAAGAGGCTGAGTTACATACGAAGAAAGGCCTGGTACCTGAACACTGGTCTCCCTATTTTGCATCTGTGCTGACAGATACATATTATTATGCTAGGATGTTTATGCAGTTAATTAACGAGGAATATGCTCATATAATATAACCTACTTTAAAAATATGTAACTTTATATTCTTCAAAATTGTTCAAAATATGAAACATTTGTGCTCCTACATCTGAACTCTGATCAGAGTAAGGAAAGACATTTACTAAAATAAGAACTATGGCAACAGACAGGTTATGGTTAGGCCAGGGGCTGTATCAACAGTCTGGTGCTACTAAGGCTGTACAATTTTCCTGCAAGTATCTTTCACATCCTTTCCTGGAGAAAATGGCAGGCTAGCAAGGATACTATTAGTACAAGCTACTGCATACAGCTGTCATTTGCAATACATAACCTTCAGATGATTTTCTGGAATTTGGCTTGCTCTTCCCCTTCCCAGCCAGCAAGCACTCTTAACAAGAAGACACCAAGGATAACAAGAAGACACTAAGGACTTGAAAGATTCTGCCTTTCTGTTTTGCTGCAAAGGAGGGCACCCTGGTCAGGCAAGTGTCTGAGCTCAAATAATGAACATCTCCCACTGAAAAGTTCTGTACAACTAATGAAGACTAATTAACCTTTACTGGATGTCAAGAGAGAAATGCGAGGCAGCTAATATGCATCTGTAAGGATGAAAGAATATTTAGCAACATTTCATCAGTTTTCAATTCAAATTTATTATTACATTTTATAAAGATTTGCTAGCCTGAATGACAAATTTCACCTACATCAAGACTGCAGGATTTGGACCAAATAAAGCATAAAGAGATCTATCTATCAATCAATAACTAAATACATAGATAGGAAAATATGACAATTTATAACATCCTCAAGTCACTACTGCTTTGTTCCACAGCATAAAGAAATGCTGAAAGGTATTCTGTACATACAACTTTCTTGATTCTTGGTGTACAGTGTTTGTGACTGTGAAAGAATCCTTTCCACTTGTTCACTGTTTGGGCTTATCTTACTTCAGTTTTAAGCTATGGTGCTGAATCACACAATACGGGGCCCGTATTTAGGGAGATAACTTGCTGAAAGCCACTTGTCTAAACAGAATGCATTCAAGTACATTGCTGCTGACAGAACAGACAAAATGCCTGACAGATGCATTTCATAATTAAGTTATAATACAGAAGAAGAAAAAATTACCTCAATTGCCCGATGCTGTGGTAAAGCTCTTTCGATGTGATCATTACCTTCAGCTTTGAGTTGCACATGATACACACAACCAGGCTAAAAGCAACATTCAGATGATAAATCCCAAGACTGAATAATACACACTTAAATTTTAGAAAACATTAAGAGCATTTTCTAACATTCCATTTAGGATACACCACCCAAACAGATCTAACTTTACCCAGTTAAAGTCTTCCTTTTCCCAAGTAGAATATTTAACTCAAGAACACTATTAACGGTGCTTATTGCCAGCAAATACGAAAGGGCTATCACAGAAATTTCACAAGTTTATTACATTACAGTGCTAAATCATCTGTTGTGAAGTGTTTTAGCTAGAAAGAAAACATTAAACAGGAGTAAAACCTGATCAAATACTTTCTACTTCAGCAAATTGCTTACTACACATATTATCCAATCCAATAAAGAAATAAATATCCAATAAATTCAGCTTCCACATTTCCTGCAGATCAGCTTACTTCAAATACATACTGAACAATCAACACCAGATATACACCAAATATCCTGGCCCAGTATTTTCACAAGAGAAACTACACGCTTCCCCAAATTCTTTTGCCTAAGGGAATTCTCTGCTCTAACACTGGAACACCCCTGAACAACTGCTAGACATATTCAGTACCCTGACTGGGGGCTCAGGTCATGTCATGAGAATTCTTCAGTGTTTGTGGAAGGCCATCATAGTGTACCAGCAGCAGGTTCTCCAGAGTTCTGTACTAAAAGTCTGTTCTACTACTTGTACTTTTATACCCCTTTACTAGAATCAACATTTACTATACAACAGGATTTCCTAACACAGACAGACTCAAGGGAATCTAAGCTAGCAAATGTGATGGGGAAACAGAAATTGGAAGATAATTAATAAAACACATTTTATTGCTCCATTATCACAGTAACATAAAAGTAAATGAGAGAGAGCATTCTCATCCTTACCAAAAGGCCACGTAGCCTGAATTTGCCCTCTTCATCAGTTATCGTGTCTTCTCCATAGATGCTACAATCCTTCTGCCCCACAGCTTCTACTGAGATTCCCTGCTCAGGCTCTCCATTCAAAGAAGAAACTGTACCATAACAGCTAGAGGTATAAAAAGAACCGGTTGCTACAGATGTGCTGCAAATTAACGTACATTTTTAATATATTTTATTGGTATAAATGATAAAAAAGTACTTAATATATTTAGCATGGCATGGAGAAAGTGAATTTGTAATGTATAGCATTGGCGGCAGTTCAGAGCACAACTTCAGGAATCCAAGTTCTCTGACCTCCATGAACAGCCGCACTTATCCCCGAGGGCAAGAAAAGGAAGGATCTTGAAGTCAGGTATCTGAATTGGTCTGCTATCCCTAGAGTAGTCCTCTTCCACTGGATGCAGCGCAAGCCACTTCCAGTGCCACCAACACAGTGCTTTCATAGCAATACTTCTCCTTACAGACTTGCTATCTGGGCTTAGCTATATATCAACATGCATGAGAAAAGGCTAAAAAAAGTACTTATACACAGCATAACGAAGTTAAATTGTGCCTTCAGAAGTACCTGCCAAACTTTCAGAACAGAGATGTATCAGGAGAAGACATACATCTCGCACAATGCCTCCTGACAAAGTAGGCATTTCATTGCATGGCATTTCAGCTTCACTGACCTGTAAGCTGTTCTGTATCCAGTTATCCGGATTTTGAGATTCTGGCCTTCCTGCACTTCAATCATTTGTGATGATGGTTCAAAGCGAAACTCTTTCATCATGGGTTTAAAGTAATACTGCCCGGGGCTCTGCAGAGAGACATAAACCATGCTGCTTACTGATAGCAGCACAAAAATTCACCAACTCCAAACAGCTGTATTTCTGCAAGAGCTCCCTAAAGAGCTCAAGTTCTCTGTCCCAGCTGTAGGTTAAAATGGTCAAAAGATGTGAACACTGAAAAACAATGAGCACATTGGGCAATAAACCCATGAAACTCCATTAGGTGATAAAGCCTGAAGAGTGAAAGGAAACTATGGCCCTAAAATCTTACCCCAAAACCTCAAGGACAAAGAAGTGACCAGGAGAGAAGGATGTCTGCAAGAAAACTATTCAGGCATGTTTATGCATATACACAGATCAATAATCTAATTAGATTTCTTTCCTCTAAAGACTCTCAAATGATCATCAACAAATTGGCTTGTTTCATGCTTACAGACTGCAAATTAGTAACTGAGATCCATCAACATCATCTACTACCTGTTGGGAAGAAACTCGTTAGGTTACATTTTGCATCTTTCACTTGGTAAGATTTTTAGTGTTGTCTGCTCTGAGGGACCTACATTGCTCATTGTGGTTTCCAATGTCAAAGGAGGCCATACATCCCCTGCCACTGAAGGGAGCCAATAGCATCCCTATTTTGGAGGGCAAGTAACACAGCATTGCACATGCAGCCACAATCAGAAGAATTCATTTCAACTTACCAGATTGGAAAAAGTCAGCATGCCATTATCTTGCGTAAGGAGGTTGGACCGAAACACCCCTCCGCTGAGAGACAAAAGAACTCCAGCAAGAGCCTGGTCATCCTCTGACTTGATCTATTTTTGAAAAAGCAGTAATTTTAAGTGTAAGTGAGGGCTGCTTTACAAAGAAGGGCTCAGTTCAGAAGCCCTTTGCAGAGTGCATGGATGGGCTGGCTCTGAGTGCTCGGCTGCAGGCAGAAGAAAAGTAGCCACATCTGCAGCCCATCCCTTTCTGTGAGACTGCAGAGCTACAGAAGCTTCTGCTGTCACCACCTGGGCAGTCCCAGCCATGCATAGCATGTGCCACCAGAGCAGTCATTCTCTATCACTTCACAGGACATCTGGTGGCTAGAACAAAGTATCCCAAAGACTAGAAGCAGATTGCATGTGAAAAGATCACCTTGAGGGATAAAAATCATTAAGAGAATGTGGTCCAACTCTACATAAGCAAACAAATCCAGTCTTTTGGTCTGCAGGCTCCTTCCCTCTATAAACTTGCAAAATATCTTCTGCATGGCAACTCATGGCCTGCAACTAAGGTCATCCACTGAGACTTGTTTCCCCATGACAAGATTATCCCCAAATCCCACACCCATTTGTGTTTGGCTGGGAGATGTGAGCTAACTTTTTTGCCTGTCTATCTCTAACTGCAAACACTATTCATTCAGAACCCGAAGTGTTTATAACATTACCTCAAAAGTCACCCCAGCAAGAGCGAAAGCTTTGAAGTCCCCAACTGTTCCTTCTACTGCAGTCAAAACAAACCCTTCTTTCTGAGCAGTGACTGTGTATTCCAAGTCACTGTGGAGTGGCCCAACACTTCAAATAAAAGGAAAGAACTCTTTTAAAAATAGCACCTGGATAGCACATACACATTGTGAAGTCACCACTGCATTTTAACTACAGAATCTAAAAGATCAAAACTAATCTGTTAATTACCTGTAAGCACCTTTGTCATCAGTGAAAACTGTGATGAGTGGTGACGTTGCTCCTTTTTCACCAATAATAATCTCAACACCTTCCAATTCAGGATGAATATGCCCTTCCAGAAATAAGCCTGCTCTTCCACGTATCTCTATCAGCTTTCCAGGACAACTCTCTTGGTCATTGCAAAGAGGATTTAAGACAAACAAGAAAGTCAAAATACATTCACCACTCTATCTTACACCAAGAGTTTAACTACTTCCAAAGTGACCAGTTGATGTTCTTTAACCTCAGAATAAGATATCAAACAAGACAATTGCATGGCCTCTCAGCACATCTCGAAACATCTGAACAGTCCCAAATCAGTATCTGAGCTCCAAAGCTAAAAAGCACATCTCCGAAACAAACATTCTGGATTTGCTAAGTGCTTCAAGGATTCATTAAGTTACATGTACTGCAGCCATGTACTGGAGAACATTCCAACAACGTGCCCTTCTGGCTGATACTATACAGAACTTGGACAAAATTCTTTTGAGTTCAAATTCAGGCCAGCATATGTCATGTTTAATGACATAAGTAACATTTTATTTGCCTCCTCTCCAACATATTTAGAATGTGTACAACGAAGAGGCACATAAAAAGGGATACTTAACATTATCTAGTGATTTCAAATAAAGTCTGTTCACTTACACCTTCCGAGCAATCTGAGGGCAAGATGGACACTGACTTACAAGTAACATCGATTGATGATAATCCTGACAGTTCTGAAGTTTAATTTTCTGTAACTATTTTTATTATTGTAATTTACTGCCAAAAAAACCCCAAAGAAACCAACCAACCAACAAACCTAACAGAAACTTGAATTCGGGAACAAACTCAAAAGACAAACACCCAGAAATCTAGCCCTTCCTCTTGTGCCAGGTGGTCTTTCAGCATCTGGAAGCACATTCTGCTGATACAAACTGTATTTGCACCCTCCACCAAATACCAGTGCTTCCAAATTTCAGAGTGAAATCGGCCAAAAGAAATAGCTGCAGCTGAAACTTCTCTAATATTACCTTTGAAGAGCTAGTCATACATTCATCTATACAGATACCCTTCTGCCTTAAAAATCTACTCCTTTGAAGGTAGATTTTATTTATATTTACCTCCACTAACAACTGTTTCCACATAAGGTGGGTAAAAAAGCAGCTCCTTTGATGATGGTGTTACAGTAATTTTCTCTCCAGACCTGTAAAACACAAATAAGATTAGAAGAAAATGGAATCAGCAGCTCCCACGTAGAACAGAATATTTTATTCTATTCAGAATATCAACTACATATTGACCCAAGAATCCATCTAAATACCCCAAGGAAAAAGTGCCAACAACAACCTAAGCAAAATTCATACTAGTTTTCATTTAGCTGACAGTCAACAAAAACATGCACGGGTACCCATACAGCACCCTTCCTGCATGGAATATATCACTATTCTGTCTGGTGGCAACACCAAACAATAGAACAAAGATTACACTGTGTCCATTGGAGCTTGGTATTACCTTGCCCAGTATGAAAATTCATATAAGAATGGTCCTTGGAGTTCCTCCACCATTTCTTGCACTGGTGGCTTTGTTCCTTCCTCCTCTTGACCCTTCTTTTCTCTCTCCTGTCGGCGGGTCTCGATTTCTGCCAGCTGCTGCTCCCTACGTAACTCCTGTACAGATTTCAAGGGCCCCAAAACTAAGGCAGGCTCACTGTCAATGGATGACCTGAAAGCACGGGGGAGAAAACAAAATCAGCTCCTTCCACATGGAGGGATAAAAGCTTGTTTTATCTGTTAATTATTGCCTTTACAGCAGACAAGTGCTAGGATTTATTTTCTTTTTTAAATCAATTCCTGCAATTTATTCCAAGCACAGCTAAAACTTTAAACCTCCGTATCAATCAGTTACTACAAGAAAGGCACATTCATAGGGACTACAGGTGACCTACCTGCCCTAACAGGAAAGAACCTATTTGCAAATCTCATAAAATCTACCTCATCATGCAATAACCATTCAAGAAGCTACATCCCTGTTGCCTCCTTCTCCTCTCTGTGTGCCTCAGCATCCCACTGCAGAGCCAGTGTCACATGCCTACACATCAACCACTTTGCATTGTCCAGCATCTTAGCCTAGCTTATGGTAAGCAGTCTTGATTTTGTACCAAGGACCATACACCAGCTCTGCTGCAGGGGCAATAACCTCCCACAGCAGCACTGACAAGCCAGCAGGAGTGGTACATTTTTGAGTCTGCAAGAGTACTTTTAACAAAGCCCTAAACTGAGAAAGAAAAGCTAGAATTCCAAACCTGACAACAAACTTAATACAGAAAAGATGAGTTACACAAAATAAACAAAAAGACAGATCAGCTCCCCTTTTTTTATTCCTACTAGGACCTTTCCTTCAGAACCTACCTGTCAGGAGTCTACTAGGAAAAAACAACTTCTATCACAAATAAATACTTCCAATAGTTGGCAATTCCCAGGAAGAGCTCTGAGTTCTAACCTATCTGCCCTATAGATCTGAACCATCCAGCTATTGTGTCCCTGTCCACTGAAGAGATTGCTAGGTAAGTTTAACCGCATTCTTTCTATCAGCTCAGAACAATGCATCTTGTTTCCCTTTACCAGATCTTACATCCTCTCTTTTCCAGCAATTTATTCTAGTCTCCAACCATCCTTTGTATCTTATCTTCTGTCTCTTTTGCAATAGTCTGAAAAACTGTCACAGAACATTGCAAAATTCTCTATGAGGAGTGAACTGCAATGATCATGATTACTTTCCCTGCAACCACTTTAGATTATCAGGATAGTTCTGTCTCCTGCTTCAGTCTTCACCTACATTCTGTCTTTTTTAAGAGAAACAGATACTATTGCTCTATCACACTGTTTCACCAAGGCTTTAAATTATTTCTTTGTAGTCCAGAGACAACACAAAAACGTATATAAAAAAATTGTCTTAAAACCTATAAACACACACACAGTCTCATGATACCCATAGTAAATTACTACAGTGTTATTTCCAAGCACAACAAGCCATCATCAAAAATTGTTAAGAATCAGCTTTATTTTTTAGTTGGGGTTGTTCAGGTAGTTTTGGTTAACTGAAAGTTAACAGACCCCTGCCATGGATCTGATTTTAACAAACTTGTTAAAAACACCTGGCTTGTTTTTACATCCAGAGCTGATCCTTTGATGCCACTTCACAAATTGGACTTTGGCTGAAAAGCTTCAGGTAGGCTTGAACAGAAACATGCTGTGGCAACTGAGCTGCCTTCAAAGCACTTGTCTCAAAAGAAACAACCAGCCTAGAAGGCCAGTATAATATTCATCTGCTCACTAAGTTGTTTTTAAAATCCTAATGGCATTCTGCTGTCTCAATGTTTCTTTTCCAACTGCTGTGGTTCCCCAATAGTTGCAGTTATAGGTTGAACAAACTCAGGGAATTCAAGGGAATGCTCTGCAGGTAATTTGTTCTCTGAAAATGTATTTCTACACTCCAGAAAGTTTGAGAACCCACAGTCTAGAACAAGGAGACATCACCAGAGCATTAATAATGTGCTCATAATTATCAGACACTTCCAGGCAGATCTGGCACCTCATACAATTAAAGCTGTTCCCAAATCAGTGCTCTGTAGTGAGCTGTCTGCTCAGCTAAACATAAACTGGTGCATTAGTGTGTGATCACTCTGCATGGTTTTCCTTTTATAACCCTCTTCACACCAGCAACAGTGCTCTAAAGCAGCAGATTCTCATTCTGAGGAAACAAAAAAAAAAAGATAAAAAAATAGATGCTAGTGCTAAAGAGCTCAGATCGAAGCTAAAACAATACCCCTGAATTCTGAAATTTCAGTTCATTAAAGTGTGTAAAAACTCAGATAATAATCCCTTATTATCATGACACACAAGTAGAAAGGGGCTATATTGAAATGAAGTGACAACATTCAAAACAACGGCTAGGACTTATTTATCTATCTACAAAGAACTCAAAGCACATCTCAGCATTAAAACCTCTTGCAGTCTAGAAATGGATGCTATCCCTTTAGAAAGCAGCCACTGTGGTATTAAAACCAGAGTAAAGCTTTATGAGAGAGATGTCTTTCTTCCAGTTTTTACAGCACCAAGATTTCTTTGTTCTTACTTAATAGTAATAGTCACATCCATCAGTTTATCTGTTACAATCGTGCCAAGGACATGGTGTCGAATTGCAGTGAGCGTCAGTATGCTAGGAGAGGATCTGTAAATCAAAGTGACAGAGATGAATTCAAGGTTCCCCTCCTAAAGAAAATAACCAAATCTTATTTAGCAAAGTTTATGCTCTCATCTCTAAGTCAGAAGTGCTTTATAAAAGACAACACACAGATTACACAGCAAAGTTGTAGTGCTGAAATATTAGTATATCAGAAAGGCAGCATTTTCCAGCTCTGAACCCCAAACTATGGCATGACAACAGGCCAAACCAAGTCCTTCCTTTGTTTCTCCTGCTTCTTCTCAAACTAAAGCTGACTTGATTGATTTCATATGTATTTTACACATAACAGAAGGACACTCAAAAGCTTGTCATATTAGACATAGTTCACCAAGATGCCAAAAGCCTAATGGTGCTTTGCTGCTGAAAGAGGGTTTCTACTTCTATCCATTCACTCATGCCGTGCTGGCTCTCCTGTTGAGGATATCACTTTTGATTCACTAACACAGCAGAAAAGAATAAGATCTTAATGCTGAATTCATTTTCTGCCATGTTCATGAATTAGAAGTAGTCTGAGAACACAAATACTCTTTTTGGAAGCAAAGAGCCATTAAGCACATTGCCAGACCACAACCTATAAATAACTAATAAAAACATGGTTATCCTAGGAAGATCAGCACTGTGTACTTGTCATTAGGGTGAATATTTATTCAGATTGAAAAAACTGGAGAGAGAGGAATAAAATCACCAGAGAGTCATGGCTCTAGGGATGTACAACAGTAAGTACATGCCTCTGAGTAAACTTACTATCTCATCTTTTGCATTTTGACTCCCTCAAGTGATCAACAGTTTCCACTGAAATATCTCTCCTTTGTTACAAAACAAAGAAACCAATATTAGACAAAAGGCTGACAAAAATATCCTGTTAAAGTACCAAAAGCATCTTTAAGCCTATCGTTAGTTATTTTTTTAAGACCAGAAAAAGCAAGCGAACGTCTGATACACTTTCCTAAAGCTCCCCTCTATTGGTCAGAGACAGTCATAGCAACACAACCTGAAGTGCTGAAAATAAAGTTGCTGCAGCAGAAGGAAGCTTTATGGAAGCATATTGATAGGCTCTTACGTGTCGTAAGTGTAATACTCATGTTCAAACTGGTGGCAGGAACGCGGAGTCACTTCATATACACCTGTAAATATTAAGTCAGAGAATGATCCACTGAAAAAATTCAAGGTTAGTGTGTTGGCTGCACTCTCAAGAGATCCATGGTACAGAAGCAACTATAAAAGCTGACTATACATCTCCCTTTCACACAAACGCTTGTCAATTAATTTGCCTCTGTTCAGTCACAGATCACTATTGGAAGCTGTGCAATTTCTCACATATGCTGACACAAAACACAATTAGGCATCACCACAGATAAACATAATTACAAACGGAACAAACCAAACAAGCTCAGATGTAACCTATAATGGCCCCATAGCTAATACCCTTTGACTGATTACAGAACCATTGTGTTATTGCATTGTGAATTGTATTATGGCAGGGTGGTTGGAACTAGATGATCCTGAGGTCCTTTCCAACCCTAACTATTCTATGATTCTATGAATGAGACCAATGGCTCTAAGGATTAAAGCTGAAAATTGGATGAAAACCAAATAAATTTGTTAACTGTTTTGCTAAGGTGGCCTAACAGAGAATTAGCTCTAAGATGTTAAAAGGAGAAAAAAAATAATCTAATTTAAAAACATTCTTTTTTCCTGTTATAGATAACCCTGTGGTACTTTTATCAGTTATACCTCAAGAATCCTGTACTGAAATTAAACTTCCATTTGTCAGTCACATTTTAATGTGACTGACAAATGGAACCCATATGATAAAGGTTATTTGAACATGCTCTTCATTCATTGGAGATCAAAGCCATTCATGAAGTAAAAGAAAATAATTATTTTACTTCTGGAATCTGTATTTAAGTAAAGGACTAAATAATATGAGAATTCCAAAAACTTAGAACAGAGCATCTATATACACATATATATACACACATATGCATAAACGAAATAATGCCTCTCAGAAACCACAAGTGATTCCTTTTTAATTCCCATCAGTATTACTTGACTGGTTCCTTTTTGGTTTTTAAACTAACATTTTAGAGCTGTTACCTGGCTTTGAGAGACAGAATCTATTAACTCCTTTGGACAGGTTATAAACACCAACATTCTCTGGTCCATTTCCATCCTGATAAAATTCCTGTGAAGCCACAACACAATTCGCTGTTACTAACTTCCAAACAACAAAATTAAAACAGTATTTGACTAAACATACACTAATGCTTCTCTTTCATAGCAGTTAACAACATAAGACCATTTAACTAAATCTGAGAGACTAATCTCAAAGCACTCTGAACATGAATGTTGCTGTGCTTTATGACTGCCTAGACATAAGAAAGCCTTGATTCCAAGCATATCCCAACCTACCTTCACAAATTTACTAAAAAAATACAAGGATGTCTGTTATCTACGTACCAGTGTAATTGCATGAGAAAGAGAACACCTCAGCATATATCCAGTCTGCCTGAATTCTACTCCTGAAACATCTTCCTCCATGACTTCCAGCTCCAAAGACTTATTCTTCCAGCACCAGTCTTCATGTACAATGCTTACTAGAATATACACCACACAAAGCATTTTAGTAACGTAAAACTGTGTGAATAAGAGCAGGTTTTGTGGTATAAAAAGCTCATATCACTTTAACTTCCCTGATAATAAACTTCAAAGCCAGACAATGACTGCTGGAATAGACCTGTCTCACTGCAGCATCACCAAGAATCCAGCATGTCCCGTAACAGAAAAGCTATTATAAAAAGGATTAATGAAGTCTGGTCACCCTGGGAAGTTCTGCAATGTGCATTACCACTGTGACAGTCAAAGAAGCCTACAGAACATCAGAACCTAACCTCCAATTCCATCAGGAACAAAGATGTTCTGACTCATGTATAAAAAGAGCAATCTGTATACACTGCTCCCGCATCTTTCCCTGGAAAACAATTCATTCTTGCAGGAGGCCAAGGCAGGCTGGCCAAAACACATGCTGCTGTTACGAGAAGTATTCTGGAAGCAGGGTCTGCCCCTAAGCTTAAGCTTGGGATAAGTCAGTTCATTATTAAGCTGCATGGTTCTGAGTTACCGCCTGGGTTTAAACCACGACAACTCTTGTATTTTTCCCGATTCTTTCAAGTTTCAAAACTAGTTCCATGGCGGGCATACTGCAAACAGTATCTATAATAGAAGCCTACAGATTAAGTCACAAATTTAGCTACTAAAGTAAGACTTCAAGTAATTCCCCATAATCCAACCTTTGTATTTGCCAGGTAGCACATTTTCAAATGTGAAGGCCACTGAGTCCATGTTTCCAGAGAGCTGCAGGTTGCGTCTTTCACCCTGACGGCTCACAGACTGTAATGTCACCACCAGATCACCACAAGCATCTGCGCAGAAAAGACAGGAGAAAATGAGACTGCACACTGGCTTGCCAGATTGGCCTCCAAAACCCCCACTCCAAGCAAGCTTCATGCGTACTAAGGTTAAAATGATAACTCTCTTCCACTAGAGAATTTTTCCAATTAAAACTCTTATATCCTAAGCACATGTTTACCAGTGCTTTTTGAATTCTTCGGGAAGTTTGAGACTTCAAATCATATTCTTTTATTTAATGGCAAGTAACAACCAGAGGCCAACATTAAATCCCTGGGTCCTCCTTGCTCTGCAGAGACTATAGGTCCCAGTAAACACCTGAGAGACAAAACACGAAGTGCAGAGAGGATTCAGAGAGAAAAAAGTCAAGCTCCAATCATCATCTGCTGAAATCAGTGGGTAATCAAGAAAAATAGCAGCAGAGAGAAACCTTATACAAAAACAAAACAGTAAAAGCTCACGAAAAAGAACAGAGATTGCAAGCTTCTGCTGAGAGCTTGAGCCTCTAACCTACAGGTTTTTACATGCCCTGCCTTTTTATTTCTTGATGTCTTTTTGCCTCCAATACTCCTCTGATTGATGTACAGTACATCTAGTGTCAGACAGGAGCATTTCTTCTTAGAACTTATGCATCTTCTGAGGAAAAGAGGTCAGAATTCCTTCCTGAGGAAGGAATACTTGCTTATTCCTAGCAAGCATTAAAATTAGGTACATAACTTTACTTCAGACTTTATTAAGGTACATCACTAGGCTGTAAGGTCTCCCAAAAAAGGAGCTGATGTGTCTTGATCTAAACAGTACTCATTCACACATGCAGTGCTAAAGTTCTCTGTTCCCATTTCCATTTCACTTTCAGAACTGGCTCACCTAAACAAGAGATCTTCCCTGAGACGGAAGCCAAAAACTGAGAGAAGGTCACATCCATTATTGGTCTGTCTGTAACAGTAACAGGGAACATTCTGGGTTTCAAAGCCAATCCTGCTCTGGTCTCAGCTTCTGGAATAATCACCTGTAGAGTATATGACACCAAGACATCACCAGCTTTAGATGCTAGTCCAAGTACAACACTCTGCTGAGTTCAATCCCCTTACCAGAAATGAGAAAATGGAAAAGCAAAACTAGTCTCCCAAATATGCTTTCCAAAATTCTGTAATAAAAATCCTTCAAAGAATGGCAATAAAACTGAGCTAAAAATCCTCCAAACACCTCAGTTTGAAAAGTCTGACTGAACTTCATAATGCTTCTGCATTAGCCTATTTATTTCATTATCTATGAGGACAGTTAGAGGAAAGTTAAACTGAAACTTACATGAGGGGAAGTTCAGATTGGATATAAGGAAGAAATTCTTTCCTGTTAGGGTGGTGAGGCACTGGAATGGGTTGCCCAGGGAAGCTGTGAATGCTCCATCCCTGGCAATGCTCAAGGCCAGGTTGCACAGAGCCTTGGGTGACATGGTTTAGCGGGAGGTGTCCCTGCCCATGGCAGGGGGGGTGGAACTGGATGATCTTAAGGTCCTTTCCAACCCTAACTATTCTATGATTCTATACTTATAACCATGCACTTCCTTGTCTTCCAGCCTGCACTATCTTCCACAATGCAAAATTCATGGTGGTTCTCCTACAGGTTCTCAGGAATCATTTAGGCAACTGAGAAAAGTAAACATTACATGTCTCATAGGATAATATACTATGTTAAGAAGCAGTCTAAGGGATATCACAACTAAAATGAGAGAGAAATAAGAGCTTTCAACCCAAATGGCCTCATCTCCTTTTAACAAGCGTAAAGAACAAAGAGCATGGGAATCTCAGCTTATTAATGGGAAAAAAAAGGAAATTACTGTCATTGTTTAAATAGTGTAAACAGGAGGAAAAGACCAGGAAAAATCTAAATTTAACTTCACAAATTTTTTAAATTAAATGTTTAAAATCTCTAAAACCTCCCAGCAGTCCTACAATGAAGAAATGGAAGCCTCTTCTTACCTGAACATTGTATGTACCGGATTTTGCCTTAAAACAAAATGCTCCCTGTAGGTCAGTTTCTGTTGTAACTAGTGATGCTTTCTCCTTATCTTGAGGCATCATGGTTACTTTGTATTTACTTATCTGTTTGACTGTGTCAGGGAAACGAGTTACTGAGATCCGACCACACACACTGAATCTGTTAAATAAAAGCCAACCATCAATATAAGTATCTTGATTTGACAAAGCTCATAAAACAAAACCTTGTTTTAAAACACCTTCCTTAAAAAGTAAGCCACACTGTGTTGAGGTCCTAACACATGAATTGAAATGGATTCCTCCTGAAAGAGCATTCATACAAAAGAGATACTGTAAGCAAACACAGTGGTGCAAATACAAACTCATGTACGATTAATGAGATTTTTTATTTTATAAAGTTACCATGATGTTATGCTACATTTTTATCTTCAAGCAACTTGTTTCACTCTTCCCCACCACTAACCCAATCACTTCAAGCCTTTTTTCTTGTTTTTCTTTTCTTTCCCCCCAGGCGGCAATTGACTCAGGACTGCCATCCTTCAGGTTTTAAATAGTTTGAAATGACTTGTGTGAAAGACCTCAAGTATGATAGATAATTCACTGGAACACAATCCTAGTACACCTACACTTGTGAAAAAAAACAAAACAAGATGCCAAATTAGAAGCTGTTAAGTTTTACTTTTCACTTTCAACAGCACATATTTAGTGACTTGAAAAAAACCCTGTAACTGATCATTTAACATCACACAGGGATTTTTTCTTTTTAGCTACCTAGGTCTGTATGACCTAGTTGCCATTTATCTCAGTAAGGTCCTAGTTTTCACTTCTCTGGGAGGTTGCCACTATTTCCTCGCCAGGGTAAACTCCTGGATGCTGAATCATGCCCCACTTGCCTTCCTCAGCTCATGCTGTATCTCCCACCACTGCACAGATTTACACTCTCATTACACTGGCTGATGCCCAGCAAAGAATCACAAACAAGAAAAGGATTATCCACATAAGACAACTATGAACTTGAGAGAAAGCAATAAAATGTAGAGGTTTGGTACACCACAGCACCAGACAGCTATGTGACTCCAGTCCTGCACATAAGGAGACTATCTGAGGTGCAGTATCAGTGGCACAAAGCTACTTGGTTCACGTAATGTTCTAAAACTGCTCAATATACCTATGTCTTGGCATCTTTATTTGCAAGGAAGAGGTTAAGTGCATACTCTAAACCTTAACTAGTATGGAGCAAAGTATTATCCTATTAGCACTCATGCTGTCCTATCTACCATGAATTTCTCAAGTAACATTTAGCTCCTGACAACAGTACAAAAGTCTGGGCATGACATGGAAAAGGACTTTGCATAACAAACAGCATTTTCATCACACCACCAGTACTTACCCTGTTGCAATGATGTTTGCTAGCTGAGGTGTGTTTGGTGCAATCTTCACAGTAATAGTATCAAAGAACAGATGCTCTTTCCTGGCATGAATTGTGTATGTACCTGTTGTTATGTTCTCAAGGCGGAAAGAGCCATCAGCTTTTGTTTTTACTGTAACAAATAACAAGAAGAATTAAAAAAAAAGAGCATGCGTTGACTGTCTGTCTTTATGTGCCAAAAGAGCCAAAGGGCATGCACTGCTTTATGCTATTTTTAATTTATATTGCACAACAAAGAAACAGTATTAAGCTTTCATACTACACCAACATTCATTTCTGTATTTCAAAGCACAATTTGGCACAGGGGTGAAAGAAACTAAGAAATTTTCAGCAGCAAAATAAACAAACACCTAATTTTCTCATCTAAGCCAGAAAATGCAGAATTAATCAACTGCATGAAAACCACTTTACTTTTTCAAATAAATGGCAACAAAGGTAGTGTATTACCCTGAAGGGTTAATTGCATCTCATACACTACTATTGTGCTTCAGCTTAGTACAGGCTTCCCTGTAGCAACAAAGACCAAGACCACTGGATACCTTTAATCTGATTATTCAGAGTCACAGTGGCATCAGCAACTCCTTCTCCTTCAGGACCATTCAACACTCTGCCTGTGACAGAGAAACCCATCACATGGAAAACAGGCTGAAATAGGAAAAAAAAGTTAACATTAATCCTTTATTCAGTGAAAGCAAACACCTACAGCAATCAACACTGCTTCCCACACACACATAAAGAAAATTTATTTCCAGCTTTAAGAAAAAAAAATACGTAGCAAGATAATCACAATAAAAGTACATATCAATCTCTAGGCATACCATTCCCCTATGCACAGGAACCGATTCTCAATTTATCTGCATCAGGACAGCTCAGAAGACCCAAATCCCAGATCATAATGCCATTACACAAGGCACTCTGCAAACCATAAAAGCCTACAGGCCCTTCTCCAGAGATCTGTGCTTCATCCCTAGCGGTGTTCAAGGCCAGGTTGGATGAAGCCTTGTGCGGGATGGTTTAGTGAGAGGTGTCACTGTCCATGGCAGGGGGGTTGGAACAAGATGATCTTGAGGTCCTTTCCAACCCTAACTATTCTATGATTCTATGATTCTATCTGACAATCTGAATGAGAAAATTTAAGCAATCTGAAAGATTACTGTCTTGTTTGCAACACAGACATGTAAGTGAGCACAGTAGACCACTTTTTCCTATATTGTTTCTTCCTAGTAAAAGGGACTGAGTGCAGCAATACAGCATGATGCTAGATGTTGTCTTCTGCCTGCTGTACAAGAGGATATGCACAGCAATGTCTTCAAACTTCTTACAAAGAAGCTTTTTTAATAATACACCTGCTTTCTGCTAAGATCAGTTACACTTTAACAGGAATGAATGGCAGAAAAATATTATTTCTTCTGAATGCCTTACCTCAATTTGTAAACTGTCATGCTCTACGAGGAAGTCCAACCTAGATGGCGCAACATCAAAGGTAATTCTCTCTCCCCTGTAGAAAGGTATCTGAAAGAAGATAAATCACTTTGACTCCTAAGAAGCAATAATGACAGAATTATTTTCCTTTCCTGTTTTCCATGTCCTTATCACCCTCACACACCTCTATGAAAGATCAAATGGGCTGCAAACTTCCTGGAAAAAGTAACTCAGAGGGATGGAGACAAGAATAAAGGCAGTACTTCAAGAGTGTTTGATGGAAACCATGAGATTATCTGAAGAGACGTAAAAGAAACCCTCTACTCAGAATACAGGAAAGGTACTTGGATGTGCAAAGGCTTATAGATAGGATACTGTATCATCGCTAGAAGGGTTAAAGGAGTAAGAAAAGTCTGAATCCCACTTCTAAAGCATACAGACTGAGAATGCAGGACCATCACTCTAGTGTTGCACAGACAACCATGCTCCTACGCTACCTGGATATAATAAAAAGAATGGGCAAAAAGAAAACAAGAGAACTCAAAGGACGTGAGGCTGTAGCTGACTGAAACTTCCAGTCTCCCAGCAGCCTCTAGGTGTTGTTCTGTGACTGGCCAGTGCATTCAGGTAACTCAGAGACTGACTTGCAATTAGTCCAGAAACCACACCACAGAGCCCTGTTACAGCAACTTATTTCAGTGTTATATACTTTAGGTTGGAGGTTCCTATTCCGATTATTTCATCAAATTCAAAATATTTCAACTATTTATGTTTTAACAGCTACAAAATTATGCATTTAGAAAATGAAAGTGGAAAAAAATAAATCAATGGACAAACAATAAACTTCCTAGATACTTACCACAGTGTATTTCCCACTCGGGAGAGACAGAAAGCTGAAAGATCCATCTTCTTTTGATACAACATTGCACAAATAGGAAAGAGACTCATCTCTTGACTGGAATCCATCCACAGGAGAAATACTGCAGCCCACAACATCCTGTGGCAATAAATGCAATACAACATTTTTCTCATGGAAGAAGACAGAAAGTAATTACAGGGGGGGATGTAGGAGGGTTCAAAATACTATACTGTGAATGAAGAATAGGAAGTACAAAACCATTTTAGAAGCAAGGCTTGAAAGCATGGCTTCGTATTCATGTGTACGTAAAAGGTAGAAAAAACAGCCAATAATCAACTTCATAGTAATTAGGACAGAAAATACGGAAATTCAGCATTCTCCAGTACCCCAGAACTGCAATGCATGTCTTAACATTAACTGACTTCAGTTCTGTGGACAAGGTTAGTATTACAGAACAGAGTTCTACAAATCACAGCACATGTCCAAATGTTTCACATTCTTTTCATAACACACTTTTAAGGTGGCAAGAGAAGCTGTTGAACTTTGTCTTCACATCAAGAGGTCGAAAAGCAATTAAGACCTCATGCTGAAGACAAATTACAGCTGCCATATAGTGAATTTCAGGATTTGTCTGACAACATCTTGTGCCAGAAGCTGGTCTTCCACCATGGAGAAGCATCACTCTCATGAGGGAACACATTTGCTAACCAACATTTAACATGCTAAAACGTGTAACCAGAAAAATAGTCGTAAAACTATAGCCCTCAAATCTGCTGACCCACAAGGAATATAAAGATCAATAACATGACGTGAACGGTATTGTATTTTGCACTTGTTCCCTGCTTCAGTTCAGGTCTTAGTTTCCTATGCCCCTGACCAGCCTGACTGTTGAGGAACCAGGCTGTTTGAAAACAATAATAAGGATGCTGGGGAGGGACTATTCATTAGGGACTGTAGTGATAGGACAAGGGGTAACAGGTTAAAACTTAAAGAGGGGAAGTTTAGATTGGATATAAGGAAGAAATTCTTTACTGTAAGGGTGGTGAGGCACTGGAATGGGCTGCCCAGGGAAGCTGTGAATGCTCCATTCCTGGCGGTGTTCAAGGCCAGGCTGGACAGAGCCTTGGGTGACATGATTTAGTGTGAGATGTCCCTGCCCATGGCAGGGGGGTTGGAACTAGATGATCTTAAGGTCCTATCCAACCCTAACTATTCTATGATTCTATAATAATGAAGAGTTTAAAAGAGTTGAAATTAAAAGAATTTTCTAATTTCTTGTGTCTTGTGACCTTAAGCCTCAATTTTCAATTTTGCAATATTGAAACAGATGGCTATTGTGTTACATATCTGAATAATTCCATGGAGGTCATGTGAAAACTCAGCATGCACACAAATGTTGTATTACAAGGGCATCGTTGGAAAAGGTGGGGGGCGGGGGGGGGGAAGGTGAAGCAAAGAGCAAACAAAAAATACAGCCTGAGGGGTTGTACAGTTTATGTTTCCTATAACCCAAGCTCAATGAAGGACAGAGACGAGTATCAGGGCAATATGAATCTGGAAGCTATTTAGCTGCTGTTTTATGTCCATACTCATATTGAAAAGGTACTGATACGCCATTACCTCTTTAGTAACCGAAGAAGAGAAAAGGAGAAACATGACCCCTTTCATTGGTTCTCCATCACTTCGGACTGACCCAGAAACATTGTAGCCTGCAACAACCAGAGGGCTAGCAGCATAAGCATTAGAACTGGTCACCCGTACCACTGTGTTTGACTGAAATACAGAAACACATACATCTCCATCAAAAGCAGGCATCTCATTTACAGCACCTAAGTAACAATCAGAAGTTGTATACTTAACAACAGAAACACAGGCCAGAGCAGCACTGCTCAAAGAGGCTATTCAAAACACAAAGACACTAAAGCAAAGATACTTTTCAAAACAGTATTCTTTCTGGTTTACTGATTTAGGAATACGTCGGGATCTCAGGTCGGGATCACAGAGCTTCTCAGAAAGCAAGCAGTCTGAGAGGGAGAGATTAGATCATCTGCTACAATATTCAAGCTCTTGCAAAATGTATAAGATTAGAAGACCAAAAGCAAGAGCTCACTTGCCAGTTCTGCCCTGGTTGACTCCACTATCAACAAACTTGGCCTGCATGAGACAGTTTCTTGACAACCTAAATTACATGCCTGAAAACCCCACTAATCTTGTCCACTCACAAAAACCCTTCCTCACACTAGTTGATCAATACAAGGTTTAGCAGATCCGCCCTCACTAAACAAGTAAAACAGAACTTCTGTAGGCTCTAACCTCTTTCAACATCCAGGTAGGATGAGATGCAAAGATTTCGTATTCACCAGGAAGCACTTTAAAGAAAGCAAACCTGTAAGGCAAGAAAGGGGTTACATCTCTTCAGCAATAGTCACAAACATCTGTTTATACAAAACCAACTCAGACTCTATGCACATTAGAAAACATATTTCAGAACTGCTATCTTCCCAGTTGATATAGCAGAATTGAAATAAGCTTGTGTAAATGAGCAGATGAATTAAGTATGCAACACCCACACTCACTTTCCTCCAGGTTGTGTAACAGTTGATTGTATGTTTATGTCACTGCCAGCATTTCTCAGTACAACCTGGACTCCAGCAGGACCTAATGTCTGACCTTTGCTTATAACCTGTCAAAATGAACAGAAATTAGAGTATTAATGGATAAAAATAACTTGCAGAGCTGAAGTACAATGTTTTTATGAAGGCAGAATTAGCATAAGATGGAATAAATAAAGATAAAGGAGACTAACCTTTCCATTCACAGAAAACCCTGTGAACACAAAGTTAATATCACCTCCCTTTGTGCAAATGTCATTAATGCCATCCACATGGATATCTACACTGGTTGGTTCTGGAGGGGGAGCACAATGAAACAGCATGGTAGTTAGTGAGAGAGCAAACATGAAGCAGTTCTACTTTAGCTTTAAAGAACTCTCACAGAAATGCATTAGCTCAAGCACACAAGGGCTGCTGTGGAAGTCCTGCCTCGGCAAAGTTAAAGCACCCACAAGCCCTGATGTTGAAAATCCTCTTTCTCTCTCTCAGTGCAGCCACTTTTGTCAAGAACTCACATTCCTTCGATTCAGTTCATGGGTTACTTTGCCTGTATATACCTTATAGCTTTATTATCTTCAGTTTTAGTAAGAACACTTTAGTTATTAAAACCATACAGTAAAGCTTATCTCTTTTGAAAAGCACTTGATTTTCCCTGCCAACTGCAAGTCAGAGATGGTTAAATCTCACATTGCAGATACACTACCCTATTGTAAGAAGACTTACGAGCACTTACCGAAACTCCACCCTAGGGGAGGCTCAATTTTAAGAATGAAATCCCCCTAAAAACAAAATAAGAAAGCAGTAACTGTCTTCACTGATTTAAATACAATTAAGAATTTACAATTAAAAATTAGAATTGTAGAATTTACAATTTACAATTAAAAAAGTCAGAACATAAGCATCAAGCTGCAGAGTAACACAAGACTCAAGTGTCAGTCTTCTCCCTTCCTCATACCTAAGACACTCCATTCAAAGAAGCAGCAATATCTACCCAGACACGCTGGGATGCTGGGCTCACATCCAGCCAGCTAAGACCAAAAGTAAGTATCACCATGTTTATACTCCATCCAGACCAAACCTAGCTCATATTCAAGCAGCTCAGTTAGAAAGTGTTCAAATGTATCTCTACCTGCCCCAACAAATGTGCTCTAAATCAGCCTTTAGTATTTTCACTAGAAGGTCCTGCTCAGTCATTCTGCCCAGACAAGGGATAAAAAAAATTCAATCCTATTAAAAGCTCTGCACCGAAAGAGTATTAATCTACACAGGGATCCTCTTGAAAGCAGTGAGCACCACATTATGTTCTGCCACATATGTTCTGAAATTCATTCATGGAAAGGCCTAAGAACGAAATCACAGAGCTCAGAAGGCATCTCACATTCTTAGACTGGGAAGGGAAGGGTTTATTTTGCGGTTGGACTAAGTGACCTTTAAAAGTCCCTTCCAACCCAAACCATTCTATTATTTTATGATTCTATTTCTGATCCCCAGTTAACTTAGACCTTCTGAGGGCAGCTTGTATTTCATTTAAATGTAAACATCTTTCCAGCTTAAACAGACATCAAACTTTTGACACATTCTGAGCTTTTCCGGTATTATTTCCTTAAGACATTTTTAACATCTGCCAGTAGTCACTCAACTTATTTTCAATTCAGTCATATCAAAACACACTCTTATATAAATTTATTTGCATTTCTATAGGCAGGTAACCAAAAGCTTTATCTGTACTATGTAGGTAGCTGTACTTTCTGTGCAGTATCTGCACTGCTGCTAGCGCATGGCTGTTGCCAGAAACTGTCTCCCAATGCTGCAGTCATTCAGATAAGCAGCACAAATGTAACACTGCAGCTAAAGTTACCTGGATTTTCTCATAATAGTTAACAAAGAGAAAATACCAGCATTACAAAAAGAATACGTTGAAAGTTTGGTCAAAACCAAAACAAATGATGTCCTGATTCAAATATTTCATGTGTAGGGGTGTTCTGCTGACAGATCTGAACGTGGAGACAGCTCCTGCCTCCATCACAGGGCAGACAGCACTGGTATTTCAGTTTCTTACCTTATCATAGAGGGGAATCATGAAATACCCATTGTTTGGAGCACAATCTGTCTGGTATTTCAAGGTACCATGTTTTGTATATAATTTAATCTAAAAGAAACAAACAAGAAGATACTTTAAGAAAATGTGAGCAACGCCTGAACCAGGCATTCTCTAACCAAGTGCTTCTACACAACAGCACCCGTGTGTACCAGAGGGGTAACAGGGAAAAGGTTTATTGCAAGAAGACAGCAATCTGCCAGGCGAAGCCGGACAAATTCAGCCCCGGACTCCGAAGAAAATGCTTGAAAAAGAACCTACTTCAACTGAACCCAGGCCGCAACCACAGCCAGCTCAGACACCGGCCATGGCACACGGGCTGCGGTCACGCCTCGCAGCCGGGCACCCAGCTGAGGCTCTGCAGGCGGGCAGAGCACAGGGAGCCAGGGCCGCCAGGCGCCCTGCTCCGCCCGGCCCGGCCGGCTGAAGGGACGGGCGGCGGCGCCCACCTCGATCAGGGAATAGTTGATCTCAACGTCGGACTTGACGAAGCCACCGCAGCCCACGACGATGTCCTCGGAGCCCCGCGCCAGGCCGCAGCACAGCGCGCAGACCAGTCCCAGCGCCAGCCCCGCGGCCGCCGGCACCCGCATCCCGCCGCCGCCACCGGCTCCCTGACTCAGCGCCGCCCGCCGCGCTGCCGGAAGAGCCAGGTTACGCTGGGCCGGGTGCTGCCCCCTGCCGGCCCGGCTGGCTGTCCGCCGCCAGCTTCCCGGAGCTCCGCTCCTGGCGGCGCTTCCAGCCGTCCACGGACAGGGTGGAACGGGGCGCCCCGGGGCACCGAGAGGAGGGCCCGCCCGCCACGTCGGCGGGCGCGATGGCTGCCGGCGGTGCGCTGTGCGGCTCCGCTGAGTTCTGGGTGAGTGAGCGAGAGAGCGAGAGAGCGAGAGAGCGGGCGCCGCGGCCGGAGTCCCTCCAGAGGCCTGTCAGGGTCCGGTCCGGCCCCACCACTCCGCGGAGGGAGTGAGCGGCGGCTCGACCTGGCCCGACCCCGGCGTGCGAGGGTGCCGCCTGCGCGTGGCCGTGGGCAGCACCCCCGGGGGCAGGGACTGAGGGGGTATCGAGTAAGGCACAGGTACAGTGTGAGCAGCGAAGTGTGTTTCCATCAGAGGTTGCTGGTGTGGACTTCGCCTCCCTGGGGCTCACCCAAATCCCTGGGTCTCTGTCAGTTACAGCAGATCTGGGGAGTTACGTGGGAGCCAGTCTGGCAGCACTGGTGGAAGGGTACTGAAATCAGCCCCTTCCTGAGTGACCCATTACAGAAGTACCTTTCCAAGGGCTCAGATGAGTTATCAGTACGGACTCACATGGATTTCCATCCTCAAGGTTGATAAACTCCTGTAAGAATTTGTGAGCTGTTACCTGCTTCCTCTTTCCATCAAGTGATTGCCCTAGTCTTGATTTGAATCATCACCTTCACATAAAGGGCTTGAACCATCTCTACAAGATGCTGAAGAAGAAACACCCTTGCCTGTTCATCTGCAACGTTACTATGTTTGCAGATGAGATCTAACTATTCAGTCAAAAAATTACTGAAGAATTATAAATACAGTTGAGGAAATGCAGTTGTGATGCACTTTATGCACTAGGACACTTCTTTAATCCTAATCTCCATTTCACCAGACATTCCCTCTGATGGTTCCCAAATGCTGATAATATTTTTGTTCCCAAATTACTTTTTCTCAATTCACATTTAATAACTTAAATTTCCTTTTTTTTTTTTTTTTCTTCTTAATTGTGATACATGATACCCTTTCTTTGGCATCTTTCACTTTTCCAACCTCCCTCCCTTTCTACTTCCATTTGTTCCAAAAGCTACTGCTGAGTCCAAATGACTTTTACATTTGAAACGCTAAATCAAATTCTTCTAACATTATAGTAGGTCTCAGTTGTAGTATTAGAAACTTGCATTAGCTTGTGAAATTCTGCATACATTGGCTTTACTGTATCACTTCTGTGTTGATTCTGTGACAGGACTGGAACCAGACATGGTACACAAACACCCCGAGATTTACCTGGTGCTTTGAGAGTACAGCCATTGCTTGGATCCCTTGTGTCTATCTTTGGATCTGTTTTCCTTTCTACTACTTGTATCTTAGGCACAAAACCAAAGGCTATATCAGGATGTCCCACATCTTCAAAGCCAAAATGGTAAGGGTGGAGGGTTTGATCCTAACATTATAACATTGTTGCAGAACTTAATTTTTCTGTATGATCAACTTTTTTCTGATGATCCATCTCTGTGTTTGCTTCGACATTTACTGACTCAGGTGAAGTCCAGTCAGTATAAATCAAGTAAAATTTTAGGATGATCTGTCATCAGAGCTTCTCCCCTGTACTTGCATTTGGCTCCTGCTACTTCCTGTAATGCTGTCTGTCTTACTGCCCAGGCTGCTTGGAGCGCTCAGTTCAGTAGATTGTCTCATCATTATTTCAGTCTATTTTAACATGTGTTTGCTGCCTCTGACCCAGGTCCTTGGATTCATCCTGGTAATACTGTGTTTTACTAATGTCTTCTTCATCCTGTGGGAGATAAGCCAAGGAATTCCACGGGCTCCAGCGTTCCTCATTAGCCCCACTTTGGTGGGAATCACAATGGTAATTCTTCCTTTATTTTGTCTGCATGTGGCCCAGCTTAACCATGTGGTTAGCATAAACACAGTGTGTGCAATGTGGTTTAGTTTAGAATAAAATGGGATTCCTGTTCAACCTAAATGCCTGTCTTCCCCTCCTGTCATTACATCTTCATAGCCTAGATCCTCCCACTTGTAATTTTATTACATACCCTTTCTGGAGAGACATTCTTGAGTGCAAAATTGCACATAATGCTCTTCAGTTTTAGCCTTTTAGGACCAATACTGAAGCTCTGAGTATCTTGAAATGTTTCAGTTAGATCTGATTTTTCCTTATTGTATTTGTAATTTGATAGTAATGTTTGGCATTCCATGACTAGCTATTTATTTGGACAAATTTGTACTTTCCTGCAGATCCTTGCCATGTTCCTTACCCAATTAGAAAGAATGGTTGGCATCCAGTCTTCGGGCATCCTGTTCATTTACTGGCTGCTCTCATTCATGGCTGCAGTTGTGATGTTTAGTTCCAAAGTCCAACATGCCCTGGAAAGAGTAAGTGAAATCACGTATCTTTAACCTGCAGGGCTATGAAGTCTCTAAGCAGGGCACTTTTGCTTCATTGACTGTGAGGTGGAGAGCTCCTCTCTTAAAATATGTGATGAGAAAATTATTAATGACACTTGTCATCTCCATCCGTGGTATCCCTTTCAATGTAGACAATGTAGTTTTCTGAGAGCCTGTTAGACTTCATATATATATAAAAGCAAAAGGAACATGAACACTGTCACTAAAAACTGGCCATATAACAGATTTCGTATGAGCATAAATATGCTCTATTATACATTTTTATTATTTGGGTATTTGTGGTGAATGTTTATTTGTGCTGGCTGGGTTTACACATCTGACACTTCATCATAAGTGGCTATTTTCGTCAGGTGAACAGCTGTACCTTTCCATCACACCAAGGAGTAGACAAAAGCTTATGTTACCTGCATGTTTAAGTAATAGGGGAAAAATATGTGGCCACTAAACAAAAGACAGTTGGGAGCTTGCTTGTTCCTGCTGCGTTGAATGATGCTTGGGCTGCAGGTCTTTTGTAGAAGTAACAGTTCGCCACTTCCTGCTACCAAAATACAGCTCCAAAACCGATCTTTTTCCTTGTTTTTTTCTTCTCTTTCCTATTCACAAAATTAATTACAGCACCCTTCATGGAGCCCCTCAGACACACTGTTTATAATAAAACATGGCAAGTGTTTTATTATATCAACAGCTTCTATCTGTTAGAGCACCCAGGTTTCCTTGAATAATGCTGCAGTGTGGGTGTCTGACTTGATTAGAGTGCTATGAATCTTGCAATAAAACCATCACTATAAATAAGAAATGTGTCCATTAGTTAGCATTTTCTCATATTCCAATTACAGGAGTTATCTATTCAAGTAGTTCTACATAACTAACAGTTTAAAATGCACCTCATGCTGTGAACCAAAACTCAGAGCTTATGCCTAGTAGAACAGAAGTTACTGTTCTCAGTTAATTTCATGTGAAGGTTCTTGCCTCATTCTCAACAGTGTTTTGTTTCTTAGGGCTTCCTGGAAGACAGTTTCCACCACATTACAACTTACCTTTATGCTAGCCTGGTGCTAGGAGAACTTGTGCTATTCTGCTTTGTTGATCACCCTCCCTTCTTCTCTAAAGCTGTCAACAATCCTGTAAGTATAACGTAGCTTTTCATGATGCATTGCTTCATTGCTCAAATTTTAGGGGGATATGCAGGAACATGAGTATCTGGGAGATACAAGATGCATCATTCTGTGTAAAGGTTGACAGTTTTAAAAGGTAACCAGTAGAATTTTGGATAACAGTACTCTGTCTCTCAATGTATGTTTTGAAAAACTAAACCCCTCTTCTATCCATACTCATCTTTATTTTCATTGAAATGGGTAGGGCTCACCTTACTTCCCCATGCTCTCATGTGCAGCAGTATTTTGTTTGAGGTATGGGTATGGCAGAGCTCTGTGATTCAGAAAGTGAATGTCTTGGAGTATGAAGAATGATATTCTTTGTTCCTCCAGCTAAGACATTATTCAAAGTCTCATTCTCCAAAATCCCCTGCTCCCATTGAGTCTCCACAATACATTTACACTGTCAGGGTCAATGAATGGGGTGTGTGTAACTTTGGTTGCTTTTTCTGGGGAAGCACAGAAGGGAATTACATTTATTTGATGCAAGCCCTTTTCTGTATATAAATATCACCCATGTTTTTCCTCCCATCAGAATCAGTGTCCAGAAGCCAGCAGCTCTTTTCTTTCCAAAATCACATACTGGTGGTTCTCTGGGTAAGAAAAAGATGTGGTTTTGTTAGAATATCAGAAAAAAAAAACCCAAACAAACTCAAAACCAACCAAACAAGCAGCATAGGAGAGGGTGTAGAGAGCCAGTAGGAAATATCTCAGCCCCTGAGTTAGTTTATGCAGTAAGGATTTAAATTCTTTCTCTGGGGACTTCAGGAATTCTTACAGGATCAAATTATAAAGAATTAACTTACTTTTCTCAAAGTAGCTTAAAACACAAATTTGTGATTCTAGATAATTCTCTTCCCCCTTCCAGCTACCCTTCCAGTACCCTCCAAATCTTGAAACAGACCTCAGCAATCTCAAAAGATCGCTCTACAGCAACCACAGCCCTATCTTGCCTGCAGACCTTCCCACAACAAATGCTGGGCAAGGGGAAAATAGTGAGGCCCAGCCTGCTGCTTAGGAATCAGAAGTAAAATGATTACATACCTTGAGTCTAATGTCTGCTATGAGAAGACCTCATCTGCGTTTCACTGAGACGCAGAGTAAATTAAACTGAACTTTGTCCCCCACTGCCCAAGACCCAGCTGTCAGTATGGACTAGAAACTGGGGCTTACTTGCAAATCCTCATTGTATTAATGGAACATAGCATAGGGATTTGAAGCAAAACTGCTGTTCCTGAACATTCATATTTATTCTGGGAAAGGACAGCCCGGAGTAGTGTTTTATATATGTAGCTGCTTATGTGCTCACTATGATGCACTAACTTAAAGCCTATCTGTTTTCAAAATATTACAAGGACCACAAATCCTTCTGTGCTTACCTTAGAGAAGTCTGTGTGTTCTCCAGGCTCCTCTGGAAAGGCTGTCAGCAGTCCTTGGGGGTGGATGACTTGTGGCCAGTGAGGAAAGAGGAATCCTCTGAAGAAATTGTTTCCTGGGCTGAAAGAGAGTGGAAGAAGTGTCGTAACAGAACCCAGCAGTGAGTACTTGATCTAGAGAATGTGTCATGGGCTCAGCTGGACAGTTTCTCTCTTGCCTCTAGGTGATACAAGCAAATATGCTCACTGGTGCTGGTGTGCCATCTCAAAACAGGCTCTAAGCTCCTCTGTTCCCCACAGAATGCTAGACAGACTGCTTCAGCATAAATTCAGGCTCTGAACGTAAACTCTGCTAGGTGCTTCCTATCTGGACAATACAGTAGTTGAAAGAATCAATCCCACTGAATTATTTGTGCATTAAACAAGAAGCAGAAAAGGACAGCATATATAAAATGGTCCAAGTAACACTCTGAAAACCTGGGGATCTTAAGTCTTCAGTGGGTGAGTGCTCAGTGAGTTCCTTTGTGCAAAGTCTGATTTTAAGTGTTGAAATCTGCTGGAGAACATCCTTCCATTCCTGGAAGCACAGAATTGTAATTTTTTTGTGAGAGGGATCATTTTTTTTCTGAGCATTTGTACTGGACATGGCATGAAACCCAGTGTGAGATATTTAATCATTTTTGAAAGCACAGGATTCCCAAGCCTTCTCCAGTTGTGATCAGTTTTCTCATTGCTTCTTTCTTCAGAAAAATTGAGTCTGCTACATTCAAAAAGGGTCAGAAGAGTGAAACTGGCATAGCGGAAGCCGAAGAGATGGAAGTTCTACTGCAGTCACAGCAAAGTCAGAGCTGGCCCTTACTGAAAGTGTTTTGGAGCATGTTTGGAACCTATTTCCTTCTCGGCACTGTCTGCTTAGTTATTTGTGATGTCTTCTTGTTCTCCATCCCAAAGTTACTGAGGTATGCCCGTATTTGTAAGGTGTTTCTGTGACGTCCAAGATTGCTCTGTGCATAAGCTCAGACAGAGATGTCTGTGTTCCAGCAGTGGAAAGAACAGGCTGCACTGAGCCTTTTGACAGGTTTACTTGATCAGGAGTGAGTTATTTGATGGCTCATACCACATCATTTGCACAGGCTGTCAGCCAGAGGCTGTAGTCTTAAGGCTTCATGTCCCCTGACTAATTCTAAAGAGCACAGCTGTGCATCCTACACATCTTAAATAGTTCCTTTAGTCAGTTGACATAATGCTTTGTGGATTGTGTTGGTACCACACCAATGTGAGTTACAGTACATTTTCAAGGGCAAAATCACTTTTAAGTCATTAACAGAAGTTCTGGAAATATCAATGACTTCCTTAGATTATGGCTTTCAATTTGCATATTACTGACAAATTCATAAAATTCAGGAGCCATACTTAATACTGAAAATGAGGTCTCCCCTGAGAGGATGTTGAGATCAGAAATTGCTTCCAAACCAAGAATGGCTTAATGTCAAAAATAAGGGTATTATATAATACAGGATACTCAGTGGGGTCTTTTTCCAGCTTTTCTCCTATTTTACTGATAAATATCAGCCAGAAAGAATACACAAAAATCCCTGGCATTTCTGCATTTTTGTGTGTCTGATATTCCATCAGTTCTACATGGATTCATCAACATTTTGCTCCTGTCTTGCAGCCTTTTCTTGGAGTTCATTGAAGATCAAGAAGCACCTACCTGGCATGGCTACTTCTATGCATTCAGCATGTTCCTTTTGGCTTGTCTCCAGACTCTGTTCGAACAACGATACATGTACATGTGCCTTGTTCTGGGGTTGAGACTGAGAACTGCAGTAACGGGGCTTGTGTACAGGAAGGTGAATCTGTAGCTTCTTTTCATCTTCATTCTTTTCTATCTCTGTGTTGTTTTATTGTTGGTACATTGTTCTTAACATTATCAGGGGAGATGTTGTTAGAAACTGCTTTTGGCATGTAACTCTGTGCTATATTCATTTCTGAACACTATGTGGGAGACATTTTATTAGTTATTTTTCAGATCTTACCTTAAGAAAAAGCCAAAAAAAGGAAAGAGGAAAAAGCAACATAAACTTCCTTATGGTGTAGATTATGGTTGGGGAAAAGAGTAAATTCTTCATCTTAAAGTGAAGTCGTAGCCCAAGCAGCAGCATGTTTTCAGTACCTAGGATTTTGTATTTTTCCCCCTTGCTTTTGGTTTTTTCCTTCTTTGTTTATAAGGAAAAGAAAGTTGTTTTATTTTTGGACCAAAGCTACTGTTTGATGATGCCTTTGATTTCTTGCTTACCCTGTCTAGATCCTAGTTATGTCAAATGCATCAAGGAAAGCAGCAACAGTAGGTGAAATAGTTAATCTGGTGTCTGTTGATGTCCAAAAGCTAATGGATCTGATTATCTATTTTAATGGGACTTGGCTTGCTCCTATTCGGATCATCATCTGCTTTGTCTTCTTGTGGCAGGTAAGATATTATGACAGTACTTATCTATCCCTTTCTATTCTAGGTATCAAAGGAAAAATGAGTTTTCAAAATTCTGCTTAGAGCAGAATTTTCTCAGCAGCATAAAGCCCTACTTCTTAGAGCCTGTTTTTGGCAGCTCACCAAAGGGAAGCATGAGCACTATAGAGACAGGTGATTACCAGGAAGTTTGCAGAAGCCTTTGAGACGTTCCTTTGCTACCCAGGCTGGACTGTGCCTCATGTCTGGCAGGATACTATGATGCTGGAAAATTAGTAGCCATGGTATAGGCTGTTAAAAAAGGATCATCCCTTTCCTAATATTGCTGACAAGTTGAATGTGGTTGCATGTAGCTGGAGCGTAATTAACACTCTTTGCTAGTATTCACAGACCATTTGTGTAGAGAATACTTGTATCTTTCTGGGTATACCAGCACTCACCTCTCCAGCAAACGTAAGCCATTTGATGCAACTAAACCATTTTTGATATGTAAGTCATTATGAGCCCTGGTATCCAAGACCTGTCCCAAGAGTACATGGCGCAGTATGACTCTACCATTTCACCTCACTAGTTGGTGTAAATTCCAACAGGCTGGGTTGTTTGTGCTGCAAGAATGGTTTGTTGTGGGTTTGTTTTTTGAGCAAAGGCTGGGTTTTGTTTCGGGTCACTTACTTAGGCCAGCCACAAGATGTCCTCCTTAAAACATCCAAGAACAGACTGGAAGAAGAAATTACTTGAATTGCCAGCTGTGCTTCTGGATCTCTTTCAACACTCCTCTAGTTCCTAAAAGGGTAACAAGTTCAGCAGAGCATGATGACACGAGTTACCCTGGCTGGAGAGTTTACAATCCAGAGTGCTTAGGGAGCACAATTCCCAGGAAAGGCAAAAGCAAGATTAGAGTAAAGCCTTAGCCATGAGGGATGTTAGGCATAAATTCAAGTAAGGCAGAGGGTAAGCAAGGGGAATGTAAACCAGTAATTTCTAGTAATCACTGGAAGTTCTTCCTCTTCCATTTTCTCTCCTGGCAGCTTCTTGGGCCATCTGCCTTGACTTCAGTTGTGGTATTCCTTTTTCTTTTGCCTCTGAATTTTGTGATCACAAAGAAGAGGAGTCAGTTTCAGGTACATGTTGCTTGATAAAAATGAAGTGCTTTACTGACTTGAATTATGTGATGGCTTAATATTTATTATTCATGCTTATCATGGATTTGAAGCCTGCAGAGATTCTTAAAGTTTACGGTAAGCTCTTGCATGTTCAGTGGTTTATATGAACTGCCAGAAAAATAAAGCTCTGAAGAAGAAAAGCAAAGTATTTCCCAGCGTGGAAGACTATGAATAAAAACAGTATACACAGCTCAACTGCAGGGAAATGTGTTCATTATTCATAGGCAGGAACAAGGTGCTTTTTTCAGAATAATTACGTTGTTAAACATTGAACCTATTAAATGATAAAACTCAAATATTTATTACAGGACATCCAGATGAAACATAAAGATGAGCGAGCAAAACTCACTAGTGCCTTTCTCAGTGATATTAAAGTAATCAAACTGTATGGCTGGGAGAAAACCTTCATGGAGAAAGTGCTTGGTATCCGAAAGCAAGAACTTCAGGCCCTAAAAAGATCTCAGATTCTTTTCTCAGCATCTCTAGCTTCTTTTCATTCATCAACTTTCCTGGTGAGTGCTTCACTTTCCTACATAAAACATGCATTGTTACTTCCATTTCTCTTTGCACTCCAGCCTGCACAGATTTTTCATGTGGGGCAGTTAAAGATAACATCTGCCTAGAGCATTGGTGGTCTCACAGGAATGGCTGAGTCCCAGTGGAATCAGCCACACAGACATTTGCACTGTCATAACAGTTCCATGGACAAGTCATCTGCTCTGGCAGTGTGTTCCAGGCAGACTGAGCCTGCTGTGAAGAGCCACCTGAAGACCTCATGGCACAGTCAGTAGCTACACAAGCCACTTTTGCACTTGCAGTTGCAGCTCAACTATGTGTGTTTTCAATGGGAAATGGCTATGCTTTTACCCTGCTCTGGTTGCAGCAGCAAAGCTTCCTTAAATGTCAAATGATCAAGTCTTGGTTTTGTCACCAACATCCAAGACCTTTGCCTATGATACTTGCAGGACAGGTACTGTGTATATGTGCGGTAGCCTGGATTTAACTAAATGGGTTCCAAAGTCTTTAGGAAGGGGCATGTCACCCTTGAACTATTCTCTCCAATGTCTGAAGCAACTGGTTTACTTTTCCTTTGCTTCCTTTCAGATTGCGTTTGTCATGTTTGCTATGTACACCCTGGTCGATAACACACATGTCCTGGATGCTCAGAAAGCCTTTGTGTCTATAACACTGATCAACATTCTCAACACTGCGCACTCCTTCCTGCCATTCTCCATCAATGCTGCTGTTCAGGTTAACTGTAGGCTATATTCCTTTTCCTTTGGCCATAAGTGAGTTTCTTACATATCACTGTTAACAGGTAAACGCTGGGATTTCTTAGGGCTCTGAACGTCAGCCATTTAATTACTATTATGAAACAGTGAAGTGCAAGGACTTACAACTAAAGGTACTTTGTAATAATGGCTTTTCAGAAAGCCTTCATATATTAGCAAAATAGCAGGAATAGTTCTTAAGTCTTTCGGAGCCAATCATAAGCACCACTAGATCTCAGAAGTGCTTCTAGTTCTGTTTTTAATCATAGAAATCAGAACAGATGAGCAAAATCTATGGTAGATCAGCAGAAACCCTGCTAGCACAGGTCAAAGAGAAAAGCAAGTCATTGTCCAGTAAGAAATTAGGAAATTCATTTCCCTCTTGCACCCCAAGAAGACTGTCATAACTCTTCACATACAGGAGCAATCACTGGAAAGATTGCAGGATAAATTGGAGGAAAAAACACCAATTTTCACTGTGTGAACTTAAGGGAAGATGCAGGGAGGAATATGGGTTTTTGCTAAGCCAAGTGGAAATAATGCCAGTTGACATAAGAGCAAGCTGCATTTGTCCATCTAAGCCTACAACATCTGCAACATAGCACTTAATCAGCATTCTAAGTGGATCTTCAAGTTGAGTTTTCACTTTGGGTTTTAGCTGCCTTTCCATTCTAAACCTTACTCTCATTTATGCATCTTCATTTCAGGCCAAAGTTTCTTTAAACCGCTTAGCAGCTTTTCTAAATCTGGAAGAACTGAGTCCTGAAAGCTCAAGCAGAAATACTTCTGACTGTGGTGAGTTTTTGTCTTATGAGAGGAATAGCTTCCATTGATCAGCTTCCACTCTTAGGGTGCCTACCATAGTCATTAGAGAAAAATGTTTGCCCCTTACTGTCACTTTATCTCTTAGGCTCAATTATTTCTAATGATGAAATCTAATCTGGTAATTAACTTCTTTTCATACTTCAGGTTCATTTTATGTAATATAAATACACACTGAAGCATAGTCACATAAATAGGGGTGTATCTGTATCTACCTTTGCATTTACAAGTGTTCTTTCTATTTCTCCTCATATTTCAGCACAGGCAAGTATCACCATAAGAAATGGGACTTTTTGCTGGAGCAAAGACATTTCTCCTTGTCTTAGAAGGTACAGACCTTCCTTTAGTCATCTCAGTTCTGTAGGTCAGGTTGGATGCTGAATGAACTAATTCCTTGGGGCCTCAGTGTGAAATATCTAAAGAATTCTGAGTTTGCTTCGTATTTAACATTGAATTCAGAAAATTGTGAAGTCAGACAGAATGTAATCTTACTTTTATGCTTGAAAGCACATAAATAGGAAGGTTCCTGTATCTGGATACTGCCTTAATATACAGACTACTTTCTTTACACAATTTTCTTGTCCAAATATGAAATTACAGCAATTTAAGTCAAAAAAGTAGGATGCAGATGTTATATATGACATCACTACATGCTTATTTCAAAAGGCATTGCCATTTTAGAGAAGAAACGGTGTTGAAAAGTTCTGATCAGGAGTGTTTCACATCCAGTGCTTTGGGCTAGCAGATCTCCATAGTGGTGATCTGGGTTTTAAACTCACATGGGGATGCAGATGAAGACTTTCTGATTGGAGACATCTTTGAAGGGATGACTCCTGCTGCAAAATGTCAACGTGATGGAAGACTAACTCTGTGCAAGTGAGGCCTCAAATATGAAATTAGGGGGGTTAGTTGGTACATTTTAATTGCTACTAGACAATAGCAAGAATTTTGGTGATTTTCTTTTCAGAAATTGTATCTAAAAGGTGATAATAGACTAATCTTTTCTCAATAGGGTAGATCTTACCATGCCCCAAGGCTCCTTGCTTGCTGTGGTTGGCCAGGTGGGTGCTGGAAAGTCCTCCTTATTGTCAGCCTTACTTGGAGAGCTGGAGACGGTGGATGGCTGCGTGAGTGTGAAGGTAAATTTTCCCCCAAGTGTTTGCTTCTAATTAGGCTGTCTTCAGGAACAGTGAGGTATTAACCAAGGCGTCAGATACTTGATGAAAGCCCATTTACTGCTGAATTTTAACAGAGGCAGTATGTATCAGTCCACATTTAATTATCTGAAGGTGCTTAAGACTTCTCAGATTAGCCTGGCCCTTAAGAATGGGAATCAAATTCCATTTCCCACTCTAACAGTGAACTGAAGTGGCATCCTGGTAAACCACGTCATGTACTTGCAGCTCCATTTCTTCCTCTGTAAGATAATGAGAGTGCAGATTCATGTTTTGTAAAGCCCTCCAATTCCAGATTTCTATAAATCTAACTGGGAGAGTTTTTCTTCAAAGACAGGTTCCCACAGTGTCAAGCTGAGCTTATGAAACAGATTGTTAACATTGTTCCACTTCCATTTTTATAGGACACTGTTGCTTATGTCCCCCAGCAAGCGTGGATACAAAATGCTTCAGTGGAAGACAATATTCTCTTTGGGAAAGAGATGGATGAAACATGGTTCAATACAGTGATAGATGCTTGTGCACTGCAACCTGATTTGGAGAGCTTCCCTGCAGGGTGGAAGAGTGAAATAGGAGAGAAGGTACTGGCTTAGGTTGATATTTTGGCCAGCTTTCCCATGAGTAGCTACAACTTCGGGTGTCCTGCAAAACACCTACAAAAGCACTAAACTTGGAGGAGGCAGGTTCTCAGTAATTTCTGAGAAGTCAGGCCATGATTTAATGGGGTCTGAAGCCCACCTCCTGACAGTTAACCTACTTAGAAATACAAGAGATGCTGAAGACAACAAATCCAGGTCATTCTTGGATCATCTTTTGCAGGACAGTGGAGTTGCTCAAGAAAATCCGTCTCTGCATCTCAAAAGCACTATTTGGATAGAAGGAAGGAAGGGAGGGAGGTGCACTGATATAAAAATAAGAAAGTCATAAAACCACAAATGAAGCCAACAATTGGCAAATATGCTGTAGCTTTGGAATAAACACTCTCAATACATTTTTACAGGGAATAAATATATCTGGAGGGCAGAAGCAAAGAGTGAATCTTGCTCGTGCTGTGTACCAGAAGGCTTCGATTTACCTGCTCGATGATCCCCTCTCAGCTGTTGATGCCCATGTTGGACAGCACATTTTTGAACGTGTTCTTGGACCCAATGGCTTGCTGAAAAACAAGGTATGTTATAAATCTTGAACCTTAAAAGGTCGTACAATATATCTAATTAACAAGGCCTCAAAACTTTTCCAGTAAGTTGGGTTACTCACTTTTTTGCTACAGGCAGCAGGTGCTGCTGTTAGCAACAGTGAAATGAATAACCTCTGCAGTCCATATAGCACACAGCAGTCCCACAGCGAATCTCACCTAGGAGGAGGAAGACTGAAAAGTTCGGTTCTCCTGAAAGACTGTCTTTATCCTCATGCAAACTACATGCCTAGTTCCAGCCTTACTTCTACAGCAAGTTTATAGTTCTTTGGTCCTCCACTGACATTATCCTGTTCCCTTTTTGAGATTTATTTCTAGTATAGTTAGGAAGAGCTGACTGATTTCTTCCAGCTCATTGTATCTTACCGTGGTGTCTAATCCCATCACTTTTGAATAGTTCAGTGGCACTATTACAGTTCTCATCACCCAGATATTCATCACTTAAACTTCAGTATTAAAATCCATCTTAAGCGCTTCCATTCTTTTCTGCATTGGTTGCATTTTGTTGTTCTTTGGTATTTCTCTGCTGTCAAGCAATCTGGATAATAAATGTGGTTATATGAGAAAGGAGGAAAGAGCAGCTCTGTCTGCTTCATGGTGTAAATTGCCTACAAATACTTGGTTCAGTTTCACATTGTAAAAGGACAATGGGTAATTTATTTGATAGAAAGTCCAATTAAAGCAGGTATGTCTGGTTACAAATACCTTTCTCTTCACTGAATTGTTTGCAAGTATCAGAATGTAATTATTGTCTTGAAAGAGAAAGACTGGCAAAAAAGAAAAAAAAAGGTAACAGACTTAAACAGTACTCAGAGGGCTAGCCTGGGACTTCAGGTTTCAGCTCCTGTCCTCACTCTTCACTGTGCATGACACAAAGCAAGTTGATTCACCCCTCCAATCACAAGTTCTGTACTTTCAAAATGGGCTCAAAGCCATGTTGCAAAGATAAGCTTCATCAAAGAGACAGTCAGAAGTACTGGGAATAACGGAAGTATCTCCCAGTTAGCAAAAATCACACTGAATACATGTCCTTCTTCAGAAGGCAGCTGACTGACACAGCTCAAGTGAGCAGGGGAACACCAGAACATTTATAACTGTTCCCTCTTTATTCAGACTCGTGTGCTGGTGACTCACACAATCAACATTTTGCCTCAAGTGGATAACATTGTTTTCCTGGTGGATGGAACTATCTCAGAAATTGGTTCCTACCAAGAACTTCTACAGAGAAATGGGGCCTTTGCAGAATTCCTTCATTCACACGTTACCACAGAAGAGAAGGCAGGCAGTGGTTTTCCAGGTAACCTGAATGAGTTGCTATCATTCTTCCTAGGCCTATCATTCAACTGTTTCCTTAGTAATATACTGGGGGAGAAAAGGTGTCTGGTGCTGTTCACAGCTGGGAAGAGGAAAAAGAGAATAAAACTGGAAAAGACATTCTTAAATTTGGTTTTTTTTATTTACATTTAAAGCCATCACAGTAAGCTGTCACTTTGAGTGGGGAAAAGTATGCTTGTCAAGTTAGCCTGACTCATCACCTTAAAGCTGGTTCTTGTATAAGCAGTTCCATCTTAGTAGACAACAGCCATGCAATAAACAGAATTACCCACTGCATGTGTTATTCTTCAAGCCTCACCTTGATATTTCTACCCTTAGAAACAATTTTTTGTAATGAATCTTTGTATTACCACTCTTTCAAAGGCTATACAGTGCAAAACAGGATTCTAAAGCGTTTTTTTTAAAAGCATTTATTTCACAGGTGTAGGAGACACCAAAGGCACCATCGCCTCTAGAAATGGTTCATCACAGGAGAAGTTCTTTAGGTAAGCTTGAAATGGTCTCAGATACTGAAAAACTTGCTCCAAAAGTTCCTACAAGCCTACATGGAGGCTCTTGCTGATATAATACAAGTTTGGGATTGATCTGTAAATTAATATTATGAGCAAAGTAGCAAAGGTCAAGCATAGATAAGAAACTGCTCTCGAATGTGGAGGTTGACTAATGTTTTCTCCATATTTCACAAGGAGCCAGAGTTTGTTCCAGAGCTCACATACAAGGCACGTTGATACATTTACTTGCTGTTCCCTTCCCAGTGAGGCTGTAAGGTCTCACTCATCTTAAAACTAGCCATACCTACTGAATACTTTAAGCCTCTGCTTGTTAATAGCTTGGCAGAGCCCATTCCCTGTGACAAGTGTGGACAATGGTTGGGGTCACTCTGGAGGACCCTGAAAACTGCAGCCCTCAAAATAGGCGCAGATACAGGGGTGGATGGGTAAGGAGATCCAGCTTTAAAATACTCATTGCTTTGGCTAAAAATTGAAAGGATTTTTGTTTTCTTTGTTAAGTGACAATTCAGTCAAATCTTCTGCTATGGAAAGAGAAACCACTCCTGGAAGTCAAGACTCTACCACTGCTGCAGCCATCAAAGGAAGATTAACCAAGGATGAAAAAACTCAGCATGGCAGAGTAAGCAAAGCACCTTCCTATAAAGGCAAAGACACATACCATGGGTTCATTACTGACCACTCACAGCAGGCAGGTCAGCTCACTGCCAAAGTTAAACTCCAGAGAAGTCAGCTGAGCTATACAAGTTTGCCCTATAAGTGGGACACAGTCATTTCAGCATTATTTTATATAGCAACTTCTCTGCAAACTGTATCTCCTCTCTGTACCAAACAGAAATAATGCACATACATTGCAGAGCACATAACGGAAATGTTTCACTCTAGGTTCATACTTCGATTTATGCAGCCTATCTGAAGGCAACAGGCTTACCACTCTGTGTGTACATCATTCTGTTGTTCACGTGTCAGCAAGTGGTGTCATTTTCTCGTGGTTACTGGCTCAGCATGTGGACAGATGACCCTATTCACAATGGGACACAACAGCACACAGAGCTAAGAGTTGGAGTCTTCGGTGCACTAGGAGTTGTTCAAGGTTCGTTTAACTTGCTCACCTGTGTTTCCATCTCCCTTTCCCATATCCAGGATGTTTTCTCAGAACATAAACAAATTCATACCCATGGGCTTTTAGCCTCCCAGGCTTTTGGCACCAGCCCTAAAGGTTTGGCATGGGACCTAAAACTACAGGCTCTGACGCACAGAGAGGATTTCTAAGGGATCTGAACAATATTTCCAGTGTTACTGCCTGAAATTCTACTTCGTGGTATGCCAGAAGTGTTCTCCTGTGCCTTTCAGCAGACCGTGATCTGTAGTGTCTTCCTCTATATTTCCTGCTGAAACTAAATGACCTGAACCCTTTAAAAACATTCATCAATGGAAGAACTACAGCATCCTTATTTTTCTTTCCTGCCCCCTTGTATCCAGCATCTGGATATCTTTCTTCCTCTTACTGTCTTCATTCTTCCAAGATAAATTAATCATATCAAAGTGCAAGCATGGACTAAATCTCGCCTTAAGTCTTTTGAGTATAAAAGAGAGGGGAAAAGAGGAACTTGTGGAATTCTACATTTCTTTAAGTCTTTCTCTTTTAATATGACCACAATTCTTTTGGTTACTCTTAAAAAATAAGTTTAAAAAAATCACTTTTTTCAGGGCAGAAATCAAATCCGGAAAAATCTCAGCCCAAGTGATAAAAGATTGAAAACTTTTTGAACAAGTTGAAACAAGTGGGAAGGGTTTGGTACCTTTTTGTATAACTGAATCCATAGGCAGGAAATCTGAGATTCTGAGTAATTCAGTGTAATTCCAGCCAAGCTCATTTTGTGAAGAATAAAGAATTTATCCTGCATGTTTAAGTTGCTGAATCCATGGCCCCTCTCAAGCTTACTCAGAAGGTCTTCTGCCCCACTGTAACTACCCTATGGAAAGGGTAGTTTATGCTGCAGCTATGAGGCTTGGTTTAATTACTGTCAAAGAGAAAGTCAGCTCCTTTCACTAGGACAGTACTAAGTGAAAAGTGATACTGCAAAGGAGAACTCCAGGGTGAGTTTGTTCTGTGGTTTAATTCTATCCCAGACAAAACCAGGACACTTAGCAATAATGATTACTTTTGATATTGCAGCCCTTGGCAGATTTGCCTCCGCAGCAGCAGTCCTTCTAGGTGGCGTGTTAGCATCGCAGAAGCTGTTTCTGCAGTTGCTGAGGAACGTTGCTAGATCTCCAATGGTCTTCTTTGAACAAACACCCATCGGAAACTTGCTGAACCGCTTCTCCAGAGAAATGGATGCTATCGATTCTGTCATTCCTGACAAGCTGAAGTCCTTGCTGGGATTCTTGTTCAATTTGCTGGAGATCTACCTTGTGGTTATAGTGGCTACACCAAGGGCAGCAATGGCCATCGTGCCCTTGACTCTTCTTTATGCTGCATTCCAGGTAGGAAGAGCACATAGAGATACACAAACAGAAGAAGCTGAAGCAGTGTAGCCATGTCCCTGCAAAATGCTTCCTTTTATTTCTTAGGAGTGGAGACATGCAGAAACTAGTTTCATCATCTCAAATTGCATCTGAAGAAGAGCAGTGTCCATGGCTCTTCCCACATCTCCTCAGCCTTCCAAAGCACCGCAGAGACCTCACAAAGAGGCTTGTGCTTTTCCAATACCCAGAACAGACCCTACCTAGAGTTATACTCCTTGTCTCCATTAGTGGAAACGCAGTCCTATGAAGACCAAAAGCATTTTTTCTTTCCTCAAGAATTCCTGCACTGCTTTTTAATATATCCGTGTATGCCATGCAGCTCCCCCATTGGGCTCTGAAATGCTTTACCAGCTAAGACTGACAGAAGGGCAAGTAAGGGTGCAAGTATGCCTCTGTTCTCCATCAAGAAAAGAGCTGGTCTGCAGGAGAAAGTCAATGTGAGTGTAGAGGCTTTGCGGGTTCAGAGTACCCTGGCTTCTCTGCATTAACTAACCACAGGGTAATTTTTATTAAGATAGGACATAACACAGGCAGAATCACTACCTCACCTTTTAAGGGCATCTCTTACCTGCACGTTAGGTTTTACAACACTAGTATAGCATGTACTATTGCACTTGTTGAAGCCTTCTCAAATTTTCTGTGGGGCACCTTCATGGAAGTCATAAGCCTTCTAATCACTTTCCCTTCTACTTCCCTGTGTGCCAGCACTTCTACGTTGTCACCTCCTGCCAGCTGAGACGTATAGAGGCAGCCAGCAGGTCACCCATCTACTCCCACATTTCAGAAACCTTCCAAGGGAGCAGCGTGATCCGTGCTTACAAGGACCAGGAGAGGTTTATTTTGAAGAGCAATTTCCTAGTGGATGAGAATCAGCGAATATGCTTCCCTGGAGCAGTTGCTGACAGGTACAAATCTGTAGTGTGAAAAAAATAGATGTATATATTACTCTAATGGCCTTGGTGAGTGGAGATATGAGGCCTCTGGTATATGCAGAACCCAGCAGACAAAGCTATCAGCAGTTGGTTACAAAACAAGAGAACCACCAGGAGTAAGAGACGTTAAAGCAGCTCGTCCAAGAAACTGTGTGCTGGCTGCTCTCATTCGAAAGACCTTGGAGAAAATCCTAACAAGACCACAAGCATAGTTTAGGCAGACTGTAGCCATTCTAGAGCTCCAAGGTAGCTGGATAAGAGCACTCAGGGCATGACAAGCTTTGTTGAGCAACCTGTACCCCAGCAGCTCCACAAGTGTTTTGCAAAGTAATCACAGATTCTGTTCAGAGAAAGGAGGAAGGCATCCAGCAACAGCCCTGTACTGTCCTTCTCTTGCAGGTGGCTTGCTACAAACCTGGAGCTTCTAGGCAATGGCATCGTGTTGTTTGCAGCACTATTTGCAGCAATGGGCAGGACATATCTTAGCCCAGGAACTGCTGGCTTCTCCATTTCATATGCTCTTCAGGTAACTCAATGTTAAAATAATGCCATGCTTGCCTTTTAGCAAAAGCAGGTTGCATTTTAATTTCTGCTACCATTTAATTTCTAAAAAATCATTAATTATTTCAGTGGCTTGCTAGATGCCTTCTTCTACCAAAGCCTGCTGTCACTGCTGAAACCCGGAGCATCTGTTGCACGTGGCTCTTTAGAGAATGAACCTCGTAAACACATGTACCAGCCATCTTTTTCCTCCTGTACCTGAACTCACATGGAAGTCTCAGCATGTTCTGAGCAACTGAAGCAAGGACTTAAGCGTCTGTCTGTCTTGCTTGTAGACTAGGTACACAATAGCCTAAAAAACAGCTACACTTTTAGCATCCAAGTAGTAGGATATCCTTCTCTAGAGATTGTCTGAGAAGAAGGTATGGGGGGAACTGGCTAGGTTCTTTAAACACAGCTTTACAAACTTTCACAGGGATCCATGGCTATTTTTTACCCTTTTAAGGGATGATTTCTGAAGTAATTAGCTGATAAGGAGGTCTTCATAAATAAACACTAAGACAAAGTACCAGGTACCTTGGAAACACAGGTCAAGAATTACTTTATCTGCCCTACTGCTTCTGTTTATTTCTGCTAGATAACTGGTGTTCTGAACTGGATGGTGCGCTCCTGGACAGAAATAGAGAACAACATTGTTTCCGTGGAGAGAGTGAGAGAATACTTGAGGACTCCTAAGGAGGTAGGACAATCAACTATTGTCCTTACTGGCATAGGTCCAAATGGGTGCAAACTAAACAAGTAACTTCCCTGTTCCACCTGGACAAACACTCTAGTTTTCCCCTTCTATAAATGGCCAGTTATGTTTCCTTTCAAGAAAGGTATAAAAAAAAAGGCATTTGTTTTTTATCTAGCTGACTAGATTTGTTTTATAACCTCTGATCATTATTATTTCCTTAAGAGTTAAACATTAGATTGCCATTAAAATAGCTTCACTTGGTAACACTCATGGAATGAGCTGTATTTTCTGCCCATATTTGGACTATTTATTGTGCGAGTTCAGATGCAACCTTCTGATAACTGATAGTTGCTAGATAGCCTTTTAGCCATTAGAAGCCTCCAGTGCAATCATTTCTATTCTGTAATCATTAAAATTGTTTCTCCATATGCTGCCCTGAGACCCTATTAAAGGAGACTTTCATGGTCCTCTTCACAGGGCCATGTAAATCTTTTTTTATTGAACCAGTCAAAATGTCAGAACTCTAACATGCAAACAAATGTTTATCCCCATTTTCACTTAAGACAATTGGCATCTTTGTATAAAGTCAGCATCTGCAATATGAAAGTTAGAGGCCTTTTTCTCTGGTGAAAACAGTAAACAGATTGGGGGAATTTGGCACAGATGTCTTCATAAGCTGCTTGTTTCATTATGGCTAGTCGATTTGGTAATTTAAATCAGCTTTATACATTGCTGTTTGTTTTCATCTATTTAGGCACCCTGGACTCTGAATGACAAACTTCAGGGTCAGGTTTGGCTCACTGAAGGAAGAATTGAATTTAGAAACTATAGTTTGCGATACAGGCCAAATCTGGAGTTAGCACTGAAGCATGTCAATCTAATCATCAAAGGGCAAGAGAAGGTAAGCAAAGCCACTTGGCTCAGAAGAGCTACAAAGTATGAGCAGTGCTTTGCAGTGATCAGATGTGGATAGGTAGAGTCCCTGCCCTGCACCAAGGTAAAATATGAGCCCATCTATTGCACTGCAGACCTCTCTTTGTATGAAGTAGTGTTTCCAGGATTGTTGCATATATACATGCAGCATTCTTCTGAGTGAAGTTTCATTTCTCAGAAGGCTAGTAGTTACACAGCAAAGGAATTTCACTTTTTAAATCAAGGCCCTGTTCTAGCTGCTAAGTCTTGCAGTTACTCTTCCCATCAAAATCTTTCAAGATTCCTTTTCATACAAAACAATTACAACTAGACTATGTGAATCTTGAACAGCCCTGAAGATCTCATACATGCAAAGCTGTCTCTCTTTAAAAGGCCAAGAGGAACTACACGATAGGTCTGTCCTACTTTGGAAAACTCTCAGTATCAAAACTAAAAGGTTTCCGTTGCTCTTTACAGATTGGCATAACTGGAAGAACAGGAGCTGGGAAATCTACTCTTGCTGTGGGATTGCTGCGATTAGTGGAAGCTGCAGAAGGAATGATCCTAATTGATGGACTAGATATTGCTCAACTAGGTCTCCATGACCTTAGATCCAAGATAACTGTCATTCCCCAGGTATGAAATTAATTTCCAAAATGCTTCAGCAGTGTTGTAGGTCTTAACACCTAAGAAAAGTTTATAAAGATTCTCTGAGAGGAGGGACATTTGGAAATTGCAAAGTTAGAAATAACCTTCATGCCACCCCTAGTCTCCTGTTCAATGTAATATTAGCCACAGATTTGCACCCAGCAGGGAAAACTGGAGAGCTCATTTTTGTAATTCGTTTCAGGAGTTGTTTGTACTATCTCTGTGTTCAGGATCCAGTCTTGTTTTCTGGCTCTCTAAGAATGAATCTCGACCCATTAAACCAGTACACTGATGCAGACATCTGGACAGCTTTGGAACTGACTCAGCTCAAGAACTTCGTTGCAGATTTGCCAGATCAGTTGGAACATAAGTGCACTGACCAAGGGGAAAACCTAAGGTACCTTATCTGCAGAAAGACAGTGGCAGGGCAGCGCTAGCCCATAGTCTAGGAGAACATGGAGCTAGTGGGACAAGGAATCCAAGTCATGAAAATAATGCAGCAAATTGCTGCATTACTGTCCTGTTTAGCAGCAAGAAATCAAGTCATGAGACATAAAGTGGAGGACCTCTGATACTTAATCATTGTGGCGACTTGTGTTTGTGAAGTACTTAAAGCAGTGGAATCCTGTTCCAAGTGCCGATCTCCTGGGGCTATAGTAATACACTCCCTTCATTTCCTTAGGCTGTTTCATGCTGTTACCTGCAGTGCCACCAGCCTCCATCACCCCTTTGGGGAAAGGGAACAATTACCTTTTCATTACTATTTTCAAATTAATCACATATTCTGATCCAGGGAAAACTCTCAGTTTACCATCCCTCTTCTTACTTGCAGCACTGGTCAGAAACAGCTGGTTTGTCTGGCCAGAGCACTTCTTCGGAAAGCCAAAATCCTCATTCTGGATGAGGCCACAGCAGCAGTAGATTTAGAAACTGATCTTCAGATTCAGTCCACCCTGAGGACTCAGTTCAAAGACAGCACAGTGTTAACAATAGCTCACCGGATAAACACCATCATGGACTGCGACAGGTAATATTTTCATCCACTTACCTAAGGAGAATGAAAGATAGACACGGGCAACCTGTGTGAATGAGACAAACCACACAGCATTCATAACAACAACTGGATTTCTGTCCTTTTCTTTAAGCCTCAAAGCTTTGCTTTAGAGACTATAGGAGTTATTTTGATTAACCTGCTGGTGCCTAGGTGATTTAAAGATCATTTATTCCCACATGATGCATTTCATGCTGTGTCGTACCCCTCTTTGCCTCTCACTGACAGTATGACTACAGCCTTGTGTCATCTTAAAATGGTGAAACTAAAATACATGTTCACAAATCTTACTCCAGTCTCAATTGCCAAACAACTCTGCCCCCCCAAACTCTGTTCTTGAACAGTCACTCATCAGAAACCTATTTCTATCCCACAGCTGTTTCCCAGCTGAAAAGCTGCTGAAAAGCTTGGTTGAATAACAAGCAAGTACAGCAATTTATTTTAGAAATCAATGGAAATAACTGAAGTTTATTGTAGCTGCTGGTACGTCCCCAAGCTTACACTTCTGTTTTAATGTTCACAGGATTTTAGTCTTGGAAAATGGTCAGATAGCTGAATTTGATACTCTGGAACACTTAATAGCTCAGAAGGGACTGTTCTACAAACTGATGGAAGAATCAGGCTTTGCATGACTCGCTCATGGAGTATGCCACAATGCCACCAATATCAGGAATAATTCATCTTGTAATTGAGTTATCTTGGTTTCACTCTAAAATGCATTGCACAACCAAATCTTGGTTGAGCTACAGCTGCAGTAAATAGATGAAAAGGGATGACTTGGGATGAAGGTTATTTCCATAGGAAACTTTGCAATTCCATTTTCATTGTTTCCAGATACCAAAACTTTACTCCTCTGTTGCAAGTGGGCCAATATGAACTTAAAACACCTTGTTGCTTTTATGGTGTAAAAGCAAACAAGCCAAAAGACCATGGCATGTCCGATTACACTATAAATGGAGTCCTAATATACTGCCATACTTAAAAGATTGCACAGATTCTTTTTAAAAGCCAAGGTTTTACAGACAGCAAGCAGGAATTTAACTGGTACCAAGGAAACTTAACTGTCTACAGCTTGTCCTGAGCTTCAGGCAGAACAAATCTAGTCTTTGACAACGTCCTAATGACTGCACACCTGAATGCTGTTCTTGCACATATGTGGACTCCAAGGCAGCAGCTAGACCTAGTCACCCAAAGTGCACAAGCATGGGGATAGTAGGGAAGAAAAAGTGGGATGCCACCAAGCGTGAGAGGGAAAAGCTGCCTGTGGGCCCCATTTCTTTCTGTGTCAGCTTTAGAGGGGCCCTGAGTAAATCATGCTGTGCAGAGGGCTAACAGACTGCTGGAGGGAGGGAGCCAGCTTAGATATGGGCTCTCTGATGCAGGATAGAGTAACTTGGCTGGGAGTGAGGAGCAGTGTGTCATTTCTTCTGCTTGAAGGCTTGGAGAAGCCCTGCTGCCAAATGCCGGTTGGTCACAGCAGTGCATGTGCGCAAATGCCAGCACCATGTCCAGATTGAATTTGGCCACAAGGAATATTTGCATGGTGGGAAGCATCCTCCTCCAATCTCTGCAGCATGGCAGTCCAGCTGATGGGGAAAGTATCAGGGACTCACTCGCCTGTCAGCCTGGTGGTTCATTCCTGGGTTTATTTCTTGCATGCAAGTTTACCTCCTGCATGTGTCTCTGGCATGGACATATTTAACAAACCAAAGCAGCAGCTGAAAACAAAGCCTTCCGGGGTTCCCCCAGTGCCAAGGAGCTGCAGTCAGAGCTGTCCCCAAGTCTCTCCTCAGGAATCACGACAAGACAACATGACAAACAATCACACTGTGAAATACTGCTGTTTACTGTGACTTCTGTTAAAGCACTTAATTTTCTAGAAAGCTGAAATAAAACCAGAATCAAGTATTGAAATGGGTCTCTTCAATAAACTAAAGTAAATAGAGCATAAAAAGGAGTAATGGGGGAGGGCATGGGAAAGTTCAAACCAGTAAGAGTCAACGCAGACCAACAAAACCTAGCAGTTTCTTACCCAAGAGCTGTTTTGTAGGCTGTTCACCCACATTAAGAGCAGTTGACAGTTTCTGCTGAACAAATGCCTAACATATCAAAGTCCAATGCCTGCTGCTCAAGCACCAGGAAAGAGGCAATTTTTTCCCCCTCTACTTTCTCCAAACCTTACTCAAGGGCAGAGACAGAAGAAAAATTCAAACAACAAATGCAAGTTATGAGCACTCAGAAAGTTTGTCTCAAAACCAGGAGCATCTAGAAGTAGTGAGATAAAGATAAGTTAGGAATTTTTTCTTTTTAACTGAGGTCAAAGAGAAATAGACGTGACCATGTCGCTGGGTAATTCTGAGACAGGCATCTTTTAGCATACCGTAATCTCTGATATAAACATCTTCCGAATGCTTGCTTTCCGTTCCTAAATTGGTAATGAAGAGAGAAAGCAACAGAAGGGGAAAATAATCAAAACATTTTTTCACACTGGTAATCTTAGAAAGGGCACAGTTTTGCTGTTGGCTTGCACAAAGCAAAAATACCATCAGCTTTCACACATCAAGCTGTGCTGAAAAGGCAAAAGGGAACTAGATGATCTTAAGGTCCTTTCCAACCCTATGATTCTATGATTCCCAAAATTACATGTGACAATAAAAAGATGTTTCAGACTAGCGAGAGTCCTCAGCTTTATGTCCAAGTGGTACTGTAAGTGACAAACTGGGAGTTCCAGTCTCGCAAGAAAAGTAATAGTCATCAGAAGGAAGTTATCTGGAACTGGTTAAAGCAAAATATATAAAGGAGTTAATGCTTGGAGATACCATCCTCTCTTGAAAATCTAGTTCAAGGAACAGAAAGCACTGTTTAAAGAGAGAGGCCTCTTGGGTATTTCCAAATGTACTTCTCAGGTTAGACTATTTGACTGAAATTTGCAACTAGCACAGGAGGTAACCACAGCAGGCTCAGAACTACGGTAAGAACCTGTTTCATAAGTTGCACTGAATAAATTTTAATATTAAGAAATAAAAGCCTGCCCAACATCTCCAGTAATGTGAATACCAAGAGGAGCGCCTGGACTTGCCCCATCTACACATTTGCAGCATTCACTTTTAATAGCTATTGTGCAGCACAAGTCCAGCATGCACAGAGCAGCTGTGTTTAGCTCAGCCCAAATAAAATCCACTAATCTAAAGAGGGTTTATTAACATCTCAGTGGCTTTCCCACTCTATTTTTCTCTTTGGAGCCATGAGGTCAAGGGCTTAATTAGCACTAGCACTGTTCCAGTTGTCTGTCCAATCTGGACATCAAGAGTTAGGACCTTCAATTCCAATTTACTTCATTTTTTCCTTTCCTTTTTCCTCCCCATTTAAGGCTATCTCAGACAAAGTGAAAGCACAGCCTTATGTAGGAAAGAGACATGACAGTAAAATACTTGCCCCAAGATTCCAAGTTTAATGCAATACTGAAATTGCTAACGCTAGAAAGTAAGAATGAAAATGTCATGCATTGATTTACGTGAAGTTCATGCCAGTTTGTAAGTTGCACTCCTGGTTCCATAGATGGTCACAAGAGGCACAGGAATGCCCAAATGTTAAAGGCATCAGTGACCCAGGGCACAAGTGTTTCTGTGCTACTCTGGTTGAACCACTATGGGGTATCTTCACAGATGTCTCCACACTGGGGACAGTGTTATAGGAGGAGCTGTAATCACACACATGACTAACAATGGTGTTATGTGCAGGTCTCCTGAAAATCCTGAGCTCTTTTACAGCAGAATCAGCTCTTCCAGACATGAGGTATCTTCCATGTTGCAGCAAATAATGTCAGCCAGGGTACATCAACACGCACTGAATCTGATACAGTAAATTCAACAGGGTTTTTTTGCTCTTTTATAGATATTAACATGCTTATAATAAATATGTTAATGTTGTTTATTATTAACACCATCACTAGCCTCACGTGGGTTGCAGTGGCACAGACATTACTGCTGAAAGCAAAGATAACCAAACAGCAGGATCTGAACTGGTTTCACAGATCCTTAATATTTTAATGAAGAGATTGGAACAAAATGGTTCTAAGAGAAAGGCAACAACTTTGCTTTAAAAGAGAAGCATCTTCTCAAAGACTGGAAGAAACAGTTCAAAGAGCAAAGAGTGCAGAATAAACTGGAGAGAGGCACAGCTTTGCTCCAGGTAAGAGCAAGAGGCCACTTACTTTCGGTCCTGGCAGGTATTTGGCAAGTTTTTCATAACACACACATAGATAGCCAATGCAGTTAAATAAGGCTTCCTATTTTCCTGCTGATGTAAATGAAATTAATTGTGCTATCTTTATAAGAAAGATCAGGTTGGGGGGAGGAAAACCATGGAGCAAGGCTTCCACATGCGCTGTAGGAACTGAGAACCTACCCACCTCCAGAAGCACAAGACTACCAGCTACAAAGATCCTCCTGGTGGGCAGGTAATTACCTCTCCACCAAGAGAGGGCCTGGAGTACCAGAACAGGATGAACTTAGACCATGGCATGGCAATATTTCAGGGAAACCCTGCTCTGCAGCAGGTGCGTGAAGGTACCCAGCTCACCTCCTTCCCGAGGACTAAGCTGCTCGCTGCAATACACTCTCAGGATGGTTCCCACTCCTCTCCCACATGCTGTCCTTCAGAGCTGGCCTTAGCTTTCCAGCATCAAGGCATTTGAAGAAAGTGTCTGCTACATGACTCTGAGCCCACCGGCTGGAATTCAGTGTCACACTCCCGAATTTACCAGTGTTCCCCACCTCCTGGTGAGGGAAGGCTCATCCCTGAGCTGGGATATCACTGATCCCTGCTGGAGGGCACCAGGTTCTCCAGTACTGGAGGTCACATGCCATCAGGCTGCATTTACATACTCAGAAGGGGTAAAAGTGTCCCAAGCACTAAATAAGCTGGGTTTAATGCCAGAGTCTAATACCTTACCTTGCAGCAAGTTGCATCATTTTCTGCAGTTGGTTCCAGTAACCCTGCATGCAGGGATCAGCATATGGCCCTCTCTTTCCTACCCGAAACAGGACATCACTACACCACTCCTACTGAAGGTACCTGAAGTACCTATATGACACTGCTCATACACAGAGGTTCTGTGGAAGAAAGCTGCATTTGTTCAGCTACCCCTGTGTAAAGCTAAGGTTAGTTCAGACTATCCTGGTCATGCATTAACACAATTTTGTTCATGTTACCTCCAGCCAAGGTATTAATCATTTTTATGAGGACAGACATTTGGAACCAGGATCATAAATCAATGCAGCAATAACACAAAGCAATGACAGGTATTTAAAGCAAATAGAAAAGAGTACCTACTCCAGAGCTGGGGCAGAACAGCTTGTGCTAGCAAGTGTGCAAATACGTAAAACTGGGAGAACAGCGTGATGATGCATGTTAACAACCACATCACTGAACAAGACCAAGACGCATCAAGAGCGGACATCTGATCCCCTGCTGCAATATTTAGGTTATCCTGCAAAATACAGCATTTTGGACACAAAAATTCGCAGTTCCCCAAATGATAGCAAACAGCCCATGAGTAGAACAGAAAACATCCAGTGACACTTTCCAGTGTACCCAGTTTGACACTGCAAATGCAGTTTAAATCATTCCTACACAGACAACTCCACTGCAAACACTTTACACAGCAGAAGCATAATTCTGCAAGCTGTATTTCAAACCATGCTTCTAAGTGCAGTTACATTGTTTTCCAAGGATTTACTCTCATGCATATGTTAATGCTTGTAAATCTGTTTGTCTGTGTGCAATGGAAAACATAATTTCCTTTAATCTGCAATCAACTTCCTCAGAAGAATTCCAGCAACACAACTTTCTTTGAATTCAGCATCAAACCTGCAGAGTACTTGTAGGGTCCCCAGCTCAGTAATGAGCTGCACTAAACCCACAAGGCTTTTCAAAGGTATTTGAATCCTGCCTGAATTTCTTCAATGAACATTCTCCGCAGCTCTGCCTAGAAGGTGGTGTTGGCGGTAACTAGTTTGGACAGCCAAGGAGAGACCACATGAAGCTCTGCTGTCTTGCTGACCAATGCCAGTGGACCCTTCCCCCTGTTCCTTCCCGGAGCTCTCCTAGGAGGGGGTGGAAGCGGAAGGTTCACAGTGTTCCTGGAGGATGACTGACCCCAACGCAAGAAAGGTCTCATGGTGGTATCACAGTTCCTCGTCTGGGTCTCCTCTGCAGGTACATCTGTCTCCATTTTAATGCAGCTGAGTAAAACAATACCAGCCACACACCGTATCTTACAAGCTCACTTCTCTGCTCTGTAAACCATTCTTTATGGTTTGCTCAAATCTTTCCACCTTTCTGTCCATCACAATGCTGCACAAGTGTTGGGCAAGTTGAAAGTCCAAAACCCACTGCTCCTCCCTAAACTCCCCCCCCCCCCCCCATTTCATTTCTGTGGGGGAAACTGACAAGAAGCTGCCTCAGAAATGTGGCAAGGCACAGGCCATGGACACCATGGCTGTGACAAAAGGTCTGCAGCACCGCTGAATTCTGCTCTACTGACGCATTGTTGTTACCTGGTCTGCCCAACAAACTGCAGTACTGAAGTTACAAGACAATCCATGAGATGTGATCCAGCCCTACCACAGCATGCTGTTATTTGCACTCCAGGTTTCTTACCCACCCTAACAGCCCCCAGACATCAAGCCTAGCAGCTTGGCTGGTCTTAGCAGTACCAATAATTACCTGAACTACAGAAGCTAAACCTTTGTCAAACACAAAGCAAGAGATGACACATCATGTTATCTTCCAAACATTTTTTTACTGCACCTTCTTTGCAAGTATTTGTATCATCATTACAAAAAATATCAAAGAAAATTTCAGTCTACTCAATTTCAGTCTTAATTTACAAAAAAATAAATATCTTTACTCTAAAGAAGACAATTGTCTAGTATTAAGGTCAGCAATATCATTCACAGAAGTCCACGTTCTCAGAGTGCTGAGTATTTGAGTCCATCTGGCTTAAGTTTGCCTTCTTCCAGCATTTTCCTCTTAAAATAAGACCAATCAGAACATAAGAAAATTAACCTTTTCCTCCCACAGAAAAGGGAACATTCAACACAGATCTTGAAACCCAGACTCTGCCAATTGAGTTGTCAGACCCCTTCAACACACAACTGAAAACAGAAAACTTTTTTAAACAACTGTAACAGAACAGCCTCTCAGGAAATTGAAGAGTCAACAGCAGCAGCATGAAGGGCAGGTTTCTTCGCTATAAGGCTAATGGTCCTTGATGTGGCAGAGCTTCTATTAAAGCACAGCGCTGCCAAAGCCAAGGGTGTTACAATCAATGTGACGCCAGCCCGCAACCTCTGCTCAGGCAAACCCTCACTTCTCAGCCTAGTCCCCACAGGCGTTATCAGGATCCGCCACCCAAGTCAGAATTCCTGAGTGAAGTGTGTGCAAGATCAGGTACTGCATCCTGCAACACAGCAACTGCTGTATGAATTTAGTTTTGGAGTGATTGTCATTCTAGACATGCTTGAATACTACTCTGAAGTTGACTGTGCTTTTTCACGCCAGCACTACTGACATTTTATAGTGAACTTGCTGCTATACACTGTAAACACATGAAACCTTTAGGACAATAAAAGCATTAACCATGTACAGTAAATGCCATAATGAAAAAGTCTGGCACACGTTATTTCACAAGAAAAAAAAATCTTTGGACTATTGTACTCTATGCCACAAAATGTTCCAAGTGCATCCCACAGGAGATGGCTCATCAGATGAGGAATCAGCACACAAGCAGATCACTAGCATTTGCACAACTGGTGTGGTTTGTTGGGTTGGGGTTATTTAAAAAAGGGAGGGGAAATTCAGAGCATAAGAGCAGATGAAAAGAAAAAGCTTTCTGCACTTCTCTGATGGATCCCTCCACCTGACGTTTCAGCATATACTGACAGATTTCAGGCAAAAATGAAGTCTCTGAAGTGTTTTGCACAGTGCACGTGCACCTCCTAAAGCCGGCTAAAAATCAGTACTAAAGAGAACTAAACAAAAAAAGAAAAGAAAAAAATTGCATTTTCCTATGACTTCCATCACCACGCCATGGCTGACTTCACTAGGTCTGAAATTGCTCTGTATGGTTCATGCCAGCGCAGGGGAAGTTACTGTGTTCTGAATGTATCACCTCCCTCTTCCTCACAGGAACTAACCAAGTCCAAATGCTACACCAATCCTGAATCTTTGGCCATGCTATAGAAAATGCCTTTTCGCTGAAGGAGATGTTCTGGGCTACCACACTCCACCACTTCTCCTCTGTCCAGGACTAAAACTCTGCAAAACAAGAAGAAACAAAAATGGTCACAAGAAGATCAACAAGGTCAGTGAACACAGGTGTACATGTACAGAGAGAAACTTACTGTAGCGCAGCCATCATATGCAGGCAAAGACAGTCCAGACTGTATGAGTGGACAGAGGTTCTTAACTCCATCCTTCCTAGCTTCAATGCTGATCCTGCCTGGTCTATTTTATATGTAGCAAATGTTTACCCAGTCATTTTCAGGCAGCCATGAGACTTTTGACCATGCTCTGAGCCTGCCAGAAACTACCTCGCAGCACTTCTTGTCAAGGTGAGCCAGTGTCCCCAAGACCTTGCAAGACCTGGAATAACCTTCCCATAATGCTGCACCACATCAACTGCTGTTATACAGCTTCTGTTGACAAGACATACAAATACAGACATAGCTTGTGCTAAACGAACATGCAACTGGAAATGGGAAGCTTAAAAAACAAGTTACCACAGTCAGTAAATCAACACTGCCTTCAGCTACCTCCACTAATTGGCCAGGCACTGCAGGGATGCTTGCTAAGTCCTGAGCTGGTGCTACTGTATGGTGTTACTGTGACTGAACTGGGTGTTCACTGGTGACAGTACTGCTGGTGCTGTGCCTGTAACAGGCAATGTTCCTGTCTCTTATCTTTCACTATTGACAGCACAAAGATTGGTCTATAAAAATACATTAAAATCTTATCACCGGTCACTTTGCTCTCTGCCATTCTGTGATAAGAGCACTTAGACTGAAATTATGAGACAACAACTCTGCCTTCAACCACACCTTAGCAAGGCAGCTGAGGATGTGGGAGGATGTATGAACTATAACCAACAGTGATGGAAAGAGAAACATGGAATAAACTTCAGAAAAGCTCATGGCCTGTTCCTTTGATTCCTTATGCTGTCTGAGCTCCCAAAAGTTCTGATGCCTCTTCCAGCTGTGCCTAAATTAGGGCAAGACCCAGGAACAGACTCCTCTTGTCGCTTCCCTCTCCTTCCTAGTTTGCCTGGACAGGAATGGCACAATAGCAGTGCGACAGGGGGCTCAGAGGAGCTCCCTAGCCCAAGCACAGCCACCACAAGCCAGAACATGCACACCACACTCATCAGAATAGGGATTCCAGCAGCTCTCTGGAGAGGTGGCTAAAAACGCACTGGCAAACATTTAGCAAACACAAAGATGCTCATTTAAGTAGAGCACAGTGCAGTTCACGCATACCATTCTTCAAGATAAAAGTGGTATCACTTTACCTTGTGTAGTCCATGATTGTGTTCAGACGATGTGCTATGGTTAATACAGTACATTCTTCAAATTGAGACTTTATGGTTGACTGTATAAGCTTATCTGTTTCAAGATCAACAGCAGCTGTGGCTTCATCTAGAACCAGGATTTTGGACTTCCTGAGCAGAGCTCGTGCCAGGCACACCAGCTGGCGCTGTCCTACACTATGCCGATGGAATGGGAGGGTGGGAGAAAGTCAGAACAAGTTGCAGTACTCATTTTGAAGCCTAACAATTCCTTATTCTTAAATACAGGTGCCAAGAATCCAGCGTAATAGATAAGGTCGTCTTACTGCTTCACTGTGGAATATCTAAGATCATCTGAAACTACAGCCCCCTCAAAATGAAGTTCTGGTAATGTAATAAAAGAATACATTACAAATGGTTCTATTATAACTGCTTCAGGCTGATTCACCGAATTGTTGCACTATTGAGGACTGGACTTCATACGGTTTCTACTGACTGAACATACATCCCTGTTACTGCACAAAAAGCAAAATAACAGCTGAGAAAACTTGCATCTGTTGGACAAAAGCCATCGTAAGTTCAGAACATTCACTCTAAATAGCAGGCTACTAAAATCCTTTCCAAGCCTGCCCAAGCTGTCAAACCTTGCGGCATCCTGAGTATTTGTTAAATTCCTTTAAATTCCCAAACTTGAGTTTAAAATATGGTGAATAGAACCTAGTTAGTTGACTGCCTAGTCATGGGTTATGAATTCCACTATTCCCTCCACAAATCTTACACAGGGCAGCCCACACTGCATTCCTACTGCTAGTTACCAACATACTGTCCCAAGTGAGCTGTAGTTTGTGGAAATGGAGAGTCTAGTTGCAGATGAAGGGCACACGCACACACACGTGTCTCAGTTGCCATTTAGTTCTTCAGGCCATCCCACAAGCATAATACTTTCACATACCTGAGGTTCTCGCCACCTTCAGCACAATCATGATTAAGTTTAGCAGGAAGGGATGATACAAAGTTTTTCAGGTGAGCCAATTCCAAAGATCTCCAAATGTCTTCATCAGAGTGTTGGTCGAAAGGATCAAGATTCATACGCAGAGAGCCAGAAAACAACACTGGATCCTAGTTACAGAAAAAGGTCATTAACAATGTACACAGAACATGGCAAGTGCTCTGAAAGTACTTCTTACTGAAAGGAAGATAACATGTCCAAATGCAGTTGCAAGCAAGCTTCCCTACTGGATTTAGGAATAAGACCTCACTTTTTCCAGTAATAGCAAGTTCTCCCTCACCCTTACACCTCATGCCTCTTTGGGGCCTGACCTCTGCCCCTCTGCATGCTCTGGCGCTCCAGACCTCTCCACGAGTCGGTAACTCATGAATCCAGGGAGAAAAAAAACAACCAACCAATCAAAAAACACAAACAGACAAACAATAACACACACACACACACACCCCTAGAAAACAAAACAGCCAATTTTCTTTTTACTGGGCTACTTAGTTGAAGAACAACTAGTCCCTCCTCAACCTTGTATCAGCAGGGATTCCTAGGTCAGCTTTCCACTTCTTAGTGAATCACATCATTTGTACATATTTCAAGAAAGCTTCAGCTGCAGTATTAATGGAAGGAACGCAGTTTTTTCCTGGACGTGCAGAAATACTACTTTGGAAATACTTCTGACTTAGTAGTGTCAGACTGATGCAAACGGATCAAAAGGAGAAAGAAAAGTTCTCCATAGATTTCCAAAAGAAGCGGTGCAGAAAACCTTCTGCAGTGTGCTCACATGTTTTTGCCAGCGTGCTGCAATGGTGATTTATGTAACAACATTTTATGATCTTACTGTGAATCAGAACAGGCAGGCAATAAAGGCCACACAGTAAGAACAAGAAGACTTAAGACTAACCCCCATACTTGTAAAACTCTATTTCCAAATGTTTTGGACTACCAAACCCACACCTGCTGGGCTAGACTGGAATGGTTACGTACAAGTTTCTGTGAGTGAACAGTACTGCACACCTCACTCACAAGATCTTCCCAAAGTCAGAATTCTTTGTACAAAGGCCCAAAGAGTTCATATAAAGCCTGAAATCTCAATGCATTATCCCAATCCCTCACAAATTAGACCGTACCTTCATTCTGTTTCTAAAAAGAATGGAACTACCTAAAATGAAAGTGGAAATTGATCTCTAAAAAAACTCCCCTGAGGGCTCTCCCCAGCTGAAAAGACTTGGAATTCCCCTCTAGTGGACAAAAAAGCAATGGTCTCAGTTAACCAAGTGACACCCATCAGGTGTTCAGCTGGGATCAGACCTGCCCAGTCAGTAAAAGCTGTCTGTAGTACTTAACTGATTAGCGTGGGATTCTGACAAAGCCCACAAGTCCAAAGGCCAAGGTGTTGCTTCCACATCGCAACTCAGCCATAGCCAAGGTCCTATTTATTACAAGCACAAGCAAATAGAAGCCAGTCTAGAAAAAAAGCTTGGTTTCAAGTTCCATGAAAAGAGCATGCTGAAATGACTCAATTTCATAGCTATAAATCAGAAAAGGAAGATTGTCCCCAGTATGTTACAGCAACAACACTGTGACAGAATGAGTTCTGGCAATGGCACGATTTCACACCTACCTGAGGGATGATGGTGATCTTGAACCGCAAGTCATGGAGCCCTATCTTTGCAATATTAACTCCATCAATAATAATTTCTCCTTCAGCTGCTTCATTAATCCGAAACAAACCTAAAGTAAGTGAGGATTTTCCAGCTCCCGTTCTTCCAACTATTCCAATCTGTTGGGAAGAAATACAGGAACAACTTACTCCACAGAAGAGTGAAAGCATTCCCAAGCATCCACCTGAAACGGACACATTTTCAGAGGGTTGTCATATTTGCTGGGCTATCAAAACTTCAAAACAGCAACAAATTGAGGCTGATGAGAGGCGAAGAAAAATCATTGGATATGAAAAACAAAAAGCAAGAACAAAAAGCAGTCTCAAAATTTGCAATCCAATCACCTAAGTTTTCAATTTTTCTAGAAAAGAAGATGGAATCAGGTAGAGCCAGCCAAGGTTCCCTAATCCCTTGTCTGATGCACGCTTCAGTCATACTTGCTAACTTGACATTTATCTTATTTGAATCTATAGCAAACACACACCAGAAGCACTCCATTTCATACTGTGTGCTTTGCTTCCCAGTTAGACTGAAGTCTTCACCAATTCTTTTTTAAATAAGAATAAAAGATTGCTACTTTGGTCAGTTGATGTTTCTCTTGCCATCTGCCCTTTGTCACTGCTTCTGAGGTAGTGTCCTGCCCGTATAGGTAGAAAATGAGTACTCCAGAAAAAAAGCAAATGCCTAGCTGGATACCACAAATAAGAAAGCCAGGCAGTAGATCCTGCAGCTACCTTTTATGCTGCCATGCAACAACACATTATTGTTAGACATCACAGAATCCATACAGGACTGAGGAAGAATGCATGTGTGTGGGCAAAGCAGCAGCAGAAGACACACATTGGTTTGGCTAGATGCAGAGAATCTATTCTGAAGTCCCAATTTTCCTGCAGAGTCTCACCTTGCAACTTCTGCCACACTAGATTCAGGGCTTCCCCCTTCCACTTAGTGGCTCATTTTCTTAAGACTATAATTAACTTAGATTGGATATAAGGAGGAAATTCTTTCCTGTTAGGGTGGTGAGACACTGGAATCAGTTGCCCAGGGAGGTTGTGAGTGCTCCGTCCCTGGCGGTGTTCAAGGCCAGGTTGGATGAAGCCTTGTGTTGGATGGTTTAGTGTGAGGTGTCCCTGCCCATGGCAGGGGGGTTGGAACTGGATGATCTTGAGGTCCTTTCCAACCCTAACTATTCTATGATTCTATGAACTTAATCTCACTGCAACCTGTACTCCTCTTTGGTTACAGCAAACAAATAAGCAAAATTTCCATGGAAGAGGAGAGAAGACAGCATAAACTTCACCTCCTTATGAAACCAGACCAAAAGATACTTCACAAGCCCACATAATAGTGTATCTTTATCCCATGATGCAAGACACACCCTGAAAAGGGTAAGAGCCCACTGTATATGCCAGTCATGTTAAGACTGATTCTATAGAAGTTCTTCTAGTTCTTAAAGACACAAGACACACTACAGAACAGGGTTAGACCTCTCTTTGGCTTACAAATGCAGGCTTATGAACAGTAACACTTTACTATATTCAGGTTCATTACCTTCTCACCCCCATTTATGGTAACATTTATGCTTTTCAGAACCAAATCCAAGTCTTCCCGGTAACGTAAACTATAGCCTCGAAACTCAATCTTCCCTTCCTCAGGCCAGGTACTCGCTGGGGCACTTTGTTCAATACTCCATTCAGCCTGAAAGAACAACACAAAACACATCCGATCAGTTCCTCCTTTAACCGAACATGTACTCAGTGTTAGTGTGCAATTTATGAAAGGAACTGTGATGATGATGGGAAGAGAAGGAAAGAGCTGCCTCAAGGCAGATGAAGTGGTATATGCAGCCAAAGGCTTTGCTATCACAAGTCCTACTTGCTGATTAAATTTTCCTCTTATAAAAGGCAGAATCATACAAGCAGCATACATTCAAATAAGGTAACTGTACACCCCCATGACAGTAAGGAAACCACTGGGGAAGCCAGATATGCAACTAGAAGCAGTTTATCTGAGACATAAGCACCAGAAGATTAACAACCTGGTAAAATAAGCAGCTGCTGCCTCAGCCTCCCACAGAGGTGGGAGAGGAGAGAACCAACCCTACTGAATTTACTGCCAGTGCCAAAAGGCTTTTAACTGTATAAACAGTGAGCCTGAAAAACAACACTTAGCAAGGGTCCTCATAACGTTTCGCGGCAAGTTCAGGTTCAAGTGACAGGCAAGGCAAATAGAAGCCATGGGGAACTCTGTTCCGCAGCCAATTGCAGATAAAACGAGTTGTTACATGATCTGAATCACAACAAAAAGGTAAAGCCTCTTTACTCACCACACTGAGAGCAAAAAGAAAAACGAATTAAAAAATAATGTTGAAGGACGTAGGAAACCAGAACATTTCTACAGCTCTACTGCTTAGCCCAGGGCAGAACAAAACATTTGCTAAATAACATGGTGTAAATATCATTGGATACACCTCAAAAGCAGTCACAGGAATTACCCACAAAGATCCAGCTTGTTCCTAGAGGGAGGGCACTGACAGCACTAAGCTCTACTCTTCCCTCAGCTCAGAGAACATACCCAACTCTAACCCCATTCAGCTAGGCTGTGGGCAAGAACTCAGAGCACTGACTTCTACAGATGTGACGGACAACTCAACGTACCTCCTTCTCCATTTCAGCATATTCTTTGACCCTTTCAACAGCAACAATGTTGGTTTCCAGCTCAGACGACATGCGAACTAGCCAGTTCAAGTATGCTGTAATCTGCAAGAAGAAAAGATGTCTAGAAACAGTTTAAACTACGTAAGTTCCCTGCAATAAATGAAGAACTCAAAACAATCAAAGCACTGCAAGTTCATGGAATGCATAAACACAGACAAAATCTTGGCTACTCAGTGCTGGACAGCGGGAAAGTCCAGATGCCTTTAACATGCAGGGGATGAGTTGTCTTACCCACATCCCCTCACATAGGCAAGGCACAGAAGGAACTTCCCAGCATTTTTCTACACACTACTTGTAGTTATTATTCTCTATGTTCCCTCCAAAGGCATAGCAAGGTTCTGACTTTATGATGCCGTCTCACAATTCAGAGCCTTTTTTTATATTAAGGTAAAATTACCTGCAGTGAGTAAGACACTGAGAGGCCAACCAGTCCTGCACTGAGTTTGTTGCGTGCCATCACAGCAAACAATGCTGCAAAGAGGACAATACAGTTCCCCACACACTCCAGACGGACAGCCAGCCACCTGCACAACAGAAAACTGTAATGCATCTGTTTGGTGATTCGCTGAGAGATTAATTAGAAACATGGTCAATCAGTGTTCTGTCACAGCCTGGTTTTGAAAAGATTAATAATATGGCATCTGCATACCACCAGTGACACAGGAATTGAGGGATATTTGAGGTTCTGCTCCAGCAGCATGCAAACCTAGAGGCATCCAAAATTAATAAATATTTCAGATGCATAAATTCCTGGCTTAGTTCAGAAAGCGGTTGCAGTTAACATTGGGATCAATGAATCAAAATGTTTAAACAATAATTATCTAGAAGTAAGGCAGGAATTCTCAACAAAGAAAATAAATTCTTAAGATCTTAATTTCATCACAGGAGTTTAAACAAAACATCTGTCAAACAGCTATATCAACACAGGCTCCCTACCCTGGACAAGTATGCTGAGTGCTGTGATTGATGTCCTCCCTATATAACTGCCTTTCAGTATTTTAACCCCACTGTTACCTGTTTGCAACAATGCTTGGATAATAAGCTTTCTGATTTTCATCCACTTTCATGTCATTCTGCTTTATAAAACGTTTCTGCTCCTCAAAGGCTCGAATGACACTGACTCCCAGGAGGGTCTCATTGAAGTGAGAATACACAGGAGAACGACTGACGGACTCAAGGCGTTTGAGCTGGCGAGAAGTGGCCACATAAAATCTCTGCAAATCAGAGTATGAGAATTATGGCTACATCCAGACTGTATCTGAAAATACAAAGGGAATCATAAAGAGTCCCCTGCTGTTTGGGCTGTTTCTTACAGAGATTCAACTTTCACATGGGAATACATGCCTCTTCCAACACTTTTGGGCCTAAAAGACCATTACATACACGCTGTGGTCTTTAAACAACTGCTAATCAAACTATCTCATGAGATGGCCATTTTCTCCTCTTTCCTGCAAGTTTAGTTCAACATTATAAAACACGTATCACTGCCTTTATGGTTTATTAATGGAGCCTAATAGATTCACTAATTCATGAGTCAAAGTCAAAATCCAGCTTCTTCTCTCTTATCTGGCTCTACTAGATTTCTAAGAGTAAAGTAAAAGTGAAGCAAGCGCACCCTGCCTACACAAGACAGCAGTGAAAGGCTGCCATCATTTATCTCACTCTGTAAACAATATTCTGACAAAATAGGCACACCAGCAATGCATACATACTCCTCTAAAGGTTACCCTTTTGTTTGGAAGGAAGTTTTAAAAAACTTCATAGGTTTTCTGTATTTGGGCTCTGAGCAACAAGCTGTGCAAAATTTGCCTCAAAATCAAATGGCATTTTTATAAAGTTTGCTTAGGTATTAAAGGACAACCTTCTGCACAGAAGTCATTCCAAACTTGACAACGGAAGGAAATGTTCTGCTAACATCAGCTAGTCAGTAAACCATGCAAAGCACAGTCCGCCAAGCATGATTCAAGTCAAAACACCAGTGCAGAGTAAGAACTGTCTTAAATAACAGAGGGTGCGTGACTGCTGGTCTTAGTGCCCCTAGGGACTCCTTACCTGCACAAACAAGTAGACAAGTCCCAGAGGTGGAATAATAACAGCAGCTATAGGTGTGGCCAGCAGAATGATGATACAAGCCCCAATTACATTAAATGTTGAGCCCATGAACATCTTGATGATTGGTGGAATGGTGGAGTCAATGGTATCTATCTCCTTAGAGAAACGGTTCACCAGATTTCCACTGGGCGTACGTTCAAAGAAACTCATTGGAGACCTGAGGACGCTGTGCAGCAAGTTAAGGTGCAAGTGTCGTGAAGCAAATATTCCCCCTATTGACACAACCATTGAGTAGCCAAACACAGCAATACCTAGAAAAGAAGACTTGTTTTTAACTGCTTCAGCCTCTCATATAAAACATTCTCCTCATTTTGTCATCATTTACCATTAGCATATGTATAGTATGACAAAAAAAAAAAATTAGTGAAAACATCACATTTCTCTCTTTAAAAAATTTAGCGTAACATTTGAGTGCTTTTCTGGAGTAAAGCCACTTAATTTTAAAGTGCCATTTAGTTTTAACTGCAGGATTTTTACAGCAGTTCTGAAGTGGCATAGCTGGAGTATTAGGTTTAATGGCAAACAAACTTTGACCACAAAGAGAACACATAACAAAAAGCTGCTGAGCTGGACTTCCCACGGTGCCATGGATAGACCCACAAGCAGTTTGAGCAGCTTAGCCACCTTGCACCTGCAAGGAGGCAATGGAGCCATGGCCTCCTGTGACAAACCAGGCTAGCACAGTTTGTTGACAGGCCAAGAAGCCGTTTCTAGGGTCAGACATTTTGCCACCAATTGCTGGCTCATCATCCCCTGCAAACCACTTTTGTTCCCCTTCTGTACAAATGACAGAAAACCACATTCATTAACTGAACAATTTTACAGGTTGGTTTCCCTTTGTTTTGTTTTATTTGCAAGTTTTTCAGATTTCTATGAAAACCCACACCCAAACCCTTATCAAACTGCTGCTGCAGTTCTCAAGATACAAGTTCACCAACAGTATTAGAAACATTCTGAACCAGCTACTTAAATAGGTAAGAACAAGCAAACCTTGAGAAATTCCCAGTGCTCCATACACTCCCAGTCTGACATTTGTGTACTGCTGTGTCCCGTTGATAACAGGATCATCTGTCCATAAACTCAGCCAGTAGTTGGAAGCCAGGGATGCTATATGATTACACACAAAGAGGAAAATGCTCAAGAAAGAGATAAAGAGTCCAATTGCTTTCATGTAGTCCCAGTACACTGTTGCCTTTACCTGAAGATAGAAGGAAAAAAAGAAATACTCATTTTGCAGATCAGGTTTCACAAATCAGCAATTCCCCCTTCTTCAACACCTATTTAAAGTAAGTATCCCTGCATCAGGCCATAAAAACACAACAGTTGCACTCTAGAGAGCCACTGCTTGGGAATGGTTCTGGGTTCAGCAGTAGCAGTCATTTTTCTCCTTCTTAGTGGCTGGTGCAGTGCTGTGGTTTTGACTTGCAGCATGGGAACAATGCTGATAACACCGATGTTTTTAGTTGCTGCTCAGTAATGTTTAGTCTGACCAGGGACTTTCTGAGTCTCATGCTCTACCAGGGAGGAGGGGAAGCCAGGAGGAAGCAGAGACAGGACACCTGACCCAAACTAGCCAGAGGTATTCCATACCACAGCACGTCATGCCCAGTATATAAACTGGAGGAGTTACCTGGAAGGCCCAGATTGCTGCTTGGGGTGGGCTGGGTATCGGTTGGCAGGTGGTGAGCATTTGTATTCTCTTCCCTTGTTATTTTCTCTTATCATTATTATCATTCGTGGTAGCAGTAGTGATTTGTGTTATACCTTAGCTACTGGGCTGTTCTTATCTCAACCCGTGGCAGCTACATTCTTTCAATTCTCCCCCCCATCCCTCCCAGAGCAGGGGGAGAAAGAACAGGGGTAGTGAGCAAGCAGCTACATGGTTCTGAGTTACCAGCTGGGCTTAAACCATGACAGGAACACAAGATACAAAGCATTCTATGGAGATGTGCCAAAACCAACATCCCTTCAGGGCAGGCACACCTCATCTTTCCCTTGTCTTCCAAGGGAAAGGAAGGAGTACGGAGAGTGCTGCCTGAAATAACACAGGGCATCAGCGGCAGAGCCAGAAACTTCACTAAGGAGTTCCAGGTTTTGGCTCTCTCATTTTACCACAAGCTTATATGGCCTTTAATTAGACCCTTGCCCACATGGCTTGTATCCTATGATCTATCTTTAACCAGAGGATTCAAGCAACATTGCTAGGAGGTGTAACTGCCATTTTCCCAGGAAACTCATTCTTAGGTTTCTCAGAGAGCCCTGGGTATCCTGGGATTAGATACTTGTGTCTACAGTGGAAACTTGGCTTAAATTCATCTGATTCAATTCCAGCTCCTTACGCTGAAGAGCACATTTCATTAGGTCACCTGATTTGTCACAGCCTCTCTCCAAGAAATAGTTGCAAGATTTTCAGTCCTCCTTTTAAACTTTGATGTGGTCAGGGCCACCATCTTAAACAAAAGAGTTGGTGTCAGCACTCTTTCTGCAAGCAAACCTGGGGCTCAGCTTTGGGAGCAGAGGGCACAGCAACACTTTTATGAAGTACTACACAACAGGCAGCAAGCCCAAGGATCCACTCAGCCCTTTCTCATGCCAGTTACGTGGGCTTCAGAAGGTGTTTCCTCCTGAACCCTGTGGATTTTTCTGAAACTGAAAAAGGGTGCAGAAAGTGGGAGCAGGAGACCTTACCCTCCCCGTCTTCGCTGTGTCAGCCTCTGTCAGTTTCCAGGAATTCTTTTCAGCCTGTGGCTTCTGCAGCTCTGCTGTGCTGCTGTGGTGTTGTGACTTCCCAGTGTCCTGGCTGTATGTTGAAGAGTTACTGAGTTGCCTGTTTGAAGACATGTATTTTTCAGTCTTGGCATAATGCAGGCCAGGTATTTGTTTACTTCATAAATATATTTGAACAGTCCATGGCTCCAACTGTCATACATTACAATGGTCATAACCAATCTCCAGAGCAGCCCTCATCAGGCCAGTGGTTACTAATGCCTCCCTCCTCCCCTCAAAGTGCACTCCTAAATCCTCCCTGACAGCATTCAGCTCCCAAGTACCCACCTTCAGATATGAGTAACTTGCTACTCAGTCAAAGAAGTCTTGGTTGTGTAATCAAACTTCAGAAAGAGAAATGCCTGGTGGCCATTAACATCAGCCTTTACAAAGCCTATAATCATATATACACTGCAGATGCTGAAGTGCAAAAAATGGTACCCACACTGGCATCACCATGGGCAATTTTACTCCCAGGCACTCATTAGCTTCCAGAAATACTGGATCTCTAGAGCACCATTAAGGCATGAACTGTGAGATGATTTCAGGAAGGTATAATTATAGTGATTGCCTTTAGCCTCTCTCGAGCATAACAGCAGCTGTATTAGGTCAGACTAAAGGTCCAGTTGGCACTTGATCCCATCTGACGGCAGTCAAATGCAGATGCCTCAAGAAAGCATACGAAAGCTGGACTAGCCAATGCGATACTCTCTCTTTTATGCAAGCCAAACCCACAGTTTGTTATAATGCAATAGTTTCTTCACATGGAAAGAACAGCATGAGAGTTCTGTGTGTGCAGACACAAATGCACAATAATCTGTACCAGCAAACGGAGCGTGGCTCCAGCCTCAGAAGTTCATATACCCAGGTATGAGCAACAGGGAAGACTGGGATCTAGGGGCAGTTACTGGGCAGACTGAGCATCTAAGCCCATCTAATGAAGAGATCTAACGTGTACATATATAATACATTCTCACCAGTGAATCTCCATCCTGCTCAGCCAGAGATGGGAACAGGATGAGATCATTTGGTGCTGTATTTGTGGGGTGCTCTTAAGTGTTCATGATCTGTGTTGCTGGCCATGTGTATAGTATACTCCATGTGCACGTCTGATTGGAGTACATCTTATCCTTCCTCCTGTTGGACCTGGAGCCATGGAGCAGCACCAGCCTTGACTCTCTCAGGCTGCTGGATCTAGCATGATGCATTTTTCTCTAACAGATACCATAAACACCAAATTAACTGTTTATCCACAGCTGAGTAACAGGATGTAAAAGGGATGGGGGAAGAGAAACAGACAGACAGACTACGTACCTATGCATCAACTTTCCAGAGGCCTCATTCACAAGCATTCCATTTTCTACAGGCTTTCCTTCCTTTCCAGATGGACTGTTTGTATCTGGAGGGGTGAAAATGCAAACAAGAAAACAGTGAGAGAGTGAAATACAAAGGTTTCATTTCAATCCTAAATGCCAGGTGCAGTCTCAATGTGCCAACAAACCAGGGAACACAAATATTTACAGATACTAACAGATAACTGACCAGGTGAACAAATCAGTTTAGCTCCATCTCCAACACCATTAGTTGCTGTTAGGGAACATTTATTTTTCTACCAAATGTAGGTCAGTAATAATAAAGTAATGTAATTGTGAGAACTTATGTTAAAGCATACAATACCAAGTCACATTATGATTCATTCAGGGGAAAGGGGCTGATGTAAACACCCACTCTAACCATTCCTCTTCAAACCACATCTTTTACACAGTTAACTATAAATTATTTTCATCTTAGAGCTCAATGAGAAGATGTTCTAGTAAGTGAGAAAGCTGTAATAACAGCGGGCATGTGCTATTAATTTTAGTCTTGTTATCCCACACCATCCCACTTGTAACAAGATGCAGCACACATGAGACAATTCTCTAAAACATTTCACAGAGCCAGTCAGCTTGAAACATTCAGCTTTCTCTGATCAACTTAATTCATTGTAATATAGTGCCAGGAGTAAAACTTCAATGTTCAACTTATGTTACAATTTTCCCAATACAAGACAAATGACTGACTCCTAAAGAATAAGCTGTCAGGTGAACAGAACTCTATTTTCAGGTATGAAGTTAATTCAGAATTTGCAGCAAAAAGAATTTTACATTTTAAAGGGTCTGTGCATAATTCATGCAAACAGAAAACCCCACCTGCATCTATTCAGAAGATACGCAAGAACATTTGTGTCGGTCTGGAGTCTGAAGTTTTCATGTTTTTATACTAAAGCTTATATATATTTATATATATATATTATATATATATAAACCAGTACACATATATATATATAAACCAGTACATATATATATATATAAACCAGTACATATATATATATAAAAACCAGTTATATATATAAACCAGTACATATATATATACATAAACCAGTTTATATATATATATATATATATATATATATATATATATATATATATATATAAACCAGTTCATCAGTACATTAAGTATGGACTGCTTGGACATAAAGCTGTTCCCTCCTGTGTCTGCAAACTGAATACTGGTTCATCACTCTAAACACCCAAAGTTAAAACTCGAGTGTGATCTAGAAGCAGAAAAAAGGCAAAAAATCTTAAGTAGTGAGAAGTTGAATGACTCAGTTCCTATTTACATGGATAAGAGGAAGCCAGTATGGGACTACTGGTTATTTTAAGCACTGGACTGCATTTATTTTTAAAGGCTCCCTTCTAAAAAACAGCAAACATACCAGCCTCATATTGCTTGAGAGAATCCCTGAAGTTCTAAACCCACACAAAGAAATCAATCCCACAAATAAACCATCCTCCCCTAACAGCTCTTAAATTTGATTTCATGTTGTAGGCTACAAAGATATCCTGCTTCTACTGCATTTAACTCTCGAAAATGAAAACTGCCACAGTAAATCTGGCACGTACACATAGGGAACAAGCTCACTAAATGAGGGCTGCTGAAATATGTGTCCAGAAATTCTAGAAAAGGGAACAGCTGCAAAGTACAGAAAACACATGAGAAGAAAAAAAGGCGTTTGGGGCTCATTCCTGAATGATGCCTCTCCGGGTACGCTCACTACAGTCTGAAGTCCAGCATGCATTTTTAACGTTTACCTAAAACTTCCTCATGGAAGTGTTTGAGATAAAGAATTCCTTCAGATGGAATTACAAGCTGACAAACCAACTGTTGTAGCATCACACAAACTCATACCATGCAAACCAAGCAGTTACCTTCTACTGCGCAGACAAAATTCTTCTAGTAACTCAATCACTTGCAAATGAACTGTAGCTACTCATATTACTCCAATGCAAGCACTAACATAAAGTCACACGGCAAAAAAGTGGTTACCTGTTTCCAGAGGTTGAATTGCTCCTTCTAGTGAAGGATCTGAATCTAAAAGTATATGTAATTAACTTTTCCCAGAACACACTCAGCCATTTTCAATCTTTACAAACACAAACACACCCAAATAGCACAACCTAAACCACAAAGCCACAAATGCCAAAGGCAGGATCAAATTTGCTGAAATGGACTTCTTTTTAATCCCAAGCCTTAAATACAGCCAAAAAAAGACAACCTTGAGGAAAAAGAAAAATCCAAATTGGATAGCCCCCAGTGAATGATCAAGAAACTGCTCTTCTTTCAGTATATGCACTAATGAAGAAAGAATCAAAAAAAAAGTGGCCTCGTATTAACAATCAGAAAACACTGTGTTCCCGGTACACAGTGACAGAAAAACGCCACTGTGCACAGAGAACTAGCATACACATCTTCCCCAGCAGTGAGGAAGAGACTTCATTCAAGTCCCTGACCTTAACACTGAAGATGCAAAGCATCATGCAATATACCTATCAGCAGGGCAACTTTTGTCCACATGGCTGCATATCTCCTCCCACAGCTCTGCTATTCTGAGAGGACAGCTGTAGTAGTACAGGTTTACTTAATCCTATCTACTCTGTAGCCCCCAGTCATCACCCTGCATACACAGTTTAGCATAAAATAGTGAGATACTTCACTCTTCCAAGTGTCTTGATACCCTAACAGCCGTCACCCTAAGTGAATATTTGCTTCTACCATTTGGTGCAGAGGCTGCAGATTGCTTTTACTTTACGAGAGAGAAAGGAAAGAGTCGAGTTTTGCTAGAAGTAAAAAGAATTTAAGAGAAAGTCAGATCATTTCCTAACACAGACAGTGTGTTTCCTGAATTATCACAACATCTGGAAAAGAGCCAGCACATCCCTAACTCTTGCCTTCCAAGGAGTCAGAAAGGAAAGAAGCACCCACCCATCCCTATCTTAACTATCCAACACTGCTATTAAGCTTATTTCAGCCTCATGCTGTTAGAAAGAAGCACAGCCACAAAAGAGAGGCATGACAGGCTATACTGGGAGACAGTGTTGATCATGAGGGCACAATACTTTTCCTTACAGATATGAAATTGCAGCTCATAACACAGAATAACAAAAGACACACTAGTACCTAGTGTACAATATAAAGCTAGGAAGCTGTCTTCCTTTTAAATTCAGCACTTGAAAATAAATCAATTATTTTTCTTTCTCCTCTACGCTGCAGTTGGGAAACAATTTATAGAGGCCAAACAAGGCCCTACCAATCTTACTCATGTACCATACTACCTTTTCCAGACAGCACATTTCTACTTTGTATGGGACAAGAGCTGGCATTTAGGGAGTTAAGTCCACAAAATCTAAGAAAAAAAGCCAAAGAACTTCAGATCCGATAGTTACGAGTGACACATCAAGACAGTTCAAGATACGTTGATTCTTGAACTAAACTGTAGAGTACAACTAAACTGTACAGAACTGCCTTAGCAGTTCTCACAGTACTTTTACCCCACTTTCCCTCCAAGCCAAAACAGAGGGAGCCTGACATTTCTCATATAAAATGAAAAAACAAAATGAACTGAATTGCCATTAAGAGGTCTTTCAGCTCTTCTTTTGAGTGCAAAGTCATGGAGTAAAATACTGAGGAGCCAAACACCTGAAGCACAGCCCACACAATGCAAATAAGATTCTGAGTTACCAATTGTGCTGTACGTCTCTATCAGGCACTGCAGTCAAGACTAAAGATGAACCAGACAGTTAAAAAATATTTCAACCTTGAGATGCAGTTTCAATTCTCTGGAGCCACTCCTAACCCCCAAAAACACTAAATATAGCTCTAGGCTTTCAAAGGACAAACCAAAGTTAATGCTAAAAGCATATGGAAAAAAAAAAAAAAACAGCAAAACCCTAACCCCCCCACCCCGCCCCCATACGTTAAACCAAAAACGAAATCTGCTGCATTAGCTTGTATGGGAGACAAGGGAAAACAGTCATAAGAACGGTGATCTTAAAGTAACTATTTGCTACTTCTAGACCAAGAGGTATTGCAGGAACAGCTCCGGGGGAGAAGAGGAACACAGAACACATCCAGATAGGGACACGGGATGACACCAAAAAAGACACACACTCACAGGAGTCAAGGGCACATGCATGACTCCAGACCAATCTGTACACACAGGAGTAGTACTGGCATCAGCAAATCTGCCACACTAAATGCCAGAGAATGGAACAACCACTAAAAGCAAAATTAACTTGGATGCTTGCTATGCAACCTGGTAGGTTATCTTACAAGTAGTTCCAGTTACTGTGGAGAAGATTACATGCCACAGATGCAGTAGGACATCCATTTCATGTACCCACAGCTGAAAGCAGCAGCACTGCACATTGCATGCAGCTACTGCTGCCACCCTTGTCACTGCCTTGTATGTCAAGTAGGATGCTCGAGAAGAAGGGGGAGCTCACACATTCCCTCTGAGCCATCCTGCAGACTCACATGGGGGCAGCATTTGAGTGGGGCATTTTTCCACACTCAGAAGAAACCCTGTAAAGCTGAGGATGGGAAAGGAAGCAGTACAGCACACTGACAGCAAGTAACCCTCAAGAATTCCAATGGGACAGAAGGCCTGGGAGGCAATGGGGAGCAGACTTTCAGCCAAACCTCAGAGGCTGGGTAGAAGCAGAGGCTTTACCACCCTTGAAGAAGCAGAATGTATTTCAGAAAGCACCAGTCTAGAGTTTTCTATTTTGCTCTGTCTTAAGGCTTCAGATACAAGGAAGCCTCCCTTTCAAACTGGGTGTACAGAAACTTACCAGCTAGCTCAGGCTGACTCCCATCAGAGACTACCCTGTGTTTACCCAAGAACCTGTGATTTTCAATAATATTTAGTGATCTCAATCCCTTTCTTGTTCTGGAGAGCCTGCTCTCCATTGCTCAACAACAGGCACTTGCTAACAAAGCAGCCTCAAGCGCACGGCAACAACTTAGCCAGTTAGCACAGTGCAAGCACCCCTTACACTTTTCAGCATGAGCATATGAGGGAGTATCAGGAAATCACCACAAGCAAACCACTGAAGAAAACAGGATGGAGGCAAGAGACTAAGTTCCATTATTAAAATCCTATACTATGACCATCTACAGGTAAAATATCTAAAGTACATTCCTGTATCAGTGCAGCTCTACAGCTGATTTGTAAAGTAGAAGCAAAAGTGAAGAGTATTTGCTAGAAAAATGAGCTGCTGCTTCCTCCTCCCCATCCCCAAATGAACTATCTGCATAAAGAAGACATATCCTAATAAGCACAGGAAGGGTATATAAACCCCTGCTGGCCTTTACTTGATCTCACAAGTACCTGAATCATGCTTCAAGTGAAAAGAATTTTACTATAGATCTACTTCACAGTTTGCTAACTTTTAAGAAAGAATGTGCATTTAATCTCAGTTTTCAATGCCCTCAAGAAATAAACACCTTTACGTATAGGTATATCACAAGAAATAGTAATTTCTTTTAACATTACTTCCACTGCTACTATTTTTCCATTAACATGACTCCCTTAACATGCCACACATCTGCTTATCCCAAGATAATTTACTTGTAAGCTTACCACTGTTCTCCATGCTTTGTTCAGTATTAGCATATGTACGAAGAAACTCAGCAAAAGCCCCATCTTGCTTCAGCAGCTCCTGATAGGAGCCCATCTCAGAGATTTCTCCATCAGACATTACCAGAATTGTATCCATTTGAGGCAGATAATTGATCGCATGGGTTACCAAAACCCGGGTCTAAATAGCAAAAGAAAAACAAAGTTTTTTCTAACATCTGAGATTAGTTAAATACAACGGTTGAACTACTGCTCATGCTGCTTGAATTCTGGGTATGATATAATAAGAACTGCGGACAGGCATTTAGCATTTTAAAGAAAAAAAATACTGTCCTTGTCTTGATTTTTCCATCAGAAAAATGTGAATTACAGAAACCAGAGCACGTTTAATTATAAAAACTCAAGTGTTCTATAACAGTCCTCTAAAAATCTCAGAAGGATGCTTTCATTTTTCAGATGTCTGAAACAAGTCTGAATATGCAACTTGACAAACTTGGAATCTTTTAAACTCAAATCATTCTCTAGAGACAAGTAGCTCATTATGACATACTTTATTTTTCAGGATTCCCTTTGGTCCAATAACATTTTCAAAAATATGTTTCCCAACATGAGCGTCAACAGCCGATAAAGGATCATCAAATAAACAAACATCCGCATTACAGTAAACTGCCCGAGCAAGACTGACTCGCTGCTTCTGTCCTCCAGACATATTCACACCCTGGGGAAACAAGAAAACAGGATCCCTCTATTTACAGCTAGAAAGAGATGTCTTGCCAGTTTGTACATAAAGTCAAAGGTGCTTTATGCAAATTAGCAAAATTTCGGCATTGTATGAAGCAGATCTCCATCACAAATAATTTCACTACCACAACAGCATGAGCAATCACAGTTAAAATCCTCTTGGAAAGAAGCACATCTATTAGGTTCTCGCTGTCAGTAAGTGGCTAGTCAAGTGTTTGTTAGTCTTATAAAGCAATTAACCCACACCAACCTACCTACGCTGTATGTTCAGAGGCCACTTCTTAGCTGTATTTCTGCAGTGCTGCCTCTGATTTAACAAACTCTGTTCACACTCTACAATTTGGTTGGCCTGCTGACCAATAAGGAAGATAAAGCTGCACCCTTCACTGAATCTGGGGCTGTCAGTTGGCAGCTATACCCCTCCTATAACTAGTCAGCAGGCAAAGCACATACCCCTGTCTTCTGCAGAATGCCAAGCAGGTTATATGCATGTACCCTACTAGCTACATGGTTAGGGGATGCCCAGTCCTGTTTCCAGAGCAGAGCACTACAACCATCCATGCAAATTTCTAAATCCCACAAGACACACTTTTGCAACTAAGCGCCAGTTTTGTGTGGTAGTTGGTTTTGGGATTTGTTTTGTAACTCTGGGAGGGTGGAGGTGTTTGTTTTAAGTGAAGCTGCAGCATTCAGAAGATTCTCCTCTTCCTTTTTTCCATACGTTTTTCTGCTCTATGACCATGGCAACTTAAGAGATAAAAAACTGCCACTGCAAGATGCTTTTGCATTTGCAATTAGGGGGCTGGGGAGGTTTCCTTCCCTTTGTGGCTTAAAGACAAGGAAAAAATACTACTCAAATTTGCCTCTTTTTCTAATGATTTTGAATGTGAATGTTTTAAATTCATTACAACTTTAAGATAAAGTAGAATAGAAGTCATACAGCCATAAGTGCAAGCAACAGCACTGATATGGTAGAGTGGGTTTTTAAATACCTTTTCTCCTATTTCTGTTTTGTCTCCTGCAGGAAGAATCTCTATATCAGGCAGCAGTGCACAGGCCTCAATCACACGCTTGTACCTGCTCTCATTCATCTCCCTTCCAAAGATAATGTTATCTTGCAGAGTTGCATTTTGGACCCAGGCTTGCTGAGGAACGTAGGCTACTGAGCCCTGCAAGAAAAATAACAGCTCCTTATTTAGTACCTTAGACTAAAAGTCTGAACACAAAGTCTGCAGGAGGGCTTTGTGAGGCAGGCAGTGCTAACCACCCCATGAACTGCCTACGGTCATCTCAAAACTTCACCAAGTAGTTGCTGTGCTACCCCCTCCTCCGAAATGTTGTTTTTATAAAGCTCTATATAAATGAATGTAGCAAAGTATGTTGGTAGAAAACTGTAGAAAGTAAAAAACATAGAAGGTATGTGAGTAAAAAGAACTTCAAACAAATATGATTCTCTAATGTAAACTTGAAGGAAACATTTGTTTAGAGAATGTCTGCACAGTTACTGAGTGTGAATAGTCATTAGTTCTTTCATAAAGTTACAAATTATGTTCTGCATAAAACAAGTTAATCTGGAATGCAAGTGTTTAGGAAATGCATCCCTGCCACGAGATTTCTGCAAAGGGGAAGTAGTTTTCATATAAGTCACTTTAAAGGAGGAGACTGAGGTACTGCAATGTATTTTGTTTTGAGTATTAGTTCTGCCTTCTCTTCCTGAAGAAATAATCTGTGATTCAGATCTCACCTGCTTTTATTTTCCCAGAAGAATTTTGGAGGTGAGCATATGTGCATTCTATTAAATGCAACATACTTGTTTTGTTCCAAAAATAATTCCCTTTCCATATATTACAGCAGCAGCAAAATCTAAACCTAGGATTTTTTACTTATTTACTTACAGATCATTTTTCATCCATGAGCTCTGTGCAACTCCGATGTCTAAGAAAGTATAAATTACAACAGCAGCTTTTCCCATGTTTGGGTAACTGGGTATTATCCTCTCTCCACGTAATTCTCGGGTGTCTAAGAAGGTATGAACCAATACTGTTCCTCCTTAGTCTGGAGTATACATAATATGGTCTCTCCACCTCATACCTGTCTGCCAACAAGACTCACCAGACCAGAATACTTATCTTTGAGATCTCCTTCAGAAGTTCTGTCTATTTGGCTAAATCTGAAATCAACATATTTAGAAGTTGCTGGGTCGAGGCTTAACAGGCAATCACACAGAGTGCAGACTAAGGCATATACATGGATTGCCAGCAAAGCAGGCTAAAACCATATTAATTTGAAAGGCTGTCTCTTCCCCTCTCCAGATCACTTGGAAATCTAGAATCCCTCTGGCTATACCCACAAATAGCTGAACAGTTCTTCAGACACATCATACCTTGACAACCACGTAGCCTTCCTTTTTGTCCATCTCCCCCAGTAATGCAGACAGCAGTGAAGACTTTCCACAGCCAACTTGACCAACAACAGCTACCAAGGAGCCTTCAGGAACGGTGAAATTAATGCTGAAATAAAGTGCACATAATTCAGCCTTGTTTACTTGCACATCCCAGTAGTTAAACAGTTCATTGAACAGACCGTATAAACCCAGGAGCAATGTGAACATCCAGTGCAAATGCTGGCACAGCATAGAAACTCTAACTGTATGAAAGCATAAACCTCTCATTCAGAAAGCACCAAGGGGTCCTCTTCTTAGGACATGGCACCTTAATAAGTAATGGGGGGGAGAGGGGGGGCATAGAAAAAACAACACTGAACACCACCTGTCCAGTATTTCTCTCAAATGCTGTGAACACAAATGTAAATACCAACAGATGCTTCCCAAAGAGTATTCTTGTACCAAAGAATATTTAAGGCCCAATAAAGAGCAGCCAAAATTAAAGAAGGGGACAGGGCACAGGGAAGCCACAGTTTGTAGCTGCATCACCCCAGTTACTTTATTAGTCATACCACGTGCAAGGTCGTACACTGGTTTCTTCCAGCACGGGTACTACGAATGGCTACAGCTCAGCGAGAATGGGGTCTTAAAATGAAGACTGAAGACACGGCACAACCAGGACAGACTAGGGATAATCACCAGGAGCTAATCTGGCTGCTTCCTCTAGATGGAGCTCATCCCATCTGCAGCGCACACCAAGATTTGTAATCTCTTACGCTTTCTCACCTCCCATTACACCCATTGCTAGTCCCCTTTATGCATTCCATACATGTAACATACTTCGTAAATTCCTCTAGTTCATGAAACCCCTGGTTTAAAAAAAATAATACATAGAACAGATGTTATTTGTTCTCCTGTTCCTTTACGGCAACAAACTCTTCTGCATGCAGATTTTATAATTCAAATACAGATCCTTTATGATGCAGCAAGATTATGGAATGGAATAAAGATTACTAATTCTTACCTGTTCAGTAAAGGAGGATCATTTTTGGACCAGCCAAACGTTGCATTCTTTACAACAATGCATCCTTCACCTGAGAAAAAGAAAATTTGTATTTATTAAAGTACCATTGGAAGCAGCTGAATTGTAAATTGTGGAATGTGCCACAGAAAATAATCTAAGCACACAGAGGAAGAGGTATAAAGCTACTTTTCCAGCAGAACAACAACCCACTGCTTACCAAAAGCTTGTGCTCTGCGTTTACCAAATTTATTAAGACAGCAGAGATTCTGAAGTTACACTTTATTCAGTAACCAGGAGGCGCCTGAATGTCAGCTACACAAAGATCCTGACTTACTCATCTGCACACTCCTTTATCCAGCAACTCCACTGCAACATGCAAATTCAGCTCAGGAAACTAGAGGCCTCCATCTGACTTGTGTGCTTCAGTGGAGGCATCAGCTAAACTGCCAGTTCCATGGGGGAAGCCAAGTTAATACAAGAATGATAAGGGGAAAAAAAAAAAATTCAAATTCCCAAATAAAATAACCAAAAATCCTGTTCAGTGACATTCTGCATGGTGCTGGCATCGGCAGATTTTTACAGCAACAACTAAGAATATACCACCCCTAATTCATAGAATCATAGAATAGTTAGGGTTGTAAAGGACCTCAAGATCATCTAGTTCCAGCCCCCTGCCATGGGCAGGGACACCTCACACTAAACCATCTCACCCAATGCTTCGTCCAACCTGGCCTATCAACCAGTATGCAATGAATACTTAGCCTGGCTAAATATGTACATTAGCATATAAGTGCAACCCGTTATGGACAGAAAAAATCCCCATACACTAAAGATTTGTGAGCAATAGTTATCAGCTGAGAAAGGGGAAAGGGATATTCCCAAAAGGAAGCTGCTTACCATAAAGCAAAGTGACTTAAATCATAGAATGATTTGGGTTGGGAGGGACCCTAAAGATCGTCTAGTTCCAAATGATAGAGTTCAGCTAATCACATGGGAGGCAGTGAGTGGGATTTCACTATCTTTGTAAAAATGATGCAAGGAAAACCATTTAAAAAATCCTGACTTACATTTCGTTTTGCAAGAAAAGGGCACAAGTTTTTTTTTCAATAAATCTGCCTTCATGCTTATCTGTCTCCTAAATGGCTCTGTGTAACTGGACCAGCAACACCAGAGACAGTGGAAGTGACACTGGGAGCAACGCTCCACACAGAACCAAAAGTAGAGGCATTTTGCCCTAACAGAGACCTAATCTTTCCTCGTTCAAAAGTGCTGAAGCATTACACGACGTCTCCAAAACGCTGGGGTTTGGCACAGCATTAATCATTCGGTTAACTGCCTACACATTTCAAATGGCTACACTAAAAACAGTCTAACAGGTAATTTGTAAAGTGACTGTGTCTGAATGTAATCATTCATCTAATGCCCGAGAATGCATTGGAAATTTTTTATATCTTTTCATTTTACAAACTCCCTTCTCTGCTTTCCAGCTAAAATTTATCAGTGAAATACATCAAAATGCAGTGAATGCTACAGAAAGCAGAAGAAACACCACAAAACCAAGTAAAACCTGCATATATTGATTTTCAACAGGAAAAGAAACTCACCTGCTGTGATGGGACTCCTGATTATGCTGTCTGGATCTAACTCTTCATGAGACAGGAACACCCTAAGGCGCTTCAAGGAGACACTGGCCTGCATGGGAAAGGGATACAAAACTATCTTAGACTCTGCTCATTATATTTAAGAGCTTGTTGTTTTGCACCACATATGTATTACATCATTATTATGCACTCCTAATCCCTCCTTGAATCCACTTGTATAGTTTCTTAAACCGTGACCAAACTCGCACTTCCCAAATCACAAGAAATATGGTTGATCTCAGGAACACCCATCCACCGTAACTGGGATTGATAATTCTGCTTGCACAGCACTTAACACACAGGAAATACAAAGCTCCCTTTCTGAGGTGGCTGAATTTCACCAGTGGACATTCTTTTAAGCACAGGAATGCAATCTGTCCACCCAGCAGCTACTTCTGCACAGAAACAACCATTAATGAGTAAAGTCTTACTTCTACTATGCTGCTGATAACCATAGGAAGCATGTTCAATGGAAACCTGAGGATGTTGAATAAGGCTAGGGAGACAAATGCCTTCTGAGCATCCAAGATGTTGTTCTTGTCTATTGTGACATACACAGCAAACGTGGACAAAGCAACCTGAAAGAAAGTTTAATGGATACAGTTACTGTAACTTTAAAGCCACTAACTCAGGAGTCCACACAGTCACAGACAACTGGAATCAAAGAGTAATGGTGTGGTAACTTCCTTGTTCCTTATAACACTTTCTGCAAAACAAACATTTGATTTTAATTTACTGTTGTAAAAAGAAGTTGATGGCTCCTCTTGGAAAGGTGTCAAGTGCTCACTGCCCTCACACAGCAAGTGTGAAACCACAAATGCCCCAGGATATTTGTGGCCACACTGCAGGAGAAAGAGAAGGAGAGGCAGGATCACTAGTCTTTCTCGCTGCTCTCTTTCAGTTTTAAGGCACTCCCCATGGTACCAGATAGCGGATCAGCAACACATATAGACAAAGTCAGAAATACCCCATTTTATATTTTGTAGAGACTCCTACAAACCTAAACTTTCAAATACAGCTTACTTTATAACAGACAGTTTGTTTTCCAAGAAACTTGAAACACCAGTACATTACAAAGATGAAGCCTTATAGTAGTACCTCAACAGTTCACAACAGAAAAACTCATGATCCATGCTGAAGAAGAAAATTACATTGAAATACAGTTAACATCAGGCATAAGGTATAAAAATAATTTTTAAAAGTCTGTATACTTTTTAAAAAATGTGTTAAATTATAGCAAAACTAAACAAAGTAAAAACAGATGTTCACTTTCAGATCTATTCCCCTCATAGTGTTTTCTTCCATGGTAACGGCACCCATACCTCAGTATATCATAAGATCCAGCAACTCTTTCCCACAGACTGCCACTTAAAACAAGAAATTAAGGTAGGCTAACATTTAGCATTCCCCCTCCCACAAGACTTGAAACAATTCGCTCAAATGCCTAAGGAGCAGTCTCATCTAAGCCCAGCATCCATGAAGACATTAGTATTTCTGTTAAAAAACTGACTGCTGTGAAGACGTGTATTGTTATTTGCACAGCGGCTGACTCCAATGTGCCTGGTACAGTAGCTTGTTTGTACAGTCCTTAGTTTGGACAACTATGTTCCAGGGAGAAAGCCCTCCCACAGAGATCAAAAAAAACACAGGGTCCAAAGAATAACCTCACAAGCAGCATGTCTGCGCACTTGTGTTACCAGCAGTTAGTCAAAAATACACTCTTGCCAGCACACATAGCAGTAGGGGAGGCACTGCAGAATGAAGAGTTTCCTGACATCATTATTAAGAAATGTTTTACAGAGACCTGGCCACAGGAAACAGGAGAAGGAGTAGAGGAACAAAGAGTTTTGCATGTCAAAAGTACTTTCAAGTAGGCATCTGCAATAATTCCTTAATCAGAAGTTCAGAAGAACACATAAAACAGAAAAAAAAACCAAGAAATGGGATGTTAAACAGCAACCTTGCACTTGGGGCTGTACTGATTCTATCCCAGCAGCACATCCCCAAAGGCATAGGACCACTGCCACACATTCACAATGTGCACTGAAACAGAGCTATTCAATAGGCAAATTTGTCTTCTCAGACTCCACAGAACAGCTATTAAGGAGTTCACTTGCAGAGTTTTATTTAGAAACTTCATTTAATAATGTATTTATATATTAAAACTATCTCAAACTTCTTTTAGAAAAGCATTCACTTCAGAATGCAGCTGATGTTTCCTATCCAGGGCACTGCTTCTTCTGCCTTTCATCATGCCCAAAAGATAATGTAAACACTAAAAATGTTTGCTGGGAAGGAATCTGAGACTGGAAAGTACATTTAAACAGCTTCAGCTGGAATGGCACATATTTTATCCTAATGTAGTCATGTCTTTTATCTGCTTCTGCAGACAAGAGCATTGGCCCACTGTTCCAATAGGATCTTCAGACATTTGATGTAATCCCACCCTTCTCTCCCTTTTATTAGCATAAATGTAAGCTAACCACAAACACAATGGGGATGCTTCACATACCAAGAATATCTTTTTTTATATGAGAATCTGAAGCAATCTCAGGGTATGCAATGGCTTTATCTTTCCACACTGTTCTTAAACAGATGCTGGGATAACCCAGGCCAGAGGTACACCTGGTGCAAAACATCCCACTTGATCAAGGAGTCTTACCTAAGGACCTGCTGCTCTCAAAGATGCTGAAATAAGGGAAGTTCTATTCTCAGCCCCACCTACCACCTGGAGGGTACTGTGCCCATGAGTTACCTCTTCTACATCTGACAGTACATGTAATGCTCTCAAGTGCACCACCAAAAATAGAGGGGGATGCAGAAAAGGTTTTTATTTTTTAACTACCACAGCCATTAACTTCCAGAGTAATTCCAACTGGAATGTTGCTAAGTTTCAAACAGAACAGTAGTGTCTTCTCATGAAGTGGAGACACAAGTGTTCGACTTCCCACTGTTGCAGAGGGCATTTTAACTCTTCCACTCATTAAATCCAAAACAAAAACAAGCTCAAGTGTTGCCTTGGAAAGTATGATTCCAAAAAAGACAGCAGACTTTTAGATTTCTTTCACTTACCAGAAAAGGAGCACAAACCCAAGTGAAGGTTGCCATTGCCGCGAGGTAAGCAGATTTTTTTAGGACTTTGAGTTCTTTCTGTCTGATCTCTAATACCTTGTCTCTGAAGGCTAATTCCCAAGCATAAAGTTTCAGAACTTTAATCCCATTGAGAATTTCATTCATCAGCTTAATTCTGTTGTCTTTGCTCTTCATTTGAGCCACCTAAAAACATTGCAAAAAAATAATTAGCAGAGCACAGTACTTGGCAGAGTCACAAAATTCTGAGCTTTGTATTTTGCAATGGCAAAATTTACCTCATTATCATCAAAAGCTTACTAGCTTCCCAAGCAGGAACTCTGAGATGCTATCTGAACAAACAAACATGCAGAATTAACAAGATGTTTTAAACAAATTAAAAGAATGCTTCATGCAACTAAAAATCCGAACCAAGATCAAAACAATTGTGGCACTGGTTCAAATGATCTTAACCCTGCATCAGAGAGCCCTGGGGTTCAGGTTCTCCTAGATACAATGCAGATAAAAAATAAGCCACTTTAATCAAATTTCAGCAATGTGTAGTTTGTATCCAACCTTAGACCACATTTGGTTTTGCTTCATTTTCAGCATTACTGATGACTTTCTTATGGGGTACTAAGGCAAAAAGCTTTCTGTTGAGCTGTAAGAATAAACTTCTGTCTTCATAAAGCATTTTAATAAGAGCAATGTAAAGCTGAAATGATGCTTTGACTCAGCACTAGGCAGAGTCAGTAGACTGCACTGGTACAGCTACCCCAGACAGCTGTTACTAGTAGAAGTGTGGCTGTGCCAAAACTGATATCCATACTTCTTCCACGTGGCAACTAAATGCTGTGGTGTATTTCGATGAACATTCAGAGCTAAGTAAGTCTCCTCCAACAACTAAGACTTCACCTAGAGGATAGACATGAACAAACCATACACACCCCAACACTGCAACCACCATCCTACAATGTGAATATTTAACTCATCAAAGTTCATTAAGCAGAGAGTAGTTTACATTTGCACCTTTAGTTCTTAGGCAATGAGGTAATACTAAACTAATTCCAATCCAGTCATCAGGTGTTTCATGAAGCTGGCTAACCTGCTACCCTGGTCTTAACTACTGGAAAATTTTTTAGACCCTTATATACAGATAGGCTGTAAGGCTGAAAATACATGTGTTTATTTTTTCTGCATACACAACACCTCTGACCTTTCTTTCCCTTTCCTTTCTTTTAGGGATAAATAGAGGGAAGGGAAAAAAAAAATAAAAGGACAAACCACAGGAACAAGCCAAAGAACAGAACATGTTTCTTAAAAGCACTGTCACATGTATAAAGGTTCTGACCTGATAGGTTTTTGTCTTCATTGCCATCACAGCGTTTATCGGAACCAGAAGAATCATGACAGCCACACCTGCCAGCACTGAAGGACCTAAATTCTGAAAAGCACTTAATTGTAAACATTTATTCAGACCCATTTTAAAAATCTTTGGTCAAACCACTGTACATGCTACAGAAAAGCATTTGGACATAGCTTTTCAACCTCTTCTCCACCTTTCAAAAGCAGCATGGAGGAAGGAAGATCAAGTAGGGGCTTCAGCTGATGTTTATGTGCTTTGATTTTTGAAACAAACACAAATACAGCCCTCAAACAGAGGGGTACATCAAGATACAGGTCTATCTATCCATATATATATAGCTCTGTACACAAATCCAGAGATCATTTAATGTTTTTCAATTTTCACTGATTTGTCTCTTCTAAAATAGAGATCCATGCAGGGAGTGGCCAACTTCTTGGGAAATTTCATTACCTTTCCAACTGACAGGATCAGGAAGTCAGCCTGGTGACTGTCTGGACTAGAAATAGCAATCACTTCGTATGGCAACTCTCAGATCGCAGAGCCAAGACCACTTTCCTTTAAATCAAGTGGAAAGTGAGATAGATACTGCAGTCTCTCAAAAGATAGTAGCTTGCACCTGTGAACTCTCCACATGCACTCAGCACGCAAATTAGGAACCTGCTGCCTTCTTTCTTGAGCAGTGACAAAAGCAGCACTGAATGGCTTCTAAACAAACAGTATGTGGAGTAAAGCCTCCAGTGGTCTGAACAAGAGCTGTCTGCAGTCATGACCAGAAGAAGCAATACTTTGCCAAAAGTCAAAACAATAAACAACAGACAATACTCACCTGCCACAATAAGTACAGTGCTAGTATCACCTGGAAAGGTGCAGACCAAACCATGTTTATATAGGTGGCCAAGTCCATGAATCTCTGGGCATCCACAGACATTAGATTCACAATCTCACCCACAGTAGAAGTCTTTCTAGCAGAATTTGTAATAACAAGTGCCTAGGTGCAGATTAAAAATAAAAAACAATTAAGGCAACATGAAGGAAGACTTGACTCATTTGCAATTTCTTCATAGACCTCAACTGCTTTACAGAGCTCCATCTTTAAAAGTACAAGCAATCCTTTTCCTGCTTCATATTCTGTTTAACCTGCACATCTTACAAAACCCAAGCTGTATAGTTTGAACCAAGCTGCTGGGTTTAAAAATTATAGAGAATTAAAAGCAACAAGCAGTCTTTGAGGTTAGGATTGGTTCATTGGTGATTTTATTGCTGGGGGGGGATGACAGACTCTTTGCTTGGCTTGTTTTTTTTAGTATAAGAACCTTCACTTCTCATCACACATTTATCTCCCACAAAGCAACCAGTCCACAGCTTTCCAAAATGTTCCACCTTATTCCAAGATGAGGTGGCACTGCTGCTAAGTCCTAAATGAAGCTGTAAAGTAGATGCATCCTAATTTCTGCACAAACTGAAGCAGTTTCATACCCCTACTCTAACCAAGCCAAGGTTTCTTGTTTGGCAGCAGGAAGAAGGTGCCTGAACTAGTAAATTAGAAAGTTGTTCTACCTTAAAGGCTTTTCTTTATAAATGAGATACTCTCTTTTGTAAGCTCTCTATTAAGAGCTAGGAATCAGCCTAACAGCCTCCTAACTAATTAAATTATTCAGATTTAAGTGATGCATCCACACAGTCACCAAGAGGTACTGTTGTGTATTTAAAGAAACACCTACCTTTCGATAAATTACACCAACAATAGCTGTTTTGAGCCTCATTCCAGTTACAAAGCAAATATGAAAATACTGGTGAAGAATCAGTGTCTGAAGACAGGCACAAACAAACAGCAGCCCTGTGTAAAAGTAGCCTTGCCAGTCTGGGGCTGCCTTGTCATTTACAAAGTGGATCAGCAATCTGTGAAGAGAGGAATTAATTCTCTTGATATATGAAAATGAAAAGTCAGGGTTACAACCTCAGATTATGCCAAATATTACATGGGTCATGCAAGCACCCAAAATACCAAACCTTAGATAAAACACTTCAGCAAACGTCTTAGAAACATTTTACACTAGCACACATCACTCTTCTCCTAACAATGTACTACTTCAAACCAAAGTACCGCATACCTTACATGTGCAGCATTCTGTTGGAGCTACACTAAGAAGTCTCAAATTCCCTCCATCTAAAACACTTACAAGCTTACTTACAGCTGTTTACAGTTGTTCTACATCTCTCACCTTCAAGCAGTACAACTCCTCCTACCCCCTTAGCTCTCTGTTGCTTCACCTATTGCAACTTGTAATCCCACAATCATTACAGGTTAGAATTAAATAAACTCTCTCGCTGTTGTTGACTAAGTTCCTGCCTTGCCTTCCTACTGTTGGAAAGGAACATAAAAAGTCAAATATTTGCTACATCATGTTATAAATTGAAAATCAATGGACCAAAATTGCTCACGTGCCTGGTCTCTAGCTTGCATGAAACTCTTCCCCACTGAACCAGCTGAAGGCAAAGCAGCTTGGTGAGTCAAATACCAGTGTGTTTGAAATTCTGTCCACATACTTTTAATACAATAATAAAGTATATAGGTCTTACTTCAGAATTTCTGGGCCTGCAAACATCAAGAGATCATGTGCAGCTTTAAACAGGAAGCTCATGAGAAAATATGGTCCAAAGGTTTTATATAACACCTTGAATAAAGATGCTTCAGAGCTCTTCTGAGATGGTTTTATGATCAAAGCCTCAGCCTCTTCTGTCACATCACCATTTGAGTCACTTGATTTTTGTTGCTTTTTGGGTGAGTATACCATGCTTAATGGTTGCCTGAAATAGGAGGAGGTATATAATGTAGCCTTTATTCAAGCATAAAGCCAACTGGGAAAATGCACAGTATACAAATGAGATTTTTATAAGCTGTTTACTCCTCTTCATAACAGTTCAACTGGGTTTTACTACCAATCAAGCACCTTTTTAATCATACAAACATAGCTAAATGAACTGGCTATTCACAAATAAGTCTTCTTTGTACGGATAAGTAAGATTCCTGCTGAATCTTTTCTATAGGTCTGCCAGAGGTAATAACGGCTGTAACATGTGTTAAATAGCAAAGGACATTATTTATTCCAGAACCCAGTACGCTAAACTTTCTTCAAAATCAAGGCCTCCCTGTGCATCAGTTAAAAAATTGCAGTCAGATTTATTCCAAGTCATCCCCAATGGACTGAACACATTCATTACATACATCTGGCTTATGTTAGACTACAGACTTTCAAACTTCTGAGGACAAGCAGTATGCAAAAATACATTGTGTAAGCAAGCAAGCAAGCAAATTTCCTTCAATGAAAAGGTACTTCTATTTCCTACAGTAAAGGGTGATGAAAGTAGAATGGAAACTGCAGGCATGCAGTCTTTCTAATTTTAGTCATCTGGCTTAGATGCCCAGGCTCCCTATATAGTCAAAGGAAAGAAATAAGCAGCTCACTTTTATACGCTGAATTGCCCTCCTGTGGCTTCACTAACTATAGAGGGAGCCCAAGCTCCTAAATTATGACTGAAGTTTGACTGTGCAAAAACATTCCCTCCCCAAGGAAAAAAAAACACACATCAGAAGAAACAATAATCAGCTTTAGATCACAGAAGACTAAGGGAAACTTGATGCAGCTTTTCATAAAGAAGACACACAACACCCTACTTAATACCTGTTCTGTACGCACCTAAGGACAAATACAGAGCTGTCACTTGGGCCTTACAAAAACAGGTTTGATAATGGATGACAAAACACCTCTAAGTAGAGGCTGAGTAACTTAAGCTTTTGAACCTCCACATCTTGAAAGATATATCAGCCATGATAACTGAACTTACCTCTTGGTCTTTGCCCACTCTTTTGCCCAGTTTCTAGCCAAACCTGGCACAACCTCCTCCGACTTGTCCTCTTTGTTTAATGACCACAAATCCTTGGCTTCCAAAGGTCTCCGATAACCCTGAACCATCAATCTGTGTTAAAAAGAATCAGCACTATATATTTAAGAACACTAGAGATATGTGTCTATATGTGTGTGTGTGTGTGTGTGTGTGTGTGTGTGTGTATATATGCCATAAGACAGTGGTCCTTACATCTAGCCCCAAAACAGAGACAGTGCTTACAAAAACCGTATGCAAGAGCACCTGTAGCAACACAGGTCCAGATGCTAAAACATACAACCTACTGTCTTTACTGTGAGAATCAAGATACTAAAACATCTGAGAATCCAGGATATGCCACTGGATTCAAATTTCAGAGAAAATAAAAGAAAGCATGCAGTGATCTCATTTGAAAATCAGCCAGGCAATTAATATTCCCATGCCTACAAAGTTTCAAAATCTTTATTAGCCTTTAATTTTACAAAGCAATGCCTTTCATCTAGCTTTCTGTTAGAACTCTGGCCAAGTACCAACCACAACTATACACCACTATTATTTTACATGTTTCTGTGTTTTAACTCACAAGAACATTTATAATTTGCTCACAACACAGCATAACCTAACCTAAGTTAATGAAAAATAAACAGAACCCACACCTATTGGAGCTAACAGTTTTGAATGCCCTAGTTTCTGAATAGAGCAGATAACTTGTATCTTCTTATATTTCCCAAAGAATTTTCATTATATTTTTTCAACAAACTTACTAAATACATATTGGCAAAACTTAAATTACAAAGACTCCACAAAGGAAGTAAAAAATATAGATAAAGTTAAAAAGAAAAAAAATTATCTATCTACAAAACAACCAAAATCATTATTGCATGATTATTGCTAATTTGATTCTGAAAGCATGATCCTAAAAAGGCATCTAACTTTAACTGGTGCTTTATGCATCATCTTGATCTTACCCAGTGATCCACCAGAAACTGATTCTGGAGAGGAAAGAAGCACTGAACTCTGGACATGGATTCTGAAGGAGAAAAAAGAAATCAATCCACATACAAAGTGAGTAATTCAGGACCAAAAGAAACAAACCAAACAGAAAAGATGGTTTTGAAATTCCTTTTGTTTATAGTATTTACTTTCACATTACTAATCTTGTCATTTATGCCAGTGACAGCTTGCTCAGGAAACACAAGCACAGCTTCAGGACTGTAAGCAGAGTAGGCCACTGGGGCACAGGAAGAGCAGTATCCCAAGTCAACAACGCAACAAGTAGTTGAGGGAATTTTTTAAGATAGTACAGGCCAGACAATCTCTCAAGACGTCATGACCAGTGCCTACCAGTAACAATGCAAGGTCTGCTACCATACAACAGCGTAAATGTTTATTGGGCAGTTAGTCACAAACTAATAGTTCAGTTGTACTGTTCTCACAGTTAAGTGCTGTGACTCCATCAGAACAGATGTACAAATGAAAGAAAAAAAAATTATAAACTCAGCAACCCAAAATAGCCCCTAAACCCCTGTATTTCATTCATCAATAAGCACAAGAAAATTCAGTACCCATAAAGGTACACAGCTAGCTCATGTTCTACATCTAGCCCAATGGCTGTTTTAACTGCTCTTCAGGTTAACCTCCTCTCCTAATGTGCTTGGATTAAAACAGCAGAAAGGAAGGCCAGAGGAATTTCAAAGGCACTGAAGGTGATTCATTTGCAGAATTCCAGTGCAGATTTCTCTCTTCCCTCTTTCACTGCTCTCAACAGCACATAAAGAATGCTAAAACTAGCCACTCCTTCAGCGCACAAACCACTAGGTTTTTATCAACTATAATTGGAGCAGCTCAGGTACTTCAATCTACAGAACTCACCAAACATCATTAAAGTACTGCAATTAAAAAAGACAGAGCTAAGTGTTCAAGATTTGCATTTTTCAACTCATGTTTGTGTGACCTGCCTTCTCCACTAAGCTATAATTGAAGCGTGTTGTAAACAAGCTACATGAAACAGGCTCCTGCATTTCCTCCTCTGAACACAAGGTTCTGTGCAACTTCGCAGGTAACAATATGTATGAGGCGGATGCTTTTTGTGATCGGGGATAAGAGTTCCACATTTCCAAAGTCTTTAAACACTTGCAACAAAATGACTGCAAGCAAATCCTACACCATCCCTTAATGAATAAGTAAAGGTTTTAAACTGAGAGACATTTAAAAAAAAAGGGGGGAAAGTGAGCTTGGTAATTTCAGCCTTCAGCCATGCCAGCACTCCTGACAGACATATCACTATTTCAGCAAATACAGGGAATGCTTTTAACTTCAACAATATTACAAAATATTCTGAATTCTATATAAAATGCTGTATCACTTTTTTCCTTTATACTCTTTTTTTTTCTAATCTAATTGCAAGTGGAAACTCTTAAATTCAAACATCCACTAGATCTTATACCACCAAAAACTGGACTTCATCTGCATAAACCAAAAGTTTCAAACACTACAACATATTGTATTACTGTTAAAGCAGTACTGTTTTTGATAAAATGAGTTGTTACACTATTAATCCTACTGACATTCATGCAGATAGAATGAAGACAAGTTGTAACAAGTCTGCCCTTCAGAAATGCAAACAAAGAGAAAACGAGACAAAACACTGACTTCATGCATCAGCACCTACATCTTAGACATTTCACTGTAGTTTTTCTGCTTAAGTAAACATGTAATAAGATTTTACTCAAAATTTCTGGTTGGGAAGCGCTTGGCAGAAGGGAATAAAGCAGAATTTAAGACTAACTAACATTAGCTGCTTTGTTCTTTTCCCCATCATAAGATTCAACAAACACACCACTCATGAAAAGAAGGTTAAATTTTTAAGTGCGCCCTATTTCCTACAGACAGTCCTAGAAATACTCAGAACACAAAACTAAACCACTGTGGTATCAAAGCACCCTGTAATTATTTTAACTATGCTCAAAGAAGAAATATATCCATATATGTATTCATATATCCATAAATATATTTCCACATATGTACAGCATCCTGTCATATACATTTCATATCTGCATGAGATGAAAAGAACCCAAAGATGAAGAGGAACCAGAGACTAAGCAATATACTCTTTCCTCCAGGTGTATACACACAGATGGACTGCCACTGGTAATGCAGAGCACCACTGCCACACTGGATACCAACAGAGAGGTAACCAATTCAGTAAGTGCAACTGGTTATGGACCTTTTCCACAGTTAAAGGCAACATCTATTTCCCCCTTCACACATTCACACATTTCACACCTCTCTTCATAAGTCAGTGCCTAACAGACGCCTAACAGCCATCAAACCAGAATTACATCTTATTTTTAATAATTAATTAAATAAAGCCACCAAACACAAGAGCTGAGGTTTCTAAACTTGATACTGGCATATCCAAACTCCTGGCAGCAACTGGTGTCACCCCACTGTGACTCAGGAGGTCTAGCCTGGGGCTAAGCAAGCACTCTAAGGACCCTCCATCTCTTGGGTCCCTTTAGATCCATGCCATATAGCTAACACAATTAAGAATGTATACACTTAACCCTACTGAACAGTATTGGCTGACCAGGAGGACAGCATTTAAAATCAGTGTTTCCCACTGATTTCCAAAAGCACTACTGAATAAAATACGTATGTTTTAACCTCCAGGAATACTATTCAGAAATGACTGAAACAGTATATTTTCCTCTTTCTCTTAAATAAAGTCCACCCTGGTTTGCATGTTATGGGATTCATCTTCTGCATCACCAACATAAGAGCAGAAAGAACACTACTGTAAATAAGCAGATTTTAATTACTTAGCATCTGGGAAACTATGGCTCTATAACTCATTGTACAGAATATTGCACATAGGATAGTACAGACTGAACACTTACAGGATCATTTATTGTTTCAGAAAACAAAGGTGGTCGTTCTGGAAAACAACACAAGATGAGCTGTACGAGTAACAGGATAAAGTATATGCAGAAGGTGGCATAACGAAATGCATCCACTTCAGCACGCTACAAAGGAAAGTGATATTCCAATTAGCAGGATTGAGGAATTTTTTTAAAACAACATATTACTATTTAACATAAACCAGTTGTAAATTCTACAAATATTACACTACCCAAACCCACGCAAATTAAAGTCAATGTCTACTTTCGTTAAGGGAAGGTAAAGAAAGGGTGGAGGAGATGAAAGATACCATTTATTTTTAAACAACCACTGCAATAAACACACAAAACATGAACTTCTGTAGAGAAGTTCTCTTTAAGATACTGTTTGTACAAACACAGCATGCCCCAGTTTGAAGTCAGTATATTCTTTACAGGAGTAAGGCACTTATGCACCAGGTGGCAAGAAGTTTTCAAGGCAAATTTATTAATTACTATGCACATAAAAATTACAGGAGCAGAATTTAGATTACCATTTGTTGCACTCCACTCAAATTCCAGAGCTTCTTCCATTTTTTAGATCAGGACTGATACATAAAGCATAAACCTCCAAAGTCAAAGCACAGGACAGATGGACACATACTCCCACACTCACCAGTAAAATCCCACTCCCAACAGCTAAAGACAAAAGTAGGCTGAAAGTTCTCAAAATTCACACTACAGCTTAAAGAAATCAAAGTGATGCCGTTTTCAGGCAGCTCCACAACTAATCTGATATTTGAGGTGGCCTTACTATAAAGCAGACTGACATAAAAATATTTCACTTGTACTCTTTCATTTTGTCTAATCAGATGAGACCACTTAACCATCAAACCGTGTGTTTTTGTAAATCCACTGTACAATCAACAGGAAGACAAAGTAAACTCCCAGAACAGTTTTCATATCAAAGATAATACACTTTAATTGTACTCAAGCAGGCACATGCCCTTTCTGGAACAGCTAGGAGAATTTTTTTGGCAACTGTTGCTGCAGTTAAGCTCACTATGGATTTCACTAGCATATCTAAACGAGAGCCATTATGTCTTTCTTACTTTGCTTTTATCCTTTAAGGAACAAAGGTACACTGAATGAGCCATTCACTGAGTAGACTGGCACAATCAGAAAAGCAATTACTCTATTACTGCAGTACTTAGGATTATTTTCAACTGAATGAGGCTAGCAATCACTTACCATATTTAAGGCATGTTTTATTTTGGATCTAAAAACCACTGTGGCACATGTCAATGAGATGAGCCAGAAAATCATCATAACACCTGAAGACTGGACTCCTTTTATTCTTTCATACTGTATTAAAAATGTGGCAAGCAACTGTGGACAAGTAAGATAAAAATATATTTACACACTAAGTTTTACAACATTATACACATATACAAGGTACTGTGTCAAAGTGTGCTTATTTAATATTCCAAATCCAGTAGCTCCCAGGAACACACAGAGATTTAAAGTGTAATTCAAAAATACCTTTAAGCATTAAATGCTCTAGAGCAATAAAGATAAGTGGACAAAAAACTGAAAAGAAATATGTATTACACAGAAGTAAATGACCACACACACAAAAGCACTGTCAAAAGCTGCCAGACTTTACAACTTCAATTTCCTGGTTCTACATCACAAGTCAACATGCAATTATAGCAACACTATATCCTTTCCAAGACTAGTTCTTTTTAAAATAAAAATATTTCTTTCCATACAAGCCACAACACCAAACAACACTGATCAAATATTACTCTATTTCTGTATTTTGTGTGTTTGCAGAGTCCTTTAGGAAGCTGGTACAATTTAGTAATCCCAATTGGCTGCTGCAACATGGATTTTCAATCACCCCAACAACCGCTTGGCAATTGCACCCTTAAATGACCACAAACCATTTCACAGTTCTTGCATCTGTCAGCATGCTTAAGGGCAGTTGGGTTTTTCTCTTTGGCTTTTATTGTTATTGTTGCTGCTGCTGTTAGGGTGGTTGTGTCCTGTCCTGTTCCCCCCTTGAGTATCATGTTTAATCACTACCATTCCAAGTCTGTAATAAATATAAGGCAACTGACAAGAAATGAACAGCAAGGCATTTTTGTATTTTCCTTGAAATGGAGACTACTAGTGTGAAAATAGACAATACTTGTGCATCTAGGTAGAAAAGAGTTAGCTGAGGATACCTGTGTGTCTCCTGGCATTTAAGGCTTTCCACCATGCCATCAAATGAAAACACGCACTTATGAATGTTATATGCAAGAGTTTATAGTAAGATAATATGCCATGCCTTTAACAGTCTTTTACTAAGGTAATCTAGGTTTAATCAGTTCTCCCACCTTGATTTCTCAACCCCATGCTTGAGTCAAGCTATTAAATGAACATTAGCTCAAGCCTGCCAAAATAAGGCAAGACAACTAGCACTGGCTTGCGAGCTGACACACAACACACTGAGCACAGCTGGCTTGGCGAAAGGGGAAGAGGGTGTCTTAAAATTTTAATTTTTTATTTATTAAAAGAAAGTGGACATTTCAGAGTAAATATTTCCCAGTTCAACTGCAGACTAAGCCTTTACATAAAGATTGCAGTTTAAAGAATTACAACACTGAATAACACTAAGATGTATGTTACTGCTTCAGGCTTTGCATGAACAAAAGCTGTAATAGGAGAACTTACCATTGTTATACCCAATACTGTTGGCCCAACAAGAAAAAATGGAGCTCGAAAAATATTTTGACTTCTTTCCCAGAAAGAGTAGAAAAGGTCTGCCCAGCAGACTATCCACAGTATTAAGCCCAAAGTCTGCAATACAAAAGTGTATTTCATACATCAGTTCACACAGATTAGGTAGCACAATATATACATGAACACTAGATGTTATGTGCTAGTAGAAAAGTCAAAATTAGATCATCTCTTTTGGGCAATTCTACAACATGCTCAAAAGAAGAGTAATTTGGCTTTACCTACTGGGTCCCGACTAGAAGAAAAGTGTTTAGCAATCTTCAGCACCATGACAAGTGCAAGGTCCTACACCTGGGTCAGAGCAATCCCAGGCACAGCTACAGACTGGGCAAAGAAGAGATTCAGAGCAGCCCTGCAGAGAAGGACTTGGGGGTGCTGGTCGATGAGAAGATGAACATGAGCCGGCAGTGTGCCCTCACAGCCCAGAAAGCCAACCGTATCCTGGGCTGCATCAAAAGAAGCGTGACAAGCAGGTCAAAGGAGGTGATCCTGCCCCTCTACTCTGCTCTCCTGAGACCTCACCTGGAGTATTGCGTGCAGTTCTGGTGTCCTCAACATAAAAAGGACATGGAACTGCTGGAACAAGTCCAGAGGAGGGCCACGAGGATGATCAGGGGGCTGGAGCACCTCCCGTATGAAGGTAGGCTGAGAAAGTTGGGGCTGTTAAGCCTGGAGAAGAGAAGGCTGCGTGGAGACCTCATAGCAGCCTTCCAATACCTGAAGGGGGCCTATAGGGATGCTGGGGAGGGACTCTTCGTCAGGGACTGTAGCGACAGGACAAGGGGTAACAGGTTAAAACTTAAACAGGGGAAGTTTAGATTGGATATAAGGAGGAAATTCTTTCCTGCTAGGGTGGTGAGGCACTGGAATGGGTTGCCCAGGGAGGTTGTGAATGCTCCATCCCTGGTGGTGTTCAAGGCCAGGTTGGATGAAGCCTTGTGTGGGATGGTTTAGTGTGAGGTGTCCCTGCCCATGGCAGGGGGGCTGTAACTAGATGATCTTGAGGTCCTTTCCAACCCTAACTACTCTATGATTCTATGTAATTCAGAGCAACATGAAGCAGAAAGCTGGCGAATCTCATTCCTGAATAACATATTGCAGAGGCGAAACCTCTCCGATACACCATGCTATTATAGTCCTTAAAACTTTACTCTTATTCTACAGGAGGTGAAAAAAAAGTAAGAAATCATTAAGTACCTATTTCACAACAGAAGTGGAACAGAATACCTGCAGCAGCTCTAGAAATCTATGCTGTGCAACTTAAGAAGCTGACAGGATAACAAAATCTTTTTATTATTGAAATAAAGGACTTGAGATTGAGTTGCCTTAAAATAGCCTTTTCTTTTTTTTTTTTTTTTTCCCATCTGGTCTTACAAAGCATTTGCATGCTTTTTTGCTCTGCCACAAAACATTTTAGAAAGCCTGCTGATATAAGGGCAACAAACACATAAGGCTTGGAAATCAAACACAAGTAGAACAAGTAAGTCACAGCTTAAGTGTGCACACAGGCCAAGATTGATGTGCAACAAAAATAGTGTGTTAAAACACAGCTGAGAATAGATTTAAACTTCTAGATAAGCATAATAAATTCTGCTTTTAAGAAGTCACGTACCGTTTTGGCTTTGTTGAGGTTTGACATTTGTATGTATCCCCTGTCATGATAACGAAGGTATACGAAGTACACTGGGAAGCAGACCCACAGATAAATACAAGGAATCCAGACCAGGACTGTGTTCTGAAAGCACTGGGTGAAGTCTGGATTTTCTGTGTGCCATGTCAAATTCCAATCCTGGGGAGAGAAAAATCCGTTAAGTTAAAGAAAAAGCAAACACAGAACTTCAGTATTAAAAAAAAAAAAAAAAAAGCACCATTACCTGTCTTATTCTGCATCCCTTCTTTTGTATTTGTTTCTACTTGTATTAAACTGGCTCCATTCTGTGATGTATCTAATTTTATTGCACTTTTTATAGTTTAGAAGCTTTAGACCTTTACAAGATGACATTGTCTATACATAGCTAGCATAACACAAATGTAATTCTGGGATCTTTAACAGCACTGATCACGATCTTTAACAGTATTAATCAAGGACTTTCATATTATCATTGCAGAAAAACAACACGACAATGCTAGTTATCTCCCATTATAACCACTGTGCATGCATGTATAAATACTCAGATACACCACATTGCCAGATTTCAGGGTGGAAACATTATCTGGCACACAGTAAAAGTGAACAGAACAAGACTGGATCAGTTCATTATTTTAACATTGTCTCATAGCTCCCAAGCTGTCTGCAGCAAACCCAGGGGAGACTTCCTGGTAATTCAGAACAACAGGGCATAGAAGGAAGTAGAAGGCTTGCCCTTGCAGCCTGTTTCTTACTCTACAGGAAAATGTAAATCAATGTAATTCAATGTTTTCCTATTTCTTTTAACACGATTTTCAAAACCAAGACAAACCACCATACATCAACCCAAAATTTACAGTAATAAAACACAATCACAATTTCCATTACTGGTACCAGGACTATTTACAATGACAGACTGTTGAGTAAAATGAACTTTCATACCATATTTATGATTGGCTTGAGTTAGGGAAATCTCCTGTAGGAGATTTTACCTTATAATTACTGATTTTGCTGTTCAATTATCACAAGGGGCACTTCCTCTCAACTGCTGTAGATTTCGAACTCTCAAAAACAATGATGCAATACAAACTTATCACTGCTGCAGATAGACTGCAATAACCAACAGCCAAAGCAGAGCTGACAGGCTTCTGTTTAAAAGCTGCACAGCCAAGAGCAGCAGTTCCATGCCCAAAGGCCCAATGTCATTTTCAGTTGCAAAGCATTTTTTCAGCCAGTTGCACAGCTTACAACCGCACAGAATACCAGTACCACTACTGGCACATAATGGTAGTCAGTAATCCTTCTCCTCTACAAAAGCCTGAGCTAGTCACAGAAATAAGTGCCATTATCCACATTTTATAGATGAGGAAACAGAAGCAAAAGGAGCTGTAGTGCATGTCCCCTCTATTCTAACATCAAAGCTGGAAATAGATCCCACTGCCATACTTTGATCCTTATTTGTCCCCATCTTCCACTGATTAAACATTTTCAATTAAACAGTCACAATAAGAGGAAAACAGATCTGAAGATAAGCAGAAAATACAACTTGTAAAAATAGCAATTTGAGGATAACCAGTCAATATTTTAGCATAGAGTAGTTTCCCCTTAAATTTGACTGTTCCATATGAAGATGTCTTGTTTGAAAAGGAAAAGAGGAAAAAAGAAAAAAAATAGAGAATAAAAAAGAAAAAACAACCTTCTTTTGAAAACATATTAATAAATGAATCTTCTTTCCCCACTGCCCTCTCAATTTCTGTCAGAATTTAGGATGCTTTCTCTGTTAGAAACAACAGACAGTATGCACAGGACAGACAGCTGTTACTTTTCTCCTCTATTTCCACAGCATTCTAAAAATACTTCTCACTTCGTACCATTTTTAATTTGCCAGTTAAAAAAGAAAAATATTAAAAAAAAAAAATCTCTGAACTTAACACAGCCAATTCAAGGAAATTAACACTGGTAGAGCATAAAAATGCCTGATTATGTTTTAATGTGTCTGCATATGGGTCAAGTAAATTGTTCCCGACGAGGCAGAGGCTGCGAGGTACTGTGGGCAATCCACATGCTTATTGAGTTCCCTGACTGGAGAACATCATCAGAAATTTCAGCTGAGTCATCCTTACATTTAGCTACTGCGCGAATGTTTTTGGCTTTCTAAGTCCCAGCTGCTCCGCTCCAGCTCAACAGCCAAGAAAAAGTCTCATGACTCTGCAGAACAGTTTACAATTCACAAATTAAGAAAGTTCATATGATTACACAAGGAAGTTGAGAGGACATAATCAGCTTTACAACAAACAAGAACACTGACATTTCATTGAGGGCTTTTTGGGTTGTTTTTTGTTTGGTTGGTTGGATTTTGTTTTTTGAAGATCTACACACTGCTTAAGAAAATTTCTATCTCCTTTTTCAGTGTTTTTAAATGCTTGCTGTAAAATGAGTCAGGCAATTACCAGGAAGGACAAAGCGGGTAATGCACATGTCACTGCCACGTGGCTAAATAAAAGAAAGAAGTGCTATATGCATGACTGCTATGCATATTGGCTGGAGGATATTCTAAAAACATGTGCAGTCTTTCATTTCACTTTTATATTTGCATGTTTTTGCACAAAAGACAAGGGGGTACATTAGGACAACAGGGTGGTTTGGAGTAAGATTACTGCTAGAATTTAACAGCTGCAGCAAGATGAGTGTATCTTCTTTCACATTTTTCCAGGATTTGATCCAGAGGCTGCTGATATCAAATAGGAACTTGCTTAGGCTTAAATACACTATCATTCTCTGTACACCAGAAATGGCTACACATAGGTGAGGTGCAGAAGCCCCTTCCATTTCACATTCATTTCAGATGACAAAAGATGAGGAAAACATGCATAAAAAGACAGACATGGTGGCATTTTTTCCTGCCAATTCCCTAGGTGAACCTCTCTCAGGCTACGTCCATACAAGGCAGTTAGCACAGGCAGGAACAGAGCTGTAGACCAAATACTTCCTGCTGAGCACCTGATGCCCTCACAAGATGCCTTTCACCCAGGTTCAGACAATAGGAGTTGCAGGCTGTCCCGCAGGCTGACCAGCCTGTCCATCAGCCTCTGGGAGCAAGCTTCCCAGTTAATGCCTGTCCAAAAGGCACTCAGGCCACTCCTGAGTGAACCAACAAGCAGGGCAGGGAACTGTCTGGAAATCACATAAGAATCAGGCTACCAGCCTGAACTGAGATGTTAATGCCTTCACAGTGCACAAAGTCAAGACCACATCAATCCGTTACAAAAGAAGGGCACACCCTAAGTCCTGTATGGAGGATACCATAACTTCATGAGGTTCGATCATGGCTGGAAAGCATGCCACTCAGCATGAAACCAACATGCACTTCTATTCAAATCACAATGTTCAGTTGAACAAGTATAGACTAACTCTTCTAGTTTAAAGTATGTGCTTCTCCTTTGCTTTATAAAAACCCAATCTCAGAGGTTTTTTCCCAGCACAAACCAGTATTCTTTATGGACCAACACAGAAACAGTCACTGAGGCAGACCCTTGTATTTAACTGACATTAATTAGCAATTTAATGACTTCTTTCTAATTTGAGTTTTAGAAACACTGTTTTGGAAGTTCTATGAAAGCACCAAGTTGCCCCATTTTCACGTCTTAAATAGCAATTTTCACCCTGACTGATCGGCTAACCCTTCTACTTCGCAAGAGCACATCAACTGACAAGATATCCAAGTGTCCACTGAAAGCCTACACAAACTAGCAGCCTCCTGCCATGAGGGAGGAGGAAAAAAGGGGTCAGGTTTATAGCTATTAAGACTGTATAATCTAGAAGCAACCTTTAATTTAAACAATGACTGCAGGAACCCGCAGGAGAAGAATCCTTGTGTGACCCTTTTTTCCTTTCTTGGCAGATGCTGGGAGACAAAAGATCTGCTGTTGGCTTCATTTTATACTTGTTCAAAAGAACCACATCTCAACAGATGTTACATAGTTTCAGGTTGGGTTTTCTTTTTTCCCTTTTAAGATCTATGGAAAATTTTAAAGTTTCCTAGAATAGCAAATGGGTATTTTTAAATTTAGCTGACCTATTTCTCAGTTTTCATTTCCATCACCAGCACTGCGGCTGAAAAATATACCAGTCCACAGTTTTTGTGCCCAACAGCACATTTTCTTCTATGGCAAAAAACCCTTTCTATCACACTTGAAGTGAAACCTTCTATCTCCGAGAGTGCAAAAAATGCTTGGCGTTCCCCAGAATCATGGGGATCGATTCACATGGAAACCACTTATTTAACAGTTCATAAACCCAAGGAAAATAAAGAACTATATTAAATTTCTGTCTAAAAATTCAGGAACAGGCAAGATAAAAATATTGGCAGGGGTGCAAGACAAAAGTCACAACACAGAAGATCAGTTATTCTGCCTCTGCTCAGGGAAGGAAGACTACAGAGAAACTCTATGCCTCCAGTGTGCCCCATCTGAGGAATAATGACAGTATTTGACCCTGTACAGGACCTCGCTAGCTGCCCCTCCTCTGGCAGCCAGGAAAGGCTGTTAAGTGAGCGGCCAGCAGCCTCCTGTTCTCACATCAATAACCCTATCTGACCCACAGCACATTTTAAAATTCTCAGTGGCAGAACAGGAGAGACCAAATTCACTCAGTTTCCTGCCTGCTGTGCACAAGTGTGCTAGAAATACAGGCTGCCAAACCCATTGTTCAATCCACCTGCATAAACCAGCTGTGACTGAAAAGTGATTTAAATATTTACCACACACCTACATGAAAAATGAAATCACAAAACCACACTGGAATCTTAATATCATGGTTGACACTCCTTCAAATGGAGTTTTACATTGACATTGGTGTGTACCTACTACTTCAGTATCTCCCACAGAAGAAGCACCTCCTTTGTAACACCAAGACATCATAGAATGGTTTGGGTCAAAAGGGACCTTAACGATCACCTAGGTCCAGCCCCTCTGCCATGGACAGTGACACCTTCCACCAGACCATTTTCCTCAAAGCCTCATCCAACCTGGCCTCATACGGTTTCTCAATCTTATTTTCCTAACAGTAAAAACCATTTTGTGTTTAATGCAATGCTTACATTTAGTACAACACAAGTAATTAGCTCTCTCAAGCGCTAACACTGAAACTGAAGCTGACAACGTTCATTATAACAGTATTGTCACTTTCTCAAAGCCATAGGAAGTCTCGCAATCTGGCAGCTCTAGATATATTAAAAAAAATCCCCAGCACAACACCTATAAACCCAGGAACTGTTTCAATCATTCTCCCTCAGATGCCACAAAGCCATCGGCCTTTAGCCTACACTATCTAGAACAGCAAATTTCCTCCCTGCCTATTCCCAGATCAGAGATTAGCCTGATGTGGCTGAGCCTACAGCCCCAGAAAAGCTAGTAGCATGAGTGGACAACAGGGGATGAGGGTGCAGAAAAGGACTTATCTCTTTAGGGCTGCTTTAAAGGAACCCTGACCTTATTCGAAAGGTCCCCTATACCACCATTATTTACCAAAAATAATAGTAAAAATAGTGACACTGTTGACCACACTGAGAATTAAGGAAAGCAATGGGTAACAAAGTGATCCAGATTTTGCAGTAGGATAGGAGGTCTGTTTTCAAGTAATGAATTTAAAAAAGCTCTCCAAGTTATTCAGTTTGTCAAGTTTTATTCAATTTAGCTTTAGAAATTTTGAAGTCAGACTGAAATAATGTTCTCAAAACACTGTAAATATAGTGTCTTGATTATATCATTCACATTGCAGATCATGAAACATGTACTGGATCTCACCATTTCTCTAAGAGCATATTTAGAATAGAGCCTAGGACAAGCACAACCATACACCATCTTCACCAGTATAACCTTTGCCCTGCTGCACCTGCTGTTCACATTAACCCACAGGAGGTGACAGGTTGGTAAAACAAACAACAGATACTCACACAAGAAAAATCCTCCAGAACTCCCCAGAACTGCAGCAGAAACACCCACACCTGCAGCTCTCCTGTCTGCTCAGCAATACTCACAGGAACAAGAACAGACAATAACATCCCTGACAGGGCCAAACAAGGTGCTGAGGTGTATGACACTACAAAAAAAAAACCCTTTCTATTGACATGTTTATTATTCACTTAAAAATACTATGCCACTTATATTGAAACTATTTTGGAAAAAATACTACTTGCATTAAAGGTTCCAACGGTTGCAGTATCAATGCCAGATGAAGTAGCATAATATACATATGCAAACATACCTTAGCTAACATTTATTTCCTCTAGCTTTTTTCTTAATAAACAGTGAGTTTCCCAAAATGCACAGATCTCTCCTGTGACACAATGTAGTTGCTGTTCTTGCAATTGAATTTAGTGCAGTGTGCAAGTAAAATGGTACCTTCGCTGTGATGCACAAAATGTGAGCTCATGCTGCATTTAAATAAAGCTTCCAATAAACTACCATTCCTTTGAAGACCTGTACTAACTACATTAAATTAACGGTTTACCAGTTTATTGTATCATCTAAGGGTGTACTGTGCAAACAGGAAGTAGCCGAAAAATTTAAAACACTTGAACAGATTTTACAATAGTATCTTTCCAACAGCTACTTTCTACAAAGAAGAAAAAAAAAAAAGCAGCCAGGAGGGATTTTTTATTTTTAGAACTCACAAAACCAAAATTCTACTAAAAAGTAAAAGCCACACAATGAAATATTTGATCTTATTCTCAGGCCCCCACAGACTCTAAAAACTACTTCTGCAAGGAGAAATGACAAAATTATGCTCCTGCACAGAACGCTACCACTTACCACAAGCAGTAGAAGAAATGAAGCATGCCAGACCGCTGATTTGGGAAGAGACTTCGGGACTTTCCTTCATGTTCACATCTGAGGATGGGTGCTAATATCTCCACAAAGTTATCAGACATTTATTAACGCAAATAAGAGCCCAATTAGATAAGTAAGTTTGTGAGGTTTTGTTTTTCTACTGGCATGAAGGCAAACTGAGAAATACTAATGGTAATTATCACATTAGGATGCAAGAATTAGATTCAGATCTCCGATTCCAATGGAGATCACGTTCATCCACTGAAAAAACAACATTGTCACAAGATGACACTGTTAGAGCAAGAGAGGGAGCATTAAAAAATAAAAATAAAAAAAAAATAAAAATCACATAATAAACAGGGGTCCTAAAATTTTTAAATCATTTCTATAAAGACAGCGGGGGAAATCTCATTGTTTCCTGTGACAGATAAACACCCTTTATTTCTCATAATGTCTTCTATTAGAAATGGTTTTAGCAAGATGAAGTTCTCAACAGTAATGACTTGCGAAATACAGATTTGACTAGTTAAGTCAGCCAAGAAAAGAGCTCTACCTTCCAATGCCTGTTCCTGAACTTAAATCAGGCCTCTGCACCTCCTTGCCCAAAACCCAAACATCACTATTTCCTAATATTCACAGAGGGATGAAATCCCTGGTTATAGACAGCACAGCATCAGCTGGAACTGTATGTAAAATGACAAGAAGGAAAAAACAAAAACCAAAACCAACCTTTTGCTTTTGTTTTCCTTTAGCTTAAAATAAGAAGCTGGTGCTGACAAGTTATCAGAGAAGGGTAAATTCCACCTGCAGCTGTGGAATTTGCAAGAGCTGATCTTTGTAATCCAAGAACCCAAAAGCCACTGAATTATGGCTATTTGTGTCAGGGAAACATATGACAGATTACATCAGCATTCACAGAAGTAAAATGGTTAGCCTTTTTCTACAGACATAGTATTTCCAGACCCCGCAAGTACCATGACACATTTGCCACATGACAATAAAATAATTACCATTCAGTTTCAGAATCAAAAGGATAGGTCTTACCCATCTGTAAAATTTTTCATTGAAATGACTCTTACTTACAAGAATACGTGAAAAAGATTCCTGCTCTCATCTCCTTTTTGCACCAAAACCAGAACTTTTGCTTAATAATAATGCAGCAGCCAGTATATCCAGTTCAAATCACCGTGAGAATTTTGAATACACCTGGGTAATAACCTTAACAAAGGGCCTAAGATAACAGCTTACATTGGCATAAACTGTATCCAAAGGTACCACAGATGCAGAGTGAGAAAACAGTAATGCATGGAATTCTGACTCTATTAAAAGTAAGCAAAAGGTCAGTACCCGGCAGTAGGCTTTTTAGAGATGTGACCCAGAATGACTTCAGTGCAACCCGGGTTAACCTTCACTTAGTCCCAGTATAGCACAGCGTCTCAATGCAAACTGCAATGTAACTGCATGGAACAGCACAAGTTATCCAGGTGTTCTGCTGGGGATTTTTCCTAATTTAACTTTTCTGAGCAACCTTGAACTGACAGCTGTAGAATGCCAGCTCATCTGTTAAGAAAATCCTCATCCACAATACAATGTCAGGCTTAATTTTCCTGTATTTCCCCTAAATTGATCTATTCTGGACTAAGAGAGATAAGCTTTATTTCTAACAGAAGTTTAATTTTTATGCAAATTCAGACCAACAGAAATGCTTTACAGGTTTAAAGAAGAGAAAGCTGACAGATAAGCTTCTAGCTTTCATTACTAAAAATGCCAACAATCACCAAGCCAGGAGACTCAGACAATCAGCTGTTTATTACAATGCTTATTACAATCTTGTGTAAAGGTTTTTCTGTTTAACTATTTTCTGCTGCTGCCCCTTCTCTATTCCAAACGCTGTCCACATATTACCTTCCTGTGGCAGCAAGTGTAAGTGGTTTTCTGATGTGCACATTCTTAAATTCTGATCACAAATTAATTCATAAACTTAGTACTTTTACAACTGAAGGAAGAGTCTAAATTCATAATTTTTATCAAGCTCACTCAGCACCACCTTCGGCACCTCAGTCCCTCCCTAGCTCTGCCACAAGCACACTGAAAAAGCACCGTTTTACAGTGCAAAAAGCTGCAGGATTCCAAGACACATGCTAATTTACTGCTTGTCTGATGCATGAAAGCATAAGCCATGAACCTTCAGAACACGAAATTACTTCTTACATAAAAAGTCTGGTTTTCCTTCAGAAGTCTATTTCAGGAAAACTATCAGTGTCCTGGTGTTCTCATGAGTAGTATACCCACAGCAGATGTTTACGTCACACAATATCACTTCACAACTGTCAGCTAATCATTATTATAATTAATTATACTTAATTCATTTATTAAAGAACATTAATGGATTTTCTCCTTGATAACATCCTATCAAGCCACATTGTAGTCTTAGAAGATCCTAACATGTCTGCAAACACCTGAGAGAGGCTGGTAGATCTCCCCTATATACAATGTCAACCCAAATACAAAGCATAATATATTGCGACAAACACTCAAGAAAATGCATTTATTGAAGCAGGCAAAACATTCCTGAAAGCCTTACAACTCTACACAACAGCAAGAAAAGCAGAGCTCAATCCCACCAAATCGATCCCTGGATTTTGTGTGTGAGGCTTTGCCTCAGCTTTTCTCATCCATTCTGTTTATGTCCTGTAGTTTGGTTCCATATGAAGAAGCGCTATACTTAGAACAGTATGTGGATACAATTTCTTTACTAACAGAGAAGAGACTCCACAAATGCTTTCTGCACCAACAGGAAAGAAAGAGGTCTGGGTTTACACAGGCAGATACAGCCTGGATCATTAAAGGACTCTATAGCTTTCAAAACAAAACAAAGGAGATTAAAACTTGTTTTTCTCCTAGAAGTAAATAGAATTACTTGATTTCAATCCTTCCTCACCAACCAAAAGTCCAACTAGAAAAATGGAGGGGGGGGGGAGGGGGGGAGGGAGGGAGGGGTAATCTTCACTAAGTTCCCAATGAGTTAAAGAAGAATTAACATCTAGCAAAATTAATTTTAAAAAGCACATCTTTGCCTGTGAAGGACATGATAGGAGTTTACACACATATCAGCCATTTCTCTCACATTCCCACAAGTATAAGCAAAAACCTCAAAATTTCAGATTCTATTTGATTTACCAGCATCTTCTAATGGACACACAACTAAGACTTCCTGTAACTCCTGGCAGAGCACTGGGGGAGGGACTGTCGGGAGCTGTTTATGCAAGTGTAAACTCACTTTTTCATTCATATCTACTACTTCTTTTTCATAAAAGTCATATTGGGGGATACCTTGAAAACTCTATCACAAAAACTCTTATCCTCTTCCTTTAGCAACTTCAAACATAAGACTTCTCTAAACACGATACTACATAGTTTACAAGCTCTGAAAAACTGTAACTACCCAACATTTTACTCCAAAGAAAGGAACACCAACACACTATTTCAAAATTAAACTCTACTGAAACCATTGTGTGAATATGCATATATCCAGACAGCTAGGTCAGCAGGCCAAAGTGTACGGCATGTTCTACGTCTGCCTTGGTGCTTATCCTGCTCACCTAGAATGACTGAGTTCTTCAACCCACTTCACTTTTTTTGCCTGCTGGTACTGAAGCCAGGGAGACTGCACTCACGCACTAGTGACACCCAAGGCAAACATACCTCAGCATGTCAGGTCACAAGAGTTTTCAAGTCTAAACAGGCGCTTCAAAGTCACTGCACTGAAATGAGAGTAGTGCAAACCCACTAGCTTTTTTTAAAACTTTTACTGTCATCAACAGCTATTAGTAAATAGTAACTTTATCTTATGTAGCTGTACCTTTGTGCTATGGATGGGATACTCATTCTAAGATACTCAGCAATGCTCAAGAGAGCAAGGACTAAACAGTACCCTTCCAAAAAGGGAGTCTGGTTCAAGGAAGTAAGAAACAGGTAAGTTCTGTAAGCAAATCTGACTGCAGTGAAGTTAATATGCTGAGAGGGGGCACAGAGATAGATTAAATGGAGGGAGTAAGGCGTGCAGGTGACAGCAAGCTTGCTTGTGCTGTTGACCTTTCAGATTAAGTATTAAATAAAACCAACTCTCAGACAAGAACTTTCAACATTAACATTCCTTGGGTGTGCAAAGAATCAAAATCCTGGGCAGCAAGGCTTAAGAAGATTAGCATATGGTCTTTCAGGGTTCATTAGGTCCTTTCAACCTGCAAAGTCTCCCCCACAATTTAAAACTGAGCTGCCTCAAACTCAGCACCACCCTTCACCAAAAACACATCTCTTCCTTGAAGCAGTCTGCCAGTGCTAAGAAATCCCACAGCTCCACTAGCAAGCACCAACCAAAACAGCTGATGCAGCCATAAAGCTCACCACAAGAACGCAACAACACATGCCACCGCATATCTAGCCATCACCCAGCTCTGAGAAGCGGAAGAGTGCAGTCCACAAGACAGGAAGATAGTAGCACACAGTACCACAGAGGTGGTATCTAGAAGCCCAGTGAAACACTGCACGTACATAGGCATTTCCTGAAACTCCATTACAACTTCAGCTTCAAGTAGCAACCACAATGGAAACACCAGAAAACAAAGCAGCCAGAGCATCCATAAGGACCAAGACTAGCATTACTACTCTCCCACTATTAGGAACAATGCAACAAAGTGCTGCTCATGAGGACAAGCTCTCCAAGGAAGAGGAGTTTTCCAAAGCCACCTTACACCAACTGGAATACACAATTGTTCTTTTTCAGGATTAGAAGAACCCAAAACTCAAATAACCACATCCAGAGGATCTTTAGCTGGAAGAAACAAAAAGCAGACTCCACATGACTCAGAGAAGGATGACAAATTACAAAGTCATCTATGCTCTTGGGAATCAATGCATCTAGTGAAAAAAATTGTGGTGTAGTTATGACCCAGGAGAAACAGCTATACAAGAATAGTGACTTCACAATGAAAGAATCTGGCATCAGAAATCCTATGTAAACTAGTTGCTTCCAACATCCTAAGCGTAGATCTTGTTTCTACCTGATGTTTCAATCCCACAAGAATTGGAAACTCTTTCCCAGAAGCTTTCCCATACACTGAGTTCTGACACATGTATTCCCTAAAGCTCTTCAAAAAGAAAATGTCTCATTCTAGGAAAGGGAAACATTTGATGACAACCTGTAATTTAACCCACTCTGAGAAACATGAAAATTAGCTTAAAAGATGCATGAACACAAGCAATGTAATAGGAGGTGAGAGTCACTTTGGAACAGCTGGAAAAGATAATATCTTGAAGTCTTCATGATTTTTAAAATATTTGCTGAGTAATATGTTAATAGTTCTTGAGACAAACAGTAAACAATGTGTTGAGACATCCAATTTTATTTTACTCATAAGGCTGTTCATTAGCTCAATGCTGGTTTTGGCAAATATCCGATGAATACATGAGTTCTTTGAACAGTCTACAAAAATCCCCATTCCCCTCTTAGCCCTACATTGGCCTCAGTAGCTCTCACCCCACATTCTGCCCCCCCCCCGCAACTTCCAGCTCTCTGTCCTCCTTTCCTCCACAAAACCTCTTCTTCCATACAACCCATTTCCTCACAAGGATTTTCACTGCCTTCCTGCCCTCCCAGAGGCCTCACTGCTGCTAGCACCTGTGTGCTTCTGCAAAGGAACACCTTGTCTCAGCTGAGCAAGACTCACTCTGCAACGTTTCCACACCACCTTCCTTTACACAGCTGGTTTTCAGTTCACCCACAACAGGCTGCACTCACCACTCTACGTTAAGGAAGAGCAAAAATATCGCTATGCAAACACGCGATATAGCTGCTAACCCGCAGAAAGTGAATCTTTGGCATCCTTCCCAAGACAGCACGGCACTTCAGTACGATGGCAGCAGCCAGTCACCGTTATTACTCGCACAGCCCTGAGTAATGCAGACGAACAGCCAAACGCGGGTCACTCGGGAACTCGTTTCGCGTCTCCCAGGCAAACGGTCACTAACCCGTCCCTCCCTACAAGCATTTTATTTCCCTGCCGGAAACCCCGCACACGAGGCACACCGGGTCCCACTCTGCGACTCGGGAGCGGGAACACCGAACACAGACGGAGACCCGCGAGCCCCCAGCCACGGCCCTGCCCCTCCAGGCAAGCCCGAGGCCGCTTCACGCCGGCATATCACGCACGCACCGCTGGAGCCAAAGGGGCTGGCGCACGGCCGGGGCGCGAAGCAGACCCCCCAGCTCTGCCTACGGTGAGCGCCAGCATGGGAGGCTCCGGCTTTCCCCCAGCCAGAGGCAGCTTCTTCGAGCTCTGCCCGGGGCCAACGGCCAGCCACCATCCCTGTCCCACCCGGTTCCCCACCATCCCTCAGTGCCGGCACTGACAGCAGCCGCCGCCGCCGCCCCCGAGCCGAGACCCCGCAACCCCATCCCACCGCTCACCCAGAAGGGCTCGTAGGCGTCCACACTGCAGAAGCTCTCGATCCCCATGGGGCGCGGAGAAGCGACCGCAGGCTCCCGCGGCAGCGCGGCGCTTCCCCCTCCTCGCTTCTCCGTGCCCGGGCGGAGACGGGCCGGCACCACCAACACAGCGCTCTGATTGGCTCCGCGGTCACGGCGATGCAGAGCCACGGCGCCGCCACCGCCCGCGCTGCGCAGCCCCGCCTCGGCGGGGGCGGGGGGAAGCGGCTCGGAGCTGTGCACCCCAGCCCAGCCCGGCGGCGGCGTGCCGTGGGGCGCGCATCGTCTGCGCACCCGCGGTGGTCCGTGCCCCAACCCGGGGCGAGGACGGGTCCCGAGGCTGGGAGCTCGGCCGAAGCCCAACACGTATTCGGCTCAGGACACCCCGCGCCGCAGCCAGCCTCGCCGGGGCGGAAGCATTGCCCCCCTTGTTGCACCCCCGCCTCGCCTCCCTCCAGCAGCCTTCCGGATCGCGCACCTCCCACCCGCCCCGGCGGTCGCGGCTGCCCGCAGGCACCACTGCGCCCCCTTCTCCGGGCACCAGATACATGGACCCCACACATACCCCATGGAAAAGCACTGCGAGCCAGAGCCTTCCTCAGGGAAGGACACAGTGAAAGCCCTCACTGACCTTCAAAATACTTTACGTCTCAACGTGAAGCAGTTAAACTGGTTTCAAAGCCCTGAACTACTTCGAGTTGACTAGCATGAACTGAACCTAAACGGCTTCATCCACAACCAACTTTGCACCAAACTATATACTGCTTCAAATAACTGCACAGCCCCCAAGGCTGTGTTTGGCTCTGTCTCACGGTGCACTCTTCACATCCAATTTAAAATGCATCGGTTAAGCCCACAGACGGCATCCATGTTCAGCTGACTATCTGACACACCAGAAAACACCAGCTGGAGCATATATGGCACATACGCCAGAATGGCGTCACACCCTGCAGGAAAGAGCAGGGTGGTTACATGCTACCCTACATAAAAACATCTGAAACCTTTAATTATATGAGCAACACAGAGAATCTCAATTTAAAGTGTTCTTTTGCATCCAGAGCAATTATGGTAACGGACAAACTTGTCAGAAGAGACAAAGCTGTCAGGAGAGAGACAGGTCTTGTTTGTCTAATGTGTAACTAAAATGCAAGAATCATATACAAAGATAATATCACAGGTTGCTGCTTTACTGGCCTGCATGCCTTCACTGTAGTTTTGGAGCTGTGCTGGTGGCTGGCTGTGGTCATGCTGTTCATTCAACTGCAGCAATACTGATCTGTGCCCCTGGATCTCTCATTTCCAGGGTGTCAGGTTGAGGAGCAGCAGCAATGTTCAGCCTCCACCAAGGCCCTGTATGCCTTGATGAGCTGAGCAGAATCATCACAGAAAGATCAAACCAGATTCAGTGTTTGAAGTGAAGAAGCTCGTATCAGTTTAACCCATACCTTAGTTCATACCGCGTTAAAATCTTTATGGTACTGTAAGAGAACAGCTAAATGTTGACATCTGATTCCCCTTACCTTTATTAAGAATATTTGTCCTGGTTTGTGCATTCATCTTTAAATTCATCTTAAAATCATAGTAAATACCTTGGGTTGCTTTTTGATGTCTCAATGCTATCACACCTGTTGTAAAAGTTACATCGCAGCCTCCCACATGTGTTACCCTACTGCCCCTTGGCTATAAGGAATACTTTTTTATCCTGGCTACTCTGCATCACATATGAATAATAGTAACTCTGACAAATAATACAAGCTACCCCACCATTGCTTGTATTATTTAGTAGCCCTGTAGGAAGAGCTTCTCCTTTTTAATAGCATTATTAATACACAGTAAACCAGAAAAAAAAATGCAGCCTCTAAGAGCTTACACTTCTACACGTACTCTGTGTGCAACAACAGAATATACACTTACAGCTGAAATGATACAGCAGAAAAATTAATACAGGTTGGAAAACAGCAACAACAGCTAGAAGTTAGGAGTAATAGAACAGTGACCTACAACAACATGGAGAACTTTGGAAGGATACAGACAAAAATGCTTTGACTGTGAAAACTTGTTGCATGTCAGGTAAGCAGTCCTTCATCACCAGTTGCACTGGGGAGCTGGGCAGCAGACTTGGGAAAGGCAGAGGCACGTACTGCTGCTGACTCACTGCAAGTTCATGCTGTGTTAAAGAACAGATTAACTTCACCATTCCTTCTAAAGGCTTTTTTCATTAATTTTATTTATTGTCCCCTCTTAGATTCCTTGGAAGCTCATAACATAAATATTTGCTTTGAGAGGAAATGTAAAAAACCCCAACCAAATAAAAATAAATCCCAACAAACAAACCCCACCCCACAGTTCAAGGCTTAAGTGGTTTACTGCTTAAGACTCACATTTTCCTTCAAGCCCAAGCAGGCTGCTCCAACTAGACCATGACAAACCCCGTTTGTTCATCCACATTGTCTGCATTTCCTTTGGGAAACTCTTCATACTTCCACAAATAAACACTGTCGACTCACCCCGGCAACGTGAAGCACATGCATGCCTCCAGTCACACCGGGGATTCTCACACACTTGCGAAACACGAGTATTCAGTTACATTTTGGCAGGTTTTTTTAATTAAAAACTCCTCTTTGGTGACTCCTTTTAATTAGAAGTTCATCTTTCAGAGACCCGATGCAAAACTCCTCTGCCATACATCAGGGAGAAACACACACTCATTCTCCAGATTTCACTTTTGTCCTTTCTCATTCCTTTTTAGTGGTTTGTTGCGTTTTACTTTGTTTTCCTCCAAATAAAGCACATTGACGCCTGTGATTATAGAGAGGAAAAAGTACCACAACCCTCAAAACACCGCCCGCTCCCCCCTCCCCGGCTGACAGGACTGAACCGCAGGCAGGACACCGAACGATAACTCCACCTACAGCGCACAGGCACTCATTATTTTATCCCGGGTTGCCCCTGCCCAGCGGACATCCCGGCAGCACAGGGGCGCTCCCTCACGCAGGCAGCCCCAGACAGAGGGGAACCCTTCCGGGCCACCGGCCCTTCAGGCTAAGAGCGCCCACTCCGCCCATTCCCACCTCCCAGCACCGCGCCTGCGCAGGGACAGCGTGTCGAGTCCGAGCTCTTTCGTCTGGGTGCTGCTTGCGGCTGTTGAGAGATGGCGTCCGTGGCGCAGCTCAAAGCAGGTAGTGAGGTGGGGGTGTTGGAGAGGTGGGGAGGCCTGGCTGTGGTGGAAGCACCTCAGGACAACGAAGGGATGGACGGCCGGGTTGGTATTGTATACCCGGGCGCGTAGCGTAGTCACCCCCGGGCACTAACGGGTGCCGTCGTCTCCTCACAGCGCCCGTTGTGAAGCCGCAGAAGAAACGTCCCTGAGCCTTCACACAAATACTCTGCTCTTAGCGTTGATCTTGGTTTGGTTTTCACTCGTTGCAAGCATCTTGATCCAGTTACATCCCACTTTTGAAATTAGTAAAACGTATGTTTACGACTAAAAAAAAAGATATAATTGTGGCTTCTTTGAAGGCTCAGTAGTTATATATAACGTTCCTACTGTTGTTACTTACTGGCATATGCACAGGTGCAGATATCTTTCTTTCACTGTGAATATGTTGAAATTATGTTTATATTGTAGGTTATAAGAATGCTGCTTGAATACATTTGGCTTTATATTAACGATCTTTTTATGGTAATAGCTTTAAAGGAAACACTGGAAAGAAAAGGTGCGCTTGGACAAATAAAAGCAAGGATCAGAACTGAAGTTTTTAATGCACTGGATGACCAAAATGAACAACGTCCACCGCTGACTCGTGAAAACTTTTTAATCAACGAACTAATTCGTGAATACCTGAAATATAACAAGTATAATAATGCAGCACATGTTTTAACTGCAGGTATTGGGTCTGAATTTTTGTTGTAATTGGTGTATTAACAGACATCTGCTGTTTGCCTGAATAATTCCACTGGCATTATGTGTGGGAATCGCCGGGAGACGAGCTCATCAGATGATGACCAACAAGTCTCGTTTATTGCTAAGCAGATGGATACTTATATACCTTGCTTGCATGTTTATAGTTTGGTTACAGAGAGATCATTGGCTTACAGCTTTTACATGTTACAAGATCATTGGTTTGTAGCTTCTACATTTTTTGCAGCTACACCGTGCACCCCCCCACCATCCTCCTTCTCATGCACTTATCACTTAGTGGCCTTGGCTGTGATTGGTCATAGTATGTTGCTGTTTGCCGGTGTCCTTCATTTCCTCATTATCTGGCCTGAGAGGTTTGCACCATGTTCTACACAGATGTCTTGTTTCAGCTCGTTGATGGGAATGTGACCTTTTGACCTTTTTCGACAAGCCAATCCTCCACAATTATGGAATTCATAAGCGGGACCAAGCTGCAGAGTCTTGTCTTCTCTTCAAAATAAGATAAAAATTCTCTCTCCACAGTTTTACTCGCAGCATTAAGCAAAGTTATACCTTTTTTTTTTTTTCAAGAACACTCTTTGCCCCTTTTTTTTGAGGTAAATGCTTTGACAAAGTAGTTGTTGCAAGAACAAAAAAACCTGCTATCAGCCTCTGAAATCAAAATGCCTTTCTTGAAATCTCTGCATTTGTCTTGGAAAATCATATGTCACATTCTTATCTCATTGGGATGTTATTAAAAAAACCCAAAACAATAGCCTACAGATGAACAAAATATATTTGAGGAAAAAATTAAAATGTACATAAAGTAGGTGAGAGTCTGAATTTTAGCAATTCTGGCAATTCATGCATAAAGAATGTATCAGAAGCTTTATTAGATGTCCTCAGCTTAAATAACAAAAAAGAGTGCAAAGAAGATAGATTGATTTTTTTATTTTTTTTCCCCCACAACTGCAGTTAAGCACTATTGCTGCTGGCTGTGCTAAAATACCTGTATTTAAGAGCTGTTTACGATATTGAAAGAGGAGCTGTAATTTACGTGGTACAGAACTTACTTACCTTTGTAGGTATTGCTAACTGTATTAGAAATTTGAAGTTCTGCAGTTGTGCTTAGATACAGTAATTACTACTATTTAATGATTTGATATATTTCAGTCCCCCTTGAGGGAATGGAGGCAGTCTGTACAGTAGTTAACGTATAGAATCTGTTTTGTACCAGTACTTCTTTAGAGAGAGTTGTTTGCCTGATTATAGTGTAATCCTTAAGCCTTCTTTAATAATTTTCTTAGATTTCTTTAGAGTGAAGATAAAAATCTTAATACGTCATGTGAATTATGTGAGTATGAAGCACTAATGTTTAAGTGAGTTCCCTGGAATTATGATATACTGTTAGATATCAATAGTCTAAAAGGGAGGTGTGTGTTCTTATTCTCTTTTGAAATCTGTTAATTGATGATGTTTTTCTTACCAGTCTTAATAATTTTTCCAGAGTCTGGCCAGCCTGAGGTGTCCTTGGATAGACAGTTTCTTGTCGAAGAGCTGAACATTGTCGAAGGCACAAATGGAAAATCAGTGTAAGGAGTGATTTTGAAATGCGTAGTGTATTCTGGTTTGCATATATTTTTCTCTTTATGGTTATTATAAATCACGTATAACTGATCTCACCAATTCAGATGTGACTAGATCGCATCCGTCCTTTAACATGCTGGATTAAATTTCAAAATGTCAAACACAGGGCCATTTTCAGACATGCTCCAGACTAACATTTAACTCTGCTAACTCTATAGCCTTTTCCAGATAGTCTACTTGCATGCCTAAACACAAGTCTCTTATCAGTACAGTTTCCCCGACAGTCAGAAGTAGAAAACAGATATACTCTTTGCAAATCAGTGGATTGCTTTGTAGAGCAATAAAAAGATTATTGTAGTCTTAGATTAGATACAAATTTATAGTGCTTCAGTGCAACTTCGTTAATGAACTAGGGTACTGAAGCAGCTTTAAACACACTCAGTGTTCTCTGTAGCTTGTGCTGTCAGAATCTGTCAGGTGCTAAGGAAGAATCAAGTTCGGTTTGTGCAGTGATGGACTGTGCCTGGCAAAGTCTGATCCTTCATACTACACAACTGAGAATGTGGATCTGTGTTTTTATGCTAGGCAGGCTCGGATTCTTCACCTACAGGGGATGTGGAGTTCAGCTGAGAGTGTCTCTTAGGGCAAGCTTTTTAAGAGCGTGCTGATATTCATGGGGGGCTTAGGTCTGTGCTGATTTATATAATGATACTTAGCATAATGACATATATATGTACGCATATATATACATACGTAAAGACATCCATACATATTCTAGAAGTAAACATGAAGGTCTAAGAAGTCTGAGGAAAGGGTGTATTTTTGATGCTCATTATTTCATAGACTCATTTTGTCTTTTCTGTCTTAAGCAGACCTCTCTTGTATGGAATGCTCTCTCATTTCTTACGTGATGGTAAAGAAGAAGGTAACCAGAATACCCCCACAAGAATGACTTTGCTGAGTTATCCAAAGCACAACTTTAGCAAACCACCTACTGAGAGAAATTAAAGGTGGGTGTTCTGTCATTTTTGCTAGTTTTATTTGTGACTTGGACTGTTAGAGAACTCATTTAAACTGAACAGCAGTGCTGTTCTGATTTTTAGATGGTAGAATACCTGTCATAACCTGTATGTTTTTACAAACAAGGTTTACTGCTCTGCCATTGCATAAAGACCAGAAAATACTAATATTCCAGTTCTCAGGATCAGAAAGGTCATCCACCAGGTTGCTTTACCATTTCCCTAGAAGTTAAACTGGCCAAATTGTACTCCCTTACAGTATTACATATCTGCAGTGGGTCAGCTAGAGACTGTCTTACTACACTGGGAATTTAATACAAGAATTTCATCTCAGTTCTCAGCAAAATACATTAAACAGTGGGTGTATCTGTTTTTTATCTTCTCTAGATTAACTAATTTCTGTATGAAGTTCTTAAACTTCAGCTGTCAGTTCTGTATATGGGCATAAACCTTTGCTGAGGACATAATTCACATCCCTTTGACTGCAGAAGCTTAAGCTCCAAGTTCATTGCTCTATGGCAGAGCACTGCTAAATCTTAATTTTCCTTTTCTGGTCTGTGTTTTGATTGGTTACAGTTAGTAATGCCTAAGCTACAGAATGAAAGGGATCATTGGTCCAGGTTTTTCCTTCCAAGAGTCTGCTTGGCCTGTCACTTTTTAATGTGAGAATTTAGTACTGTTGCCTTAGTACTATTAACTATTTGTTTTGTATCCAAAAATTTGAAAAGTACGAGGCCTGAGGTATTACTGACATCTAAAAAGCGTAAGAGAAATACTAAGCACCTTTTCTTAACCAGTTAATTAATTGAGACAATGTTGTTTCCTTCCTGCCAGAAGGGGGTCTGAAGAAAGGGAAATTCAATACCAAAACTGTGATGAATTATCTCTTTGTTAGAAATAATTATTTGTATCAGAAATTTCTAAATTATTTTGGTTTTTAAACAGTGTATAGAAGAGCTGTTTCTAAAGTATACCTTTGTACCTCAGTTCTGAAACTGACTCTCTGCAGGGTCACCTTCCCCTGTTGACTCCAATATAATTTCATGTGGGGTTTAGTTCAGAGTTAGTTACAAAACTTAGTATTAATCGTAAGACCTAACAGCATATTGTTTTTTGAACTAAACAGCAGCTTTAAAGCTTTTAACCTTTAAGTAACTGTAGTCTGAAAACTCCTTTCTGCATGTGTTTGTGGAATATGTCAGCAGAGACCTAAAGGCAGTGGGTTTAAAATATTAAATATCTATATATTTTAATTAGGCTGCATATTCAGGTAATCTATCCATTCATAAACTTAACCCACCAAGTCTCATATATAACACCAACTTGCTTTAGATATTAGAAGTTGTTTGCTTATGTAGTTGAATGAATATTCCAACAGACCAGGGATCCTGATAAAACACATGGACTCTGGTGTTTCTGTTACTTCATTCACTGTAGCCAGGTTGGAAGTTGTCTGGAATCTAACCATTAGTGATGCAAAGCTCTTACCTCATACTGTTGCATGGAAACATTTTTTTTGTAAAGTCGCCAGTTTCCCATGATGATATTCTGTATCAAAGTTGATAATAATAGAAAATAACACACCTTTAAATATCCAGCTGCATGACAGCATGTGTGTTTCATTTCCAGATAGAATTCCAGAGCCAGGAAGGACAGCTGGCACAAGCATTGAAGAGCCTGTTGTTACACGAAGTATGAAGTGATATCTTTCGTATACTAATTTCTCATGTGAAGTCCTGTTAAGAGTTAATTTAGGAAATTCCTCTTCGCATACTTTTTACCAGTCTGTCCACTGGGACCACTTCAGCTTGTTAGATCTACCAATGAGACAGGATGACTGGATCATACATACTGTCAATTAAAAAAATGCTAGCACAGGCTCTTTCTCCAGTGCTCATAGAAGCAAAACTGTATAAGAAGTTAGTGATGCCTGTCTCTAGAATTTAGTCTAACAATATACTTTATAAAAATAGGTTTGCCTTATAAAAATGTATGAGATAACTTACCACTTCTGCACTTTGCTTGTGTGTTTGTGTTTCTGAATAAAATCTTTCTGTTGAGTGGAATTCAGTGTGGAATTTTTAAAGTGTTCAACCTAAATATTTTAAACACTCTTTCAACAGAGGAAACTGCTACTTTCAGGTAAGTATGGGAAAAAAAAATAAGTTGAATAGAAAATTAAAGTGCTTGTCCCGAGTTTAGCAGTAGCAGTATATTTTTCTCCTTAGTAGCTGGTGCAGCACTGTGTTTTGACTTTCAGCCTGAGAACATTGCTGATAACACAAATGTTTTAGTCTGACCAAGGAATTTCTGAGCCTCATGGTCTGCCAGGGAGGAGGGAAAGCTGGGAGGAAGCAGAGACAGGACACCCGACCCAAACTAGCCAAAGAGGTATTCCATACCACAGCATGTCATGCCCAGGATGTAACGGAGAGTGACCCGGAAGGGCAAAATGACTGCAGGGTTGGACGAGGTATCGGTCGGTCCTTGGTTGGGTGGGGTGGGGCGAGTTTTGGGTTGGCTGGTGGTGAGGTGTTGTATTCTCTTCCCTTGTTATTTGCCTTATCATTATTGGTGGTAGCAGTAGTGATTTGTGTTATACCTTAGTTACTAAGTTGTTCTTATCTCAACTTGTGGGAGTTGCATTCTTTTCGATTCCCCTCTCCGTCCCTCTGGGAGTAGGGGGAGGGCAAGAAGGGGGGAGTGAGACAGTGACTGCGTGATTTATGGCTGACTATTGTTTAAACCACGACAGTGCTTTAGAGGAATAGATGGTTTTAGTTCTCTGGAAATGCACACTATATTTATCTTCATGCCAACAAACACATGAGGGTAAGTCTTTCCATCTGGAGTTGCTATAAGCTGTGTAACACTTACACAAGGAAGGGGAGAAACTTGGTTTTTCCCCAAAAGACATGAAACTCAGTCAGGCAAAGCTAAAAAAAAAGGTGATAACAGATTACTGAACCCCAGAACTTTTTTTAGCTGAGGTGTTTACATGTTTTGAAGTGGGAATTTATTTTAAAAGCCAAACTTACAGGGGTATGTCAGAAATAACAGGTTAGCTACTTATTTTAACAAAATGTATAGATTTTAATGTGTCAAATGATAGAGGAATTTTGTGTAAATATATTTTAGGGTTACATTCTTAAAAATCTTAACAGACAAATGGTACAGTAAGTGGGAAATAAAGAGGACATGCAGTTTGTGAGTTTAAGTGAAAGGACCCCAGGTTGTATACACCTCAGAGTTTTGCTTTTGTCTTGATCTGACCCAGTTGGTATTACAGGGGTTTTTTTATTTGTTAAGCAGCCTAGCCTCTACTCTGATGTGAAACTGCAGACAAGAGCTATATGTCAAAAAGAAAAGCTGCATTTATCCACTTGAAGCCTCAGTAGTGAGCTCACCCTCACTGTGTGACTGATAGTACTGCTAGCTCCCCATTTCCTGATTCATAAGTATCTCAGGCCTGTTGCCAGGAGGGGAGGACATGTTTGCAAATCCACCTCAGCCAGATCCATCTTTTAAGTCTTGTGGCTTTCTGTAAATTAGAATTGACCACTTGGTCAGACAAGCAAATTTGTCTCTATGCCCTCAGTGTTTGCTCTGTGCAAACGTGTTCGCATCATCGTCAGGTTCAACCACTTGGCTGAAGAGCCATCCACGTAGGAACTACCACTGTGGGACTCCGCCTCATTACTCAGTCTTTCCTACCACATCAGTGCTAGTATTCACCACTGATCTCTCAGGTTCTCTATCTATAAATACAGTGGAAGAATGGTCTTCTAAGGTGTTATTTGTGAATTACCTTCATTTTTAAATGTGCTAAAAGTGCCTCTATGAAAAGTTGCAAAAGTGAGCTTTGTAACAATGCAGATATGATTCCCTGGCCACAGAAATCCCTGAATTTTTAGCTTTGCTTTTCCAAAGGTTAACTGCTAGATCCCTATTTCTCCATAAACCAGTGGATCAAATTGTTGTATATCGGAATTGTCTTTTCAAGGGCAAGGAGAAAAGCTCTGGGAAGCACAGAAGCTCTAGCGTTCTATAATGCAAATCCTCCAGTGTAACCCAAGCCATTGCATCTGCTTTCTGTCTTGCCACTGCAGATCATACAGAAGCTGACCAGGTGTCATGGAGCTCCCTGGGAAATGGATTTTTCATGGTAGAAGTTAATTAATTTTTGTTCTGGCTGAAGAAGGCAAAGTGCTATTTGGTTCTTGCCCTTTCCCAAGCACACAGCTCAGCAGACTTAGAGGCTCATGGTCTCCACAGCCATGACAGCAGAGGCTGTTACAAGAGTGTCCTTACTGAGCTTTGAGGGGAAGGAGTAGCTGTAATCAGAGGAGAATTCTATTTAGGGGAATTTCAGGACTATTTTCTTAGGGGATGGTTGCTTCAGCTCCTTGTCAGGATCCTGTGCTGGGATGGTGGGTGGAAGCTGGCCTGTTTACTTTTGGTGCAACATGCTTCATCTAATTCTCTAATACCCTCAGAGCCCAGATTTGAGCATTTAGGACAATCTCTTGTTTTAAAATATAGCCATTGTACAAGCAAAATCAAACTAAAGTGTATTTCCCTAATATTTATTTGTACAACAAAGCTTTGAAATATTTCTATGAAAATATATTGTTCTAATCACATTATTAATGGTCTAACATTTATCCTGACAGTTCATGAAATGTGAGAGCATCTTTCAAGATGCAGACATGTAGGACATCCTATTAATGTCAGCCTGCCTTACTTGCTAACAGATGAATTCCAAGGCCTTTGCGATATTTGCGCTTCTCAAAAAGTAATTCCTTAAAAGTTGAAGCTAAGTGAGATCAGTATTTAGATGAAAATAATTCACAATCCTAGAGTCACAGGTTCAGGTTTTAGACAAAATTGCCACGTAGGTGAGCATGCACAAAAATTGTTTTCTCCTATAATTAAAGAAACTCCATCTAGCTTCATTACCAACTGTGATGTCTTGCATCAACTGCCCTTCTACTGTCATCAGAAAGTTAAAGGAAAAAAGAAAATATATATAAGCATGTAGAAGTTTGGGGACTTTGATGAGCAAAATGCATTTCTAAGGGCTTTTTTGAGATGGAACACTAGCTCAGACTGTTACAAAAGGAACTACATTAAAAAAGGCTGTTCGTTGTCCAAGCATGGTATCACAAGTGAAGGTGACAAGGAGCCAGTGAAGTTTGGTGTGGGTATCAGAGCTGGAAAGCGATTTGGAGGCGCTTACAAGATTAAAAACAAATTCTTTAAAACCAAATTTCTGCTCTCCCCTAGAACTAGAGGAAACTGTCTATGGACTCCAGAGGTATTAGTTTCTGTCATGCACAAGGGAAATTTTTGTCTAAGCTTTATCAACATGCTCCAGGGACTCAGTTACGCTTTCCTTCCTGAGCACCCTTTGTATCAAGCTGAATCTCGGCGTCAGTTGATCAGTTTTCCGGAGGAGTGATTATCACTGGATGATTAGGAAAAAAAACCACCCCAAATATTTGTTCATACTTGCAAAGACACCCTTTCAGTAGCAGCTGGTGTCCAACTGATTCAGAACTGAACTGTGTGCTTTGCATACTTCACTTGACCTGCAGCCAGCATTAACCACAAAGCTGAACATTAAATGATGGTGAGTATTTTACCTCATTAGAGTACTCTCATAATGAATTGTTCTAGTTTGGACACAGACTGCCCCTCCTGTTGCAAGAGAGCAGCTTAACACAGTTAGTAACCCACCAATATGCTTGTCAGTTCCAATTACATTTGTCAGCTTAGAGAAACTTGGTTGGTAAACTTAGGTAAAAACATTAAAAAAATTCTTACCTGACACACACCGTTTAACAAATTAACATCTCCATCCGTGCTTTGCTTTTTTCCTTCCATTGTGTTCAGGTTACACTGTAGTAGTGCAGCTGAAAGTTAATTTCTTTCCTGATCGATTCCTCTGGGTTTTTCCCCAAGTACAGTGTTTACAGTGCAAATTCAGCAAGGAGGTATTTAAAAGCTGCTCAATATTTTTTTCTAGAAAAGTGATTAGAACAAATAAAGAAAAATCAGGATGTTTAAATAAAGCGAATTTTCTGCCACAAAGGCATTCTCCACTGGGAATCCACAGCTTTCACTGTGAAACAACTTTATTTTAAAGAAAACCCAAACCATAATTAGGGAACTCCATCTGGGCTACTATATTAGTAGATTCTTACATCAACTTCTAAGTGAAGGTTGGAGACCACTTTTACACTTAATCAGTTCCTGCCCCACATGGCTCCAGAGCGCAACCATTTCAGTCCCAGCAGTAATATTTTTTAGGCTCTCCAGTTCCATTTAATGTCACATCGTATATCACCCTCCACCGCTGCCTCTCTTAAACACACTCCTCAGGCAGCAAGCCTGCACGTGCGCATGCAGCGCCCTGCAGACCAGCCAGGATAATTTCCACTCCTTTTTAAGCTACTATAAAATGTGTCTGGTTTTGCAAAACCATTGCATGGGTTTAAAAGGAACTTCTTAGGATAACTTTGATGAATGAAAAAATGATTGTAATTTACAAAGGATCCCGTTGCATTTCATTATTTCATATTACTTATATTCCTATTTAAAAGCTAAGTTTGCAACTGAGAAACTGAAATAAAAATAAAAATAGGGTGAACTACCCTGTGAGGAGTTTCCTGCTAACAAGGGTGAGTTTCTTGGGTTTACATCCTGGCGATCATTTCCCTTGGCTTTGCTCCAGCACAGTCACACGTGCACAAGTCTGATATGACACTGCTGCCTTTCAGGCCCTGGGAGGGCTTTGCAATGTCTGCACCTCAGCGGACACTGACCCTCCATCTGGAAGGACAGACTGCAACTGCTGGGATCGTGTGACTGTGTTCAGCTAAGACCTGAACATGAGTCTGTACCTGACATTTCCGAAATGATGTAGGGAAAAACCCTGATGCTCTTCCCCTCTTTTCTTTGCCCAGATTTGTTTACCACTGGCCAAAGCTGGAGGAAGGGGCTACAGGTCCATCACACCTGCAAGTGATGGTACTTTGATGAAGCCACAGTAGAGGTTTTCAGCCCAGCCTCCCCTCAGAGTTATTTTTTTCAGGACAGAGACCAATATGAGTGTTCAAGACCAGGCTGAACAGAGCCTTGGGTGACATGGTCTACGGGGGTTGGAACTACATTATCTTAAGGTCCTTTCCAACCCTATCTATTCTATGATCCTTATCCATCTTCCTCAGGAGGGTTTATTTTCCAGAGAAGACAGGGCTATTGATGTCAAGAGAAATTATTTCATCCAGGACTGTGCTCTGATCCTTTGGGTATACACCATATTTAGTCTGCTGCAGAGAGAGGGTTGTTTCGGTATTTTGTATTTGGCATGTTGATGGGAGTTCCTAGAGGATCCTAGCTTTCCCTTTTTGGGATGTCTCCATCCACAGGTCCTACTGCACAAGGCTGTTGGCTACCAGTACAGGAAGGAGGGGGGACAGATACAGACTGAAGGTTTGGGGGTGTGAGGAGGGTTTGACAAGGACCAGATCACTCCCTAACCCTTGCAGGGCTGGCTCCCAGCACCCTGTCCTCCTCTCCCCCCCAGCTCACAGTGCCTGCTGCCTGTTCTTTCCACTGTATCCTGGGGACTGTTCCCCTCAACTATTTATTACTTCTCTTCTTCCTTTTATGGACAGAGGGAGGTATTTCTTATATATGATAAAGTATTTACAGACCTTTCTCAAGAGATGAGCTCTGCATTGGATTGCAAAAGAAACTGGAAAATCCTCCTGGGGAGCTGGGAAACAACCCTCTTGTTCCCCAGGGGCAAAGGAAGCTTAAACCAGCCCTAGGCTCCAGATGTCACATAAACACACGGAGACCCAGGGCAACCTCCACCCACACATCCCTGCTACATTGGGAATAACCCTCCTCTCCCAAGCATCCTCTGAACTCAGGGATTAACCTTAGCTCCAAGAAAGCACATTGTCATGAGTGGGAAACCTGTAGTATGCAGGATCATGACCTACCCTTTGTCTTTCTAGGCAGGAGGCCACCAGGGTGAGGATGCTGCCAAGGCAGGAAGGAGTTAAAGGTCCATTGGCTCAGCTGAATAGCTTCACCCTAGGAAAAAGCAAAACCTCTAAACTTGTGAGTTAGGGGCACCCTTTTCATGCCTTCCCAAAAGCCAGAGCCAGCCTGCTTCCCTAAAGAGTGGCTTGGGGCAGGGCCAGCAGCCCAGGGTTAGGCCCTGCTGGGAATGAGGTACTTGGCTCAGGCTGCCTTTTTTAACCCAGGTACCAAGAGGATTTTCCAGCAGGACATGGTTTCCAGGGCCCCTCCCCATTGACAAGATTCTCCTCCTCTATATAGGGAGGCTGCAGAGGCAGTGAGGACTTGGACTGTCCCGGCTGGTGGCTGTACAGGTTCCCGACTCTCCAATTCACTCTCTGCTCCCCTAATTGGAAGCCTGTAAGTACTGCAGGGGTCAGAAATCCCTGCTGGGGATGGGGCTGGGGGCTTAATGCGCACTTTAGCAAGCTGATTATTATGCTACTTTGAAAATAGATTCAGTGAATTAATGTGCAAATAGCATAGAAATTGAAAATCGGAACAGACCTATCAGACATGCTCAAATGGTTTATCCTGACTTGTGTATTTCTGATGGGTTCTGTTTAAAATGCATTAGGGACCATGCACGTTTGAAAGCATGCACAGATGTCCTAGCCTTAGTCACTTCGAACACTGCTGTTGCTGAATCGAGCCTTAAAGGCATTGGCTGCAGAGAGCAAGCTGTGCTCCAAGGCAGTAGCAGCACAGCCTGCAAGCTGCTGTGCACTGCTGGATGGAGCAGGTATCCTCTGCAATTAATCATCACACGTGCATTTGGTAATGAAGAAACCTGGTAGCCTGAGCTGCTGATCTTGAAGTATTTCTACATTTCAGTCCTTAGGAGGGAACTTAGTGCACTTCCCATGCTGTTTAAAGAAAGTATAATGAAATAAAATAATTTGTTTGTCCCTTACTTGTTCTTTAAACAGGGAAAAAATGCTTAAAAATGAAAAGAAGAAATGGAAACATTTTTATAAAAATGCCTTAGGATTACATATGTATGTTTTTAATATGCTGGGAATAAAGCTTAAGCAAAGCTAATCTGTTAATTCATTGAACTACGCTAATTCGAGTTATTTCAAATGTGACATGCATGTTGTTTTTAAAGGGAAAATAAAGCAAAAAACTTCTAACAAAATACTGTAAGTTGAGAGTACAGTAGATGGCAGCATAGAAAGCAGCTTCAGTATCATCCTAGACCTTCGCTTGCTTCTTTTGCACACACAAATATGTGTTTGTGTGTGTATGTGTGCATGCACACCTATGTAAATGCTGATATGCATGGGAGAGGCATGTGTGTGCATAAGTAAGAAGCAACCCGAGAAATTTTAAATACAAGGGAAATGAGAAGGGTTGTCATTATTATCTAACACATACATCTCAGTAAAACCTTTTCTAAAGTACACTAACTTAAAAACAAGCCTACCTTCTCTTTCACTCAAAGCTTTACCCTGCCAGGCAGCCTGCAACAAGACTCTCTGGATGGACCGATGCACTGAACTCCTAAAGTTCATGGGTCCCTCAAGTCACCAACTCAGAGGCTGAAACGATGAACCCCAGAGAGCAAAGCACTTGATTAAGTAGTCACTTCAGCCCATGGTACTGCTCCGGCTGTATTTGCTCAGATGTAAACAATGATTTTTATTATCTCGTTTGCCATTGACACACCAGTCCCTACAAGGTATTTGTTTTGAATGTGTTATCATTACATTTTTGTGGAACAGCAAGTATTGAGAAGAACATCACCATATATGGTAGCATGCATGGATGTATGCGGAGGATCCCAGCTCTTTATAATTCACTGGGACTTATTAGTTGCAAATCAGTTGGCTTTTCTTTCAAGTATGTTAATTTTAGAAGAAGCCAAGAGCCAGAGATAACTTTCAAACTCGTGCAAAGTCCAGTCAAAATATGGAATATTTATGAATTCTAATGAACATGCAGATTCTGATTTACTTAATAGAGTAACATTTGGGGGTACTTGAAATAGCTGGCATTTTCCAGATAGACCCCTTTTATCTCCATGTGGTGCAATTCAAGTATTTTTTTCCTTCTTTTCTAATTTTTGCAGTTAATAACACAGGTAACAACCCTGGCAAATCTCTTTGGAGTATTAAAAGGGCTACCAAGAGTTCAGTCAGAGTTATGTAGTAACCTGCATTAACAGAGACCTCATAGGAGACTGAGGCACTTGCAGGCAATTTGATTAAAGTACATGGAAAATGCATCAAGAAAAAGCCAACCAAACAGAAAACAAATCCCAGCCCTGTGAAATTACTGAAAATGTTCTTTCTTAAAATACAGACTTGCCCTCTTCCATGGTTGAACAACCATAAACTAGTCCTGTTGATACCTCCACAGTCAGACAAACACATCAGTGATGAAAGTAAGCATTTGAGGGGTGGTCCTGGTGACTGGAGGGAGAGGTGAAAGGCCAAAAGGGATTGATAGCAGTGCTCATAACAAAGCTAACTGTGCTTGGAACCAGTTTCCAAAAGATCACAAGATTAGGGTTCACCTATAGATTTTCTTTCTTTTCAAGCAGTGCTCAGTTTGGTAATTCTGTTAAGTACTGGGAAAGTAAAAGATGAGCAACCTAGAAAGGACATAGTCAAGAAGTGCAGTTTGAGTCAAGCAGCAGGTTACTGCTTCATGCTTCCATCAGAAACCACTTAGGAGAGCGGGACTTGGTTTCTGAACTTAATTCACATACTTGGTTATATGGTCCTCTGTTCTGAGAATTATTCCCTGTAGGGCTGTGATAAGCTTTTATACTGCACATCCTCTCCATCCTGCAGAGGAAGGCAGAAGTATCCTTTATTGTCTGCTTTGAAGATAAGCAGTCCCTCTAAGCTCTGACCTAGGAGGCAATTCTGCTTGGCCAATAACCTTTTAATTAAAGTGCACGTCCTGAAGATATTTATATTTTCCCTTGAAATAATATACTCAGGATAAACTGATTGTAAAGACAACATTCAACTTCTGTCACCAACATAAGAGAAAAGACAGTGATGGTCAGCCTGATGTATCTGCAGTGGGACAGCAGAAGCAGGAATAGAAAGTAAGCTGTGGAAGTATGCGTGCCCATGTATATGTGCACATTTGGGGTTTAGACAAGTGTGACAGATGGATCCAGTTTGGTGTAATGCGGCAAGTTTCTAAGGCAAGAAACTTCGTATCAGTAGTATTTTTATGATCACTTTTCCTCCTTTTTCCTCCTCCCTTCCTCAGGATAGCTCACCTCTGAGTACAGAAGTATTTACCCTGGTACATGATTTGAGCTATCATCTATCTAAAAGAATCACAGAATGGTTTGGGTTGGAAGGGACCTTAAAGCTCATCCAGTTCCAACCTCCCTGCACAAGCAGGGTCACCTTCCACTCTGGAACAGGTTGCTCTAAGCCCCGTCCAACCTGGCCTTAAACACTGCCAGGGATGGGGCAGCCACAGCTTCTCTGGGCACCCTGTGCCAGTGCCTCAGCACCCTCACAGTAAGGAATTTTTTCCTAATGAGATAATCTCACCTCTGTCAGTTTAAAGCCATTCCCCCTTGTCCTGTCACTACAGGCCCTCGTAAGAAGGCCCTCTCCAGATTTCTTGCAGGCCCCATTTAGGTATTTGAAGACTGCTGTAAGGTCTCCCCTGAGCCTTCTCTTCTCCAGGCTGAACAAACCCAACTCTCTCAGCTTGTCTGCATAGGAGAGGTGCCCCCTGAATGCCTTCATGGCCTCCTCTGGACTCACTTGAGCAGGTCCACAACCCTCTTGTGTTGGAAGCCTCAGAGCTGAATGGATGAGAACCTCTTACCACCTCTTGCACAGATAATACTGATCTCTGTTTCTCTTCACCAGCTCTATAGGTAAAACCCAGGAACTGGCTAAGGAGTAAATTTTGCCATCTCGGGGAATGTTCTCAATAAGCAATAATGACTCTTTCCCCTTTGCCCATCTCCTCAATATCAGTCATATGCTGAAACAGTGCAGTTCAGTCTCGATCAGAGATGGATCTAAAGGTTTATTTCCAATTTTTAGGCAGAAAGCTTCAGCAGCTCACTAGTTCAGTGCACAGCACCCCATTAAGGCAAATCTAGTTGAGTTCAGAAACCTTCCTTTATTATTAACATGCATTAATTATTTTTCATTAATCTATTAAACTAATAATATTCATTAATCCACACTTCATAACTGCATTTCCTTTTTTGCTACAGTGGTACTCAGCTGCTACTCAAACTTTATCCTCCGATTCCAGAAAATCAGTCACGAGAAGTTCCTTTTACACAAATCCACGCTTTCTCCTCATTGTGTTTCAGAGGAGTTACGAGATCCAGCTCAGACTGTCTATTCCCTGCTCCTTGGAGGGTGTCTATTCTTACCATGTTTAAACTAGGCAAACAGTGCTTAGATCTAGGAGATAAAAACCTGTATTTCCAAGCTCTGCAGTTCATGCCACCTCTTTTACCTTCCAACCTCATCTCACTCTCTGAAAGACTGAATTTAAACAATAAGGTGCAGAAAGTTTTTCATGCAGGAAGTAGGAGAACATAGCAGAATACAGACAGACCAGCTCTTCATTTCACACTGTAATCTGTGGAAGATGTTTTTGACTTAACATGTAGCAAGGAAAGGAACTTCCCCTTGGTCTCTGGGCAGCAATACAGCTAAGAACTTTTGAACTGTCCCACTGGTGATGTGCTTTGTAACAGAACAACAGTTTTACCTTCAGTTGGGTTTTTGGGTTAGATGGTGAGGGTGATTCAGCAGTTTGATTTCCACCATCATTGTTTGTGGGCAGCCTCAAAGTAGGAGGATTTGAGTGTGAAACTCAACTCTGCAGGTCAGTCTAATTTTTGGTGTTTCTGAAAGCAGTACCAAATTCCTACTGATTTGGTGTGCTGTCACTTGGCATTTAGCCATGAGCAGCATTATCCAACCTTCCTGATGCTTCAGGATGACCAGATAGCTCTCTTCTGGGCCTAGGATGGACTGAAATCCTCCTGCTCTATTGCTGCAGCTGTTTCTCCCACACTGCTGGGGCAGCAGGGTGGAGAACATGCCTTGCCCATTGCCACCACAGTGGCAGGAGAGAGGATACAGCAGGCTCCCACTTGCTGTTCTCTGAGCCCCATGCCCCTGGAGCCACAGGCCTAGTGGTGGGGCAGTGCTCCCTTCATTCCCCTGTCCGGCTGGCTTCACCCTGCAGCAGCCAGCTGGAAAGCTCAGCTGGAGAGAATACCATCTCCATTATTGGAACTGTGCAGCTCTACCAGCCCTCTTGGCAAAGAGGGAACATTTTCTGCCTTAATCCACACAGAGGTCAAATAGTTTCCTCTTGCAGCTCTCTTTCAAGAATCCTCTGGGAGCAAGTGAAGGGCTACATCCTACAGAGCTCCCTTGCAGGGACCCTATGGGGGGTGTGCACAGGCCAGCAGCAATCACAGACCCAAGCTGTTAGGCTATCCCTTATGTTCGTTCACCCATACCACCAAACACACTGTGTGCGCACAGATGATTTGAGTAAATCCTCCTGCTGGGGATTTCCAGGCAAGGCTGGTGGCTCTAGAACAAGCACATTTAGAGGAGAGACATTCTTTCTTCAGCTGGGAGAATTGCCAAGGGAGTTTGAGGAGCTGGGGCATCTAATTTCCACTGAGTTGCGGTGGGATATCGTCTAATTCTCTTAGGTGCCTCTAAAATCCTAGTTTTGTTTTTAAGCTTTATGTCACCTTCTGCACGATCCATGCTTCTCTACCAGACCCCTCACACAGTCTGCCCTTGCAAAAAAACATTAATCTGTGGGAAGGCTTCAGGGATGAATATTTGGAAACCCATCTCTGATACTCCCCAAGCACAGGGTGTCCATTTGGCTGCATACCACATAGCTTGGTCTTTACAAATACCCTTCTGCTTATGGGTTGATTGCTGACATCGTTAGCAGTCAGCTCTCCGAGCTCCCTCAAGATTCATGTTTGTTTGAATGCTGCAAATATTAATTTCATTCTCAATAAGGAAATGAAACAGCCTCTGTCTCCTAGAGATGTTTTTCTTGGGCATGCACACTTCCCCACTCCCCACTGCAACTCCTGCCCAGCTCCCTTCTTTACTCCACTGCATGCAGGTTTTCTGATCAGCACCACTCTTCTGCCCTGTAGCAAACCACAAGTAGTCCCCTTTTTATTCCTTTGCTCATTTCCAGCTGTCACCCCCCATAGGGCAGAGCAGAGCACTTACGAAAGTCCTAGCATTACCCGCACACATCTTGCAGCTACATCGTAACTCACAATGACCAGAGCAGGAGAGAAGCTGCTTCTTCCCTCTCAAACATGGTGCAAAACAGTCAGAACATTCCTGGAGCAGATACATCAGGCTGCTTTATCTAAGTGTGACTGCAAGATGCTGTTTTATGCACGTGCAACTGCATGATGCACATGCATCACCCTTCCAAATTGAGCATCATGGTTCAGAGTATCTAACAGCTGATGCAATTTCCAGGCTTGTTTTATGTCTTCTCTCTCTCATGTGGTAGATGTCCACTCTTCAGAAATTATCAGCTCCCATTATTTGAACCATGGAAAGGGGATAACTGAATTAATCCTCCTTCACCAGCAGTACTAATAGCTTTTCCCCTGTTTTTTCTTTTGACCTTTTCTTAATCTTATTTTTCTCCAAATTAAATGGTATTAAAGTGATTGGAAATAGTCCTCTGCAAGAACAGCTTATTTCTGTCTTTTCTGGAACATAGCCTGGGAACTGCTTTTCCACCAAGTATTTCATTATTACACTGGTATTTCAGTAGACATTGAATAGTATTTGGGTGATGAGAAATTTCACGTGCATCTGAATTCATTTAACTTTGTCATTGGCAAGACACGAGGATGCACAAAGCTGTTCAGCTGGTAGTCTTGGTGCAGTTCTGACAGTCTCATTCCACAGACATTAGTTAGGCCTTACTTTTCTCTCTGATCTTCAGTACAACATATAAGCCCAGGTGTCCTCATTTGATTTAGCGCCATGAAGCTTGCGATTTCAGACACAATAACAAAGGAATGGGAATATGAACACAGATAACTCTAAGGTATCTAAGCTGGCATACAAAAGCATCTGAACCTGTGGTGCTTTGGATCTAGCTCATGACAGATTTGACATACATGTTTTGCCTGGGACATCTCCACATTTGCCTCTTTTTACAGCAAAATATTTTGTTTCCTCAACAGGTGTCTACTGAGTCAAAATGGCTCAAAAAGCTCTCAGTGATGATGAAAAATTCCTCTTTGTGGACAAAAACTTCACTAACAACCCACTTGCCCAGGCTGACTGGTCAGCAAAGAAACTGGTTTGGATTCCATCAGAGAAACATGGATTTGAGGCAGCAAGTATCAAGGAAGAGAAAGGGGATGAGGTGACGGTTGAACTGGCAGAAAATGGAAAGAAAGTGACACTGAGCAAGGATGACATCCAGAAGATGAACCCTCCAAAGTTCTCCAAAGTGGAGGACATGGCAGAGCTGACTTGCCTCAATGAAGCTTCAGTGCTGCACAATCTAAGGGAGAGATACTTCTCAGGCTTAATTTATGTAAGTAGAATCAAGCACACACATGGCATTTCCTATTGCATGCTACCATGTCCCATCATAAGCAAGGTGGATCCCACCACTGTCAGTGATAAAGTCCTTGTGTGTAACACTGCTATGCATGTACTAACCCCTCAGTAATGGTATCCTAAACCAAACATGCATTTAATCCGCTTTATTCTCCATGACCCTCCTGCTTCTTTACTAAATTAAAACACATGAAGGCTTCTTCCCCAAAACTTGCTATTTCTGAAAGGATATTATTGGTTTGGAAAGTACTCTTTGATAGCAAATAACACCTCGGTCCTGCTGGTTGAAATAAAAAAAATACACAACTCCAAACAGGAGGGACATTTGAATGACTTCAACATAAACCTGAACAAGTTTCCAGTAACTTGCAAAAAGAACATATGGAAAAGCCAAATGATGAAGTCTCAGGCAAAACTCCCACTGAAAGGCAGCTGACAAGTTTTGGTTTGGTGGGTGCTTGAGTAAAACCTTATTCTTGAATAAATTAATCAACCCACTGGAATTGAAGTGAGAGCAGTCATAACCACCAGTGTGTTACCGAATCGAAGTCATGCATCCACTAACATTTTTCACCCCCACCACTGTTGATCAATTTACAGATTAGGCAGGCCTGGACAGAGTATAATCTCTATGTTAATGTGAACTAGGGGCAAGATTATTCTGTCTTCTAGTCCATGCAAGTATATTAATACAAGCATATTTTGACATTAATAACCCTGTAATCTATCTGCACCAACAGTTAGCAAACTGCAGAGTAAAAAAACCCAGAAAGTTTCCATAGAACTTAGCTGTTATCTTTGATTTTACCAAGAGGACCCCTATGCTCTGCTGCAGAAAAGTAATTTACAGTTTCAATCTACAAAAATTTTACTTGTGTGGCAGACCACTGATGAATGAAAGAGACTACAGAGTTTAAGTAACAAGGTTTTAGAAGCAGGAGTAGAACTTTCATTATTAATACGAGGAATGCAAAATTGGAAAGTAGGAAATGAAGCAGAAAATAAGATAGTTATATATAGTACAACAAAGGAACTATTTAATTGTTATGCATAACTTCAAAGAGCTAAGCTCAAGATTTTTCCTTCAGGAATGTACTAACACACACATCATCAAGATTCCTGAAAGAAGATAGATTTTCTGTCCATCTTTTCAGTATTTGAGTTTATTGCAGGTGAACATAGAGATCTATGTGCTGTTAGAACATGCAGCATTAGTTATTAAAATAGATTTTTCCAAAATTGTTCTGCATTGTTGCAAATCTGGAAGTAGAAGAATAGTAGGATTAAAAGTGTTGGACTTACTTCTTTGTTGCTGTTCTCAGCAACGGTATGTACAGAAGTCCTGGGATTCCCAATGTATTTACGTTGTAGATTTTTTGGTGGAATTTTCACTTTCTACAGGAAGAGGAAATTCATTTCCCAAAGTGGATAACACAACTAGAAATCAAATCGCTCTTCATGGAGGCAAAAACGAAAGGGTAACTGAAATTAAGTTTTATGTCTCTTGAGACTAGATTTTAAGATGGTGGTAAATTAACAGTTACAATGAAATTATTTTTACTTGTATTGAAACAAGATATTAGCATTTTCAGTAACTAAACCCCATTAAAACTATCCAGCCCTACACAGCGCTGCCCTGCTCAGAGACTCTTAGATCTTTTGATGAAAAAAAACCCCATAGGTAGCATCTAAACAGAATTTGAGTCTCATCCACTTGCAAAACTAGCTGTAAACAAGTGTCTCCTGGCTTTGCCATGCAATGCCTCCATTGCCTCCTTCAGAGTCCCGCGCATACAAAGAAAGAATGACCTTTATATTTCTCCCTTTAAAGCACCACTGACACAAATGGGGATTCCAAATTCTGGTAAAGAAAAAGTCAACTAAATGAAAGAAAAAAAAGAAAAAATATTTAATATAAATATTAATATAATTGCTATAAATATTATTAATATAAATACTATTTATATTAAATATTATTAAAAAAAATCAGCACAGAAATTCAGAATGACTGTACACTGGAGAAACACCCTTGCCTTTTCCATCACCACATAATTAAACGGCAACACACTTCTTGCTCTTCTAACTCATGTTTCACATTACTCAGAACAAAGAGTCGTCTTTGTCCGCACAGAAATTAGACCAAAAATGACTACATAAACATCAATAAAATAGCAACACAACTTCAGTGGATCTGAGAGTAGAATCAAGTTTCTTGTGCCTGTATTTACAGGCACCACTAATTCAGTTTTCACCTAACAGTGCAAAATGCTTTCTTAAATATAGAAAGCTATATGTGCATATTGGAACCAGAGGTGAGATTCTTCTGCCCAAACCTAGGCATTTACAATATAGATGAGTGTATTTGTGGCAGTCTCTCCTAAATACCCATCAGTGGTGGCTGTGCAAGGGATGCACAAGCTCGGCACTCCTACGGACACTCTCCTTAATAGAGCAATTTGATTTCTAATTGCATTGTCCACTTTTGGAAATTAATCTCCTTTTCCTGTAGAAAGTGAAAATTCCACAAAAAAAAAACAAACAAACAAAAAAAAATCCATGAAGTAATCCTCAAATCATGTTCTCCAGAGGACTTCCAAACCCTCTAGGAAGAGATGCAGCTGGGGATCCCCCTCTCTGGATAGACTGTGCTCCAAGGAGGTGATATAAGGCACAGAAACTCAGCCCACATACACTTTCAATGACTTTTTCCCTGCTTTAAAAACTTGCTTCTTGTGCCTCAAAGTTAGCTCTTCAAAGGTATGCGACTGTATGCCTGGCTGCACAAAACAGCCCTGCCAGTGCCTAGTCAGGCAAATGCTTAGAACTCTTAGGGAAAGGAAGCCTAAACAATTTTCCGAATTCAAATTTTACTCTCCTGTTATTTTACTTGGTTGGGAATGATTACTTTATCCAGTAAATCCATTTCCTTGCTACCTTTTCCTTAAGGGCCTTGGTGGTCTTTTCAGGTGTATTGTTCTGGCAACACTAAAGCTCATTTTGACTTGATTAGCAGAGATTTTCATTCCAAACTCCAGCATCAATGAAAATCCAGCACAGTAATTATCTACCTTCCACATCAAAGGATTTGGCTTGGGGATATTGAGAACCGGTGAAGATCTTGAGCTTGATTTTCTTGTTATCTGGCTTGAGACTATGGCAATGCAGTCACAACCTGAAACAATAGGAGAGGACCTCATCACCACCCAGAGCACCCCAGACATTCTTCTGTCCAGCATGAAGCACCCAACCTGCTCCTTGCTGCTGGATGCGAATGGATGCTCTCACCGTGTTTGCTGAATACCATATAAAGTGCTCAGGCTGCACCGAGACAGATTTGTGCCATTTCCTATTATGGTCAGGAAAGGGAAATCCCTGTGCCCAGAGCCAAGCTCCCCGATGCCATTTTAAAGTGTTGTGCTGCAGTGCTTGGGACACCAAGGCAGCTTGAGCCATCCCTAGACACAGCCCTGAGATTGAGGCATGGCAGCGGCTGCCCTCCACAAAGCACTTGTTCACACAGCATGGCCATAAAAAATAGAATTTAAAATCCCGAACCACTTATGCCTAAACCAGAAAGAGCATAATTACATTATTTCAGGTTTTTTTTAAACTGGCTTGGTTTTAACACTAGCAGCCATAGGCCAGTTTAAATATCACAATACCCCTGCAATTATAATCTTATAGCTTCATACTTTTTTATTTGGTGGGGGGGTATTTTTTTTTTTTTATTTTTTGAATGAATAACCCTTGCAAATTGCTTACTTTCAGTAACTGCTTGTGAAATATGGCTCACCATCTATTATCATACACTTGTGAAATGGCACCCACCACCTGTTATTATATACTATTGTATCTACTCCATTTTAATACCTGGAGCATTGCAAGATAAAGTTAAACACCAAAAAAAGCCCCAGAACCAACTAACAAAACCTGGCGTACAGCTGGCAGCTGGTACCCAGTGTTCTTGTTTGCGTATATATTTTTATATTAATACCTTCATTAAACTGTAAACAAACCACCCTTTTCCTTAAGCTTCTTACAGATATAGTCATGTAGTGAAGGCATCACTATTGATAAGACATCTGTTTGAAGCTGCTTGAATTTTTTTCCAAGGATTCTCATCAGTCATTATTGCTATATGATACTCACATCAGCTTTTTTGAAAAAATCTTTTTCTAACATCAATCCAAGCTTCTTACCTTGGATTTCAGTTTACAAAATTTGACACCTGAGCAGAGGAGATGTGTGGTATGAAAATACACATATAAAGACATATGAATTATTACAGCTGCTACATCCTCACAGATGAGGGTGATTCGCTGTATATTGAAAATAACTGAAATCAGGAAGCCCCAGTATCAGATGGTGTTTCTATAGACTGCAAAATTCACAGACTTTCTGGCAGTTAGTTTTTTAGAAATAACTATTTGGAAATCACCCATTCATGTGCATTCATTTGTTGCCCTAGCCAGAATACAGAAGAAAGTTATCAGCTAAAATCCTGTCAGCTCAATGCAGCTGATGCCTGTTTCCCAGACTAGACATGCATGTGATATTAATTCAGTTTTTATTTGCATTTCCTTGCAGACTTATTCAGGTCTCTTCTGTGTCGTGATAAATCCATACAAACAGCTACCCATTTACTCAGAGAAGATCATCGACATGTATAAGGGAAAGAAGAGGCACGAGATGCCGCCCCACATCTATGCTATTGCAGACACAGCCTACAGGAGCATGCTGCAAGGTAGGAGAGCTCAATTCTGCAGTTATTAGACATCGTTGCCTACTAACGTGGGAGAAAACACCTTATAGCTCCACATGTGCTCCTGTAAGGAGCACAGCCAGAACAGATCTGTTGCAGAGGACGACAAGCTTTCTAGAAGTTTCAGAGGAATTCTTTGGCAGGAACAGCAGTCCACAAACTCTGTGACTCAAAAAGGAAAAACAGTCCTTTTACCCATCTGTGTCGAGGCATGTGGGAAGGTTTCAAAGTCGAGCAAATAGTTTTGGCAAATACGGGCATGGAAAATGCTCCCTCTCCACCAGTGGAGACTATTCCAAAGTTAGCTGCTAGCACTGCTGTATCTGTCAGCATTGCTCCACTCTCTCTCTCTTTCCTAGCAAACTGAATTCAAACAATGTTTTGGAGCTAGTTTCCTTACAGTCTCATGCTTTGGAGCCCCAAGTTGAGATGTGCTCTGTTTTCTAACAATAATGCCAACAAGCAGCAATGGGAAAGCCATCAGGCCCCAAATGGTGCAAACAAAACCTTTGAAATTCGCTGTGCTCTCCTCCTTCTGCAGGTACTACTGACAGTGTGAGAGGGTTTGCTCTGAGAAAATAGTCATAATTTAGGGCCAAAAAACCTACTACTGATAAATGTATGAGGCTGCAATGCCTATAGACTACAGGGACACAACTGGTTGCCATCTCACAGTGACTTTGGGTGCCCCAAGAAACTAGAACGCTGAAAAATACCTTGAAATTTAAATACCCTCATTGGGAGCCTGATCCTGCAGAAATTCTGTCTGGTAGCTATGGCTCAGCAGGGTCACACCATGGCCCTAAAGTTTAGGGTCTTCCAGTTTGGAAGTTTAGGATTTAAGGCTCATGGATTTTAGATCCGACTCGTGAAAACTATTAACAGCATCTTGAAATTTCAGCTTAACAGGTAGTTTAGTACCTGGCATTGATTTCTCGTAATATTTACAGACATACCCAGAACACTGTTTTAGAGAAACTTGTCCATTCAAAACCACTGTGCACTTCATGTGACTATGCAAATGAAATTACACAGTATTTCTCCAGGTGCACAGCACACCGGACTCACAAGGACTGCAGTACTCCTGTACTTGTCCTACTTGAAATATGAACTTGATGAATTCACTAGAAGTTACAAGTGGTCAGGTTGGCATATCATAGTTAATTGTTACTTTCTAAACCATGATTTAGACTAGATAATAGTTAATTGTTACTTTCTAAACCATGATTTAGACTAGATAAAGTACTTCCCCACAATGAAAAAAGATGGTCTTATATGTGTGGGCCAGGCCGTCAAATCCACAGAATTATAATTGCCCTATCCCAGGCAGATTTCCACTGGCTGAAAATGCCAAAATAAAATTCTGTTGTTTTTGTAATTCAACTTTAAACCCAGAGAGTTAGGTATCTGCTTTACAATGTCAATTTTTTTCTTCCTATGGCTTATATAACATTTATTTTCTGGAGCTATTTTAGTTCCTTTATTTGAGTGCATCTCAGAAGGCAGAGCCACAATGCAGCAGAAAAGGAGGATCAATAAAGCAAAAACAAAAGACATCTGGAAAACAGACCTTTCTCCATACTGTAACAGCAGAATTATTCAGGAGGGTGGGCATATGAAATATATTAAGGACTGATGGGGCAGGTGCTTTTAAAAATAACATGATTCAGTAAACATAATATTTGATGCAAGCACAGTTGTTAGAAACTTACTTGGCATAAGATCATCCTACTAAGCCACAGTCACATATTCATCTTCCAGATCATCTCTTGAACTCTGTGCTCTGCAACCAGCACTGTCCAAGGCCCCAAACAGGCCTTGAGGTCAAAGCAGTCTTCTTCCTTCAGATCCTTTATTTAAGCTTGCAGGGAAGCTCTGCAAGAAGCTCCTGGCTCCTGCAGGTCATTAGCAGTGTTCTCATTCAGTCGTGCAGAATGCTGCTGCTTGTCCCTAAAAATGGGATGAGGAAAAAAACTATCTGCAGGAAAGAGAAAAAAATGTAACATAATACTAAAGCCTGTGCTGAAACAAGAGAATTCTTTTGGCCTTACGTGAGTTTTCTACATAATGTGTAATTAGTATCAGCATAGACCAGCCTGATGCCTGCAGCATAAGAATGTCTTTCTCTCTTCCTCTGTCATTGTTTCCTCTCCTTCCTAACATGCTCTCCCAAGCAGTAATGAAACCCCTGGAGCTGGCTTGCCTTTTGCTGTGGTCATTAACTGCACCTAGGACAGCCTGGGCTCAGCTGTGTCTTCCAGGCTGGGTGCTGGGAGAGGAGGCAGCCAAGAGTGCATGCTTCTCCCTGTTCACTTGTTTAATGGTCATAGTAATTTTGTGTCCCCACCAACTACTGGGGGACCTTTACACCCCATTATTCATGGCTCCCTTTGCAAGGAATTCTTCTTGACAGCAGAGAGGCGGGGGAGAGCAAGTAGAAAGAAAAGAGGAGAAAAGAGATCATCAGTGGAAGCTTTAAGAGCTTGTTCCACCACCTCCCATCCTAACCACACACAGCTGGCAGGGCAGCCAGACAGCAGTCCCATGAGATCTTGAATCACAGGTCCAGGACACCCACACTTTACTTGCCTATTTACTTGCACATGCCATGTTGGAGTCTCTCCATCTCTGAAGAGGGCCCCCGCTGGTTTTGAAGCTGTGCTTTTGTTTGTAAAAATGTACTCATGTTTTGTGTATAAAACTAAACCAAACCACAGAATAACTCTTGTTATTCAGCCAAATTGTATTCACATTGGAGTGATGAAAGTGGGTGTCAACATGATCGTGTGGGTGCGCACGCAACACATACAGACATGGAGAGCTTCGTAGTTTTTTATAAGTGTATTTACAAATGGAATATAAACAGAAATTTTTGCTCATAAACATGGATCAGGGCACTGGATGTTTTCTCTGTGGAATTTCAGTGTTGCTCCTTATCTAGGAAACTTGCACAGTTTCTTCTTGCCAAAGTAAAATGTATCTTAGATTCATGAGACTGAAGAATTATATTCTGGTACTTCGTGACCAGGGCCACTTGGCCAAGAGCAATCAGCTTGTTCAGATGTCGCAGGGAACCTTTATCTTTCAGTGAATCAAGCCTCAGTGTCTGCAGATCGCTGGTCTTATTGCAGGCTCATCTGGGAATCACAGCCCTTCACATTCTCACCTCACCTGTTGGCACAAACATCCAGAAAAAAAAACATGAGCTGTGCACACTGTGCTCCTCATCTGCTTTAGAGACTTACTTGGTTACTTTATTAATTAGGGATGATGTTTAAGTCCTATCAAAGTTTTTCTATTAATATCACTTAGCCATGGTTAACAGAAATCAGATAATTGGACTTTTCTTCCAAACATGCAGGAAAGCTGACAGCTCACAGGACACAGGAATTAACAAAGATGTTGGCTGGGCAGAGATAAAATTTCCACTTGTCTCAAGTGGTTCTGAGGGCCTAAAACCCTTTTACAAATCACAGTCATGCTGTCTCATGCTTAAACGGGGGTGCTTAATGTCCTGTTGAATCTACTGATTATCACATCACTAATGCAGTATGATCATTGCCCAGGCACAGTCACTGATGTACATTTAGACCTAAAACAAGAATATAAACTTTCTCCACTTTAACCTAGAAGATTAAGAGAATATAACATTCCATTAGAGCATTTTTTGTGTGTGTGTCTGTCCCTGGGAGGTGCCACACTGACTTGGGTCTCACTGACTGTCTGTAGACACTAGCTAGTTGCCCACTGCTTCACTTAGAGACCATGATCATAAAAAAATCTCCCTATGCTTCTGCATTCACATCTCTCTCCTGTGTATTGGATGAAGTAGCTTGCTGGTGGCAAAGCTGCCATTCAGTAAAGATGAGTAATTTTGGTGCCTTCTGCCATCTTCCCTGCGTGCAGCAAACAGCAAATAAGTGTGGAAGGTCCAGTTATATAGCAGTAATAATAGCTGTAAAGTTTTTATATGGATCAATAGGCTTTTTTTATGCTTTCTGGCAATAAATCCATTTGGAGAAGTTATATTATAGCTTTCTGCAGAATCAGGAAGGTTATCTATTTTCTGCAAAGCCATTTTTATACAAGCTTGGGTTAAAGATGGAAAAACAAACAACCTGGTAGTTACTGTGAGGTATGGGAGGGAAACACAGTTCCCAAGATCTTAGAAAAGGAGGCTGCTGTGAAAAGCCGTCTATTTATTTAGGTGTCCTTAGCAGGACTGTACAGAAATGTCCCCTTCAGGCAGCACAGTTATTAACGAATGTAAAGAAGCAGTAAGCAAGTGTTGGAACATGGTTTCAGTCTGGTTTTTTCCTTTTATGGTAAAGCTGCCAACTTGCTGCTTCATTGTGATAAACAATCTGATTTTGTTTGTGATTAAGCAGAGCTAGCTGGTCTATCAAGAACAGAGGGGCATCTGATCCTTGCAAGCAGTCTGGAGGTGTTTGGTGAAAAAGCTAAGCACATACAAGGGGAAAAAAAAAGGACAACTGCATGTTAAGGAAAGCTGCTGGGGTTTAGAACGTAAATGTAGATCTCTATGCTATTGAAAAGGGAGGAGAAACATAAAATGTACAAAACATTTAATATGGTAACACAGGCGGTGGGTATGACAGTCTTCTAAGTAGTGTCAAATTTTTAAAAAGACATTAATCAAAAAGATGTTGGAATTGAGAAGATATATTTTGTTACTTTTTAAGCCCCAGGAATTATGTTAAAGGAGTTTTATTCATGCAAGTCATTCTCTTCTAATAGATCAACCCACATAAAGTTGCATACTCCCAAAATAGGGCACAGTATTTTCTATGTAGAATAAAACATTCCAGAACAGAAATAAGAGTAATTGAATGGGACACCCCTTGAAAGTAAATGAGGCCAGTATCTGCAGCTCAAGTCCTAACAGAACAGGATTAAATCTCCTGGTATGTTTCATCCTTAGCACTGCAATTTGTTAAAACTGCTGAAGGAAATAGAGTCACATCTGGAATTCTCCCTTCATGAGAGTGCAAAGGACAACTTGTCAGCAGGAAGTTTCACAGTACAGGCTGCACAGTTTAGGTTGCAGGGCTGAAAGCTTCGAGACTTCATATGGTCGCCAAACACAAGTGAAGTTAGAAGAGGGTAAGTCCAGCAATCAAAAGAGAAGCTTGAGAGAATACCATGAGGCTGTTCACCTGCAGAGAACAGGCAAGTTGCACTGGTCCAGTCCCAGCAGCCTTTCACATTACAAGAGAAAGCTGAAAGCAAATAAATAATTTTTATTCTCCCTCCAAGAACACCCAACAGCCCTCAAGCAAGTTTCTGTCAGTCAGAGTCTCAAAGAGCTTTCACCAGAAGGCATCCTTGGAGAGCCAGAAACCACCTAACAGTCCCTGCTTTCAGTCTGATTCCTTCCAGGACCAAAGACTCATCATTCCTTCCATTCCCCTCTTATTCCTGTTTCTGCAGGATTTGTTCCCTGTACCTGCATAGGGAGCTGGGCTAATGAAGTCTGAAGAAACTCAGTGACTCTAGCTTGGCTTGCACAGCCTGTTCTCTATCCCAGGGGCAGTGAGTGCACATTCTGACCTTCCTAATCCTTCTTTTTCTCTTACATTTCAGCAAAGCTGCCCATACTGAGACAAGGGGGGCACAAAATCACAAAATGGAATATATGAACTTTTAGAATTAGTTTAAAGTAATGTTAAATTTGATGGCTTCTTAAAAGTAGCAATGGAAAACTACTGAGGTGCATCATACGTAGGAAAAAAAAATAGAGTGCAGCTAGAAAGCATACTGAGAATTCTTGTACAAGATAAATCGTTATAGTTGACACAGTTTTAAGAAAAACAGTGTAGAAGAACAGAACACAGGGATAAGGAGTATCTGGGAATGGCAGGTGTCAAGGATGGGCTACGGTTAAACCAACTGATAAGTAGGAGGACAGGAGGATTATTATGTCTGTGGTGCTAACGAACCAATTAAGCTGGTATAAGCATCTACAGTGTGTTCTTCAGAGGCTACCAGAAGTGATGAAGATTGTTGGAAGAAGGAAACGACCCTCAGAGACCACCACCACAATTCTGTAGGCATGCGGGGAGCTTTCTGGAAAATAATGTAATCCATACGTAGCCTCATGAATACGTATGTATGGCCAGGGACTATGTATGGCTTGTGTAGCAATAGGGGGACACACATTAGGAGGAGCTGTCCCCCGTTTCTCCCAGTGCCGCAATAAAGAATACCTGCTTGTCAGCTTGAAACTTTGTTGGCAAGTCTGTTCCTAGAGTTTTCTCCCAGTCAATACACATGCACTCACGCGAACCCCTGTGGTGGGCCAGTTTATGACATACCTTCAGGAGGGGCTTTTTGCTTTCTGGGGAGCAAAAGAAGGGCAATAATGGGCAGCAAAGAGTAGTGAGAAAACACTTGGCTTGGAAGAGACCAACTTTTTCTGGTGTTCCCTGAGCTCAGAAATTCTACTGGCAACTCTGTATCAAGGAGTCACTTTTATTTTCTTTATGGTATTTATGGTTTGTGATGCAATATCAATCTATGCCCATGGTTTCTATTTACACAACAGTGTATTTTTAGCAGGAGTTCTACTGTGATATCACGGTTTTTAATTTAAAAGAAAGCCAAGCTTATATCCTGCAGTGAAAAATAAACATGGCTACAGCTCCTCTACTCCCAGATTATTATGTGGAAGAGTCCTGCTGTGCTGACTGCAGACAAATATCTCCGATAGAAACATAATGAGTCATTTTGCACCAATTTACTGAATAAAGCAGTTCAGTGGCACCATTTGTGGTGTGAGTGGTCAATAAAGCAGTTAATGCTATAGCTGTCAAGGAACTGACAATTGTAACAATTGTTCAATATCAATCCCAGCCATAGCAGAATCCTTCACTGCTTTTCCTAGACTGTCTGTGGCCCACACAGCAATTACAACTTGCAAGCTTAACAGGTCGAATTTATCTCCATTGTCTTTACACAGTACAGAAAGCTGCTTTATCTCATGATATTTATTACACATGGCCAGCGATAGGGGCAAGCAGTCAGATAGGTAGCCATGCAAGTCACCCCACACACTGAATAAAAGGAGTTCAATTCTTGACCTCTGACCGGAGGCTCCATGGGCCAATGCTAGCTCTGTGTCTGGTCTGACGAGCCATATAGAAGCACTTGCTTCTGCCTTAATGGTCTGCCTCTGCTCTCACGTTTGTAAACTACGCACACTTTACAAAAATGCATTTGAGTTGCCTGGGAATTTCTGTTCCTAAGTCAGAAGATTTTTCCACAGTCTGTACAAGGCAGTCTGTGACAGTCTCACTCAAAGAATGGCCAACTTCAACACCAGGGCAGGTTGCTCAAGAGTTGTTCAAGTCTACTTCCAAACAGCTCCAAGGGTGAAGCTACCACATCACTCTGGGCAATCTGTCCCAGTGTTTGACCATTCCCATGGTGAAAAAAATATCAAAGAATCATAGAATTATAGAATTGTTTGGGTTGGAAGGGACCTTAAGGATCATCTTGTTCTACTTCAGAACTGTCACAGCAAACACACTGGTCATGCACCTTTACATAGATGGCAAATTGTAAAGCCACATTACCACAGGCTTTTCTGTAAGTCTTGCTTCAATGTAGTTTTACAAAACAGTTTAGCATTGTTGAGCTCATTATGAAACCTGAGCGGGTGTTTATTGTCCATCACAGCCTAGAGATCTTAGCCTGAGATCAGCATTTTGGTAGAAAATTCTGTGTAAGGGTTCTGAACGTAAACTCTGACTCCAAAAGCATAAGCAGGGAGGAACACTACAAGAGCAGGTTATGAATGTAAAACTAAACCTTCCTGCAGCACTGAAGCTCACTGGACTCTGCTGTGCAGAAACCTCTCACATGCCTCACACAGTAGAAATGGGGATTTTGGCCCACCTTTTTATAAATGTTGATCTAAAATGTGTTTGATGGTCCTGTTCACAGTTAAAAGCATGAAGAATACTTAGGTACTTGTTGACATGTTGAAAAATATGTGAACTATCTTGTTTTATCTTTGAAGAATATCTCAAAGAAATTAATGTCCTCTTGATAAAAGTTGTCTCAGTCTGAAATGTAACAGGGTACATTATTTAGGTGTTTGAACTGCTCTGCTTTCAAAATTCAAAGCTTTGCATGATGAGCTTCAAACATTTTAAGTTTTGATGCTTTATCTGTCCAGACTTTGTATCAAGTGGGCTGCTGGCCACACCTCAGAAGCGTAATAAAAACCTAAGAGTTTCAGGTTGGAAATTTTCAGTTATAATCTTCTTATAGAGAGCCTGATCTTTCTACTGTCCTCATTACAGTTCATCTCCAATGGAATTTACAAAAACTAGTTTTGAACTCCTAACCCTTTATTCATTTTTGCTACAAAATATTTCCATTAGAAATGGTTATTTAAATGCGAGGGCAAATTATATAAGGTATGAACCCAGTACTTTTGACTAACCATGGGTGGCCAGATTTTGGAAGCTGTAGGCTATTCAATGTAAATCCTTATAAATATAAGTGCTTCTGTCAGGACAACCATTTTCCCTAATTAATGGATTTAATTATTTTTATTCACAGATCGAGAAGACCAGTCTATCCTGTGCACGTAAGTAAACTATTTTAGTATATCTCAACATTACAGTGTCTGTCTTTATTCAAAATTGATTCAGATTCTGATGGAACAGACATAGTCTCCTCACCTTCAGTAAGCTTGAACTCCAATCCTAAATCTCTTCCAGTAGATATAACTGTTGATAAAACAAAACACAGATATCAGTGTCGTAGGAAGTCTTTAAGTTATAAAGTTATTTATTTAAATTGACTTTCTGAATTTAGAGATTTAAAAGTTTACAATCAACATCTGGGAAGTGTGGTTGTAAAACTGTGTGTAGAGAGAACAAGGGATTTTAAAAGGTTCCTAGAGGAAGCTGAGGAACTGAGAAAACTGAGGAACACAGAGCATCCCAGATAGTTACCATATTGGTTTTCATTTTTAGCTGTTGGTGGCTCACTACAACTTCTTAATTCAGATGTCATTGCCAAAAAGTGTGATCTTGTTCATGCTGTTGTTTTGTGCTGTTTGCATATACTGTAGCTAGAAGGGGAAAGGCTTGGTACCTCCCTGCTGGCAGGGGCCACCCCTGAGCCGTGCACAAGGCAGGGCTGTGCTGGCTAGGAGGGCTCAGCAGCATGGCGCAGGCTGGACATTTCTGCGGTCTGTATGTTATTGGTTTAGGCAATAGTGAAATACCAGCTAAGCCAGCCCTGTTTTGAACTCTGATTTTAATATGTCTGGGCTTGCTGAAGGCCTGCTCTTTGAGTTTTGACCTGCCAGTGCTTAGAAAGAGCCAGTGTGGGGTTCAGTATCATGTGTCAGGCAGTGATTTCATTGCAATAAGCTTTACTTTGTACAACTTACTACTCCTCAAAATCCCATTGGTTTATCATCCCTACCTATTTTGCAAAAGACTCAGAGTGTTGAACTGGGCAGGTATCTCCTATTTGACCTTCACTTTTGACCATTTCTCCATTGTTCTGTTGCTATTTAGTTGGTTTTATTTACTTGAATGACATCAAAGATGCCTTTGACACTATTTTGTGTTTGTTGTATTAGGCATCTTTCAGTTTTCCTGATCAGAGGTAGGATTTGAATCTGTATAAATACTAATTATTGTTTGCAGAACATGGCATGCGTATTATTTATAGCGCGTTCGTGCAGTGATGCTGTAGTCTGTCAAATATTGTACTCATACATAGTCCCAGACTGAACTGGTTTTAAGTGAAAACGTGGCTACTGACTGACTAAATATATATTTACACTACAGTTTTTAAAAAACAAAGCTACTGATCTCCAGCCATACAGTTACTTGGGAGTGCCAGTGCTGACTGGAAAAAATTATCACCTAAGGAAAAGTAAAAAATTCCATACTGTATCTGGTACCACAAGGGCAAGCATAGCTCTAACCTCTGCGTAATATGTAACTATAGCAATCACAGATCTGTCAAAAACTGAGTTAATACTAAAACAAAATATGAAATTGCTCCAATGATGAAATAAAAGTTGACCATCATGTTCTTCCCAGGATAGAACATGTCATGGCAATGTAGACTAATTTACAATATGCATTTCCTCCTTCTATTTTTGTAGTTTAGTTTATTTTTCCACTGGTAAACATTCAGATCTTTTTTTAACTTTCTTCTTTTTTCAACTTCTCTTTAAATATTAGGATTTTTAAGAAGGGGATTTTCTTTTGCAAATCTATGACTTTTGTTCATGCAAATCCATTAAAAGATCCACTTCTGACAGCTACCTTATACTGAAAATACCTTTTTTTTGCCTGGCCAGCTAAGCTGAAAACTTAAGTTGTTTCACACCAGTAATACATAAAATAGAATGAAATGTCTTTCCCATTTTGAAAACAGCAGCAGTAAGTGATTCATTGAGATGTTTAGAATAGCTGCTGTATGTTGGGTGGCCATCGTGAGCCATAGCTTAAAACAGTCCTCACACGTCTTTTAAACGAAAAAGTTTAGTCAAGCTAAAACCAATGTACACAACTTACACCACTACTGGTTTATCATCCTTGTTGGCCTTATTTGGCTGTACAGAAAGCAGAAAGTTCACTTGGCTTTCAGCTGGGCAGCTGTCAAGTGGAAGCAATTTGCATTATTTTATAGAATTGTTAAAAAGTCCAATGAATTGTCTTTTTGTCTAAAATACGTAACAATAACTGAGGACTTCATGACATTGATCAGCTGGGATATGCTCTTTAAATAGCTACAGACTCAAACTTTCCAAGGCCTGGTACCTAAACTGTAACAAATGTAGCTGTAAGGATTCATATATAAGTAGTTGTGGATGCTGCCAAAACCTCACTTATGTTTAGTGATGCTGCAGTGTAGACTCTTGCATTCTTTCACATATTGCTACCCATCTCCCACAAATAACTTTCTAACCTTATGGGAATTCAGCAGGGTTATGAAATAATACTGGTATGAAAATGCAAGCAAGGATTGTGCACTTCATTTTTAAGTACTTAGTGCTGTGTGCTTTGTACTACTTCTGCAAGGTTATTATATTGTTAAAGGAGCTTGCCTGGACACCAAAGGCCTGGTGGGATGCTGAGTGCCTGGGACTTACCTGAAACGCTGCTGGGACACAGGCAGAGGCATAGATCTGAGAACTAGGCATGGTTCCATATTTCTGAGTATAAATATACCCATTCTCAGGTCTTCACCCTCAGCTCATTGAACCTACCCTCATGTGGTTAAGTATTGTTTGCATTCTTTTTCAACCCTTACCCCCTGTGTGATAACTGTGGTATGTTTAAAATGCTCCATCTTTAATGCTCATGGGTTCTCATGCTTCCTCAGAATTCCCTGTCTAGATCTCATTACTTCATCTACATTTTAATAATAGCTACACACATACTGCCTTTGATCTGCTCTCCTCTGTGCACATATCTTTTCTGCTGTTAGCTCATTTTCATGGGCAGCATCACTGAACATCCTCTCATCTCATTCCCTGCCAATTGCTCTCTGCCACTCCACAGTCAGCATTAAAACCCACATCCTGTCATGCACATTTACAAGCTGCCTCTCTGGAGCATGAGAAACTTGTACCATGGCTGTGCTTGCTAACCAATGTATCTGCAGTTGCATTATTACAGCATAACATGACATGACGTAACATACATAATACACAATATGTAACACTGCACTGAGGACATGAGATCTTATTATTTTACATGTCTGAAAACTAAGGCAGTTAAGACTTTTCCATCTTCGTGTTTTGCTCCTTGTACTGTTCTGAGCAGCTTTCACTGCTCTGCCTGGCTATTGGGATTCCCTGAAACTCCTGCCTGTGCTTAGGCCTCCCCCAATACAGTCTCTCTTGTCTGACATTTGAGTTGGCCGTGAAATATTCTGTATTCACTGTTGCAAAGACCATGCTGGTCTGTGTCGACCAGGACATTAGATGTTGCTGAGGGACAAATCCCAAGAAATCCATCCAATTGCTCAGAGAAATGAGCAACCTCAGTGCATCAGCCATTAAGCGTGAATTGGACTAAGCAATGGCCCGTGAACAAGCTTGTGACTTTTCAAGTTTCTACCAATATAAGTAGAGGCACCAGTCCTTAAAAGAGACTTCTGGCCTTTGAGTTGTGTGATTTCTAAAGATGCAAGTGGACTCTCCTGGAGTTTCCAAAAGGTTTTTTACTAGAAATTCCACAGGTGCCAATTTGCATAGCTAAGCATGCCAGTGTTTTAATGATCTCCTCCTTAAACCTGTCTGATCTCGAGGTTATAAGATTTTGGCCACTTCCTGAAAACAGTGGGTATAATATTTTTGAGAAAGCAGATGTGGCTAAAGGACTGTACATGAGTTTCAGTTGTGCAAAAAAACACCTTTAATGAGAAAAAAAATCTGATCATAATTCTGCGTGTTTGGCGTAATGTGGAGCCTGTAGAAACGAATGCTTGTTAAATACCTGATTTGTACTGATAATCAAATACTTTTTCACTACCTATTACCTTCAATTTATTTTTTTTTTTTTTAATACATGCATGTAGTTTGAATAGCTTCTATAAAAACATATGGTAGCAGGGTGCCGTTTCCACTTAATTTAATACAGTAACAGACAAAATGTTGGGTGAGGCAGTGACCATGCTGCCCTTTTCCCCTTTCTTCCTTCTCTCTTTCTTGGCAAACTCCCTCGAGCCTCACCCAGCCGTGGGACTTCAGCCCACTGTCTCCCCTGACACGTCTCAGGAAGCAGAGACATCCAGATCATCCTCCAATCTGCAGAGCCCCATTAGTCAAAAGACTCCTCCACACAAGAGCTAAACTCTTTTCTTTCCCAGCTCACTAAATCTCAAAGGCTGGAGCTGTCATGCTTTTCTGCCTGGCCCTTCTCCCATACAGATATCTTGTGGAGCTTTAGACCCAGGGTGGAGCTTGGTGCTGAACCAGCTTGGTCTCTTTTGGGAAATTTTTTATAAGTAAACTAGTAGGATCAGTAGACTGGCTTCTGAGACAGGTCTCTAGTGGGGTACAGCTGGCCTAGGATAAAGTTCATTATCTTTGCACATCTCGTATTGCAGGATGAAGCCTGCCAAGCCCTGATGGGATTTAGAGCACCTCATTGAGTGCCCTGTGCACAGAGGCTTCTCGCAGAGCCAGCATAGCCAGATTAGGAGACGTGTGAATGGGCAATTTTTGTGGTTCATTGCTTAATGAAACAAATGGTGAAAATAAATTCTTCTGCTACATTTTAGATGCTTCCAAAAGTGGAATCAAGCTTAGTCTTATAATAATAATATAGAAAGCTCTCAAATTTTGGAAAAAAACAAAACAAAAACCCCAAATATTTTTAAAATTGATTTTTCCCAGTTATACCCAAACGTACAAGAGTCATAGCTACACCACGGGCTCATCCTACAACAGTGGGGCCAACTCGGTAGACTCACCTTGTCATGATTTGGAAACCTCTTCTTACTGGGATAATTTTCATTTAAGGTGAAGGTAACCATAGAATCATAGAATCAGCTAGGTTAGAAAAGACCTTTCAGATGATCAAGTCCAACCTTTAACCCAAGACTGCTGGAGGATTTAGTAGTTTGTGTGGTACAAAGACTCTGTCATAACTGAGCACTATGTATGTGAGCTTATGTGCTTTAAATCCTGTACTGAGTTCCTAAAACAATGCCTGGCAAGAAATGGGTGAGGAATAAATATAAACTATGCCACACAGTGTGAGCGTGGTGTTTTTGACAGAGCAAGCCTATAAGCCTAACGGATGCTTTTGCTCTGGGAAAGCCAAGGAGTTTCTTAGGACAAAAACATGTATGTAAAGTACTGTTGTTGGGCAATGAGAACTGTGCAATGGGACCTGCTTTTGATCTGGGTTTTTTTGTGTTGCCGATCTGAGCTGGGTGCAAAGAACAGCACTGGTAGTAAATATGCTGTCTCTATGTATGGCAGGCCACAAGAATGATTTGCGATGCTTCGGTAAAACAAATGATCTATCTATTCCCAGAAGATTGTGATTAGTACAGTGGTAACAGCGTTTATATGGTGAATACTCACTTTGGAACATAATTTAGGAGCAAATACCAATGAAAATGGGCACTCAGAAGGAAGGAGCAGATTTCTCCTTGGAGTAAACCTATTGTGTATGATCCATGCCAAAACCACTGACAGATGCTTGCAAGGAAAACACCCATCTTTAAAAATTCAGTCACCGAGCTTGAGGGAGCATGTAGATTTTTAAAAACATGGGATTCCTCATACCAGCTCACAGTCTGATCCTGTTTGTTCTCCATTTCATGTGGAAGCATTTCCATTTCACACTGAAGAACTTTTTGTTGTCCGCTTCAAAAGGAAAAAAAGCCTCAAAGTCTATCTGCCGAAAACAGGAAAACCTTCAGCCTGTGCAGGAGCAAAGAGTTAAGGATGAAAGGACAGAACAAAATGTTAAGTAACTTGAGCATTACAGTATGGTAGGATAATTACAAGTAAAATGATGCCATATATGGTAATACTCGCAGGGATTCAGGGGAAAGAGAAATGATGGGCACTGTTGCCCTAGGAGAAAGGAAATGCAATTCATGTAGTGATGAACTACAAATAACCTTTAATAAAACGGAATAGTTCAAAGCCAGGGGTTTGTTTGAATAAAGTTGTTGGTGGTTTTTTTTATTTTTTTCCAAAGAAACAAAGTTGTAAGGTAGATTTATTTGAAAACTTTTTATGCATATGTTTTCAAATTGGTGTGCTTGGCTTGGAGTTGTTCCCAGGACACTTAATTTTTATCAATAAAAGATGGAAATGTTTTAGCATTGAAGCCAGGCAAAAATGAATCCAACCTCTAAACTGTGCAAATTGACCCAGGTCTTGTGAAAAGGAACACATTCATCTCAGTTATTTCTGGTTAAAACTCTAAAAGCCAGAAGAAACACTTCTCATTGTGTCGTACCTTAGGAAGGAATTGTTGCTGGCTTCCTAAGGTTTACATCAGTGTCATTCCACCTTGAAAGTTCTGCCGAGCATTTACCCATATTTTTTATGTCTATTTATCACTGGTCCCTTGGTAGTGAAAATTAACTCCTGTATTTCCTAATTAGGAAAAGAAGCAGAACTGCAATGGATCCAGCTAAATAGTTTCAGCTTCAAAAGAGTTGACAAATATCTATGGGGTCTTTGAATATATTGTTCTTTTTATTTTTAAATCCATTTTAGATACAAAGAAAAAGAGGTCCAACTTACATTTAGACTGTTGCCCTCTTCACAGCAATGATGTAGTGTGAGAGGGAAAAGTAGACTGGAAATGTTCTTCTGAGAAAATACTGTATATCTGGCCCTTGTAGCTTGAAAATCACCATTTTACTTTAAGAGAGGGCTTAAGAGCTGTAAATAAGCCCTGGAAGTCCACTGGGAGGTGAAAAGTTACCACTGCCTTCCTGCTTCCCAAGGGACACTGCAGAAAACACAGCCGGGTTGTCGGTTGCTGGTCAGACATCTCCCCACATGAGATGTCCCTTACTACCTAGTTAGCAGGGACACCTCAAGCAGTCCCAGCTCTGGTCACACTAACTTCGAGGAGCGTTTGAACAAGTAGTTCAGATGAGGCTGGTTCATTCGCTTATTCTCTACCACCAATCCAAGCTGTTAGTCTACTTTAATGCTGGAGTTTCCAAAGAGAAAACTGTTGTATTACTGCTGATGCTTTTTCTTACTGCTGTACCACATCATAGTTAATGTATTTTTTGGTCTTAAAATACAAGCAGACTCCCTGCCAGCTCCACTTCTCATAAATGTTCGGATCTGGCCAAAACAAGATGAACTGTCGTTCAAAAATGCATCACGTTTTAGAATTGCCTTAAATGGCCCAATGTCCAGTCAAAATACTGATGGGGCAGAGATATAGCTCTGATAATGCGTTCTTTGAATGCTGAAGTCAAGTGGATTTGGGGAGATGGTGTTCTGGGGTAAATACTGAGCTGGGCAGTTTCCAGTCCTGTTTTTATGCGCTAAATACACCACATGGCAGAAGGAATCCACTAGTTACCTACCTTCTTTTGTGTTATTTTCTTTCCCCTCAGAGGTGAATCTGGTGCTGGCAAGACAGAAAATACCAAAAAGGTTATTCAGTACCTGGCTGTTGTTGCTTCATCACATAAGGGCAAAAAGGACACCACCATCACTGTAAGTGAGCTCTTCCATATTCAACTCTTCTTGATGCCTGTTAAGACTGTACCGAGCTAGCTGACTATACTAACAGCAAGTCAACGACTGTGGCTTGCCAAACAGTCAACATATTAAGAGTCCATAGTTACGTCACAGCTCTATGTTTATGGAAAAACTTTTGTTTGACATCCCCTTAGGCATCAAATCAGAATGTACTTTGCTAGAAGAGAAATATTCATAGCTTTCCATATGCATAGCACCTATTTATAGCCTAGTATGAAGGCCTTGAAGTCTGCGAGGGCTCAGGTCCTTATTTTACCCTTGGCCCCTAGCAACTAAGAAGTTTGGGAAAGCCTTTAACTAACACATTATCCAACTGTATCACGAAAATATCTACCAGCATTTAAACTTCCAGAGTTTTGATTGGCTTTGTAAGTGAGTTTTCTTCCTACCAAAGAGTCTTCCTATAGAACTTGACTTTTTACTCGTCTGTCAGAGAGAATAATTTTGAGGGACACACTTTTTTTTAAAGGTATTTTCTACCTTCAATATTTGTAACAGTTTTGCCTTAGTGACTAAAGTTGATTTTCATGCTCAAACACATAATACGTGTTTATACCTGCCCAGTTCCCAGAGAACTCAGTGTGGCTGAGGCTTCAACTGTCTTTGCTGTTTTCAATGACACAACTCCAGGTCCTATGTCATTTCCAGCCTTTTGAATGCTACTCAAACTTCTGCAAAAAACATGTAGCAATTCACTTTTATGACAAAACAGGCTTAGTTCAGGAAGACATTTCAGTGTGTTCCAGATGAAAGACTGGGTCCAAACTAAGTAAATAGCAGGGTAGTGAGGGGTGAAGTAAAAATCTCCTGAGCACACCTCTGCTGGGTCTTGCAGCTGCCCTTACGTACCCTGTACACTGGCGGAAGACTCCAGAGCACAGGGTGTGCAGCCTGGCCTCTTTCACCATAAATAATCATTGTTTATATACAGCAGATTCTGCCTGGGGGCAGAGGAGGGAGTAGATATCCCTCTGGGTACTATTTTCTAGAAATTAGTGATTAAATTTAGTGGAAACATTCCAAGGCCAAAGACATCATTTTCCTTTGTTGAATGTTTATGTAAAAAACCAATTTCTTTCTAATGGCTCCCTGCTCAGTGGCTGGGGGAAATAAACTTGTGGTTTCAAGGCCAGCCCTAGCAGGCAGTACAGCCCTAGCAGTAACTACAGTTGCTGCTGGCTCCTGTCAGGAATTACGCAAGTCTCAGGGTCAAGTTGGCCCTGAGATGGACCTTCAGGGAAATACCCACCAGATAGGAGATGAGAGAAAGTCTAAGCTGTTCTATAACATGCTGACAAACAATAATTCAGGGACTGTGACTACTGATAGTGCAATTTCAGACATTAAAAAATAATAGATAGCAAAATGCCTCAGTTGCACTAGAGAAGAACTGGAGATTTACTGTTAAAATATCTGTCCTTGTCTGGTCCTGGGAGACTAACCCAGGACTGGATCCAAATCCCACCCCTTTGCTTCAGGGTTGTTCTTTTTTTTTTCCTCAGTTATAATGTTTTATATATGTTAATCGTATTTGTACTCTTGCTATGTCTGCGATCGTTTGTATTTGTATTCCTGGTTTATTTGCATGGAAACTGTGTATTGGTTATTTTAATACAGGAAAAACAATAAATATATCTGTGTAATGGAAATGATACTGACACGTTTTATACCATGTTATTCAATACAGCAAGGTCCATCTTTTTCTTACGTGAGTAACTTAGACTGTTTGATGTGTGTTTAAGGCACTGAGTGTAGATCTGCATGCTATTGTTGCACCTTGAAAATTTAAGAGAGATTATGTTGAAATATGTTGTATGATACGATAAAAAGCAACAATAGCACCAAATGCTCTCTCTCACAAATCAACCCTAACTGTGTCAGGCTCCATGGTAAAGAATGAGGTCTGACACAGACAGGGCCATCTCTCAAGTATCACTCTCTTCTGTATCTGTGTGTTCAAATTGCCATAGTTCGACTGAAATTTCCCACGATCCTGAAAGAGCCACTCAGCCTGACATAAGTGATGTGATTTCTCAATGAAAATATCCAAATGCTTTCTGTGCTTCAGGTTGAACTTTTTAGGACTGTTGTGAAATAATTCCTAAACCTCACAGTGTTTGACGGGTTTGTTTGGCTGCATGCTTTCCATCCGATATTGCTGTCAATTTTACATTTTCATGTAACTGTTGAGAATTGTTCACATCCACAAAAGTTAGCATGTTCTGGCTGCTATGACATGTAACAGAGCAATTCCCACTGCAGCGTGTGTCTGCAGGTGTATTACAGCAGTTTCTCAGAGGCCCTGGTGGGCCTTCCTGCATTGTGGTGTGCCATATCAGCGTACCAATTTGCCAGTTTGCTAGAATATTCTTTATATTTCTGTTCCAGGCAAATGGGATCTGTATTTTTTTTTAATGGGGTCTTTTTTTCCCCATTCTGACTGTTGCCTCTCCGACTTCAGCTATGAGAAAAGGCAATGTGTTGCCCCTTAGTTAATTTAGCACTTCATTTAACAAGTGCTCTGCAAAAACCCTAATTTGTTGCTGGCACAGGCAACTCTGGAGTTCAGTGGACTTCCGGATGCATACAATGCTGTTAATTTGAAGCCACAATTTTATATTTCAGGTTTATGGCATAGTTCAGTTCTCACTAGAATAAGGTGGTACCTGTCTCAGTTTAGCAGACAAGGCTCTGTCCTTGCTGTCACCATCTGATTATAGCAACACTCCATGCTTATAGTGGACTCTTGAAGTCTACAGAGTATAACTGGAAATAGTTGCTCAGTACAGAGAAATTTCAGTGACTGCTAGCAATTCATTACTGATTCTTGGACTCCTGTATTAGCTTGTTTGGAAATCTTCCTGCCCTCTTCCTCCAACTCTTAGGTAGTAGATCTATGTTCTCAGGAAGGTGCTCATTCTCCTGTTTCATGACCATGCAGATAAGTTTAGCCATTTGTTACCTATCTCTTGCTTTTGAATGATATTTTTGAGGCAGCTGTCATCATTGCCGTGTAGGTTACAAGACATTCAGGAATGGCATTTAGAAAAAGATTACTAGTATTGCACACTAATTGTGAAGCACTCTCATCTCCTAAATTGTTTCCCCTAGATTCAACTTAAATATTGACTTATTTTCTAATTATTTTTTCAAAAACTATATCATATTATCTATCGAGGATTTTTTCCTTTTCGGGGTGAGTTATTTAAAACAATGCACGCTACTGCAGATTAGTACTCAAAGAATAAGGTGATGAGAAGCAAATATGAAAGTGAGTGACCTCATGGGACAGAACCAAATTAAAGGTTCAGAAAAGCTGTATTCAAAGCAAAGGATTTTTTCAACTTCATTGATTTGTTTAGAAATAGAAGTATTAAATGCATGCTTGTTTCATTGCATGATTTGCTTCTTTAGCAATTACCAATCACAATTAACAATATAATACAAAATTTGTGTGTTTGCATGAGAATTCATTATCCTGGTTTGAAATAAATCACTGCATTTCCATATTTAACCTAAATAGCCTTGCATGGATCATTATTAATAGACTTGATGAAATCTGCTTTGTAGCTTTGTGCTGCATTACATTAAAATGATTCTGGGCAAGTTATCCTAATTACATCGTCATTTGCTAGCAAAGGATCTCAATAAACTAACTCAGAAAAGACATTCTAGAGGTTCCTTTAAGAATATCCCTTCTAAAATTCTAAAAATTACATTAAACTGGAAAAAAAATATATTTCGCACTGAATGACCCTTTTCTTTTTAAGAAAGGCCAGTCATGATGCTAAACAGATTAATAGACTTTGATCTGTCACAGGCAGCAGGGCTGGAAAAGGGTCGTGTATACAAGACAGCAGTCAACTGCACAAATACATAAGCACAAAGAATAACAGAGAATGAAAACAAATCCACATGAAGTGTAGTATTCAACAGAAAAAACAAAAAAGAGGCTTAAATTATTTTTCACATTTTCCTCCAGTGTACATGTGTTGGTTTTAGTTAAACAAATATGAAGTTTAGGGTTAACTGCTTCTGAATGAATTTTAGGGTGAGCTGGAAAAACAGCTTCTACAGGCAAACCCTATTCTTGAAGCTTTTGGAAATGCCAAAACAGTGAAGAATGACAACTCCTCCAGATTTGTAAGTAGGAGAAATCCGGTTGGGTCTATGGGGGGAGGGGGGAATAATATCTCTTAAAACACAGTGTGAAGACAGTGGTCCTCATCACTGCTTCTCTTTTAAAGAACGTCTTTAATACCTTAAAACAATTCAGAATTCCTCTCTGAAATACAAATTTGGCCCTATGGAAGATTAAAGATCAAGCTCAAACATGACAGTACCGCTGTCCTCTCACAATTTAGCAGTCTGTGTGTGGCCTTCCAGAGTCAATTCCTGCTCCAGGACATAGCCGCATTCAGAATATTTGCAAACAAAATCTGTGCTTTGTTTCTCTTTGCACCACAGTTGAGCATGTATCTTATGAGGTGTGACTGTGACTTAGCAAGAGTGGTTAACATATTAAATTAAAAATTACAGGAGAAATTAAAAACAGCTGCACAGGTACAAGTTTGATGTGAGCTGAAGGCTGTCACTATTGGATGACACTTTTTTCTGGGAGTGCTGGCAGGTATTTGTTTTCCCTGCAGACCCTCCTCTCCCACCTCTGCTCTCTCCCTGAAGAGCTGAGGGATCTATGCAGATGAATCTTAGCAGAGGGAGTTATGCAGATCCAATGGTATTCCCTTGTGGAAAACAAAGTACAAAATAGATGTGGTTGCATCCCCAGCCTCCAAAGCCTGGCCCAGCAAGGAGGACTCCTATCCCTCTAAGTATCTGAATGGAATGTGGGAGAAAATCTCTTTAGCAGGAATATCAGAGAAATCCACTTCCTTTCAGGTTTTTCCAGGGGTTGTCCCTGCAGGAGGAAATCAAGCATGTTATTCTTAAGAGGACGATGTACATGTCTTATTAAACAGGCTAAATACTAATATTGGAAGACCTGGCATAATCTGAAAGAACAGCCTGATCTAAATCTTCTTTTCATTCACAGGGCAAATTCATTCGCATCAACTTTGATGTGACAGGCTACATTGTCGGAGCAAACATAGAGACTTGTATCCTTTTCAGTGAGCTGCATGGGAAGCTAACTAGGGTCAGCAGGAGGAAGTAAGATAAACAAGCTCCACTGCATGTCTAAGAAAGGCAAATATTGCTGGGACTGGTATAAACAAAGATGGAGAGAAGTGGTTCCATTTATGCTGATACCAGCTTCTCAGTTTGCCTTACACTCATGTTTACATTTTCAGGTCTGTTTTCTCAGCTATAGGAAAGTGTGTTATTTGCCATATATAGCTTCAGAAAAGCACCATACCTAAAGCAATGGCAGGGACTTTAAAAGCAGAGTCCCAGTAATACAATAATGGGAAAAGATTGTTTTGTGATTCAGATTGCATGTGATCTTGAGAGCTACACTGCTGTTTTGTCTCGTATCAGTGTGATCCTGCATGGGTCACTCTGGTTCCCTGTGGTCTACATTTCCAGACCCATAAGAAGTCTTGAAACTTCACTGTTTCTTACTGGTGCTGTGACAGGCACTTTGAAAATAACACTGAATGATTGGTATCATCACTACAATTTACCCAGGAATTCGGAGAGTGCTTCCCAGTTCCAAGTCCAGGTTTGCTACTTTGTCCTGATCCTGAGGTTAGGATGAAGTCCAGGTGCTCAGTACGATCTCACCCTCAGCCCTATACACCCCAGCTTCTGTCAGGGAAGGGTCCTGAGCTTTGCATAGAAAAGGAGATGCTTACTCCAATAGATGAGAAAGAAAGGTGCAGCTATGAAGAAGGACTTCAGTTCTTGGATATAACATCAAACAACAGTTTATCTTTCTGCTCTTATTTTGACAAGTGATGTTTAGGGAAAAAAAAAGTGTTTAATTATTTTGGTATTAACTGATATTTTACCTACAGCACTATAGCTTTTAGAGAGTGAGGAACTGACATGTTGAATTACACTATTACCAACTTCATTTTTAGTAGTTTATATTCACAAAAATGGACCATAAATGAAACTTGCTTTTATTACTTTTATGCCTAGAATGCTGGCCTCAAGAGCTTTCATTCCAGGAGCCCCACCTTATGCTGAAAGAATCATATTGGCACTTCATTTTAAAAGTGGTGTGAATTATATTGTGAATCCTATTTTTATACGTGTGATTTGAGAAGCATTTATGTCTATTGTCATGATTATTACCATGATTATCATCATTTACTATTCAATAGGAGGTAGAAAATTGATCTACATATTGTGCTGAGAACGATACCAATACCAGGGCTCCTGCCACAGACCAGACACCTGTTCATGTTAGACAAACCTGTGGCAAATATTTCTGCAGTGCTGCTGATGGTTCTGAGGCTGATGGCACAATTAAGGAAGCACTGAAATGCGTTACTGATATTTTTTTTAACGTATTTGACAACAGATTTGCTTGAAAAATCCCGAGCTATTCGCCAGGCGAAAGATGAGCGAACGTTTCATATCTTTTACTATTTGATTGCTGGAGCTTCTGAACAAATGAGAAGTAAGTTACTTGCTAATGATTCTTAGATCTCATTGAACAGTCTGAGCATTGGTTTACTCAGTCATTTATCTTAACTTCTTTAATTATCTGTAATATCATCCTTTTCTCTTTAGCTATAGAAAATAATTCTCTCAAGTGAATTATAAGAAAACTTCAATTGATGTCCACCTGTTTGAGCCAGGTTGTTTGCAGTTTACAGGATGTTTCAATTTAAATATGTAAACCCATTTAGATCCCATCTTGAATGACATTGAGGTGATGAATAGGGAAGAGTTTTTAATAATTTTTTTTTTTACACAAAAGAATCAGGGGTTCACAATAAAAATATTGGCTTGTGCTTTTAAAATAAATTAGGAGAATGTCTCTCCTACAGCACATTATTACACTGGGAAAACCATAGCTTGAGAATATTGAGAAGGTGAAAAGGGTAAGTGGATCAAAAAAAATGGATCAGACATAATATGTATGGGAACATCATGGTTCAAATATGACATCTTTCCCTAAATTTCTGGTTGTCAAAGAATGTATAAAGTAATGGTTAAATCTATATTTTCCCTGGTTTTTATGCTCCTTACCTAAGAATCTGGTGTTGTCCCCAGTATAGAGCCAAAGAGGCTTTTGGTCCAGCCCACTATGGTTGGTACCTAGTTCCATTCTTACTATAACCTGATATGAATCCCCATTGGAAGAAATGTAATTCTGAGTAGGTTACACATGGCATTAAATGAAAGATTTTTAGGAAGAATGGCTTGTATTTGAATACACAGAGCGCAAAGTTCCACCAAGGGGCAGAAACATTCCCCAGTTACTAATGAAAACTGGAAATGTACACAGTCAAGCTTGCTAAACAAAGAGTTATTCTGAAAATCCTTGTGCACCGTAAAACCCCAAACTCCTTATGCAAGTAGAGTCTTCCTTTGTTTTTTTCCTGTTGTTCATTGGGAGAACTCAAGACCTAAGAGAATTAATTTGGTGCAGTTCAGTAAAGCTTTTTTCTTTGCTTTTTAGATGATCTGTTGCTGGAAGGCTTTGGCAATTACACCTTCCTATCTAATGGTCACGTGCCTATTCCTTCTCAACAAGATGATGAGATGTTCCAGGAGACCTTGGAAGCCATGAAAATTATGGGCTTTACTGAGGAAGAACAGATAGGTGAGAATTGTTAGCAAGATTGTGTAGAAGGTATACAAGTAAAAACAGAGATGCAAATGCACAGAGGTTTATTTTGTCCAGAATAATCACTTTGCAAAATAAGCATATGAAGCAAGATTCTACATTCATATAAGAGAATTAAGATTATTCGGATTTTATGTCCATGTTTCTCTGGAAAATTATATGTGATCTTGCATGAACCACCAACTGGAGGATTCTAAATGTACCCATGTTATTTAACCTTTTTGCCTCTTATTTCCTCTGTGTATAACTATTACCCACTGTTACCTAGCTATTGTTTCTAAGTGCACTATGAATTAGTGCTCATAGATTTCCCTCCTTCTCAGTAGGCACTAGATTAACTAAGCTATAGACATTCATGGAAAGAGAACGAAGTTTCTCTCATAAGGTGAAACTTCTCAAGCAGATTTTTTCTACTTTATGTTAAGAACAATATGGGATCTCAGTTCTCTGCAACCACGATCAAGGGATCTAAACACAGGATCAAGATCACATAACACCAGCAGCATGGTCAGAGCCAGTGACAACAAACAAATGAACTGGTGGCAGTAGAGTGCCTGAAAACAACAGAAACCAGCAGCAGGAATCTGGGAGAAGGATAGCAGGACCTGAGAAACTGCTGTCAGAGATCCGTGACAGGAAATACTACTAGCCTTTTTGGAATCACTACCACTTTTGTGATAAACAGGGTGACACTTCAGGAAGTCTTGTGGGTAATAGAGCGACTGTTCTTGCCTTGCAAGGAGAACTAATTATGATCTACTGCTTTTAGGTAGTTACTAGAAAAATTCTACTTAAAAATTACTACAGTGGCCTTTTCCCATTGCTGCAGTGGGTACCAGTAGGAGCAGCTGAAGCCAATAATGAAAACTTTGCAAACCACCTCCTTCAGAGGGTTAAACTGGCAGCACTTGCTGGAAACACAGTGAAAGGAATATTGAAGACTCACCACATATATCGGAAATAGAGTATATATCATCAAAGATAAATTATCTCTGAGAAGAACAGAACAACCGGTGATGCACAGAGCAGCTCAATACAGTAACTGAAACATGGATCAAATAAAATAATTGTCACAATATTTTGCTGTCCATCTGGGTGAAGACTTGCAAGGCTTCTTCTTGTAAGTCTTATGAATTGTGGATTCCTGCTTGTGGAAAGAACATGACATGCTCCTCACCCATTTGAATTCCACATATCTGTGTAATTTTCAGCATCCAAAAGTACTATGAGATACATGGTGTTTTGAGAGGTAGTTTTTGTTTATGAAGGGAAGATGGAAGGATGTGTGGAAGAACTCCATACATATCCAAAACAAACTACTGAATTCAAGCCAACTCTAGCAACATTGACCATTTAAAACCATTTTTTTCCAGAACTTTCCAAAAAATAGCATGAAGAAGTTGCAAAACATTCTGATTCAATTTTGAAAGAAGCAGAACAAGCTCAAATATTTGCATTCACTGATTCAGAGAAAAGAGAATAAAAGCAAAAGAGCATGAAACAACAACTAAACTACCATGAAAATGGGGGCCTGCCAGACACGTCTGCGTTGCTTTTACTTCTCGATGATCCTGGAAGTGCGCAGGGCTTCAGCTGGTGCATGCCAGAGTGCGCTGCCCATGGATGCAAATTGCCATGCCCCAAGTGACACCTGGTGGCAAAAAGAGCATCACCCCATCACTCGAGCCTTGGATCAGCTGTAGGAATCGGCAACAGAGCTCGGCTGCATCACATCCCTCCATCAGTGACTGAGGGGTGCTGACAAAAAAGGTCTTGTCTTGCAGAACAGCAGTTCAAATCCCAGCCTTGGTAAATTCAGATCACGATGTTGATGAAGACTGGTGCATTCTCCTGCTGAGGCATATGTATTGGTGTCAACAGCAGTATTCTCCATTACAAAGATAGGAATAATTATATTACTATCTGAACCCTTTTGATTTCCTGCTCTAAAGCATAAACACTTGAGCACAGTATTCTTCTCCTGTATAAATTTACCAAGTAAGTAGATAGAACTCCCTTGATTCATACAATCTCATCTGTAACATATCAGTAGATTTTACTACCTGAAGTCAGGCAACATCACATTTATATATATTATACTAATCAACAATTAAATTACTTCCCTGTACTTTGAAACCGATCCTTCAAAGATTTGTATGCATTGTTTTAGTTGCACAACTAAATATTCACATGTTCCTGCATGACCAAAGCCTCAGAACTGGCACACATTTTCGAAGCTGCTGATAAGTTGGGGGTGGGGTTTTTTTTGTTTGTTTGGGATTTTTTTCCCATTTTATCTTAAAGACGGAGATACATATTATCTAATGTCTGAGAAGATGCTACAGGCCACTGTGAGTGGGAGATGAATTCCCGAGACTTGAAGTCTGCCTGGGGAAACAGCACACCTTAGCTTGGAGGTGCTGGTGCTCCTAGGCTGGATGTTTACTCCACTGCGCAGACTGTTGTTCAATCATCTTCCAAACTTTTGCAGTTTATAGCACAGTCTTTTAAAGCAAACCTATTTCTTTCCATAGAGGTACAGACTACCGCAGGCAATAGAATGAATCTTTGTTATTGCAGAGAAGAGAGCTTTCCAAATGTTTGCATCTGTTCCTCATTTATATTACCTGTTTCTCTTCCAGCTATACTGAGGGTTGTTTCATCTGTCCTACAGCTGGGTAATATTGTCTTCAAGAAAGAGAGAAACACTGATCAAGCATCTATGCCAGACAATACCGGTATGATTTGCCACTTCAAAAATACAGTTAACATTAAGAAATCAATAAAATAGCAGCTGAATAAGCATTCTTTACCAGTACTCTTTTATTTAATTGTTATTATGCGTATACTTCATGGGCTTTAAAAGATATACCATACTTAAAATCAGCTCAATTATTATTACCTTTTCTAGTAATCTTGAATCCACAAATAGATGAACTGTGAATTTGCTGCTTGGATCATAACTAGTACTTTTATGGCAACTGGCATCTCTTGTATGTACAATAGAGGAGCTTTTAAGGAAGATAAATAATTTCCCATACTTGCTGAGCTGCTTGTGTTCACACTTACTGACCTGCTAAGAGAAAATTCATTCTGCAATAAAATCTTACTCTTTTATTCTAGCTGCACAAAAAGTGTGTCACCTGATGGGTATTAACGTGACAGATTTCACAAGATCTATTCTAACCCCAAGGATCAAAGTAGGACGAGATGTTGTTCAGAAAGCTCAGACCAAAGAGCAGGTACCTACTTGCAGTCTGCTCAGCTCTCCTGAAACTATTCTCTTCTTTTCTTTTCTTACATCCTGTCTAAAGGGAAACATCAGATTTCTGTCTCATTATCCCTACAGAAATTAGCAGCTAATTGGGTTTCTTCTTTCACTTACAATTCTGTCTTCTTTATTTCAGGCGGACTTTGCCATCGAGGCTTTGGCTAAAGCAAAATTTGAACGTCTTTTCCGTTGGATTCTAGCTCGCGTAAACAAAGCTCTTGATAAAACAAAAAGACAAGGTGCTTCCTTCTTGGGGATCCTTGACATTGCTGGATTTGAGATTTTTGAGGTATCTACTGTGGGTCACAAGCTGGGTAAACTCCCTGTTATCATGTAGTGGTTTGGATATAAGATGACAAAAATCCAAGATCAGAGTCACAAAACAATTAGTTTCTTCCAAGCTGGCTAAGGCTGGGACCAACACAGCCCAAAGGCCTACTACACCTGGCTGCTTGCCCTTCCCTTGGGGCTGGCGGCATGCTCCAGCTGGGCTTCTGCAGGGCTCAGGGTTTAGAGCCAGGGGCTGGGCTTTATTATTTATTGATCAGGCCCCAGTACAAAGATTGACCTCTTTAGAACTTTCTGTAATTTTTTAAGCCCTTATATTAGAAAAATATAGATCCTTGTATTTGAATTATTGCAATATGTAAAAAGAAATAGAAGATAGCAAATTTCATCTTGTCAATTAAGTTCCCTCTTGAAGGTATCTTTCTAGCATTTGGAATTCACATTTTTTCCTCTTTTTTTTTTTTCCTCAGATCAATTCCTTTGAGCAGCTGTGCATCAATTACACTAATGAGAAACTTCAGCAGCTTTTCAACCACACAATGTTTATATTGGAGCAAGAGGAATACCAACGAGAGGGCATAGAATGGAATTTCATTGACTTTGGCCTTGACCTGCAACCTTGCATTGAGCTGATTGAAAGACCAGTAAGTATATGTCTCCATAGGTGGGATGCTGTGTAGGCTGCATCAGGGCCAGTTGTATACCAGTACAATCAGAGAGCCATTTAAGGATCCTTTGTTGGCAGGATTCCTATCATAAGGAATAAAGAAGGGGGTGCTCTTTCTTTATCTCTGCCTGTGATGATACTGATCTTATATTGCTCACATTGCAGACCAACCCTCCAGGTGTCCTGGCTCTGCTGGATGAAGAGTGCTGGTTCCCCAAAGCTACTGACACATCATTTGTGGAGAAACTATGTCAAGAACAAGGCAACCATCCCAAATTCCAAAAGCCCAAGCAACTCAAGGATAAAACAGAGTTCTGTATAATGCACTATGCAGGAAAGGTACTGGACAGTTTGAGCTATTTTGACTTAGGAAACTTTGATTCTTTGATGCCCAAATGATGAAAAAGAAACAGTCCAGTACCTGCATTGATAAGGGATGGCTTTAGTTATATAATGTATATATTGTTTTAATAATATGAAATAAGATTTGAAAAATGTTCATGGTTGTGAAGCTCACATGAAAGCAAAAATAGACAGCACTGGCATTATTGAAAATCTGAGTATTTCAGATTACTTTCTAGCAAGCAGATTTTTGAAGACAGGGCAAATGCATAAAGCTTTTCAGATGTTAGTTACAAGTAAAAAGAAATACTCAACTTGGCCCTCAAACCTATAAAGCTTTTCATGCTATTATTATTTGTATGATTTTGTGTTAAAACTGTGCCCTGTGTTCCTGCATACTCCAGATTTCTTTATCAAGAACTGCTTTTTGATGTAGCATTATTTCCTGCAGGTTACCTACAACGCAACTGCCTGGCTAACAAAGAACATGGATCCACTAAATGACAATGTGACTTCTCTGCTGAACCAGTCTTCAGACAAATTTGTAGCAGACCTTTGGAAAGATGGTATGAATCACAACTCTAATTCATAATGTGGTTTAAAGGGAGAAATTTATATCAGAACTTTTGGACAGCCATCCCTTGCTGGCAAGACACGTGTAAAAATTATAAGCATAGAAGAGACTGAACTAAGAAAAAACAATAATGTGTTCTAAAGACATATTTATGGAAAGTGCTTAAAACTATCTGTCCTGGTTTTGAACTGTCGTGGTTTAAACCCAACCACAAACCTCGTCCACTATCTAATGATGCTATCAAAAAATCCTTAATATTATATAGCAACAGAATAAAAAATATTCATTACATTGTTATAATGTTGCTGAATATATGATATTGCGTACTTCATTTAGTACAAGTTATTGTTGGGTTTTATGAATGACTTACCTTACACACTGCTCTCCCAGAAATACTGCACAGTTATCCCCAGCAATGTATAACCTCAACTAAATTTGATCATAGAATCATAGAATAGTTAGGGTTGGAAAGGAACTTAAGATCATCTAGTTCCATCCCCCCTGCCATGGGCAGGGACACCTCACACTAAACCATATCACCCAAGGCTCGATCCAACCTGGCTTTGAACACCGCCAGGGACGGAGCATTCACAGCTTCCCTGGGCAATACATTCCAGTGCCTCACCATCCTCACAGTAAAGAACTTCTTCCTTATATCCAGTTTAAACTTCCCCTGTTTAAGTTTTAACCCATTACCCCTTGTCCTATCACTACAGCCCTTAATGAAGAGTCCCTCCCCAGCATCCCTATAGGCCCCCTTCAGATACTGGAAGGCTGCTATTAGGTCTCTACACAGCCTTCTCTTCTCCAGGCTGAACAGCCCCAACTTTCTCAGCCTATTTTCATAAAGCAGGTGTGTTCCAGTCCCCTGATCATCTTCATGGCCCTCCTCTGGACTCATTTTCATGTTTGACAGAAATAAACTATTTACCCAAAAGGCTCTTCTACTACTTTCATTAGTAGCCTTCTACTGCATTGAAATACACTGGTCCCCTTTGGGAAGCTGCAGTTTAACAATGCCAGTGACAGGTGTAATTTGAGGTGAGGACAGTCTATCTAAGCAGTTCCATTCATACTTTCTTTTATATTTTAGTGGACCGTATAGTTGGGCTGGACCAGATGGCCAAGATGACTGAAAGCTCACTCCCTAGTTCTTCAAAAACCAAGAAAGGCATGTTCCGTACTGTCGGACAACTCTACAAGGAGCAGCTGACTAAATTGATGACCACCTTGAGGAATACCAATCCCAACTTTGTCCGCTGTATCATTCCAAATCATGAAAAAAGGGTAAATTTCAAAGGCTGTTTTCATACTCCTGGCACATTACTCATGTTGAGCTGCTCACTGTACCAGCACATCACAGAGCTAGATGATGTCTTCAAACATAGATGCAGCTGATAACACTTATGTAATTTTTTACAGTGCTAAATATACTTTCTGTTCCCTTTTCAGGCTGGCAAACTTGATGCCCATTTAGTGCTGGAGCAGTTGCGCTGCAATGGTGTCTTGGAAGGTATTCGTATCTGCCGACAGGGATTTCCCAACAGGATTGTCTTTCAGGAGTTCCGTCAGCGGTAGGAATCCCTCCCTCAGTGCTAACTCTGGGTTTAATAGTGGTGTTATATGTGTTTACCTGTGCAAAATAATCTGATGTGTTTCAACCTCCCTAACATCAATGTCTTTTGGCAGGTACGAAATTCTTGCTGCAAACGCTATTCCTAAAGGGTTCATGGATGGAAAGCAGGCTTGCATACTGATGGTGAGGAAACTATTTTTTATATTAATTATCAGGTCTACACTTCTCATACAAAAGCTGCTGAGAGTAATAAGGAATGAGAAGTGATTTTTTAATATCCTAAACATCAGCACTGTTAACAAATATTCCTCTTTTTCCTCTAGATCAAAGCATTAGAACTTGATCCCAACTTGTACAGAATTGGACAAAGTAAAATCTTCTTCAGAACTGGCGTTCTGGCTCACCTGGAAGAAGAGAGAGACCTCAAGATCACAGATGTTATCATCACTTTCCAGGCTCAGTGCCGAGGCTACCTAGCAAGAAAGTAAGAATACGTACTAACAAAAATAATGTCTTCTGCAGCAGAGTATCTACAGCAGTCTTTAGTCCTCTGTATAGCAAACTGAAGATGTTAAGACACTTTATTACTATTTGTTATTTGTATTGCATTAGAACTCTGTGTCCAATGAAGGTCTTACTTCCTGCCCAGAAGAGGCTTATTAGTATAATTGCAGCAAGTGATTACATTGTGAGGCTACTTACACCCTCTGTACAGTAAAAGCTCTCAGATGCAATGACTTATCATTTAAACATGTTTGTACAAGGGGGAGAAGGAGCATCCTAGTGTATGACTAGAATCTTATGCACTATTACAAGCAGCAACACCACTGGCATTTGTAAAACATGAAATTATTTCTTCCACAGCTTGAGCATGAAACATCTAGCATGATCTCAGTTAATGTACATCACAGACCTATTAACAATAACACCCTTTTCCTGCACACTACCAAGGCTTTCAAATTGCTGAGCAGAGAAATTCAAATATAATAGGTTTGAAGAATGATGAACAATGCAATTTCTGAGTTCCCATGTACTATTGAAAGATTTTACACCCAGACCTAGATATATACTTTGTGGTCTGTGCCTACCTATGGAGTATAAACAGACAAAAACCAAATAAACCAATAAAAAACCCAGCCAAAACCCCGAAGACGAAATAAAATACCAGGAAGCTAATCAGAATTATCACCTTTCCTCAAGAAGGCACAGGCACTGTTTAAGCAACAAAAGAATTTGTGCCAGACTTCTCAAACCATGTGCCTAATCAGCAGACTCTCAGGCAAGAGTTTTACTCAATGTGCATATCTTGCAGAAACCTCGTATTTTCAGACTGAACCTATTTTCTTCATGTTTTTAATAACAGAGCCTTTGCCAAGAGACAACAACAGCTGACTGCAATGAAGGTTATCCAAAGAAATTGTGCTGCTTACCTGAAGCTGAGGAACTGGCAGTGGTGGAGACTGTTCACTAAAGTGAGTGACTGCAATCAGTGAATCTCCCTCAGCTTTCCAAAAGAAATGAAATGCACAAGATAACTGAGGTATATCATGTCAGGCACACTCCTTGTTCCAAAGTCCACTGGAGCTGATGGCAAGAGACTCATTAGCTTCACAAAAATTTAGGTTAGAGATACTCTGGATAGTTATATAATGCTATTATCATGAAGTTTAGTTTCCTCTCAAGCTAGAGCTAACTACTTACACAGAGATTCATAAAAAATTTTGCATGTTTGGGGGCTTTTTTTTTTATTGCCAAAAATGAAATAATTTCATAGGTGTGGGTAATGAGAAGACAGAGTAAAACTTAATTTTGTGAACATGTAGAGTTATATACCTACAGGGGACTCGGTAGCTCAAGAGTTCCCTAACTGGGACACTAAACATCCACCTGCTAGGCACTCAGGCAAATTAAGTCTATTTTCCTACTGAAGAGGCCTGTTTGAGGCTTTTGGTTTGTTTTTTCTAAAAAGAACCGCCTTCAGTTTGGATTCAGAAAACTCTTCCTACTTGCACTGATAGCAACCTCCTCTGCAACCAGAAATAGGTAATAACACACCTGCAAGCGCACATTGCCTTTCTATGCAGAAGATGTAGCTTTTGTACATTATCAATGGATGAAAACAGGCTTGAAGACATTAAAAAAGTGACAACACTGAAGACAGAGGTGCTCACAAGCATCCAAGAATTAACACAGAGATGGCCAAAAGCAATACTTCTGAGGCTTGTTTATTTAAAGATGCCTACATCAAGCTTGTCCAGACAGCATTTGTCCACCATTCGAATATCAACAGACAGCTCTACCATTAGTGCCAGTCAGCCTGGCACCTTTAAGTACCATGCTCAGCACATAAATACTGTCAGGAAACATTCTTAAAACTCTTTCTTTTCAGGTGAAACCACTGCTGCAAGTCACCCGCCAAGAGGAAGAAATGCAGGCCAAGGATGAAGAACTACAGAAAACTAAGGAAAGACAACAAAAAGCAGAGAGTGAATTGAAGGAGCTGGAACTGAAACACACACAGGTGATTTACGGTTCTGAGCCTCTGGGAAACTCTAGCCATTCTTTCACCATTTCTAGAAGATATTAAAATAAAGGTGTATTCTTATTTTGTACTCACATTTGCATTCACAGCAGTGGACCGGAACAAAAGTTCGGTGCAGACAAACTCTCAGTTACATCAGTATAGGCCTTACAACTACTCAAGAACCTGTGGTAGAGCTGCCTGCCTATACACTAGAACTAACTAGTAAAAAGACACTGTGGGGCAATTATCAATCAAAGTCTTAACTTCCTATCCTATTGCTTCCTTCTCATTTTATTTGTGTAGCTTTGTGAAGAGAAGAACCTCCTTCAGGAACAGCTTCAGGCAGAAACTGAACTGTATGCTGAAGCTGAAGAGATGAGAGTCCGTTTAGCTGCTAAGAAACAAGAGCTGGAAGAGATTCTGCATGAGATGGAAGCCAGAATTGAGGAAGAGGAGGAGCGCAGCCAGCAGTTGCAAGCAGAAAAGAAAAAGATGCAACAACAAATGTTGGTAAGGAGGCATAAGTGACAAACACAGACAATAACTTGTATCTCACAGAGAAAAACAGACTGGCAAACCTTAGATCCTATGAAAGTGCTTGCTCTACTGTCCTCTGTGGAATTCGTTTTTGTGACACTGAAGTAAGAGCAATCAATTGATGCTCTTTCCTCCCTAGTTCTCTTCTTCCCCATCTCTATTTTAAAAAATCTTTTCCCTAAAAATAATTATTTTGCCAAGTCTTTCCTTCTAAATCACCAAGCATTACAGATTGTCTAGTTCTTCATAAAACCAGTGAAGTCTACAACATATCCCACATGCAGTGACAAACATTAAGCATTTCCAATAAGCTGAGTGGTATTTTATTTCTAAAATTCATGTTTTGTGGGTTGCTGTTTCCCCTCAAAGGACCTTGAGGAACAGCTGGAAGAAGAAGAAGCTGCAAGGCAGAAACTGCAACTTGAAAAAGTAACAGCAGATGGCAAGATAAAGAAAATGGAAGATGATATTCTCATAATGGAAGACCAGAATAACAAGCTAACAAAGGTAAGCATTGTGGATCCATTTTCTTACCTTGTGAAAATAGTGCAAGATGAGAGAAATTTTTCCCTTCTGCTAGAACAGGAATACTCTTGACTATATAACCTCATGGGTATATAGATTCATCAGTCCAGCATCTATCAAACAAGTTCCTCAGTTTTTCCATGCTCATTTAAGCATTTCAGAATTGTGTAAAACTACTGGTTTTGAGGTCTGTTGCAGTAACAGTATCTTTAAGCAAAATACTCACAGCAGTCAAGCACAATCAATGGAAGTCATGCCTCCTTGGCCCCAAGCAGAGTAAATAATCCTCTTGGTTTTCAACTAATTTTAATAAAACTTCATTATGAAAATTGGAAGTCAGCAAGTACTCCAGTAGTTTTTAAAAAGGGATGCTCCTCTGAACTGGGCCCTGTACTTACAGCCATTAGGGTACAAGATTCTAATAGCAGCAGATTAGAGAACATGGAAGTCATAGACACCACTCTTCAGTTCCTCTGTAACTGACAAATCTAAATGTATCACTACAATCTCAAGAAACACAGCATAAAAAGAAAGTATCTTGGAAATTTTTACTTGGCATAGAGTTGCTTCACAGTCACCAATAACAGATGCTTTTTTTAACACGAGTTATTTTATTTTTCTTCAGGAAAGAAAACTCCTTGAGGAAAGAATAAGCGATCTAACAACAAATCTTGCAGAAGAAGAAGAAAAAGCCAAAAATCTCACAAAGCTCAAAACCAAACATGAATCTATGATTTCAGAACTCGAAGGTAACATAACCAAAATTATTTTATATCAGTTTAAAAACCAAACAGAATCTGGAGAGATCTAAAAAATTTGTAGGATATTTCCCAAATTTTTTATGCTGAAGCTATTTTGTGCACGAGAATCACCAAATCACCAATGTGCATAAGCCATAGATACCTTTATTTTCTTAACATTCAAAAGAGTAAACTGAGAAAAAAAAGCAATGCTGCTTCTAGATAAAAATAGATAAATGATTCTTTGGGGTGGCCAGAAATAGGTGATGACAGAAAGGTATTCTGTTCCTTCAGAAATGCAGTGACTTGTAGTTGAATGTATGGCCTCACTTGAGGCCAAAATATTTTTTGCCTAAGGTCAAGATAGGATTAAGAACTCCTTGTACTAATGCAGTCCCATTACCTTTTTCCTTACTTTTTTAGTGCGACTGAAGAAAGAAGAGAAGAGCAGACAAGAACTGGAGAAAACAAAGAGGAAGTTGGAAGGGGAATCAGCTGATCTACATGAGCAAATCGCAGAGCTCCAGGCACAAATTGCTGAGCTGAAGGCACAACTAGCCAAGAAGGAGGAAGAGCTGCAGGCTGCTTTAGCCAGGTATTTACTTCCAAATCTGTATACAGGTTATAAAACCCAGGCTAGAACATATGTCTATCCCCTTCCCAAACACTGAGATGCTGCACTCATGAATCTCATCTCTCAGTTACATCCTTCCTCCATGCTTTCCTTATTTTCTGAATTTCCTCTTGCAAATTATACTATTGTTTGCCCACAGACACACAGGATTACCTCCAGATAGGAATGAAAACCCCTCTTCCCAATAGCATTGGCAGTGCTGTTGAGTAAAGAATTAAATGTAACAATACACTTCACAAAAGGGAAAAAGGCAGAAATTACTTAACAGTAGGACCTTAATCCATTTCTGAGTCTCAGTGGATTTTCTGTATATATTTAAGAGGGAAAACACTCAACCAAAACTTTCGCTGGATCAGCTGATCAGCATCTCCAGGCATTGTATCATGATAAAGTACAACTGCCAGATCTTTTTTGCATCAGTCCCCCTCTCTTTGGTAATTTCTTGCACAGAACCTATAAACCTGTACTCTCTGCATACTGATTTCTCAAAGTGAAATGATTCTTTACATACATCTGTAAAATTAAATATTCTCTTTTCAGGCTTGAAGATGAAACTAGTCAGAAGAACAATGCCCTCAAGAAGATTCGTGAATTGGAATCTCACATCTCTGATCTCCAGGAAGACCTAGAATCTGAGAGAGCTGCAAGAAACAAAGCAGAAAAACAGAAGAGAGACCTAGGTGAAGAGCTGGAGGCTCTTAAGACAGAGCTTGAGGATACTTTGGATACCACAGCCACCCAGCAAGAGCTCAGGTATGGAGATGTAGCACATGGGCTGAAAATAAATGTCACCAAGCTCAGTACTGTTTAGTAACTGTGCAGTAGTACCATTTTCCCAGTGACCGGAACACTCTTATCTGCTGCTACTCCATGTATGTGTGTTACCTTCCAGAGCAAAGCGTGAACAGGAGGTCACAGTTCTGAAGAGAGCACTAGAAGAGGAGACTCGAACTCATGAAGCTCAGGTTCAGGAGATGAGACAAAAGCACACTCAAGCTGTGGAAGAACTAACAGAGCAGCTGGAACAATTTAAACGGGTAAATAGAAATCCATTTTCTTGAAAACTATCCACTAGATAACATGGCTTCCTTTTATAGATCATCTTTCTTCACTTCATGCTTGTAGGCTAAAGCAAACTTGGATAAGACCAAACAGACACTGGAGAAAGACAATGCTGATCTGGCTAATGAAGTCAGGAGCCTGAATCAGGCCAAACAAGATGTGGAGCACAAAAAGAAGAAGCTGGAAGTACAGCTGCAGGAGTTACAGTCCAAATACACTGATGGAGAGCGTGTTCGGACAGAACTCAATGAAAAAGTTCATAAATTACAGGTAGGAAGGAGTTTGACCTTCTGCTGTGACACACTGGGCTTGAGAAGATTGATTTATACTGTTCTGTGAGGCTATATCTAGAGGAATCCTAGACCTGGTATCTTGAGCTGAAATAATTTTTTTGTTATCTGTAGGGTTCCTACCTTGAACTCCTACCTTAAATTATCCCACAATTAAACAACTACAGCCACTCTATCTCATGGAAATGAGAGCTTTTAGTCTTACTATGCCTCTGTACACATTGCAGTCTGTAATAACACCAGTAGTTCAGTGGCAGTGCTGCATGTTTTAGAGTTTCTGTTTATTCATTTTTGGGTAGAGGGGAACATTGATAGGAATGTGGCTTCTGGAAATGGATTAGACAGCTATTAAACACAGAAGATGTGTTTAATAAAAAATTACAATGAAAGAAGAATGCTCACTTACCTATAATTTAGTGTCCAAGAAGAAATAACTAAAGATAATTTAAAAAGGTTCTTTGGTAGGTCTTCAATATCCAGCGATACTAATCAAGCTTATTGTTACAACTTTGTTCACAGAAGCAGTAAGCTTTATTATTTTAAGTTAGCACATACATATTAAAATATTATCAAAATGTATCAATTTCTGTCAAACTTGTGAAGAGGATGAAAAATGCATAAAAATTCCCATTCCTCTTTGCAATTCATTGAGAAGAACATACTAATATTGCCTGATGAATATGACTAAGTTTTGATATATAGTAACAGAATACTAAGATAAACTAGTCAAAATCAGCATTAGATCTTGGGAGTCTTAATGCACAGGTTACAAAGATGACACATGCAGATACTTGAGAGTTTGCATGTAGGATTTAGTTCCACAGAACTTAAATCCCATATATTTTCCAGAAAAAATATGGCAAAATTGTGAGCTCCAGTTAAGCTAGAAACACTGTTGATGCTAGAGGGGACCCAGAGGCATAAGATCAGATTCAGATCCTGTTCAAAGTTAAGATTTCAATCTAGAGCAAACTAAACTTTGGGGGAAGATTTAAGTTGTTCAAAATAACTGTGTTTGTTCTCTGTGATATCTCACAGGTTGAGGTTGAAAATGTTACTGGTTTGCTCAATGAAGCGGAAAGCAAGACCATCAAATTGACCAAAGATGTTGCAACCTTAGGATCTCAGCTACAAGACGCACAGGTAAACTTGCATCCATTACTGTAGAGAAGTAACAGCTCACCTACAGTACTTATAAAATGCACTATAAAAAGACCTAAACTAATGACTGTATTGCTGATGCATGTGGTGACTGCAGGAGCTGCTTCAGGAAGAGACGCGGCAGAAGCTGAATGTGTCTACCAAGCTTCGTCAGTTGGAGGATGAGAAGAACAGCTTGCAAGAGCAGTTGGATGAAGAAGTAGAAGCAAAACAAAATCTGGAGAGACATATTTCAACACTGACAATACAGGTATCAGTGCCATAGCTACATCACAAACTCCATCACTCAGAGTTCTGTCAGTAATTCCAGAGGTTTCAGATCTGTAAAACTACCCTGGCACAGCACATGGACTTTCAGAGAACTAGTGCTGTTAGCCCAAATAGCATCAGTGAAGCTCCATGGTGGAGTAAGCTGTCTCCCTCTTCACTGAAGTATGATCTTAGGGCAGATACAAATGCAAAGTAGCTCCCAAGTTAGTCTTGTACACTAGGCCTGTATATACCAGCTGTGTAGTCTGCCTCATTTCATGAAGGCTGGGTGATGGGGAAGTGGTCACTAGCTTCACATGGGTCAAATTAGGCAAGATTTCTGGGTCTTGGTTATCTTCTGGCCATTTTTGTCGAGCTTTGTTGTCATTGCTACAAAGATTTGTCCTCTGAATTCAAATTTCAGCTCTCTGACTCTAAGAAGAAGCTACAGGAATATGCCAGCACAGTAGAAACCATGGAAGAAGGCAAAAAGAAACTTCAGAAGGAAATTGAAAGTCTCACTCAACAGTTTGAGGAAAAAGCTGCTTCTTACGACAAACTGGAAAAAACTAAGAACAGACTCCAGCAGGAGCTGGATGACCTGGTGGTGGACTTAGACAACCAGCGTCAGCTGGTCTCCAATCTGGAGAAGAAACAGAAGAAGTTTGATCAGGTACGGATTTAAGACTCTCCCTTGCTGTGTTATCACCTAACTTCCGTGGAATACACAGAGACTCCACTGGTTTAGTGGAAGATAAAAGCAGGGACAAAAAATAAATTAAAATGTAATTATACATACACTGGCTAATTTTGTATTTATATAATTTTATCAAAAAAGCAAAGACTTTTCTCTGCCATTAATAACTGGCAAGGCAGTTGGACTAGAAAAAACCTGTTACTAACAACTCTGTGTATTAACACTACCTTTTACAGATGCTGGCTGAAGAGAAAAACATCTCTTCAAAATATGCAGATGAAAGGGACAGAGCCGAAGCTGAAGCTAGAGAAAAAGAAACAAAGGCTTTGTCATTGGCCCGAGCACTTGAAGAGGCTTTGGAAGCCAAAGAAGAACTGGAGAGAACGAACAAACTGTTGAAAGCTGAAATGGAAGACCTTGTTAGCTCCAAAGATGATGTTGGCAAGAATGTAAGTTTTGGGCTTAGAACAATTTCCACAACAATAGCTTAAAATAGCAGCTACAAACAGATCACTGTTTTCAGTGTGGGAAACTCTGTACCACACAAATCCATTCAGCAGGAAATGATATTTCATCCAAAATTCAAAGGTTATTCTATTTGTGTCCAAACTTTGAGGAGACTGGCAAAGTAACTGTAAGCCATCTTCATTTTTAACATGACTTCAATATTAGCGATTTCTAAGACTGAACAAAAAAATGCTTCTAAGTAATTTACTAGTTTATTAAGCATCCTTGAAGTCATAAACTCCAGAAATCTGAGTTAATTTATCAGTTATATATGTTGCCATCAGCTTAACATTTACTTGTACAGCTGCAACAGATTTCCACTGATGTGCTGGCAATCACTTCTTTTATTACAGTGATATGACAATATTATTTCTAGTACTAAACAAATCCAATTATGATACTTGTCTAGATTAAAAAATGACAGTTTGGAATGAAGAGAGTCTCAGGTTACTGTAAGACAGATTTGAAAGTGTACAAAATAATGGTAATTAGTTCATTCATTGTCCACAGCTGATAATTTCAAATGTGGCCTATACTGCAGGTACATTGCATGAAACTAGATTTTTTTTTATTTCTTATAACAAGTCTATTAAATTCTCATTGCTCAAAAGGTCCACGAATTGGAGAAGTCTAAACGGACCCTTGAACAGCAAGTAGAAGAGATGAAGACACAATTAGAAGAGCTAGAGGATGAGCTACAGGCTGCTGAAGATGCTAAACTCAGGTTGGAGGTTAATATGCAGGCCCTGAAAGCCCAGTTTGAAAGAGATTTACAAGCCAGAGATGAACAGAATGAGGAGAAGAGAAGACAACTCCTTAAACAGGTATCATTTCATTCCCTATTATTGCCTTTGTAAATATTTAATCAAGCCAGTTGAAAGTGCCCAAGCTCATGCAGTTATTAAATGTACCTCACTATAATCAGAAGAAAACATTATATTGCTTTGCCCTTGGCAAATAGTAAAAAAGTAGGTTATTGTACTGGAAAACACACAAAACTGCATGAGGTTTTTATTCCTGATTCAGTAGCAGATACACAATTGCCAACAGAACTAGCAATTTAATACTACAACCAATATAGTATAAATAGTATGAATTGTTATTTCTGACATAGTCAAAAGAACCTTCCTTACCTATATTCTCAAATCAAGTGAAAAAAAAAAACCCCACAGCTTCTAATATATCTTCCCAAGGTACGTTGAATGGATATAAAGGCATGGGAAATTAAAACATACAGGACACAGCCTATCTGTATAGAAGTATTGTGACTGCAAGGACAACTACTGTAGTCATCTTCTTGCAATACACATATTTCCATGAACTGCAGACTCCTTTCAAGGATCTTTGATTTTTGGACAAAATGGAAATTTATTTTAGCTGCCAGGGAAATCACAATTAATAGAGATATAAGAGGCTGTACACATTATTCAGACATAAACAGTGTTTAAGAGTGATCCAGGACTTCCCTAAACTTCTTTTCTTTAATGATCAGCTCCATGAATATGAAACAGAACTGGAAGATGAGCGGAAGCAACGTGCCCTGGCAGCTGCAGCCAAAAAGAAGCTGGAGATTGATGTTAAAGATCTAGAAAGCCAAGCTGAATCTGCTAATAAAGGCCGAGAAGAAGCCATCAAACAACTCCGCAAATTACAGGTATGTAATGCCACAAATTTAGTTTTTCTCACTGCTGGCTTTTGTACAGTCACAATATGATAGGTGACGTCTGTGAACTTGGCCTATTACAAATGGTTGCTGAATGGGGAGTTTTCACTGGACTCCTAGATTCAAGTATCTCTACTGAAATGCTTAGTTTGAATGACAATGGAAAACTTCACATGGCAAATTATGAAAATCTTAAATTTCATCATTGCAGATTGCTTCCAAAATTCTCTGGCCAACACTCATCTGCTATTGACTTAACCACATGAAGGAAAACAGATTCACATGTAGAGAAAGGGCTACAGGATAAAAACCTATTAAAGAGCTTCAACCCTGGTTCTAGCACTTAGCTCAAAAGCATTAAAGACTGTTCAGAAATCATGTTTTCTCCAAATCAGCATTTTCCTGTTTATACTGTAAATCTCCATACCAACTGTCATGTCATACGTTGACAGCTAAACAACAAAAATGGATACATCAAAGATTAAGACTGCAAATGTACTCAAATATGCAGACAAAATATGGACAATAGGCATTACAAAAGCCACAGCGTGCGTTTCAGACCTCCCCAACATGTGCTAGCTGATCTCTCTAGAATATACAATTTAAGCAGGCATTATGACTATGTAAATGTGTTCTATTCTGTTCAAACTTCCTTCTACTGAAATTTTAATGAAGACACACAAAAAGAAATCTCTGATATTCTTTTCAATAAGGCTCAGATGAAGGACTACCAACGAGAGCTGGATGATGCACGGGCTGCCAGAGAAGAAATATTTGCTACAGCCAGAGAAAATGAAAAGAAAGCAAAGGGCCTGGAAGCAGAACTCATCCAGCTTCAAGAGGTAAGATGGGAAACTTAGAACAGTATGAAGCAGACTACACACATGACCTTCAGGACCAAAACAGAACAGCACTGAAAAAATATAATAGCTTTTGAGGATAGAAGGCTATAAGCTGCGCTTGTAACAAGTTCCACATGCTCCATATGCTCCACTAAAGTTGTTGGAACTACTTCTGAGCATAGACAGATTAAGCTGAAATGAAAAGAAATCAATAATCACAAAAGGCACAGTTCACCAGTCCTAAAGGGAAATGAACGGCACGATCCAACATAAACTGTTTTGAATAGCTATAAATTCCTGAAGTCTTGTTAGTGCTATTATTCCTGTGTGTATTAAATGGCAATCTTGTGACTGAAACCAATAAAATAGAAACCAGCTGACAGGCTGGATAAAGCTTATTTCATTACATTTCCCCTGGATTTATGATATTATAAGAATTTATTCCCATAACAAGACAACCCGTTTTATACCAGTTTTAGAAAGTTTACAGTCCTGTGTATCATGATATAACTGTTTGTCTGAACATTTATTTGCTCATTCCTTTACTATGGTGCCTTTTGCTTTTCTCCTAGGAACTGGCTGCTGCAGAGAGAGCTCGCAAACAAGCAGATCTCGAGAAAGAAGAGATGGCAGAGGAACTTGCAAGTGCTGCATCTGGAAGGTAGGAATAGACTGGATTACTCACAAGGCTGTAAACATGCTACTGAACAGTCCATGGCTGCCAAGAGAATCATAGATTCATGGAATGGTTTGGCTTGGAAGGAACCTTCAAAGGTCATCTAGTCCAACCCTCCTGCATATGAGCAGGGACATCTTAAACTGGAGCAGGTTGCCCAGAACCACATCCAGCCTGGCCTTGAATATCTCCAGGGATGGTGCATCCACCACCTCTCTGGGAAACCTGTTCCAGTATTTTATCACGCTCATTGTCAAAAAATTAATCTGTAAAATATATTTGGTTCTCACATACTACTACAAGAGGTCACACAAACAATATTGCACTATGCACTTTAGTTAAATGAGTTCCATAAGAACAGATAACCTCTATCATGTCTCAGTTGTTATAAAGTAACAACGAAGATTGATTTTATTACTGTTACCAAACACACTACAACATCACAGTTGCAGTTTATTCGAAGTCCGATTTTAAAAGCCTGAATATAAGTAACACCAGTCATGAAAAACTTGAATTCCCTTCCGTTATATTCCTACCAACAATATCCCAAGTTTGAAATAGTCTAAAGCTAAAAGAAATTGTGAGAATGCATCCACTTATGAAAAGCAGAACTCTTCAGGTTATGTTCCTTCTCCCAACAACCATGTGGTCCTGGCAACATAACACGCACACATACGATTACTTTAATTGAAATATCTTGTCCTCTTTTCTTTATTAATTATTGGTAGTTCATAATAGTTTCAGACAAATTCTACTGGTAGAGCCGTAACGACACACGTAAAATTTAAACTTATAGGACAAGCCTTCAGGATGAGAAACGGCGCCTGGAGGCAAGAATCGCCCAACTGGAGGAAGAGCTAGAAGAGGAACAAAGCAACATAGAGGCAATGGGTGATCGCATGAGGAAAGCAGTACAGCAGGTAGAGCTCATTTCAGTACATACCACTTTCTGTTCATACTCCAGCAAAAAACATTTGTGATTCTGAGCATATATTATGAGAATTGCCACCCCAATCTGCCATGTGTCATTTCTCTGAAAGCACACAACACTTCTGACAGCATCTATTCTCATCCTTGCAGGCAGAGCAGCTGAACAATGAGCTAGCAACAGAGCGTGCAGCTGCACAGAAGAATGAAAATGCTCGGCAGCAACTGGAGAGACAGAACAAAGAGCTAAAGAGTAAGCTGCAGGAGATGGAGGGAGCTGTGAAGTCCAAATTCAAAGCTACAATTGCTGCTCTGGAGGCCAAAATTGCTTCTCTTGAAGAACAATTGGAACAGGAAGCAAGGTACTGGTCTCCCAGAGGGCACAGCTCTCCCTTTACTGTTCCGGTTAATGAGAGAAACTAAACAAAGGTGTACAGGACTTGTATCATCGGGGTCTCAGTACCATTAAGGCTTGGTTAAGTCTCTCCTTCATATAACATTTCTTAGACATATGGCCAGTAACTGGAGTTGTTACAGGTTCTGATTAAGAACCATTTTATTGCTGAAAAGTTCTACTGTTATCAAAGGCACAGATCTGCTCCCCTACACTTCATGGTAACTACCCTATGACCCTGCCAAGTTAATTGCCATGACACATTGTGCCATTTGTAGGATTATTTCCTTAGGAAATCACCTTGTGTTTTGGAACATATCTCCTGGAGCACCTCTAGCATATAGCAAAGACACATACTTGCTCCGGTCAGAAGAACATGACCTATAGATTTCCCTTAGAATTCATCTGTTAAATTCAGTAAGGCTTTTAACATATGGGTCCTTGCTGCCAGTTTCAAGAGCAACATGCCTGAGGCAGGTGAAGACTACAGAGCTTCCACATCACCAAATGTTGCACTGTCATTTGCAGAGAGAAGCAGGCTGCAGCCAAGACATTACGCCAGAAGGACAAGAAACTGAAGGATGCATTGCTGCAGGTGGAGGACGAGAGAAAGCAAGCAGAGCAATACAAAGATCAGGTATAAAACTGTGTCATGAAGGTCTCAGTCTGGGGCACAGAGATTTTCAGGTTTTACCCTAAGAAAGGAAAATTCCATGTTTTGCATCAAAATTATCCCTCTGGAAAGCAGACCGTCTGCTTGGATTCTGTCCTGGGGGAGCTGTAGAGCCCTTTGCTAAAAGATGGGACAATATAGCTCTCCCCCCATGCTGAGGCATGTGCCAAAGCACTAGTCCTTGTCAATCAGCCAGCTGCAACAGTCTGACTACACGGTTTTTAGATCTTAAGCTTTTACCTTTGATTCAGGCCGTGTTTCAGTAAAACCCTCAAGAGAAATATAACATTAAAATGAGGAATGTAAAGCTATTAGATCTGTTTTGAAGTAAAGTATTACTCTAAAATTTCCCTTTAGGCTGAGAAGGGTAACACACGGCTCAAGCAACTGAAAAGGCAGCTGGAGGAGGCCGAGGAAGAGTCTCAGCGTATCAATGCAAACCGCAGGAAGCTGCAGAGAGAGCTGGATGAAGCTACCGAGAGCAATGATGCCCTAGGACGTGAGGTTGCAGCACTGAAGAGCAAGCTCAGGTACAGTGCCCTTGTTTGGGACAGCCATTCCCAGCCACTGACAGCCTTGAAATTCAGAACTGGAGAAGTAGAAAAAAAATCTGTTCAAGAACAGACACTGCTGATGCTGCAAAGTTACTCCTTTTGTTAGCTTGGCAGATATAACAGGCCAAAGTCAGAAGGTGAAGTGCATTTCACAGGGTGCAGCAGTCTCAGCGTTTCAGCTGTGGTGAACAGCTGTGATAAAATGGCACGGGCCTTACTCTTTGTCTAATCGAAAGTCCTGTTGCCTTAAACAGGAGCAGAATAAGGCTTGGTTGCTTTTGAAAACACTCCTTATGTGCTGCATCTATTTGTGCAGAAGCTTTCACAGAAGGGTAGAAATGCTTGTGCTTTTCACACATGTACAACTCTCACACAATGACAGTAAATAGTCTTAGACAACATCACAGGTGGCAAAAAGCGGAGAACATTATATAATTCTTATCCAAAAGTCTCTTTGGACTTCACCACAAAGGGATTCAATGTCATCAGACTGAGGAAAAGATCAGTATGTCCCTTTGCATTTTGTTATTAAAACTGACCAGGAAAAAGAGCTGTGATCAGTCAACTACATACTGGAGTTCTGCACTCACTGGGTTTGAAAACACTAACCCAGTGAAATAGAGACTGACTTGAATTAGAATAGAATTGCTCTATCTGAATCATCACAACAAAAAACTTTGCTTTTTACCTAAAACCAACAGTATTTCAGATGAAGATAAAGCACCTGCCTATTTGTGTTCTTGAAGCAGTTTACCAGTAACATGCACGAACCTTCAGATTTGGGTTTACTTCAAAGTGAAGAGTTAAGGGCTGTGGTAGCCTTTTCCATTAGCACCATCTTAGGTGGTGCATGCTCCTGGCTGCTTTACAAAGGAGCAGCTGTGTCCAGTCTGTTTTACATAGAATATCACAAGGCTCATTTTTGTTTTATCTAGATGTAATGTAATTGGCTGTAATGTACTTTGTTTAATTATTTAAAATTAATCTACCTACCTCTGATCATGACCGTGTGCTTAGTATAACTGCCCAGGACTCTTTATCTCTGTTTCAGAGGGACACAGGAACCTTCGCATGACTAAGCAGGTACCATGCCTTCAACTTTGCAGCTAGCTTGTGTTGCACAAATTTCCATTTTCTTTGGCCCAAGTAAAAATTATGTGAGGTTCCTGCAAACTGTGAAGGCTTGGATATCTTGACATTAATCTGTTTTTTCAAAAGAGACAAATATTACAATAATCTAGCTACCATCAGCTAAGCGATACGTCCTTCTTACAAGTAGGTTATGTACTGATACACACTTACCAATGTTGCATTCTCACAGGCTCTGCCAACAAGAGTACCTAATGAAGTGTTTTTCCTGCATGAAAGTTTTCTTTTTTGCTCCACACCTTTGTGCACAGCCACAAAGATTAAAGCTTTTCCTATCAAATACACCATAGATTAGCAAAATTGATTAAAAGGACTAATGAATATGAAGTTTCATAGCATGTCATTAGAATTTCACGGTATTTCTTACACATTGTAATGCGAACTAAGGTAAGATTCCATCTAACTCACCTGAAATTTGGGAAGATCTTGCTTGCATGTGATTTATCACATTTACATCACACAATCACAGACAAAAGACAAAGTCTTGCCTTTCATTACACAGCACTGTAATACTGTGGCTGTATTGCTTACAAACAGCTATTAGGCTTTTATAGCTATTTTGCAGGCATTACGTTGCTTGTCTACTGTTATTAAAACAAAGCACAGACACAGAAATTAATACTGACACTGTAACCTAGCACAGCATTATATTATACATTAACATGTTCTCTGGAGATTGAAATAATAGCTGCTGTTTGCAGAAACCAAAGAGCTACTGCCTTGTAATATTTGTATATCTTCTATTTTATATATGCTGGATTTTGCTGTGAATACACAAATATTTAAAGATGATGTCTTGTCCTTGCATGTGCCTTTTAGGCAGCCTAATATTTCCAGTCAGACTGGTATTCAAGCACTACTCCAGTAGCACCTGTTCAAAGGTAGATTAAACACAGAGATGATAAACAAACACTAATGCTTAAGGCTTGCCTCAACTATACCCATTATTCTAAAGGTACTAATGAGTGACCACATGAATATATCAGATCTATAAACCTATTTAAGAACAGATACAAACAAAAATATTTATTCACAGGGCCAATACCAGTTTAAAGAAGTATTAAGTTTATGCATACTGCAACAGCTTATGTTAGTAAGTAGTTAGTGTGTGATAGGGAGTCCAATTCTTTGTAGCCAAAACTGTACTGTACAATTTGGTTAGATTCTTGCTGTTACTCTCCACCATTCCCATGTTCTCTTATAGCATTTCAGTGAATTACTGCAATATAAAGAGAGTTATCTTACAAATGACTCATGAGTAATTGAATCCAGATAAAATGCTCTTACTTTATTAACAAGAATCAATAGATTTACTGACCAACTAGAATTTTCTTGGTAAACAGTAATAATAAATATTTGCTATCATAAAACAGCAGACACTGCTTAATAGTGTCTACTAATAGTGTCTAGACTCTGCCAAGCACATGCCAGCATAGAAATGACATACCCTTGTGTTCAATATATGCTGTCAGCACCGGAACAACTGTGGTTGCCTAACCACAGGTCTTAAAAGCAGCTTTATTATCCAGTTAATTGCTTGCTCACACTTAAGCTGAAGGGCAGAATTGTGGAAAACAGACTGCATCTCATTTATCCATCTCAGAAACAAAGATTTGTGCCTTTAAAATAAGTTAGCCCAGCCAATGTTCCTATCCTCTTCCTTTGTATGGAAGGTTGAACTTTGGACTTAAATAGCTGCTTCAGAAAGGACAACACCGGCTTAGTCTTTTGCAAGGACAAGACAAGCCTTTAAATATTTATGCATAATTGCTGTGCCTAAAAGTACAGAGTCACTTCTATTTAACACCAAATTAGTAATTTCAGCACAACATTCAGTAATTGTGAAATTATTTTATTGCTTATGTCCGTGGTCTCAAGCCTTTACAAAGGTTTGCTTGATGAGGGGCAAGTGAGAGGCCATGTTACAAAACTTGAGTGTTTTGTAGCACAGTAGCAATGGAGGCCAAGAAGAGACAATCCCATCTTCTGTCTCACTTGCTCACACCTCCCCAAAAAAATTAACCTTGAGGACCAAAGTGTCCCTGCCTTGGGATGTGGCTGTGAAATGTATGGAGAGGGGAGGGAGATGGGAGAGGAAAAGGAGTGGGGGAAAAGCATTTTCTGTAAGCTCTTCTGCAAGATACTTGCTCTGTTAAGTGTCAGCACCCAAGTTACAACTCAGTTCCAAAGAAGCACTAGTTTCCTCTCTCCACTGGGAGAGACTGGAGTTACCCACAACATGTGACAAAGCACCTGGGGTGCTCTGACCAACGTAGCCTTTGAAGAGAGGGCCTATGGGCTCAAAAATGCCTCCTGACAGCAGCAGCACTGCTCCGGTCCTAGATCTTGTGGGCTTTCAGTAACGGGTGGGCTTAGCCACACCGCATGTCAGAAATTCAGAAGAAACTCTCTCTTCTTGCTCTTCCGCTGCTACTGTAGGTACAAGCAGCCCCCTTTCCCATTCCTTCCAGCTGCAGTCCCCATAGAGCAAAAAGTGAAATGAAGGGAAGAGTGTAGGGGAGTTGGAGCAGATGACACTATTTAGAGAAGAACTTTAAGCACAAGTACAGGAATCCCATCCCAGTTCCAAACAACTGAGCATCTCAACCTGTCTACAAATTACTTTTACATGCTACAGAACAGGAAGCTGAATCAGAGGCCCACAGCTCTTGGCTGCTCTGCATTTAAAAACATCAGCCCCACCAGTACCGTTACTCTTTGCTTATTTGTGAGGACTGCAAATGACTTAACACTTTTTTTTCCTTTCCTTTTACTGCAGGAGGGGAAATGAGCCGGCATCTTTTGCCCCACCACGTAGATCTGGAGGCAGGAGAGTAATTGAGAATGCAACAGATGGAGCTGATGACGAAATGGATGCAAGAGATGGAGATTTCAATGGAACAAAATCCAGTGAATAAACACGCTTTAAAATTGCACTGCAGCAAGGGGAGGGAGGACAATATTTAGCACTGTGTAAGTCTACTCTTAGTGTCAAGATCACATACACCCACTCCTCTGACAATGATAAAAAGCACAACTGCCTTGTCTCCAATGTATAGATTGATGTTAAAAGTACTCCAAAACTTATTTTACCATTAAGTGTATTTGAGGTTGGGTTTTCTTAACAGAGTAATTAACTTTGAGAATCTTCCAGAAAGTAAGTTCAAGTAGCTCAGATGACTTAAGTCCCAGTGAACTATTGTTTACACAGGATTTGTGAGACTGGTGCAAGGAAAAGAAAAAGAAGGGCATCAGTCAGTTAATTTTTTCTTAAACTTTCATTTTGTCTCAATTATTCAATTAATATAGGGTTTTCTTCCTGGTTACTACACCCCTGATGCACCATTCACAAGGTGGAAAGTGCCTTTTTAATCACTTACTGAAAAATAAAATATCATTTGTTCAAACTAAGTCAACCGTTACAGTTTTATATGCACCATGGATGTGCTTACACACTAATAAAAGGCTATAAAAACTACTAATATTCTTGTGTACAGGTGTCACTTGGGTTCAATACAGCATGTCCAAAGAGAATGGGGGATGCAGAAGAACTTATTTACAACTCAAATGCTTTTCTGAAGATGTCATCTGTAATATTAGAACAGAAAACTGATTTTCTCTTAAACTACTGCTTTGGAAAAAAATAAAAAATTAAAAAAAAAAAAAAAAAAAAGAAAAAAGGGGGGGGTGGAAAGAAAACTCAAACAGAAACCAAGCACATATACACTCACATATACACTGAGCTGAATGCAAATTGACATGAAGTATCTGGGACAGGTTTGATTACCTCGTGGACACATGATGCTTACTGAGCTACCCTAATATTGCCAAGGGCTGACAGATGTAACGCATTTGAGGACATGGAGGAGACTTGCAACATTCTGGTGCAGCAACTGGGAAGCAGGCAGGTCACTAAGTGTGAACCTTTAGGCAACAGAACCCATCCTTGAAGTCTACATGTAGTGTTATTTCCAAATGAAACCTCTACAGCAGGCAGAAAATAGTTAGAAACAGTAGCACACACTGAATGCAGTGATCCAAGCCAAGTTATTCTGCATTAAGGATCTGAATGCAGTTACATTTCATTTTTTGAGCACTTCAACAAGACCGCAGCCCACTCCTTGTAACTCCGAGGACCTACTACAAATAAGGCAGCTCTAGTACTTCCAGGTAGGAGTGAACTCTGATCACACTGGGGCAGTAGAGAGCCACGCACAGCAAACTAGAAAAGCCTGGGCTAGAATTGCTCTAAACCGAGTACAGAGAGCGTACTCGGTGTCTTGGATTGTACAGCAAGTAAACGTTAAGCACTGTGACTACAAGGAGAGCAAGTCATGCCAAAAAAAAAAAAAAAATCAATCCACCTTGGGAACTAATGCAATCATCTTCTAAACTTAGCATTGTTCCAGAAGGCACAGAGATCATGAACTAGAGATTCAGACTAGGCACCATTTATTCAGCAGAATAAGAACCTAAAGAATTCTCTCTACTCGTGAAAAAGTAAAGGAAGAGCATAAATAAGAATCCATTTAAATCGATTAGATGACAAGCTGCAGAGGAAGGGGGATAGGAGCTAGCAGGTAAGACCTTTCCATTGCTTTATCAGCCATGCAGCCCAGCTCTGCAAACATGCTCAAGAGCTGGTTTTTGAACACACAGGTTATGAGCCTGCATGTGTGTAAAAAAGGAAAACAAGGAAGACAGACTTCATGTATTTATTCAAGCACCAGTGCTAGGAGCAGAACCAAAAAACTGATCCTTACTCTGCAAAGCTTGGGACAAAGGTAGTTGGTTTCTTTAGTAACACCACAGAAAGCACCCTTCTGCAAGTGGCCAAAAAAAGTTCCTCCCTCCTCCCCCCAAAAAGTCCTCTCTGTAACACCAGAGAGGTGATTTTGCTGGACTAAATTATCTTGACAATTCTCAATAGTGTGTCCACCCCTAGTCTGATTATATCTGTAGTCACATTAGTAATATACCTGTAAAAAATGTAATACTATACTGTGTAATACACAGCCACACTTTTCCAACTTTCTACCTTATCTCAGTGTTGTGTCTCAATCTGAGTGCAAGCCAACTTGCACACTGAGCAGGCAAATTCTAGCAAGATAAGGAAAATGAAACTTGTCTTGACTGATTCCTCCAGGCTACAAAGTTCACTGAGCTGTAGCCTATATGTCAGCACAACTCTCCTCATGTGTAAAAAAAGTGTCAACTCTCTGTGCGAGAGGATAGGACAAAAATCACATTAAAACAGCCAGGGTTCAAGATTTTAAGAGAGCACAATGGCAATACTAAGCACTGTAAATCCCAGAGGCATCTTCAGCTATTTCAGTATTAACATCCTTTAGGGTAGGAAACTACGAGAAGAGAGATGTAGAATAATCTTTGCATATGGTTCAGCAAAACAATGGCTCTTGCAGCTTCATTGATCAGAAACAGATGAGAAACTGGAACCAAAAACCTGGACATAAGCCACAGTGACAACTTGCTAAAAAAAAAAAAAAACAAAAAACAAAAAACACAAAACAAAAACAACCCCCCTCAACACTCATCAACAGCTAGTATTCAAAATAAGCTTTATTCTGCTCCTGGCATAGCCAAATGGATGGCAGGTAGCATCACCCATTATTTATTGAGGCATGAAGCAAAACTGAGTGAATCCAAATTCTCAAAGGAATGGGCTCATAACGATGGGTATAATTAAGAAGTCATTGAAAAGCAGGTAGAGGTCATTAGGAGCCACACAGAAGATGGAGAATGAAAAGGTGCTACCTGCAGGATGCTGGGTACTTGTTTAGAAACTATGCCAAAAACAGGCAAATAGACAGTAGAAGACCCAGAGAAGGAAATTGTAGAGTTGGTGACTGAATGCCATCTTTAAAAATGGAGCAGCTGCAAGAACAGTAACAAGAATAATAAAAAACAGAATTTGGGAGAAAGAGTTGAAAATGCTTCTATGGGCCCCACACACCCCCAGTATGGTACATATTAGGAAATTAATAGTATCCCCTAAAGATTGAGATGGTGATATCTAGGGTGATCTCAATAAGTGAATCATAAGAGTGTGTGTCCTTTGGTGTGTTGTCGTGTACCCCCCAAGCCCTCCTGAATACGAAGCCAAGCCAATTGTTAAATTAAAAAGAACTGTGGGATCTTGGAGTGGTCATCTGCAACATACTACGTGAACCATCTCCAGGATCCCTTTCAACTGCCAAATTTACAAGAGAAATATAGCAGAAATTCAGCTAAAACAAACTGAAGGCTTGTTACAAGTATGGCTAAGTGTCAGCAACCACACAATGTTGAGAGAGGATGAAACAAACACTATTTGAGGTCCAGTTTTCTTGAACTTAGGATCCAACCCAGCAAATACACCCCATCCTATCACAAGCCTGGTCACTTCTTGGGATGGAGGAATAGATGCTATGGAGCAAGGTGAACCCTCCCTAATCCCCATTAAATCTCTAAGCAAGCCCTCTGCAACTGTCACAAAAACCATTTGCATATGAGCCATGCATAAACAAGGACCCCATAATGTCCCATTAACTGCTACAGTAGATTTTGCAATGTTAAAACTATTGATTAGAGGAGTCCCAGCAATTCTTTAACTGCAAAATGGGGTGAAATTAAAAGAGACACTGAATATAGTAAAGACCAGAACAATAACATTCCTAAGGCACTCTCTACCCAAAACAGAATTAATGCACAGCATTGTTAACTGCAGTCATGAAACAGGCTGGGATGATAAACCAGCTGAAAAAAAACCAATCCTGAAGCCCCAGGGAGGCGATCACAAAGTAAGATCCATAAACAGGGACCATAAACTACATTAAAAGTAAACAAGTTAAAAACCCCATGAACAGAATCTCACAGGAAGGACTGAAATATGCAGGAGTGTGTTGGCCTTAGACATTCCTGGAGTCGTGATTCAGTCTACTAGCGGTATCTTGAGTCTAATCGAAGCATTCTGAGAAACAAGGTAACAGTGAAAAGGAGAGTATTTCAACTTCTGTCTCCCTTCCTCCCTCTTAGAAAGAAATTGAGGGTGGAGAGACACTGGAACACATTGCCCAGAAAAGCTGTGATTGCCCCATTCCTGGCAGCCTTCAAGGCCACCTTAGATGGGGGTTTGAGCAACCTGGTCTAGCGGAAAGTGTCTCTGCCTGTGGCAGGGGGGTCAGAACTTTATTAAAATTATGGGATGCCACTTTTAATTACTTAGCTCCTGTTATGCCTTATCAGTTGTTACAATCTAATTATACAATGAGTCATGATTTATTGCCTACCTCCATGGGACTGAATCTTATATTGGTGAAGAAACTATCACAACACAATGACCTGTGTCAGCTGCCAGAGTGCATCTGAAACAAGGGACACAAAACTCTAATCACCGTTCATTGCGATACAGAATAGATATCTGTATCTTGGAAAGAGTGAAGAAGGATAGAGAACAGCAGTGGTGGGAAACTCCTCTTGGATGGCCACTGACAGCAATAGAAATTTGTAATTTCATATTTCACCCATTTGTGATTTTATTAACTCTAATGTGTCTATTACTTATATTGCATATAAAGGTTTAGCATAAGATAAATAATCCAACTTTAATCACCCCAAACATATAAATTAACACATAACAAATAGTAGTGCTTCACGGTATACTTACCATGAATCTGTAAGTGCCCAAATTATCAATACACTATTCACGGCAGAGGCAAGAGGCGACTGTACTACCATTCTGTGAGGCCAAGATAAATTGACTACAGTCACAGAGTGGAGCATGGTGCTGTGCTTCTCCCCCCTTCCCCAATCTGACCTTTATTTCCCAACTCTGCTCAAGTGATAATCACCAGTGGTGGTGGTAATGGATGAGTCTGGGTAATAATAAAGGCATCCGACTTAATTCTTGGGAGATAGGTAACAACACAATAGCCAAAGGCCTAATCTGAACAGTGTGAACCCCTCCCACCCCCAAATATAATCCTGGTCAAGCTCCAACTCAAGCCAAGTTTCTGTAGTAGTATGAGAACACAACCATGACTCAAATGTGTTACTCCATAAATACTGGACTGCCCAGAGCCCATTGAGCTCTCCTGCACAGCAGCAGCCTGGAAACCAGGATATCCCCCGAGTAGGGCCACCTCTCAACAATACTCCTCAAGGCTGAGGGATTCATTGCTGCAACAGATCCTCAGTAAGTGATTAATAGTGTGCTAACCTCTGCAGTCCTAGCTACATGATATAAATGACTGATAGCACATATATAATCCTTTAGATATAAACTGCTGACCAAGTCTGAGACTAAGTCTGAATCTAACCACACTTTGATGCCTCTCTGGAAGGAGTTTAGAAAGCAAGGGGGTCCTTTCTGAACCTCATGACTCAACAGAAGGTCTGCCTGACAGCTTTGCCTGACCCTGTCCTCTATGCAGTAAATAATCAAGTGCACACCACCATTGAATCTTGTTAAATCCCTGTTGCATTTACTAAAAAACTTTAAGTCAACGGTTTATATCAGTGAACATTTTGCTACTTTTAAGTGCATCACTCCTCTATCCGCAACAGCATCCAAGTTAAGCCAACTCTGCATATGGTCTGAATAATGGGAATCATCTGTGTTTATTTCCTCTTCCAGAGAAACAGATGCATCAGTGACTGTTTCACAGAATTTTATAAAAAAAATATAAAAAAACCCCACACCACAAAAAAAACAAACCACCAAAAAACAAAACCCCGCAAACCAAAGACCACCCACTAAAAAAAAAAACCCCAAACAAAACTATAAAACAAGTTAAACCAATCCCAACCCATTTATGCATTCTTTCATCAAATAAGCTCTTCCCACCCACACCCCCCAGCAAAAAACCTATAAAAACTGTTTAATCGTGATTAGCTTTGCAAGTACAGGCTTCCGTAAGGTACATTAATACTGTGAGTGAACCTACTCCATTTAAAAAACAAATGGAAATTCAGTAATATTCTGTAGGAGGAAAAAGTTACTTTAAAATAGTTTTCTACTCATATACATTTGTCTAACATGAAGGACTTCTCAGGTTAAAAAAACCCAACACTTCTAATTGTAACAGCTGAAAGCATATATTCTCATAGAAAAAACAAGAAAAAAAAATCACTAATACCCAAGGCACATTATTTAATAAAGAGAGCTTTAGAAAGCAGTAAAACCCACCTATTAAAATGTTAGATACAGCAACATAATCAGGTCTCTTGCTTCCTACACAGCCAGGCTTTATGGGCCACAATATGGCAAAAAAAAGGTGTCTATATGCTAAACCAGTTCAAAGTCTCCTAACCTTGCTGTTAGTTCTGGTACCTCCCAAGTACTACTAAGCACTAGGCATCCCTCACCTTTAACCATGGTCTGTTCTCAATGGCGAATCATTGCTTACAAAACCATCTTAACCACTACAGAGGTAGGTTTCTCTGTAACAAGATTCTGACTAGCAAACATCCCACAAAAAGCTGAGCAGCTTCCCCACAGAAATACACCTTCCTCCACAGAAGCACACTCTTCTAATTAGGGTGACTGCAGCACACAACAAGCGCAACAGAAAGCCAGCACAACCAGAATTAAAAGCAGAACCCCATGGTGCTGTATTAACATCAAAATCCAAAGCCTGAAGAGCTGCACAGGGAATACTGTCTCTATTTTAGGTAGAGCGACAAATGTAGGAAGCAATTCAAGGTCCTGCACTGCTAGGTATCATTGCTTTATCACACCACCCACAGAGCTCACCCAAGAGGTCAGACTGGGCAAGGCCACAGGAGGCCACTGCCAATTGCAGCTTCTTGCAGTTCCCTCTACACCAAAACTGCTGCACAATTGCTCATTAATATTCTCTTTTTAAAGTAAAGTTTAAAATATGTATTATTTTTAATCCTTTTCCACAGTCAGAGAGGCTTTTCACAGCAGCATCTTGACAACACTTGGTGAAGGATGGCTCATTGTTCCTGGCATATTCGGAGGCCGTGTTCCAAACTCCAGGCGTTTCACTAACCTGCAAATACAAAAGAGAAGTCAATGCATTTCTTGCTCAGTGTCACCATCGGTAGATAACTGGTTACTTCTAGAGTACCCTACTCAGCTTGAGAAATTAACAGATAAACTAACACCACTCTGAGCACTGAGCCCATTACTTAACTAGGCTGAGTTTCCACTCTAATACAAGGCTCCAGTTCCCTCCAACTAGTGAGAAGTTATCTTTTACAGGTGTTGGCATTTCAGTTCTAGCATTACAATGGTAGGTGTATAATCAGCTGCAAGAATATGTAAAATACAACACTTCAGGCTTTCTTATAAGAGGTTTCATGAGGTTTTTCCCCAGGCTGGGATAGCAAGCACAATGTAGAACACCCCTTCCATACAGCAACTTTGGGTACTGGTGACAGGACAAACCAGTATTCCCAGTGCAAGGGTCTTAACTGAATAATTAAGTCTGGAGCAAACTGTAGTATAGACACTTAATTTACAGAGAATCTGAAGAATGTGAGGTACAGGACTAGCAGGGTTTAAGCAGGCACTGAACTGCAACTTGCAATACCCTTGATGATGTTTCTTCATTTGGTTTTAAAAAAGAAAAGGGGGGGGGGGGGCAAAAAAAACAAACCCAAACCACAAGGATACAACAACCCAACCAGTTCAAGTGTTCGCACAAATATGAAAGTTGAGTCAGGTAAGTTCCTGTCAGGTGTTCCTTGGAAAATGTATCTTAGCAAAAGTAAAGCATTCTGACTGAATGAACCCGTTAGTTGCTTTGTTTACCAGTTCCCCCATAAATAAGAATGCTAACTGTGATAAGGCAAGTCCCTACATGCCATGATGTTCCTACGGTATCACTTGTACTAGAATATAAAGCATAAAACAAATTAAGTCAATATGCAAGAGCTCCTCCATTGTAATTCATTCCACTTATTAATGGGTTTATAACAAAATATATGTATCACATTTGCTCCGATACATTCTTGGTTGTCAAATTTTTTTTGTTTTGGAATTTTGTTTCCAAAACTTGATTCCAACTAGTCTTCAAATTTCAGCAGCTAGTGATTCCAAATTCAAAGCTGATCTGAAACATTCAAATCATAATCCTGAATAACTAAGTTTCATGTATGTTGAAAACAAGTCTGTCCCTACCATAGCAAAGATTCAACACAAAATAAAATCGTACCAGTCACTAAGTTTTCACAGCAACACTTCTCAATAAGACACAACAGCAGAAAACAGCACTCACCCTGTATCACACAGAGGCTGATGAGGACTCAAGCGTGTTTCAAGGACATCTCTGTTCATGTACATGGACACTGTGGTTCTATTTGGAGACTGGTCATACACAAAGTTTCGGCAAGATGCAAGTTTGGATTCCAAAGCCTAATGTAAACACAGTTGAGTCAAGTGTCAGATATCACATTCTCTTTCACAAGATGACACTGTGGCACACCAAAATCACATTAAGAGTGTTTGGGGTTTCTGTGGGTTTGGTTTTGTTTCTTTTAGAATGAGTTGTCTAGTAGAGAAGCTTGTTAGACTCCAGTGCCACATGAGGGCTAAATTTTTGAAGAGATGAAGCCAGTCATCTCTCTAAAGTTGAATCTGTTTCTGTAGGGGAGATTAAGGAGTTGATGCGGCTCACCAGCAGGAACACAAAGTCTTCAGCTGCCTCAGGGAGATTCTGACATCTTTCTTAGAGTCATCACTTTGAGATTACTAAATGTTTGAGCCATCTCCTTTCCTAGACACATTAGGCTGTACATACTAGGTGGTACACCACAGGGAACTGAGCCACAGAAACTATTCTGCAAGACATGCTCCCAGCCTAGAAAACTCCAGCCTTGTTGCTGTGTTACTCTTCAGCTGTACCAGTTCTGCAGCTTAGCCCATCAAAAAATCATACAAATGCTTGTGCCAACACAGCAGTGGGGCATAAGGGATCAAACAGAAGGAAGGCAATGGATATTTTTTCCAGCATCAGCACTAGCTTAAATGTCAAACAGCTTAGCAAGACATTAGGCCTTGCTCAAAAGACTACTAGACTTTGAAGGAAAACATCAGAAGCCCTCTGGACAGCAGGCACCCTCCTACTTTCTTTTCTACCTTTTGTGGGAAAGAAGCCCTTCTACTTACTTGTTCATGCCAATTTATTTCTTCTGCACATGTGCTTTCAGAAATTTGTAGAGGAAAATCTTATCCACATGGGGGATAAGACCTTAGAAAAACAGAGCAGGGTCCATCTTTGTCTGGGGGTTGGTCAGAAACATAGGAAGCCCAAACCAAATTTCAAGGCCAAGCTTAGCGAACCTTGGGACAAGATACTCTTCCCAGTCTCCCCTGAGCAGCAGCACAGGTAGTACTGGCTACAGTTTCAGACAGCTCTTCCTTTCCAAGAGCACTGGCTAACAGGCAAGCACTCACCCCCACTTTTTGTAGCAAGTCCCCCACAATGTTAAGTGCAGATATTCTTGCAGCAGGTGTGAGAGGGGTTGCACCAAAACTGTCCTCAAGACCTGCAGGGCAGGTTACAGGAAGATTAAAACAACAAACATACACACACACAAAAAAAAAAAACAAACAAAACCATGAAAAGCCTAAAAAAAAACCTAAACAAAAAACCCTTTGGGAGTGGAAGTCAAATGACACCTGACATATACAGCAGAGAAAACACATCTTCAGCTTTTTTATCTCACCTCTAGATCTTTCATATCCATTAGGAATATGAAGCACTGTCCCTCTGAGACTGCTCAAGTTACACTGTCCTAAGCTAAAGTCTCTAGACATGCTGTGGCTTAGGTTTCTAGAGATCAGCTCTACCAGCCTTACTTTACATCTCTGGTGCTGCAGTGGGACCAGAGAAATGTTTCCTCAGAGAGGAACATCATCATCAACATTACTACAAATATCCAAATCCTCTCACTTTTACAGAAGCATTAAATCCTCCACACAAAGCACAATTTTAGGTTAAGCATACTGAAGCCCACAATTAAGCTTTGTTAGTGCTCAAAGCTGTATCATCAAATCATTGGAATGCAACAGTGCAAACCCCCTATAGACATGAACAGCGTTACACAAATTTCCAGCTTCTTAAGTAAAAAGATGGGAGAGTTAGTGTTAGAGGTTTGAAACATTGAAACAACCAGTGCTTACAAAAAATAAGCAACTGATGTTGACATGAAACCAGAGAGAGAGTACAGACAACTAGGATGACTTGTCAGTGTCCTGCTGTTCCAGAGTGAAAAAAAAAAAAAAACCCTTCTCCCAAGACAGCATCTACTCTCACAGAGAAGCCAATTCAAGTAACATGAGCATGACATTTAAAAAAACTTGAGTGTGATCTTTAATCTTTCACCAAAGTTAGGCCAGCATCTCTGCGACAGGTGGGAACTAATAGTTAAGTCCCAACAGGTCATGTTGTCCTTCACAATTATTACTACTGGACAGTTGAAGTCAAGTGGAAATGAATAGCTTATGAATAAACCCCAAAAATCACAGTCCATGAAAATAAGACCATGGTGACAGCATTGAGGTATATTTTACTGAAACACTCAACTCTGCTTATTCCCCCTTCTTCTCATTTCTTCTTTAGCCTGAAACTAAAAACAAGTGAAGCAAACAGTAACTGTGTGCTGATTCCCTGTCAGTCACCTCTCCTATATGTCATAGGGGTGGGTATGTTGATGCTGGGTGTCCGGTACACTAAAGGAGTTGAAGGCACAGATAAGGACGCTTGAACTGCAGTGTCTATTCTTTCTGTTTCCAGGGTAGTTTGCATCGGTGTTTTGGGTTTCTCCTGTTTCTGCTGCACTGCAAGCTCTTGACGTAGATCTATGAAGGAAGCAACACAAAGCAAGCTTTTGGAGTATGTATCTACCAAGATAAAAACAGGTAAGAAAGTTTTGCTCAAAAGATTATCCCCCTTGTGGAGGTGAAATCACTTTTCTCTGTAAAGATTACTCTAGGCATATGTTCAAAATCTAGATGATCACTAAAGGATCTTCTGATTGTGACTCAAGATGTTTTTGTAGTATCCCTCTGAGGCAGAGAAATAACTCCTTTCCAAACGTTACAGGGTGGTAAGCAGAGGCACATCAAGACCTAGGCTAGACAACCTGGCACACCTTGGCTACATTCCAGCTCCCTGCCAGGTTGAGATGCTACCTATTGTATCCTTTTCTCTTCTACCCTTGTTTCCACATGAAGGAAATCTGAGCTGAAGACAGATGAAAACCACACCATTATCACTTCTGTCCCTAAGCCTGTCTATAGCTTACAGAAGCCACTCAAGGGCACAGAATCTGAGCAGATCTGAAACCAGAAGGTGTTTTTCCAGCTCCATGGTCTCTCTTCTCAGCCAGCCTTAGTCATCAGTATCAGGCAACTAGCACATGGGGCTACTCAGAGGTAACTACAAGTCAGTCACAGCCCTCCTGTTTTACTGCCCCATTAGTGTTTGATTAATTCTACTTTCCACAGGCCAGGAAACAATGAGGTTAATGGTTATTAAAGCTGACCTTCATAGGTTACAGGAAGCCAGACTAGCACATGCCCCAGCTGTACTGGCTTTTCTTAACCCCCCCCCCCCAGCCCTGAAGCATCACCACAGATTAGGAGAAGGCTGGAACAGACTTTTGCTCCTGTGAGCTGCTCTGAAACAAGGTCATAGGAGCTGAAGGGGGGGGAGGGGGGGCAGTCTTGAAGCTTTCTCATTTGTTTCTACATTTCAAGTAGCTTTAAAAGATGCAACCCTAAAAGCCAAGCTCTAAGACATAGAAAGAGGACTTAACAGGTACAAGCCAGAAGGGGAGAAAGGCAAAGATACAAGCAATTTCTGTCTAACCTCTAGCTTCATCTTTCAGGCGCTGCACGGACTCCAAGAGGTTTTCCTTCTCATCCAGCTCACTCTCCAGAAAAGCATTTCTTTCAATAGCCTGGTTTAAACGCCGTTCAAAATCCTCTAGAGACATTATAGTCGCTCTGAAAAAAGAATGCGTAAGATATCACTACCAGATTCTTCAAGCACACAGAAGAACTTTCTCTCTCAAAGGGGATAACATGGCATTTTAGGTTTTTTGCTTTTAATATTTTTATTTTATCTTGTAAGATATGAAAGTGTGCAGTGGGGGGAGTGCCATCTGCCACAATCCTCTTTACCACAATCATCACTTAAGTGATGAGTTCAGAATGGCAGTGCCGATGAGCACAGCATTACAAACAGCTCAGTGTCAGCATGATCACAGGACAGAACAAAGGTGGAAAAAGAAAACACAGAAGTTAAGTCACCTTTTTGCTCTTTCCAAGTCATCATTTGCTTGCTCAAGTTCTCGAATATATTTCTGAAGTTGATCTTTAATAGCTTTTGTCTGTGCCAAGTCATCTTGCAGTGCAGAGATTTGCCTGTATCCTTCTGAAAGCTGAATTTCAATCTTTTCCTAATCAAAGGCAAATCAAAGAGCATTAGCAATGCACGTGCTCATTCTGTAGCATTGCACGTGCTCATTCTGTAGCATTGCCTGGGCCCCTTTAAAGTCAGAAGCTGATGCTGTGATGTTTTTTTGAGAAGCATCACCTTACATATGGCAAAATGCCAGCAAAACCAATTGTTCACAGTTCTAGGCTGTCGGTAGACAAGTGCTCTTCCTTTCACCTGTTAACAAACGATGGTACAGGGGAGCAGTTCCTGACATCCACAGCACAGGACTGTTCTTTGCACTCCCAGACAGCAAGACTCAGCATAATTTCTGAGCCCCACAAGCTTTAGCAACACACAAAGCAGGATGCAAGAGAAGCCCCTTCTTTTCAATTCTAATAAAAATCAAGCTGTACTTTAGAGCCTAAGTAATAAGAAAAATAAAAAAATAAATCCAAGTGTAATGCTGTTACATACTGCACTGAACCAGCAGGATTCTCCACTGCCCCTCTGGTTTTATTAGCCTATAGTGTTCTAGAGCACAAAACATTTCAAGTACAGTTATGCAACATGCTTTGGACATAAGCCTAAAATCAAACTGTCTTCCTTTACAGCATCTACACACGAGCACATTTACAACAGACAAAGGCAGGGAGGAAGGCTTAAGCTTCTCCATTAAATATCTCCCTCTTGCTACTGCTGCTGTATGTGGAATTAGCTCCACATCACAGGAGAGGGAAAGCTTCACAGCACACAGTCTACTGCAACACTTTACATTCCATCACCTAGTGCTGTCAGAACCCTTCAACATGCCCGAGATTTTTTTTTAAACTCCAAGACTGCTGCATAAAGTAGCATTACAGAGGCACTTTCGCCATCCAGAATTTAAGTACAACACAGCTGAAGACATTTAAAACAAATCCATGCACTGGAATTTGAAAACCATGGCATGACTGATAATTCAAAGACAGCTATTTTAGCACACTAAATACATAAAGAGGAGGCAGGAATTCTTAATTCCCAATTAAGATATTCTAATTTGATTACAGCATGGTGACATTACTATAATTCCAGATCTCTGAAGCATAGTTACATGCTGAAGAGCCTCCAAGCTCTAAGAGGCAGATTACTTTCAGTAGCTTCTCAGGACTCTCTAAACAAACCCTCCAAAACATGATTTCCATTTATTTTTAGGTGGTGTGAACTCTGGTTTCCAAGGAGGAAGCAAGTATACACACTAGGCTGGAAGCTCAAAGCCACAAGCTGTGTGGGCCTGGCAAAATTCTCTAGCATTGACCTAGATGCAGACACCAACCCTTGATGGGCTCAGTTAACACAGCTGCTCAATAGCTTCGTGAGTTTAATGCTTTGCTCTTGAATTGATTCAGATAAAAGACCAGAACTGCAAGGTTTCAGTCTTTGTTTTTAGCCAATTGTAATAAATTATCAGCTGATCTGGCCATCAATGGTGTCTCTGTTCCTTCACTGCAGGCTGTTACTGCATTTTTCAGGCTGCATGAATAGCCAATTGTTAAAGAAGTTGCTTTCAAGCAGAATGTTTTAAAGTAATCTAGTCTGAAGGATATTTTAAGAATTTCTAAAATATATTTACTCTCCACTTTTTGAGGGTTTATGATGTTTCCTACTATTTTCATTCTTCACTGCTTCAGCTCCTTCATTATCCCTTCCCCTCATCCTAACTCCTTTGGAGCAAGTAGGTAGTCCACACCCTCCTCAAATGCACTGTGGGTTTTTTGTCAAACCTACGCCTTCAACCCCAAACCCACCAGCTTACACAGATCTTTGTGGCTACATGGAACAGTAAACCAATACTCCATACAACATGCAGAGCATTTTATACCACTAACAAGCTAATTCAAGACTAATAAACATCACTGCAACATATACACAATGAAACAAGCCTTGGAACTTTTGCCATCAAAGAGCAGAGGGCAGGAATCACTACGCTGGTGCCAGAGGGACAAGACATCTGCTGGGAATGAAAATTATTTTCTTAAGACAGTAATCTGGACAACAGTTTAGACAGAAGGCATTGCAAACATGAATTAATCCAGTGATTAATCACTTCTACAAATACCTTCACTCCCATTAGCTCATTATTGCATCCAATTGAGTAGAACTACAATTACATTAATCTCTGCTTCCACATATATTGACCTAGCCCTACAAAATACAGCGTAGTGTTTCCTGGGAGACTGTAACACACCTTTAAGTAAAAGGCCAACAAGGTCAAACTTTAAAAAAAGCACATACTAATTTCAGTGCCAACTCATTTTTGAGTTCTTGAACTTACCGGTATTTCCTAAACCTGCCAACCAGCACAAGGGACTAGCAGCATCTTTAATGAGACCAAAACGAGGCAGATTCATCACTTCATACTCTAGATAGCTTCATGATCTCCTAAGTCACTCAGTTAAGAAGTTCCATCTCAGTAAGTTCATATCCCTTATGCTTTATAATTATGGAAGTTAATGCTTTTCAGCTGGTTCTTAGCTCTACAGAAGGCTAACCAAGTGTAAAAAGGATACATTATTCTTCCCCAAGTATAAGCAGATATAGTAATAAAACCAGGACTGAAGCTGTTTTATACCTCTCAGTCCTATCCATTACACGCCAGCTGCTGCTTCCCAGCTTATCTGGAATGCCAATTAATAAATACACATCTGTGTCAAAAGGGTTTAAAACAAATCACTTGTCTTATGTAATGCAAGAACACAGCTGGAATGTTTGTATGTTGATTGTTCTGCAATATAATCTGTGTCTGCACAATGCAGACAGCAAGAAAGCTATGAACAAAATCACTAAGTAAATGGAAGACGTAACAAAGTAACAGCTCAGATATGCTCATGCTTGCTCTCCACTCTACTGCAAACAACTTTCTCCTGTCTAAAATATATCCTGACAAATAATCACAACCTGACAACAAGGGTTCAGGAACATTACAGAGATATCCAGCATCCTCAAAGCAGACAATAGGTAAGGCAACCTGAATCTGCACATGCCTGTCTAACTCACGTCTGCACTTTGGGTGTACAGATACTGTATGAATCATCCACTCTTACCTTAACTGACTCCAGTTCCATTCGCAGACGATTGTTTTCTGACAGAAGGTCTCTATTTCTGGACTCTGTTTGCTGCAGCTGGGTCTCCAGTTCAGCTTCATACTCTCGACTCCCTTCTTGGAATTCACGCAATTCCTCTTGTGTATTCTCAGCACTAGAGAACAATTCCAGCAAGAGAATTCATCATAATGAACAGGAAAAAGTCTCTTGTACACTCAAGGTAAAAAAAAAAAAATAAATAATGCCGTTTAACACAGAAGGCTCTATGCCCTTCTCTAACACATATTCAAAAGGAAGAGAAGACCACAGGCAAATGTTTTCCCATCAAGCATGGAAAGACACCCCACAGCATACTGGTAAATAAATAAAAAAAAAACCCAAATAAATTGAAAAATCCCAAAGTCTGTTTGAACACTATAGGTGCTGAAGACATTTGAAGTCTCTTTAGCATGTACATTATCCGCTGTTGTCTGTGTATTTAATCTGTTATTCAATTATTTATTTGAGAATATGAACAAAGCCATTTTTTATTAGTGATAAAAAGTGAGAAAAGGATGGAAATATGTTCTTATGTTCTATGGAAATAATCCTCCAGCAAGCCAAACCAGCAGCACTGAAAGGTCTGAACACTTGGTCTAAGAAAGGACCCAAGATCAGCATCTAAGAAGTTTCTGTTTTTTTCACCCTTTACTGCATTTAAAGCAACATAATGAGCTAAAGGGAAGGGCAAAGTACATTCAGTCTCAGCCAGGGATCCTCCTCCATTTACATACTGTCAAACCATTCTTGATCCACACAGAGGTCAATCAAGCACCTCTCTTTCTGCAGTGGCCCAGATCATCCACTTCCAATGAGGCTCTGCAGCAAGTTACATTCACCCCAGCTGCCCACAGACTGCAGTCAGAGGCACAATTTCAGTACACAGTCCTAACTTAAACCAGAGCAGGGATCTAAACCAGTAGTGCCATACAGCACAGAGTCACTGCTCAAATAAGCATAAGGGACTCTGGGATGCTGTAGTTTATGCAGAAGCATTGCTACTGCTACCAGTCAAGATAGCTGAACCACCTTGAATATACTCCCCTATGAAGTGCTATCTCCACCTTAGCATGCTGAACTATGCACCCTATCCAGCACCTTAGAGGAATGAAGCCACTGCCTCACCACTGCTTGTATTTCATAGCCAACTCTTTCCAGTATCTGGTTTCCTCTTCCACTGAGCTGAAGTTATGTCCTTCCGAGTCTTCCATTATGAGTCCTCAAAGTTCAAAACTCCTGTTTCATTTTTCAACCCCTGGAAAATTAAAGCATCAAGCGTAAGAACTAATGCAGTGAGTTACCTCCGTACTTTTTGCTGCAGAGCAGTGCACCCCTCGTCCCAGGAGGTCATTGCACACCTGGAGACCAAGCTAAAGGCCAGCCTTTACAGGGCTCTGTCAGATACACCATAAATGCTAAAGAGTATTTTATTTCTGAGTAATCAGGTCATTTTCCCTGGTTCTCACAAGGCTGCCACATGCTTACATCACATCCCCAGCAATGAGCACCTTTCCCCACCCTCTGACTACATAGTATGGAGCACCAAACCTCAAACTTCGGCTGCAGTTGCACCCACACACCCAGAACACAAGTGAAACAGAAGACACCTCAGGCACAACTTCAGTTCCAAAGACAGTGCAATTAAGGTTGATTTAAGCAACCCTAAAGACACTTATGAAATTGAAAAGAAACTTCAGATACAGATAAGGTGCTCAAGATACTAATTTCCTGTGTTAACATTTCTAGGAACGCCTAAACTTTTTAGGGACATAACTGCTGGACACATGAAAAACTTCACCCTAGGTCAACATAGGAAAGCTACCCAACTTAATAAAACTGAAATATCACAATCCATATATGTCAGAGAGACAACATATACTGTGATACCTCAGAGAGCCATGGGAGAAGGTAGCTTCAGAAATTCAGAGGGAAATGAGAATAGAAGCTCTACAGAGGTTTTAGCAGGATACTACCTGGCTGGACTAGGTATGCAGATAGATATCAGCAACCCAGCAAGCAATCCAGACCATCCAGCTGTCCCAGTGACGGCATAAACCCAGTCATGGGACATAGTTCCAAAAGGGAACAAAAAAATGAAAGAGTGACAAAGGAGTCAAGAACCTTAAGTTGGTCACTCGTGCTTGAAGTCTCAAGTATCTAGACACCAGAATTAAGTAAGTTCCCTCTGATGTGCATGATGCACTCTAATAAACAGGTCACTAGCAAACATCATTTTATATGAGTTTGTTTTTACAATGGAGAAACATCAAACCTAATGCTCCGGATAACCTGCCCATGTCCAACCCTGGGTGAGGCAAAAATTCCACATAAATATTACCAATTTAATAGAAACCCGGTTAGATCAAGAAGAGTAAATAAAGGTGGAATCAAACAAACAATCCGTGACAAGAGCAGCTGTCAGAAAATTGTACAGCTGAAATCTAATGACTGAGGAAACAGAGCTGTTCTACCAAATTTCATCTCCAGAACTACCAAGCAAAACATTTCCTAGAGGTAACCCTAATGGAATAAAGAGGACAGAAAAATAGCCAAAGCCTTTGAAGATCACATAGATGACAGTCCCACCTTCTGCTCTTATTTACGATACTCAGGAGATGCTGGAGTAGACCTTCTGAGCAGCATGTCAAAGGTAAAGAAAACGTGCATCTACTGCACACTGAACTTGATTGAAAAAAATCAGTCATAACCTGCGCTGAGAGTTTTCTCTCCAGAGAATCACCTGATTTAAGCACTATTAACAGCCAGCTACCTAGCAACTCTATCGAGACAAACATAAATAGTTCTTACCTCTACAACAGACAACAGTATCAAGTACTTAAAGTAGTCAGGCAATCTAAAGCCCAGTTCATACACACCAAGCAATGCTGCAAAGCACGAGTCCTTTTCATAGCCTAGGCGATTTTTAGAAGGCTGATGAGCAAAGAGTATGCAGCTGTTACAGCTAAGTGGGCTGTATCCACACACCTCAATGCTCAGTATCAACTACACTCTCACAGAAACTACACTATTATTTAGTAGAGGAACTGGTGAGGGAAACAGTTACTAAACTTTAGTTTTTATAGTTCAGCTTCTTGACACAAATTGTTGATTAGACAAAGCGACATGTCTCCCTCCTAACAAATATCCCCACATGTGATGTATTTGCACACTTTCAGCAAGAAGTCCCAAGGCTGCTGCTCTTTGTATGCATTTACATATTACAGTATCCACCAGCAAAAAAAAAAAGAGAGAGGAAAAGGAGTGTGAGTAAGGAGGAGTGATTTTTCCAAATAATATCCTTGCCCATTAACAAGAAAATCACGACCAAGCATAATTAACATTCTTGACCTAGGACAGTTTACAACACATCTACTCTATTAAGAGAACCGAAAGTGCCTTTGATGTTAATGAACATGTCCTTATGCTCAGGGCACTGTCTACACACATACCAATCCTTGTAGCACACTCATGAAGAAAAAATATTCCTTTTTACAGATTAGGGATAGGGACAAAGGGTCAGACACAAAGGGATGCAGTGATGCAATGAGAAACCAAGGACCAGCATCCATTCCTGTAGTCAAACAATTCCAGAGAACAGCAACACAGAGCTTCTTTTAGATGGTTATTTCTCACCACTCACACAAGGGGAAGTTTCTGTATTTCTTCAAGAACAGAAATTCCACACAGAGCATGCCTGGCTTTGTAACATAATTTACAATATATTTCAGCAGTGTCCAATGAGGAATTATTCCAACACAAGTATTAGAATAAATCCCAGATCTATGTTCTGACAGTCACAAAAAAAAGTAAGGCAAAACACTGCAAGACATCTTGCTCCTACAAGCTTTCCAACAACCCTTTAGAGTGAAAAGGCACAGCTCCTGTTGGCCTCAAGATCTTGAACATGCTTCTATCTGGCTCTCACTTGTGTTTTTACACTGCACTTCCGAATGACTAAAAGAATGTCTTAATTTATATTTTTTAAAGATAGTCACATACAAAACAAGATTTGTAAGAGTTCTACGGAGCTTTGATAACTTTCACAGAAGCATAAGGATGCTGTGCCCTTTTGTTTCTGTCTTTGTAAACATGAGATTATGGACCTACTGAGATTGTCTGCCACTAAGAATAAACCATTTCATGGTTACCATTACTAAATATTACTTAAGATTTAAAATAGTTAAACTACAAATACATGGAAGCATTTGTGGACCTATATTTATTCTACATAAAAGACAACATGGCAGAGATGGTTTCACTACTGTAAAATGCCACAGACACACATTTTTTATCTGTAATGCATAAGGAAGATCTATTAGGTTCCCTGTACACCTGCACTACATCTTAGAACACAGGGATTTTCAGACTAACCAAAGGTGCAAGATACAAACTTAAACTGAAAAGAAAAATGCCAAATTTTAGGCACAGTATTAAAACTTCTTTTCTATTCCTGAATTTGTTTCAAAAATCCCAAACACCACCCAAATATTTCTAAACTGCCTGTAGAAAGGACAGAAGGGTTTGACTTTGTTTTTCCCCCTGCTGCCTTCTCCCCTTAATTTTTAACAGCTTGGGGACAGCACATACCTGGAGAGTAATTAAACCCATTAGGAACTATTGTGTAGGCTCACTATAAAAGTGTTAAACACCTGCAACTGTAGGAAAACCAAGGAAAGTCACAGCCTGTAAGCAGGCACACATTGGTTGCACCTTACTTGCTTTCAAACACACAAAGCCAGAAGAGACAACTGGTCAGGCTTCCTTCATGCAAGCAGCACAAGTGCTGGTCACAGAGATTACAAAACCTCTACATCATACAGGAAGTGGAAGTGTTTATGGGTGGGGAATGAACTTTTGCAAGGAGAAAAACACCTCATCATAAATGCTGCAGGAAGCAATTCCATGCAAGTGAGAGCAGAACTGCAAAATTCTTGAGAAAAAAAAACAACCCAAAACATCAAGAAAACTATACACAAAATTACTCCTAATTGAATTCGGGAATTGGAGCTTGAGTTCACCAAATTCATGAGGACCTCAAAAGTCTCTTTCAGTCGTAGTAGGATCAAAGACTCAAGACAACCCTACATACTAAACATTTTTTAATAAAAGAACACTTTCGCTTGGTGAACAATGTTTGTCTATCTCTGCAGCAATGCCACATGGTCTGAGTCAAAGAAATACATATTATAATACGAAAATAAAACAGTACTGTACATGCTACTGAATTATCCATGACAGAGATGATGAAGCTCTTATTAGCCATTTTTTCCTAACTGTAAACCAAAACAACCCCCCTTTTTGCTCCTGAAAAGTAGCCTTGCCATCCTATAAAACCGGTATTTTCTTACAATAGTCCCGTTGCAAAGGTCTTCCTCTAACAATAACGGCCTATTTTTCTTTTGTTTAAGCAATACAAAAGAAAATCACAGCAAGAGAGAAAGAAAAAGAAGAGGTCAGGGGAGCGCCAGAATTACTGCAGAATCCCACAGCTAGTACTGAAAAGAGTTACCAACTTCTCAGGGTCTTCTCTATCAACAGGCTTAGCTCGGCAAAGCCCTCATCTTTTCAGATACCAAGCCAGCTCCAGTACTTCGAGTATCCAGTGATTCCCAAGGAACCTCTGCAAAGTTTTTTCTCCTGAATCGCCTGACCTTGATGCTTCCAGCTGCCAGACGAAGTCAGCCCACTCCCATTCGAAGCACGAAGCCTGAGAAGGAACTGAGCCACCGGCCACGGCTCCCACGCTCCCTTCTCTTCCCCTCCCCGACAGCAGCCGCAAGAGCAACGCCAAAAGGAGATTCACGCTCGCACGGAAGGGTGCAGGAAGGAGTGGGGGCCGCACAAAGGCAAGTCCCAGCTCCATTGCCCCTTGGCTCCCCGACCCTACCCCAGTTACCACAGCAAGACAAAAGATATCAGGAGGGGATGCACCTCACCAAAACCACCCTTCCCTCCTTTACCCACGGCACAGGCACTCCACTAGGAAGCTACCTCCCCACCATCGTACCGGACAACAAGCGGAACCTCCTCTCTCCCACCGAACCCAGCACAGTAAAACAACCCACACCAGCAGCAGCCACCACCACTCTCCAAAGACTAACCCGACGCGGCCACCCCATTGGCTGCCGGTCATGTGCTGCGGGGACCTCCGCCAATCAGCACCGCTAGAACGCGCCTGCTGGAAGGTTTGGAAAGTTTCGTTACTTTCAAAAGGCGCTCGGGGGCGGTCCTGGTCTCGCCCGTGCTGGGCTGCGGGGCGCTCACCTCATCGCACTCATCGGCGTTTTAGGGAGCTACAGCAGACACGGGGCCTGCGCCTTCCAAGGTTTTAAGGGGGTAAACCAGCATTTGCCCCCTTGCTGTAATGTTAAATACGTGTTTTCTCTGGGAACAATCTAACAAAGAGAAAGCTTTACATCAAATATTGGGGTTTTATTCCGAAGGCTTCTTCTGAAAAAGCAAGTAGTGAGATAGTGACTGTGACTCTTTAATGCCAGTGCAACATTTTCAGACTAAAGTCCCCTTTTCACAACCAAGGAACAGGCTGCTGTGTCACTGAAGCCCATGTTGCAAGGACAAAGCAGCCTATGAAACATTAAGACACTTGCACTCGTCTACATCTTAGCATGATCTTGTCATTCCAGAAAATAAGCAACAAGCATCTGCAGGGGGAAGGAGCTCCCCAGAGATGATGGGACAGAGCTGTAGCTCAATGCAGCCAGTAAATTACCTTCTCTCCCTGTGTGGAATGGGTCTGGAAGGGACTGAGGTGTGTGGAGCTTTCCCGAGGCTCCTACCCAGCTGCATACACAAGCAGCTGGTCATTAGGCACGCCTGGCATTTGTTTCCTGAGTCAAAACAAAAACACGAATTATCACATACACTTGGCTCCAGCCCACATACACAGGGCTGTGTGTCGCTCAGTATCACTTCACACCCCTGCAGCACGATTTGCAAACTGCTCGAGGATAGGCACAACCTCACAGGGGCCCTCATCCCAGTTTCAGTTACTGCTGTGATGCAATACCAGGCCTGGAGCAGAGCCTCATTCTGGAAAAGGCTTCACTATCTACACTGGGAATGTGCCTCTCCCAAAGACTTTGTAGAATAAGGGTGGGACTGGAACAAAGAGGATGGATGCTTTTTCCATAAAAATATTTCACTAAAAGAAATCTGTCCACAGCTAAGACAACTTCAACTGAAAAGAATAAGAAAAACAAGTGTAATTTCAGGTCAGGTGTTCAGCAAAACAATTATCTTTTGTGGTTAGATGTTCAGCAGAAGTAAACGGAGACAAACTATTATACAACTATAATAAATTATGTATTTATAATTTAGGTATTTAAAATATTGGGTTAATAGCAACTTGCAGTTCTGTCATTACTCAATAATGGTTTTATTATCAGATAAGATACAGAAAATAAACCACTTCCTATTGTAGTATGTCCCCAGTAACTAAAAAATGTGTATTTTTGTTTGCAAGTCTGGGGCAAAGGACATTTTACTTCAACTCTTCATACCAATCTTTGAGGATAGTGTGAATACACAGATTATCAAAGTTATATTGGGTATTTTTAATAGTTCTCATCTTGAAATACATGTAAAAAAACAGAAAAAAAATCTCAGATTTCAGAGGAAGTTGTTAGCCTCTCATCCAAATCTCAAGCAGCGTAACAGTACCTTAACAAATGCCAGAGCACTAGCAGAGGCAATAGCAGAGGCACTCCTTTACACAAGCAGTAAATAGTAGAAAAAGGTTACTATAATTACTATCACTGCCTGTTTGCAAGAGGAATGAGAACATTTGTTTTAAAATTAGCAGAGGAGAAAAATAAATTATTTTATGCATTTATTTTTCATTTGCTGATTAATAATTAATAAATGACAAATTTTTGTGGCAGTAGGGTTATTTTAGGTGGTGCTGGTTATTTTAATGACAACGCCACACTGACTCTTCCATGAAAGACAAGCAGGGAAAAATGTACACACTGTAAGTTCTGGTGAGGTTGCAACACCTCATCTTTTGGCAGAAGCTTCTTATGGGGAAAAAAAGATTCGCTTTGCTGCAAGTATTAAATAACCCACTCAGAACCAGTCAATGAATGGAACAGGAACTGCTCATCATTTGTCATTACGAACTACTGATTTTTTTTAATGGATTACTGATACCCATGTGACAAACGTATGTATTACAATATCAAATGGAAATATTGCTGTCACTGAAGGGCACATATTTAACATCATTGCAACCTATTTCTGCCTCTTTAAATATGTCATATAATTCTCTGCAGCCTATATACATAAAATTGAATTTGCATATGCTTAAGCAACAAAGAGATTCTCACTACTAGAAAACCCTCCTGATATCTTGAACTGTTAATTATTGTTTACAAAACTGTCAAATGCTTATGAATAGCACTGACAAAACACCACCACTCCAGACCATAATACACAGCAGCATTACACCCTAACAGAACCATGGGAGTTGGGGAAGAAGGGATGTAGATATGAGCATTGTCACTAAGAAGAGTCAACCTTGCTGGTGGCTGCAACCCATTAGGCAAAGGTGAAGGTAAAATGACAACATAGCCTATTACCATGATGTCACTTGTGATCAGAAGATCCTGAGGCACCAAAAGTGGACCCTCACCCTCCTCTGGTGCTACCTCCTCTTCCTTGAGAAGCTCAGCTACCCGCATGCAAAGGAGCAAGCCCAGACTGGATAATACAGGTCTGCTGCACGACTTTGGCTCAGACTTCTGAGGGAACTGTTAAACTGAGACAGACCTGTGTCTGTAGAAAGACAAGAAACGTAAAACTACAAATAGAGATAGCGTTGTTGAGACAAGGGCTATTAGTAGGACAAGGATTCAAGAGGAAAAATATCAATGTGTAAAGTCTTAAGATCCTGAAGTGATTAAACCCTTTACCAGTGTCACCCACATGAACAGATGCAGTGAATTACAAATTATTAAAACTGAGATACAAGTGGATGCCCACCCCTTTTTTTGAGGCTTGTTTAGCCAACAGACTTCAAGTGTTTTATCAGAGGGTGAGGATCACACTAACACCTCATCCAACAGCTTGTTAAAAACTTGTTTCCTGTTAACCAGTAATTGCTTTATATTTTTAAGCTGTGTGTATCTTACTTGGGGAATTTCTTTATACACAGCTAATGATGCCCAAAACCACTCAGAAGACAGTACAGAGAGGTCAGACACTTCTGTCAAAATAAGCCAACAACAGATTTCTGAACAGTATTAATATTTAACTGCTGTCCTCAGGCTTCAAGGGAACTTCAATACTGTCTTCAAAGGAAAAGGCTCTCAAAAAGAGTTAAAACTGTCCAGCCCTGACAACCACCAGGATATTTTTGGTTTTGTGCATGTGCTGGAAAAAATAAATAAATAAAAGCTTAAATTCTACACAAGGCACCAACAATTATTGCCTGTAAGAACCCCATTCAGCACTGTACGAACTTCCCTGCTGCCTGCTGCACACCTAAGGGGTGAGCACAGAGGTATCTGCTCTGATACTGGGAGGCCAGGGCCCGTGCCGGGCCTCCCAGAGACCACTCCACGACATGGTTCCCACAGCCCTGCATGGCCCTGCAAGCTCAGATGTGACCGGACTGACACCCCCCTCTTGGTGTAAGGTGTGTGTGTGAGGTGGAAGAATCACAGAATCAACTAGGTTGAAAAAAAACCTTTAAGATCAAGTCCAAGCTTTAATCCAGGACTGCAAATTCAACCACTAAACCATAGCACTGAGCTGGCTTCTCATCTACGGGCTTTTTGAACACTTACATGGATAACGATTCCAGCACTTCCCTGGGCAGCCTGTTTCAATGCCTGATCACCTTCTCAGTGAAGAATTTTTTCCCAATATCCACCCCTGGAGCAGCTTGAAGCAGTTTCCTCTTAGGATACCACTTGCCACCTGGGAGAAGAGACTGACCCCACCTCACTACAACCTCCTGTCAGGTAGTTGTAGACAGTAGTAAGGTTTGACCTGAACCTCCTTTTTTCCAGGCTAACGCCCCCCACCTCCTTCAGCCGTTCCTCATCAGACTTGTGCTCCAGAACCTTCACCAGCTTCACTGCCCTTTTCTTGACCCACTACAGCACCTCAGCATCTCTCGTACTGAAGGGCCCGTAACTAAACACAGCATTCAAGGCGCGGCCTCACCAGTACCAGCTATAGAGGGTCTGCCCAGCGGTCCCGCCGGGGAGGCCCCAGGTGCTCTTGCTCGGGGTCTGCTGCCTCCCCGCAGGTGCCGCACCCATCCCCTCAGTGCGGCCAGAGGCACCTTCCAGCTGGCGCGGGCAGCCCCGGGCCGGGTACCGTCCTGCCCCGCAACAGCAGCCCAGGGCGGGGCAGGTTTAAAACGCACAGCCCCTTCCACGGCCCAGCCCGCTGCACGCCAGCGAGGAGAGAGTGGAGCATTACGACAACTGTTTTTGCGGCAGCGGGCTGGTTTCCGGCGCTTGGTGTTGCTTGACGGCAGAAGGAGCTGAGAGGGTGGAGGGAGGATTACAAAGGGGTGTGAAGGGCTGTGGCGGTGTGCGAGGGGCGGCTCAGGTGAGGCGCAGCGAGCGGGAGCAGGGCACGGGCAAGCCGGAACCGCGGCTCCCGCCGCCCTGCGGCGGCGGAGAGACCCCGGGCGGGACACCGCGGCCGGGCTCGCGGGGACGGGGCCCGCTCCTCTTGTAGACAGCAGCCTGGCCCCCGGGCTGAGTTGCACAACGGGCCGGGCCCGGCGCAGCCCCGCGGGCGGGAGCGGCCGTTCGCCCGTCAGCACCTCCGGGTGTGCTGGGACTGTTTGCCTAGATGGGGGAGGGTCGGGCCTCGACGTTGCCCCCCCTGGGCTGCGGGCCAGGCCGAGCTGGAGGCACCGGGTCAGCGGCAAGCCGCAGAGGGCAGAGCGTGGACGTATGTGGTGTACATAACTGCTAAATGGTTTCAGTTCCCTTTTTGATTCATGAACGAACTGCTGCTATCAGACGGTTTTTAAAGTAACTTACTCCAGAGCTGTAGAACTTGATTAACTTAGTATTTTATTCAGTATAGTTTTGGGGTACTTTGGGTTCCTGCATTTAGATGTCTTTTTCTTAAAAGGTCAAACTTATTTTGTGGTTAGAAATAACATAGGGGCAAGCGTACTGCTATTTAACCCATATAAAATTAAATGCAAAAAACCTGAAGGAGCATTTTCTAATGAATGTAATACATAATTGGAGGGTAACAAGACTTAGTTTCCGATACTATAGTTTTTGTGGTGGAGTGTGGCTGGGTCTTAGACAAGTTGCTTTGCTTCCTTTGTGGTTCTGTAAAGCTAAATTAATGTGGTGTGCTGTGGAGTAGCTTGGGAGTTAGTGTAAGTATTTGTAAATGATTTTTATAATTTAAAGCTCTGTTTAAATACTAAATGCTGTGTGTTTAATGCAGGTATATAAAGGTTTGTTAGCTAGTGGAAGGAGAACCAATATGCAGCTTAATTCTTTCAGGTGTGTTCAGTTGCACCTGTTTTGGATTTGCTGATGAGCTGTTCTTGAAAACCTACCTCCTGGCTTCTGTTTCTAGAAGAAAGCATTGAAAGTTTCAGGAAATTATTCATGTCAGCAGCAATGCATTTCTGGGACTCTAGGTAATGCCATGGACTTAAACAGTGTTTTTATCAGACTACGTTGCCTGTGTTGCAAGTCATGAGGAATATTCCTGTACTAGGGAATAGTCAAGTTGGGAGTAGTCAAGACCATGTTCCATATGCATAATTAAATTTAACATAAATAATGCAGGTTCAGTGATCTAGCAGTAGTGGAAGAAAATTTGTTCTCTGTCTGACCTGAATGGTTATTTAAAGAATGTTTTTTTTTTTTTTTCCTTTAGCAGGTAGGAAGAATGAAAGGAAGGGGGAATGAAAGAATGTTGAACCTTTTTATTTGGCTGTATGATGGAAGGAAATAGGACAGAGAACCTCTGCAACAGATCGTTTAGATGGCTTCAGCGACAAGAGAATGATACGAAACCATGGCTCTGGAAACTTTCTGATTGCTTTTCTGCTGCTGAGAAGTCTTTGCCTTGCAGTGCGGGAATGGTAATTCATTGCTTTACTAAAGGCGTAGTCATTATCCTAGTGCAGAGCAGTATAACTAACTGTGGTCTTACTGCTGACTAAAGGGGGCAGGTGGAGAGGGGCGAAAGTGGAGACAGCACTTACCACATTAAATAAAAAATCTGCCAGGGAATTTAGGGTCTCTAGTGGTGGTCACAGCTCTCATCTGTGTTGGTGAAAGGCAAATTGCTTTGGTTGCTGACAGGCTCTACTCTTCACAGTTCTGTGATGATACAACTCGCTGCTTAAAAAGCCTGTAAGGCAGCTTCTTGAAAGCTCTATGAAGTTACTGCTGGAGAGCAGGGTAGGGGACTAGTCTTCATTCTTACAGATTCTTACCAGTTTAGTTTGGAGGCAAATTTAGAAGTTTCTGAATTATTATTGTTATTATACAGTTATAGCAATTGTGGATGCTGTTCTTCATGAATGTCTAATTTTCCCTTGTTTCCTTTTCTTTAAATATTGCTGTTCCATAACTGTGTATAGTTCTGTACCTTGGAGATGCAGTATGCTAAAGAATAAAAGGAGTAATATAGAACAGTTACTTATTTGAGCAGGCAAGCTCCAGCTTTTAATTAACACTCATTCATTGTGTTAATCTGACTTTCAGTAAAAGACATGGGAGAAAAAGATAAGCACATATCCTGTTGTGTTGCTGTTCTCATGTATTGGGCTGGGAAGGCAGCTGCCATAAATTCTGGAATTTAACATCTAAGCAAGTTCAGACAGGTTTTTGGCAGAGTATATCTTCTTAAGACATGGTATCAGGTAGAGAGGGGTGGTATTGAAGTTGGGTAGTCAGTTACTCATTACTGTGCAGTAGGAAAAACATTAAATTCAGTTTGGAAAGTAAAAGTTGTTCAAAAGTACTGGCCTAAAGCTCTGGAGCAGTGCGTTGCATGCAGATTAGCTCTACTGACCTTGCCTGTTCCGGTGCTTCTCATAGCTTTGTTTAGTCTTCACTGCTGCCATTTAAAAAAAAAACCCTGTATGTCTGTGTATGCCTTTATGTCTGTACATCTTGATATCTTAAATAAGAGGAGGCAAAAAGTACTTACATAGTTGTTGTGAAAATTTAGTGTTCTCTGTCCTCTGTTAGTTTATCTAATTGATAGAATTTCTAGTATTTTGAACTCTTAGTCTTTTAATGCATTACTTCTAAAACTAATACAATATTAAGGTCATCATTGACACATAGAAGATTTTTATGTACCTCCACACTATGGTGTTTGGTTTGTTGTTTTTTTTTCCAGTGCATCCATCAATTGCAGAATATCTCTCAGCCTTAGCCTAACAGTGCTTTTCAAATTCTGGTTTACAGACTCATTGCTGTTTGTTTTGTAGCTTTTTGGTTTTGTTGCTTTGAAAATCCACTGATACCAATATACTTCATACTGGCACACATAGCTGGCATGTTTCTTTTAATACTTTTACATGTTCAGAGAGGTAATAATCATGAAGGTAGCACATTTCAAAATCTGTTACCAACAAAGCTGTAACAGTCTAAAAATATGCTTGTTTATATTATAAGGTTATGTTTTAATTCATCTGAATGTAACTGAGCTTTCAATTTCCAGAAAGATTACATGGAGAACAAGAAGGCTGCTATAGAATTGAAGGATGCTTCATTGCCTCATAATGCTGGCTCTAAACTGTTTCCAGCACTTCCGCTTCCTGATGTTCATCCTCTTCAGCAGCAGCAAATACAGCTTTCACCTGGCCCGAAAGTAAGCTGCTGTGCTCATGGCTCTGACTCTTCTTGTACTCAACAAATGCGTTGTGTTGGTGGTGGTAACTTGATTCACCCGGGCACAATATTAGACTCAAAAAGCACTGGGACGATTACTTGTCAGGTAGGGTCAGGATTTGCTTATCAGTCTGCATCTTCACTGAAAACTCCTCCAGCTAGAAGCATTGCAAGTGAGTTCCCAGGCATGTGCATAGAAAACAGTGTATCTTCCTGTCAACATCTTTCCTGTTGTGGAAAACTCCATTTCCAGTCCTGTCATGGTAACGTGCACAAACTGCATCAGTATCCAGCCCTTCAGAGCTGCACATCTTCTGGCTATTTCCCTTGTTCTGAATTCACAAGTGGGGCTGCAGGCCACTTGGATGAGCGTATTGCACAGTCGGAGCTTACATCACATGTGTACGCCAATCCTTTGCACCTAAACATGGCACCTTCGGTTTGTTTAAAGGGTTCTCACTACTGCAGTGACTGCTTGAGCAAGGTTTGTACTCGTCACATTTCTCGTTCATTGTGGTATATGTCTAATGGTGAAATAATGTTACTTGGTCAAAACACCAGTTTAAACAGTTTGCAGCTTGCATCTTCCCAGTTGGTGGTGCACAGTCCAAACATACCAGGTGTCCTTCTGAAGTTCATCTCTCTCCTGAGGTAACATTCAGTCTGATAGGAAGGCTAAAGAGGCTACCACAGTGTTTTAACTTACGTGAGATCCGTTAATGTGTTCAGAATTTTGTGTAGATTTGAAAGACGGCTACCTCTTCTTTACAGTTCCAATTAAAATGTTGCATAGTAGTGACTCTTGAGAACAAGCTAACAACAGTTAATATGTACCTGTGGGCAACTGGTCAATAAAGATTCATTTGTAACTTGGGTGAAATGTCTGATGCTGTAAGGATATTCTAGTTTTGGTTTTATAAATCTTACCAAATTTGTAATTTAAACTTCAATACCAATTTGGTACACTTTAGAACTGATTACTACCACAATTCAAGCACAATTTTAATTTCAAGTAGAATAATATACTAAGCTTTGCAAGATGTTACTTAAACTTCCAAATTTGTGTTTCCCATATGAAAGTGAAATGTTTTCATTTTAGTAAGCTAAATAGTGAATTAATTATGTTTGGGATTATGACCACTACTTGAGGGGGAGGGAGATAATTCAAGCTTGTGCTCTTCATTGTGGTGATTTCACATGCTAGGTGATTGTACCTCTTGATGTGCTGAGTTTAACAGAATCTTGCCTTGCATCTGGAAATCTAGAGCTAAGTATGCAAGGAAAGACTCTAGGATAGAAGCTTCCTTCATGCAGTGATATTGTTAATTAACTTTTTAGAGTGTATCTGAACTTCCATTTGTTGCAGAAAGGAAACAGTGTTTCTGGCATGGAACACTGTGTGTTAATGTTTTGTACTAAATGAGCATGTATTTTGAAAAATTGTCCCGACAGCCAACCAGAAACAGCCTAGTTGATGCTGCTAAAATCTGGCCAAATATTCCTCCTCCAAATGCACAGACTGCACCTGTTCCTATCCCAATATGTAATGGCTGTGGAACCAAAGGAACAGGAAATGAGAAGAGTTTGCTTCTGGCAAGCAGCCTTGGAAAATCACCACAGAAATATGGTAAACCACATTTGTTTGAAATTGCACTTAGTGAATGTCCTCCTTGAATACCATTGTACATGAAGAGTTCTCTTAAATTGCACTGTTCTCTGGCAACATCTGTAAAGTCATAGAAGATTAAATAATAAAAATATACCTTGTTTCTGTTTTGCAAAGTCATAACTTGGATTGACCTGTTTTGACTAAAGAAGTGGTAAATGCTCCATCCCTGGCATTGTTCAAGGCCAAGTGGGGCAGAGCCTTGGGCAGCATGGTCTAGTGTTAGGTGTCCCTCCCCATGGCAGGGAAGTTGGAACTAAATGATTTTAAATTCCTTTCCAACCCAAACCGTTCTATGATTCTGTGACTGCCTAGAGAATTTACTGTATTGTTTGCATCTAGATTTGATTTAATCTTTACTTTGTTTTTATTTTTTATTACATTTTTTAACATTTTAAGAACTAGAAAAATAAATCCTAGCAACTTGGATGCTATTTTGTTCTGGTGGTGTACAAGGAAATTATCTTCAGCCATATTTGAAAAGCTTTTTCTTAGTCGGTAGTATCTGTTGTTACTTTATATGCAGTACAGCATAATGTTTATGATTACAAGATGGCTTTTTTCTGTGTTCTTGAGAGGGCAATATTGTGCAAAGTACGTACATGGTATCTACAGTGTTAGTACTGCTTCAGTTACAGAATCATAGCTAGTATGAAAGTTAAAGTATGGAAGAATAAGAAATTGGATAACTTTACTAGCATTTTACCACCTTAATTGTCTTTACAAAATGCAATCCCAGTGAATCTTGTAGAATAGGTAGTCAGCATATACCCATACAATTTCTGTTTAAGACTGTTGTTTCTTAAATTCTTTAAGAAAGTAGAACTGAACTTGCATTCCTGGGCATGTTGTTCTGTGAAATGTGTGCAAAGTTTGTAGGATGCCAAGTTCAACATTTTTGGTATTTAAGATTAAAGTGGGCTGTGTTGTTAAACCTGTACAGGATCTCCGGAAGTTGCAATAACAGGCCAAGTTTTGGAAAACTTGCCCCCCATTGGAGTCTTCTGGGATATTGAAAACTGCTCAGTTCCCACTGGCCGTTCAGCTATAGCAGTTGTACAGAGGATTCGTGAAAAGTTTTTCAAAGGTCACAGAGAGGCAGAATTCATCTGTGTGTGTGACATAAGTAAAGAAAATAAAGAAGTTATTCAGGAGCTAAACAACTGCCAGGTATCAAAACAGCATCTAATTGGTGTTCTTGCTTGAGATTTTGTGTACTGAGTGTGCTAATAGTGATTCCTGTTCACTAAAGCTTTGTTAGCTTCTGTGGCTTTTAGTGCACAAGCTTATTATTATTAGTTTATGGGTGGGGGTCTTTAATGCTGAACTCTTCTGATGTGATACTTTTTAAGAAACTGCATTGCATTGTGCAGATGATAGTTTTAGCTTTAGTTTTGGTGTTCACAGAAGATTTTGATTTCATCCAGTAGTAAGTGATGGTGGTGTTTTTAGTGTTATCCTTCAAATCTGCAACTAAATAGTTAACCTAAAAGAACTATGATTCTGGGAACTCAACTTTTTTTTACTTAGTACTACATTGATTAGTGAGGATATTTGTAAATTAGTAGTATTGGTTGAGGCACCTTAAACACTACATAATTTTCCATCAATGTACTTTGTTTCTTGGTATTTTTTTAACTTTCTGTGCAAGTTTTTAAGTCGGAACTCGTTTCACATCCTCTAAATTGCAGATATAACAAGTTGAAAGTTTTATTTGCGTGTGTGAGTTGAAAAGAATTGGTAGCAAGTATTTGCCATGTTTTTCACATCTCTATTCAGATGAGTTTGTGGAATGTTTTTAAGGTATATAAACTGTGATCTTTAACACAGAACAGTAATGTCATTCCTAAGACATTGCTAAACAACTAGGATTGAAGTTCACTGATCATTAGAACAGTTTGAGATACATACATGTTATATTTCATGCATGTGTGTATCAGTTGATCTAAATAAAAGATGCATTTGAAAGCTTGTACTTACATTAATAAAAAAACCGGACAACTAAATGTAAGCAAGCATAGTTAACATTCAAGCTTTTTTAGAGCATATCTGTGTATTTCCCATAGGTGACTGTTGCACACATCAATGCTACAGCAAAGAACGCTGCTGATGATAAACTCAGACAGAGTCTTAGGAGATTTGCTGATACACACACTGCACCTGCCACTGTGGTTCTTGTGTCAAGTAAGTGTTTGTGGTGCTCATCTACAGTGCAGAATTCAGTTCTTCTCTTTAGTCATACTCTTGCATATGACACTATTCTGCTTTCTATGGGTTGTGTTTAGTATCAGCTTTAACTAAATCACTCAAGAATGTGTTAATGTCAGTGGCAGTAAGAGAAAAGTAGGGACAGTAAGATAAGAACTTGGCTTAGTTCTATCAGCTCTGAAGTCTGATGCCTTGTTGAGTGTTGGTAGGTATGTGTGTAAATACTGTCTCAAGTTAGACAGCTTCATCAGGAAGCTAATAAAGTAAAACTCCTTGAGTCTTCCATGTGGTAATCTGTTGGAATGCTTTGAGCAAAATGTATTTGATTTAGTTTTTATTCTTGTAGCAGCACACTGTACAGTTGCATATGCAAGCTACTCAACTGTTTAATTGCTGTGTGTTGCTGTGGGCGTCTCCCTAAAGTTAAATATTTTTTCCAAGCATACAGTGCCAGTCAACTGCCTTCCTGATAAATAGCTAAAGTTGCTTTTAAAAGGAAGCCTTTGAGACTGAATGCTAACTGTTCATTTAAATTATATCTGCTGAGAAGCCTTGTAGCTGTTGGTGCTTTTTCAATGGAAATGTTCAGTGGTAAATAGAGCTTACTGAGACCTGGGGTTTTGCTTGTTTAATCTGGTTTGGGTTTGGGGGTTTATTTGGTTGTTGGTTTTTTGGTGGTTGTTTGGTTTTTTTTTTTTCAAGCCTCTTCACGTGTTTCCTCGTTCTATTTTTTTTTTCTCTAGCGGATGTGAACTTTGCTTTAGAACTCAGTGACCTGAGACACAGACATGGCTTCAGGATAATTTTGGTACATAAAAACCAAGCTTCAGAAGCACTTTTACGTCATGCTCATGAGCTTGTTTGTTTTGAAGAATTCATCTCAGACTTGCCACCAAGGTTACCGCTGAAGGTGCCGGTAAGGGTTTCTAATCCTCAATGCTATAGATGTTTCACAGTGTCAACTTCCTTTCTCCTCCTACCCCTCCCCCAGTTTAGGAAGAGAACAGGCTGAAATTACATGTTGGTTTTTGGTTTTTTTTTTTTTATGGTAGGACATGTCTGCTGCATATTTGACTATTGTCTGTCTTTTGGTTACTACCATGTATGCTTTCTGCTCTAAGATTGAAAGAATGAAATAATAAGAAGTAATTAACTAGAGAATGTGACCTTGCAATTTTACTTATCCCTAAATATTCTATCAGATAATGCATCTTGCATGCCTTTCACTGGCAGAAAGGGTAAGAACTTAGTTGTGCTTTAAGACAGCTCTGTAATGCTTTCTTAACAGTTTAAAAATTACTGTCTTATTGTGTTCTTGGTGGGTTTTTTTTCATCTTCTGATGATTCAGTCTGGAGTTGCTCTGTTGCTTTTGCACAGCACTCGAGGCCTTTTCTTTCTCTGAAATAACATCCTGAACTGTGTGTTCATATGCACATGTAGAATATGTAGAATTCTTTTGTCACAGTGATGCTTTCTTTTCTGGAGAATTGATCAGGCTTTGATCTGTTGATCAGGAACTCTGCAGTCTCTTCTGACTTCAGGTTATATTGGAGATAGAAGTTTGGTATATGAGTTTTCCAAACAAACTGAATGCTGCAATAAGAATGACTTCGGGGAAGGAAGGAGTGGGGGTGAGGGTATCACCAGAATCAATGTAAGAATACTGGGTTTGAACAAGAGGGTATTCTGAGATAATCAAACTAAAGTCTTGCTCTCTTTAAACAGGCATGCCATACACTATTATATGTTTATAATCTGCCAGCAAACAGAGACAGCAAAAGTGTGAGTAATAGACTTAGGCGCTTGTCAGACAACTGTGGTGGGAAGGTGCTGAGCATTTCTGGCAGCAGTGCGATTCTCCGTTTCTTAAATCAAGAAAGTGCTGAACGGGCTCAGAAACGAATGGAAAATGAAGACGTATTTGGCAACAGGATTGCAGTGTCATTTACTCCCAAAAACAAAGAAGTTAATGAAACAAAAAGTTCTGGCTTTGTTGGAACTGAAAAGGTGAAGTCTCCCAAAAAAATTAACAAGAACACAAAGCTGTGCCTCCTCAACAAAGACTCAAGTGATCAGTCTACTGGTACCAAAGGCTCTGCTGGAAGAGGTTTCCAGATTCATGGTTCTGTCACCAAACCCACAAATGTTAAAAGTTTACAGGTATTGTTTTACCTTGTTTAGTTCTTTTCCTCATGTTCTGAGGGTTACTTTTATTACAGCTTTATTGTGAATTTGACAGTTCTATTTAATAAGTAACTGATGTATAGTGACATTCCCGAATGAGAGCTGTATTTAGTTGCTTGGAAAACAGGAAGTGAATTTGAAAGTTGTTAGTTTTTTTTTTCCCATCTGTCACCTTTTCTCAATTTGGCAATACTGCTGGTATTAATTGAGTCTCTAATCCTAGGCCAGCTTTGACTTCTGTTTTGGTGTTGAATATAACATAGAGGGATCCACTTTGCTAGTTTTAAGGAAAACTAAGGTAGATATACCATACAGCAAAAATAGTTAAACTAGGCGATGGTTTATGGTTTTTGTTACAGAAAATCAAATATTCTTGCTTAAGAAGTGCCAGTGAAAATGTGGTTGAAGAAAAGAATGTCAGTTAACTAGGGTTCCATCACAAGGAAAGCCTCTATTAAGGAATGTCTGGTGCTTTTATATTGACCTTTCATCTGTTTCATACAGGAGCTGTGCCACCTTGAATCAAAGGCCATAAGTAGAAATATGGAAAACCAACAAGAACGTTTAAGAGAACAAATTCCTTCTCCTCAAAGTAATTCTAATGTAGCGACTCCTGTCTCTCTGGCAACCAAAAAAAGTGGAATGGGAGAAACATCCTGTAAAAGCAGCCAGAAGTAAGTATGTTTAAAAGTAAAAAGACATCAATGTTTAATTTGGTTTTGTACTTTTGTTTAATGTGAATCCTGCAATATAATGTGTTTTCTTTTTCTTATATGTATTTGTAAATAGAAAAGAGACCTCTGCTTCCAGGAGTGTTACCAGTTCTCCTGTAGATAAAGATGAAACTGTATTTCAGGTCAGCTATCCCTCTGCTTTCAGTAAGTTGACAGCCTCAAGACAGCTCAGTCCTTTACTCGTGTCTCAGAGTTGCTGGTCATCTCGGTAAGTGTCTGTCTTATTTGGGAGGTGAAGTGAGACTTCATCAGTGTGTATATGTTTATTATTGCTGTGTATGAAGTTGTGTATGCTGAGCACAGTAATACTAATTCATGTGGAGGCAAAAGGAAGCTGATGGCGCTGTATAATAGCTGACAGAGGGTAGATGTAAATATAAGATGGGGTGAACTCTCTTTCAGAAACATTGTGTGGCAAATGTAAAAAAAAAAAAACCCAAAAAACTTCTGAAAAAATTCAGAGATATTACAGGTGTTTTACTTGGCTTAATTTCAGTGCTTTTGACATTCCCAGCAGATATTTATCTGGGCCTGTTAAGTTCTTCTAGACTTAAATACCTAACTGTTGCCAATTATTAATATCATGTGAATGAGTTTGACTTATTTATGTCTTAGTAAGATAGTACAAGACTTAGTGCCAAGTATATTACTAAATTGGGTAACTTTGAGATGTAGTATGAGTGATTTCCTTTCTGTCTGTAAGAAGTCTTTGTCTTGTTAGAATATTTTGCTTGTGCTGAAATTAGTTTTGCCCATGCATGTACTAGAAAGTATGTCTATAAAGAGCTGTTTGTGCACTTGACCTGTGTCTATTTTCTGAATAATTTTGTGATGTATCAGAGTTGTGCAATACCTACCTTAGCTTATGCATGTTTTTATTTTACCCAGGAGTATGTCTCCAAACCTTTCAAATAGATCATCTCCACTCGCATTTAATGTAGTAAATCATACTGGTGGTACAGACTGCTCTGAGCCCTTTGCAAATGGTGCAGACATTCAAGTCAGCAATATAGATTACAGATTGTCCAGAAAAGAGTTGCAGCAACATTTGCAAGAAACTTTCTCAAGACATGGCAAGGTAAAAGCTAAAATACCTTTATTAAATCTGTTTTTTAGTGCTTTGTTTGTGATTATGAACATGTTTGTGGTCTAGCTACCTAGAGTAGGTATGGAAATCTATTGAAACATGACTTTCAAACTTTGTAAAAAAGGAGATACTGTCTTTTTCCTCTAAGGAGACCAGGTCATCACTTATACTAGGTTCTTAATTTGCATGTGGTCTTCATAGATCTGGTATTCTGAAGTTTTGTATATAAAATCAAGTGGTTTATTAGTCATGCAGTGGTGAGACTTGTGCTTTAGCTGCTAAACATTTTTAAGCTGTGAGGCTGAATTCCTAATGTCAGCTTTAAAAATATCAGTAAAAGCTGAGTTTGTTTTGAATTGCAAGTCATCAAAACAGACATGCAGAATGTGAAGAAAGCAGCTATGCAAAGAGACATAATTTCTGCAGCAGTCTTATTTGATCTGTAAATGACATTCTTCTGGCACAGTCTTCTATTTGGGAAGATGATGCTTGTGTTAAAGGAGTATCATGGCCTTGCCTTGGCCAAGGCTCCTTGCGCTTGGTTCTTGCTTGCGTTGTCGTGTTTGGCCATGGCTTATCATACTGAGTTTCATTTTGCAGTGTATTTGGCTCTTGGCCAAAACAAGTCTGTACTACCCTTGTGTGGCTTGCCTTGGATTATAATCTGTGATAAATGTGCAAGGTGTTATCTTCATTTCAGGTAAAATCTATAGAGCTCAGTCCTCATACAGACTACCAGTTGAAGGCTATAGTTCAGATGGAAGATCTGCGAGAAGCAATCGGTGCTGTCAACAGTCTTCACAGATACCAAATAGGTGGTAAAAGGATCCAGGTCTCATTAACAACAGGAGCTGCTAGTAAATCGCTTGCTCTACTGAGGTAATAAGCACCATGGCATCTTAATTGTTTGAGCATGTATTTAGTAGCTGAGAGATGATACAAAAGACTGAGCAAAGCAATGATAAGGAAATAAATCTGTCTTATGATCTGATTAATATGTTAAATATAACTAGGCTAGTTTTCAGTTTAGCCCTTGTACACTGCTTATATTTTAAGTTGCATCTGAAGAGACTAGATCTATGTTTAATAATTTAAGTTTTACTGCTGCTGTTTCATAATAGTGATATATCTTGATGACTGTGTGCAGCTGAGTCAAGATTACACTTGGCTTCTTCTTTCCTTCAAGAAAATGCATATGAATTATCTCTTTGAGAATGGGATACATAGTTTAAATGGTATTGGTGTTTTTTCATTTCCATTTTCTATATGAAAGATGACAGAACTGGAGTGCTGATGCTTGTGAGGATGAGCATTTTCTGTTTAAACTTCCCTACTGAAAGAAACCATTAGGAAAAAGTTATCTTAACCTTTTCACAGAATGCTCCAGTGAAAATAGTGCTTGGAGTGTAGAGTATTGCCATTGTATAATTTACAACTTTATTTCATTCTTGCTTTTAGTTTATGCCTGTGACTAGGCTGACAACTTCTAATGCTGCAGCTTTAATGTTGCATTTTATAGATACTAGAAGTCTTCCTGCTACCTATGAAAGATGCAATTTCTTCAGAGACATTATCTAATGAATTAACAGATATGTTACTACTTGCACTCCCTCAGTCTGAAGTGTCAGCTTTTGTAGTGCTGGGATGGAAGGGAATGCTATTTTTCCTGTTACATTTATAGTTCATAAAATGCATCTCTAAATATTTCACCAATTTGGGCTGGAGACTAATACTAGCAGCCTAATTTGTGCTGATGTTACAATATTTGTTTTGTAGCTCGGAAGCAATGTCCATTCTGCAGGATGCACCTGCTTGTTGTCTGCCTGTTTTCAAATTCACAGAAATCTATGAAAAAAAGTAAGTTTTTTTGTTTGGTTTGTGTTTTGTTTTGTTTTTTTTTCTTTTGGGACTTAGGAAGAGAATCTGATCTTGCATGTTTGTTTTCAGTGAATGAGTAACAGAATGAGTAACAGAATGGAATATTGTGAGTTTTTGTTGTTAGTTAATGCATCATATTACTATCCAGAGGCAATTACTGTAATACTGGCCTTTCTTAGAAGGCTATGTTTTCAGTGTTTTACTTCAATTCCTACATTGGGATGAATAGCTTTAGTTACCTTAATACTTTGCATAGAATAGTTTCTAGTATAGTCCTGTTTCTTAAACAAAAACAAAACAAAAGGTTACAGTATTTGTTGTTGTTAATGTATATTTCATGTTTTTTCTTTTAGATTTGGGCATAAGTTAGTTGTATCAGACTTATATAAGCTAACAGATACTGTGGCAATCCGTGACCAAGGAAATGGGCGGCTGGTATGCCTTCTACCCAGCAGCCAAGCCCGGCAGAGTCCTTTGGGATCTTCACAGTCACATGATGGTTCATCAGCCAATTGTAGTCCTATAATATTTGAAGAGTTGGAATATCACGAGCCTGTTTGTAAGCAGCATTGCCTGAATAAAGACTTTATGTAAGCTGTGTATAAAATACTATGAAATCTTACAAAATATTTGAACAGCATTTAGCATTTGCAGGTGTATTAAAATTAAGGTATATATGTTCATATAGTGTGCTCCAGTCACTGTTTGTGTTTACCAGACTAAGTCTGGCAGAAAATGAGATGACACATTGAATTTTTTAGGCAGTCCTCATGGATCAGTCTTTTTGGGTAAGACTATTGTATTCTAGCAGAGCTGCCAAGATTAAATACTACTTAATCAGAAGCTGAAAGGTACGCTACCTTCCTCTAGTCTTATAGGAAGGCTAAACATATTAGAGATTTCTATTAGCCTGAATTATGTTATTATGTAATTATAGTTGGAACTGAGCATTTTTCTTTGTCCTCCAGCTACATTTAGTATGTTATTCATACCAGGTTGAAGATTTTCTAGTTTTTGTTTTATTCAGCATCAGGCAGGTTGTGCTGCTAGAGCAGTCAAGTGTTCACTGTTAACTGCCTGGTACGTGCTGCAAAAACTTAACGTGAAAATTTTCATCTAATGATGATAAAATGTGGTATTCTAATGCTGTTTGTCTTCTGGAAGTTTGCTGTAGCTGTATTAACTCTTGTGTAGAAGAAAAGATGGAACTTTCACGTGACTGTATATTAGTGGTATTGTCACCTAGTAGCAGTATACTGAATGTATGTAGTATAATGTGTTTATTATGGGTGTGTATGTGAGCACATGTATACTGTGCTAAAGGGATGTGTAGAATGAGCATGTAAACTTCAACCTCTTGTTTTTACAGTGAGCGTGAGTTTGATCCAGATTCTTATAAAATTCCTTTTGTGATTCTGTCTCTGAAGACATTTGCTCCCCAAGTTCACAGTCTTCTACAGACACATGAGGGTACTGTGCCTTTACTAAGGTAAAGTGTTAGTTTTGGCTTTAAGTGTAAGGGTTATAGGTTAAAGATCTAAAACTTTATTGCTGGCTGTTGTAATGCACTGAAACTACCTATTGTATAAAACCCCCAGTTATGTAAGGTGGTATCTTTTATAACAAGTAAGTGCCTATGAAATGACTACTTTTTGAATTTGTATTGAGCAAAAAGACACCTGTTTAAAAAGTGCAATTTATGAAGGTTTCTGTAATGTGCTAGTAAGCTGCTAAAGCTTCTTGCTTAGGAAATGTCTCAAAAGAATTATATTAGGACAATTTTTAGTGATATTTTAGTGTATAATGGAAGCTTTTTTTTCCCCCCAGTTTTCCTGATTGTTATATGTCAGAATTCAATGACCTTGAAATGGTGTCAGAAGGCCAGGGTGGTGTTCCTTTAGAACATCTCATTACCTGTGTTCCTGGGGTTAACATTGCGACTGCCCAAAATGGAATTAAAGTTATTAAATGGATACATAACAAACCACCACCTCCTACTACAGGTAAATATTACTATTTAAAATTTTATCTGAATTAATATTTATACTTAAATTGAGTAGCATAAAGTAAACATCTTGTATAATTGTTAAACTTCTTATAAAGAGAAACTTTTAGCCTGAATGTTCATTTTTGGATTGTTTTGTGTCAAAGTGCAATGTTTAGTGGAAGAATATTAGTGAAAAGTTCAGTCATATGATTATTTTTTATATTTTATTTTAGATCCTTGGCTTCTACGTTCTAAGAGCCCTGTAGGTAATCCACAACTTATTCAGTTCAGTAGAGAAGTGATAGATCTACTTAAAAGCCAACCGTCCTGCGTCATACCTGTCAGTAAATTCATCCCAACATACCATCATCACTTTGCAAAACAATGCCGTGTGTCTAACTATGGGTTTTCTAAACTAATGGAGCTGCTAGAAGCAGTGCCTCATGTACTGCAAGTGAGTTATATGGCGCTGTTCTTTTTAACTTGGGGAATTGTATTTTCAACTCTCTGAATTACTGGTTGGTATTGTGTAATAGGTGCTATGCCTAGCCTGTCTTGAAAGAGATGGTTAACTGAACCTTGGGGTGTAATTGTTCTCTTCTTTTTGAGATGCTAGTTTTATTGTTTTTTATTGTCCCCCCTCTTCCAAAACAGCTTCTGGGGAAATCAACTCATTGTTCCAGAGGCTTAGATTAAATAAAGTTTGAACCTGCTTTTAGTCTGTGGCTAGTGCTTGGGTGAAAGGTTTTAATTGTGCTGTTCACCATTAGAACAGAGCAGAGGCTGAGTGCTGGTCAGGTAGGCTGTGATGTGTAGCCTATGACTTGAAGGATTTCTATGTGAAACAAGTCATGTGGCTTTGTGTTACAGGAAAAGAAACAAGCATTATGGTCACATTAACTTTGAACAGCAGCTGGCTGCAGAATTTTAAAGTAAGCTGTAGAAATGTGCAGCAGCTGCAGTAGCACACCTGGGGGAAGCACTTATGCATTTTTTGATGTTATGCTGTAGTTCAGAAAGCGTATGGCTTCATGAGGCTGCCTTTCCAACCACTGTCTGTATTATATCCTTTATTTCTAGCCTACCTATACTAGAACTAGCTTCTAAATATCTTGTAAAATAACTTACTGGGGATGCTAGATCCAAGTGATCAAATAACATTTTCTTGCAGATTCTTGGTATGGGTTCCAAACGCTTGTTAACTCTAACACACAGAGCTCAAGTGAAGCGCTTTACTCAAGACTTACTGAAGCTTCTCAAATCCCAGGCCAGTAAGCAAGTTATTGTAAGGGAATTCTTACAGGCTTATCACTGGTAAGTTATCTTTAATGAAACAAGAACAACTGTGAAAGGCATGACTTTATTACTTCCTTTAGTACTAGGTTTATTTAACTGTATTGGAGTTTGAAATAGGTTGTTTTTAATTTCTCTTTTGAAGCTGTTGACTGTGAGGTTGGGTTTAAGTGAGCAGGTCATGGCACAGTAACACAAACAGTAAAGAGAAAATTTAGTGTTAGGCTTTCTTTGGAGGGGAAAAGTAAAATAGTGATTGTCAATAGACACTCTTACTTCTTTAACTGGATTTAGTAATGACACAAAAATGAGGAGTAACGGCTGTCTTACTATTGCCAGGAAGAATATGCTGTTCTAGCATGGTAAAAAATACGCATGGTGTGTGTTTTGGGGTTTGGGTGTTTAGATTTGTCCTTTTTTTAGAACTGAGAACTATGCTTCCCTTAAGAAAGTAGAAAGTAGTACTGATGGTGCTTTGAAACCATAGCATCTTAGTGCTACATGGGGTCTACCTTTGCATGTGTGCTGTGATGCTGTCTGTGCCAACACCCCTTTCTGGGAATGCACATTTCTACTTACATTTCCACTGTTGGCAAAAATATACTATTAGTTGTTCCTAAATCTGCTAAATCTACATTTCCATTGTAGTCAGCTCTGGCTATTTGTTGAATAAGAACATATGTAAAGTGTTGTTGCTTCTTGGGTTCCTGTCATGAATGTGAGGAGAGTAAAATACCCTTTAATAGGCTTAATGTGGTGCTTTCCAGGGAATGGTCTCTGTTTCCTCTTGAGACCTTAACTTATTTAAGACCATATGTCTTAACTATTAAGCAAATACAGGCTGTTGGAAGTGTAGCCATATGGAGCTGTTTGATATAATTACATTTTCTTAAATCACTTATGGAATATTTTTCAAGTTCAGGTTTAAATATTATCACCATGACAGCTCTCCCAGTGTCATGTGAACTATCAGTGTATTATCAGCTGCTTTACTTGAAGGGTGACTGAGCATTGGAATTGGTTGCCCAGAGAGGTTGTGTAGTCTCCTTCTCTGCAGATAGTCAAGACATAAGTTGGATGCAATCCTGAGCTCTTAAGTACTTGAGCAGAGAAGTCAGACTAGGTGACCTCCAGTGTTCCTTTCAAACCTCAGCTGTTCTGTGGTTATGTATCTTATTTTTATAGTTAGAATGGGTAGATAATAAGAATACTTTTCCCCTGTTTCACATGTTAGCGTTATTTCCAATATGAATATTCTGGGTTTTCTAGGACTCGAAGTGTATTCTCTCAATTTACATGTTTGGCTTTTTTTTATTTTTTCTTTGGCCTACACAGGATGCATTAATACTTGTGTTCTACAATTTTGTAAAACTTTCAGGTGTTTTTCTAAGGACTGGGATGTTACTGAGTATGGAGTGTGTGAACTGGCTGATATTATATCAGAAATTCCAGATACAACCATCTGTTTGTCACAGCAAGACAATGAAATGGTAATTTGTATTCCCAAAAGAGGTATGTCCATGTACATTGTTTTTACTGTTGGTAAAGAAATTGCAGACTATTTCAAAAGTCTGCTAACTCAAGTATATAACAGTGTCTTGGATATTTTGATATTGTTTTTACCTTCATAAGTTACAAACTTCTAGCAAATAAAGAATTTGCTATTCTATGAATGCTTGCAGTGGAACAGATATGAAGGCAGGTGACAAAACACATATTACTACTTCTGCATGGAATTAAACTTCCTGTGGTGTGGTTAGGGTTATTTCCACATATTAAAAACCCACCAACATATTTGGCTATTTAAGGTCTCCTAAAGTGCTGATCATCTGATTATTTTGGACATCAAATGCATGAGCTTAGTCAAGGTCTTTGGTGGTAAAAGAAAATGACTTGGTGTGCTGTAAATCAATCACCATATTTTCTTACGGCATTCTGTTGCATTTTGTAATTGTTGATACCCTGCTTTTGCCTTGTTCTTTTTTTTTTTTTTAATTTTAGAACGTACACAAGAAGAAATTGAAAGAACCAAGTGGTTTGCTAAAGAGGTGGTAGACTTACTGCGCCATCAACCCCATTTTCGAATGCCCTTTAATAAGTTTATTCCTTCCTATCATCACCACTTTGGTCGCCAGTGTAAACTTGCTTACTATGGTTTTACAAAACTAGTTGAACTCTTTGAAGCCATACCAGAGGTCTTACAAGTAAGTTCCAAAATCTTAAGCTGTGCTAAAGCATTTTTCTGACAGCTGTTGCAGCAGGGTTTATATTTCTCATGAACTTCACTGTGAGTTATAAACTGTGTACCTGTAATGTTAGACGGCTGTATTGAAGAAAGTATTTACAGCTATTTTAGTAAAATTCAAGCTGTTTGCTAGCAAATTCAAGTTCTCTAAGCTATATTACATTAGCAGAACTCAGTGCACCAAAATTAGAGCTAAGTTTCATTAAAGTTGTTAAACTTGCTTAATAAAAAAAGTTGATAACTAATGGCCTATGTTGTTGAATTTCAGAAATTAGATAGCTTTACTTGCAATATACATGCCTTTCGAAGTAGCTGAGCCCTGCTACATAGCAAATAATTGCCTGCAAGCACTGAATTTTAATTGCTGATTATACTTTTTCCATTCAGATTAGGTAAATCACTTTAACAAAGAGTATTTTTTATTTTGTAGGTATTGGAATGCGGGGAGGAGAAAATTCTCACCCTTACAGAGGTGGAACAAGTCAAAGCAGTTTCTGCCCAGTTTGTTAAACTGCTGCGGTCTCAGAAGGACAACTGCCTCATGATGAGTGATGTACTGACAGAGTACCGCAAAACGTTTGGATACACGCTGCGTCTTCATGACTATGATGTTAGCTCAGTTTCAGCTTTAATGCAAAAACTTTGCCATGTTTTAAAGGTAATGTTTTATCTTTGTAATTTATTCCTCTAAAAGGTATGTAATGCTAAGGAATTACCTGTTTCAAATTATAGGCCTCAGTGTGCTTAGTATTTTACTGTATAAACAATATTTCATTCAGTTGGGGAAACACCAAAGGGATTTTAAATATAGCTTCTATATTCCCATGATGTTCTTTTTGTTCTTTTGTAACCTTTCAACTTTCTCCAGGAAAACTCATGCTTGTTCAGCAGTAAGTAGAAGATTGTATTATAGTACTTATTTTAACAGTAGAAATTGTTGTAGGTGTGGGGCTTTTTTCCATAGGACTTCTGTGTAAAAGCAGTCGTTTTCTGATAACTAGTTACCAGTCTCTAATGTTTTATTTTAGTTTATATTCATAACTTTTTTTATCTGTGGTTTGAGGCTTTGACTGTGAACATAAATGCATAGATGGTCTTACATATCAGTGGAAAAGTTACATTGACTGGTTCAGTTGCTCCAGTTTAGCAGCTGGTGGTCAGGCTGGAGTTCAGTCAGGTCCAGCTGGCTTGGAATGCAAAGTAAAATTGCATCTAATCATGTGAATTAACTGCTACTCAGCTCTTGTACATTTCAAATTTTTTTTTTTTTCTATGTAATAAGCTTCTCTATCCTGTGTGCTTTTGGCTAGGGGACTATCAGATGCTGGTATGTAATATCGGATACTGCTGTGCTCAAACAAAACCCCAGCTATGCAACTTATTTGTAAATTAAGTTCTTCCCTGTCCCTAATTTCATTCCCAGTTCATTTTTCTAGGTTGTTGACACAGAGTCTGGCAAGCAAATTCAGTTGTTAAATAGAAAATCTCTGCGAACTCTCACTGCCCAATTGCTAGTCTTGTTGATGTCCTGGGATGGAACATCCTTTCTCTCTGTGGAACAGCTGAAACAGCATTATGAAACAACCCATAGTACTTTGCTTAATCCATGTGAATATGGATATATGACCTTAACTGAACTCCTGAAGAGTCTGCCTTACTTGGTTGAGGTATGTAAGCTCTTTTTCTTTTCTGGTGTTTCATACTTTGAAAAGACATTGTGAATAGAGGCTACAGAAGTATGCACTCTAATTCTCTTTTTCTAATAGGTTTTTACCAGTGGTTCAGAAGAAGAATATGTGAAGCTTACAAATCTGTATGTGTTTGCAAAGAATGTAAGGTCCTTACTTCACACTTACCATTATCAGCAGATTTTTCTTCACGAATTCCCAGTAGCATATAGTAAATACACAGGAGAAGTGCTGCAACCTCAAGCATATGGATGCAACAATTTAGAAGAGCTCTTGGGAGCAATTCCACAGGTGTGAAGATTTCCATTTTGGCCAATTACGTTGAGATTTCTGCATGGAGTACATGCATATGTGTACTGCTCTGCATAGTTACACCTTGGTGGTTTCCCTTTATTGGTGTGAATTAATGGAATCATTACCTTCTCTAAGGAGGCTTATAGCAATTGTGGTTTTAATAGCTTCTTGAGAAATCTGGATTATATTAAAAGAAAAAATAGTTTTTACATCTTTGCTCATATTTTGCTTAAGAACTGTTCCTGGTGAGGCTGCAACACTCTTGGCATTGTCATCAATTTGGGATAAATTATTTCTGTCTTAAATGAATGTCTGTACAGTACTGAAGCATCATTTTGATAAGGGCAATAGTCTATCCTGGTTTAAGGAATGAAGAGTTGGGACCTTGTCAGAAGTGCCACATAAAGGATTTGCTTTTACATTTTCTTATCATCTACATGTCTAAAGTGCTCTGGGATAATTTAGTGACCTGGTTTGTGGGTAGAGTTTTCCTTTAAGTAATCTTTCTGGAGAGTGACAAAACAGAATTTTCTAACTCTGTGTTTAAACAAAGAGTTTTGTTAATAACTACTACACTTTCTAGCCCAATAGTTCGCCTTTGGCGTCAATTATTTTGAGACAAAGCTTTTGCTTATATGATGTAGTACAAATTAATAATGTGATACAGTTTACTTTAGAAATAGTGGCAGCGCAAAGCTAAATGGAAGGCAGTGAGTAAGCTGCTTTAGAGTTTGAGATTAATCTGTGTGATGAAGTTTAATTCTGCCCTTTTTTTCTCTCTATAGGTGGTTTGGATTAAAGGACATGGTCATAAGAGAATTGTGGTATTAAAGAATGATATGAAAAGTAAGCCATTTCAGTTTTGAGCAATATCTTGGTTTCCTTTTTCCTTTAAGAGGTGACTTGAATAAATGAACCAAATGAACTTGCCTTTTTGTAGCTTGTTTTAGCTCACCTAGTTTTACCCCTGCTGATCATGTGGATGATCATGGAAATCAACTTGCTGACAGTAATGAACATATTATGGAGACGGCAGGATCCACTTCATCAATGGAACCAAATCTAGGAACACCTAGCAATGGTAATGCAAAATTGATTTATGTAAGAAATTTTTTGAGGGAAATAAGCAGAATAATCAAAGCAGCATAGAGGAAGCTGTGTGATTTAGTCTGAACTTCTGTAGAAACGCTTTATGGCTTGAAAGCTGTTGAACTTCATCCAAAGCATAGAGTTAAGTATGTGTCCTCTTGGCAAGGGTGTCTGTTCTCCTCAGCTGTCTGTTGTGTTTTTGTGTATATATGTAACTGCTAAAAGTACCATTTGCTGTGGATTTTACTGGAATTAGATTTCTGTAAGTGCAAAGCTACTGAGTCTGTAAGTGTCTGTAAGTGCAAAGCTACTGAGCAGAGATGATCTTGTATCCTGATGAGAATATATGGCGCTCTTCTGTGGTGTTTTTATGTTGGTTTTGTGGAGTTAATTATTTGGAAGTAATGGCAGTTCTGTTGGTATAAATCCATCCCCGAATAAAATAACTGGGAAATTGTGACCTCATAGATCATATCTTGCTGCGGTCTCCAATTCTTTTACTACCTGCAGGTTGTAGAACTTGTGGAATGGTTCTTGAGTTACTATTTCAGAAGTCTAGGTTTGTCTCTTCTACTAAGGCCAAGTCACTTCCTGTTTTGAAACGTTCAGCTTAATTTTCACATATAAATGTGTTAGATGGCACGTAAATAGTGATAGGGTATTGGTATGTCTGCAGGAGAGTTGTCTGGTAACTGGCCCTTTTCCAGTAAAGCCTCTTCCTGTAGGACTTGTTTCCTCAGGTCTCCTATTAATCAAGCTTGGCAAATACCAGGTCTTACTATAGGAGTAAAACAAGTGGATAAGCAATAGGTGTTAACATACTATTGCTTTGTCTGCTGCACTGTAACTAGTTACATGCTCATAATCCAGAAACATAACTTTTGAATGAATCTGAGGTAGGTTAGCATGAATTAATCTGATAATAATATTTCAAATGAGGCACAGCTCTCAGATCCTCAGAACTGTACCTGAAGACTTTGCATTTATCAGCTCTGAAACAGTGACACCATTACAAGATACAGGTACTTTGACAGATGTTCCCTTATTTTTGTAGCTTCTAATCAAACTGAGCAAGAACTTCTTTGCCTCACAAATACGTCTCCTGTTGACCTTCTGTGTGAGCCAGTTCCTTCCTGCCTGCCATCCCCACAGCTGAGACCTGATCCAGTGGTTCTTGAGTCTGCAGATCTCATTCAGTTTGAGGAACGCCCTGCGTCTCTGTCTGGTAAGAGTTTGCTTGTCTGTGTTGTGTTACTTATGCATTTATAACTCATATAATTTGGAAAGAAAACTATTTGTTTGATGCATTATTACATAAAGTTCCATTTAAATATATATGCGTGTATATTCATTGCACAATGTGATGTTTTGGAAATGCAGGTGGCTTCTGTCAGAAACTGAGTACTGACTGGAAGCACCCTACTTTGATTCTCTGGGTTGAATTTTAAAGAGATGTTATCCATCACTAAAATAGCATTTTGCCAACCTGTAGCAGCCTTTTTTACCTCAGTAGTTTCATAGTGCTTTTCTGACCACTAAGTGACTTGATGTGTGAGAATTAAATTCAGTTTTCTAGATAGCACATCATGCAGACAGAGTCAGAAGCAGATATCTCATCAGCTGCAGAGATGAACATGACATATCTTCTGGCTTCAGATCAAGCTGACAAGTTCTTTTAAAATATTTCATTGCCTATTACCAGAGTAATATTCTTTATTTTCAATAACAGAACATCAACAAAATTTCTTATTTATTTTAGAGATTATGATTTTAACAGAAGAAGAAAAACAGAGAATTGTTACCACAGCTGAAGATAACCTGACCTCTGGATCTGTGATACCTAACACCCCAGAGAATGCTTCAGTGCCTCCCTTGCACTCCTCTGAAACCCAACAAAACAAGATAGTCATGGACAGCCCAGCCAAAAAGCAACACAAAAACAAGGTGAAATTGGCAGCAAACTTTTCACTTGCACCTGTAACCAAGCTTTAACTCTTCAATGTGAAAAACATGTACCTATGGACTCTACACAAATAAAGCTTTTTGCTAGCCCTTACATATTTTAATGGAAGGCCTAGAATGAATTTGTATTTAATGTGTTCTGTGAAGATTTTGTTCCTTTTACACTAAACACAGCTATCAGCAGAGCAGATTTTTTCTATTAATTTGAAAAAAAATCTGGTATTCATTAAATTATTCTTAAATTTTACAGTTTTTCATAAATGTGTGTTCAGTAAAAGCAGAACATTAATTCAAGTAAAATGGAACAGATTTTATTTTCTTGAAGCGTTGTTGGTGGTGTAATCATACATGTAGCACATTGTATTCTATAGGCTGTTGCTTACTGGTATTGTTTCAGACAGTATTAATAAAATGCATGATCTGTCTTTCAAAAGCCTCTTGAGAAATTGTAACTTGCTGACCTGAAATGACAAGTGAGGGAGCTGATTGCCCTCCAGAAACTTGTTCTCTGACCTTTCAGATGACTTGTAACTGCTTTGGAAATTCTTTTGTCTAAAGATGTCTGTAGAAGATTATGTGGATTTTTTGTAAAACTTGTTTTAAGTGTTTTCTGTAGCTTTCAGTTCAGTTTAGGAGCTTTCTAGGACATTGATGCTTTAAGCTTCCCTTTTTATATTTAGTTCCAGTCTGGCATGGATTTGGTTAATGAAAAGACTGTCTTGGTGTCATGAGTTTCATACACACACATTTTATTGTGTCTAGAAATGGAGTTAGGAAGATTCTGATATTTCTGAAATATGCATTCAATGCATAAATCACAAATAATGAAGCAGGTCTTATTTACATATGTTTTGTGATAGAAGGTATTGATGCTATTTCCACCTGTAAGGAAAGTTCTAACTACACGTGGAAATGCTAAGGTTGTTCTGCTTAACCTTGTTTTTTATTTCTTAGGCATGTTCAGTAAATGGGAAGCTTATTCTTTGATGTGTGCTCTCTTTAGCTGTGTCTGCTTTTATTCTAAAACTTGCTCCTAGTGTTGGAAGCTTTTTTCAATTTGTGGTACCTTGTGCTGGCTTTTGAAAGGGAACAGCTTTGGAAGAGATGTTAAGTCAGTGGATGACCTTAACTCTAGTTAGTAATATCCAGTGTATGAGACTTTCTACCCATTCTGGGTAACAATGGCATTTACAATGGGGTTGTATTTGCCAGGCAGCAAAAAATTGCTTGTAGTATTGAAATAACCTATACTAGAGGCTTTCCGCTGGCCAACTGAATATTGTTTTAGGTGGATTCTATTGTAATATACAAGAGATGGAACATGGGCTCTAACTTCTCAGCCAGCAACAAGAAATGCCACTGAATAATGGCTATAGACAGAATTTTAGTAGTCAGATTTTGTTATAAAATCTTTTAAACTTAGCTGAGTATTATCAGTAGTGAACTTATAGCCATTGTGAATGCAGAGAAACACTTGAAAGTTTTTCTGAGCATTATGGCACGGTATTTTGAGTCCTTTAATAAACCTCTACAGACATACTGCTATAGAAAGAGAAATTGAGGGGTAAGCTTTTTTGGACTTATATTAATGAGTCAAATGCAACAACATCTGCTTTCACCCTAAGTGTCATAAAGTTAACACTGATAAGTCTAGATCTTGTTTCAGAAGAGCATGCACTAGAGAAAAGACCAACCTGAAATTACATTTTCATGACATGCAGCTACAAGTCATCTGGAATTCTAAAGAAAACCTTTTTCTTCAGAGGAAAGTATGTATTTGTCAGAGTGAGTGTGGTGGTTATACTGTATATGGAGGTCAGCATAACTCTTCTGGATTCATGTGTGATTCTGATGAAATCGCTGTTTGAAAGTAATAGAATAATACTTTTTGAGAGTTGTGTTCATAGTGTAACAAAATAGCTAATTGAATTGCAATATATTTTTTTACCCAAAGGGTTAAATGAATGATGTGACTTAGATTTAAAAGCATTACAACCATAAAATTCTTTAACACTGAAATGTACTATTTCAGATTAATGTCTGTTTGAAAAAAGTCACTGAAGCCCTCAACTTATGCACTATCTTTTTCTTGGAATGGGAGGGAGAAGAAAGAATTCTTTTCTTAGCTGTCTACTTTGTTTGGACACTTCCTTTTGTGGCTCAAGTGCTGTTTCATGTGTTGGGACCAAACAGTTGTGTCAATAAAATTTTCAAGCAAGCATAACTCTTGTCCTTGTCTTAAAGACCTGCAAAAACCCTGTCCTAGAATCCTTAACTTGCTTTGACACGTTGAGTTTAATACCCAGACAGAGCAGAGAGCTAAAATTTGGTACTTAGTAAAGACCAATTTTTACAATTAAGCTGCTAGCAGATGTACTCAGTATCTCTTCATGCAACATAATGTTTAGGGTTTACTTTAGAAAGAAACTCTGCTATTTATCAGACTAAAGAGAGAAATGGGGAAAGGAGTGTAAATGGCACAGGTTTGAACTAAGGTGTTCCTCCTGAGTTCTAGTTTCACTTTGAAATGTAAAAATCAATGTGAATAATGTTATATGGAGTGTTACTGTGCAATAAAGTTAAGAAATAACTTTTGAGTTAGCCTTGTTTTCTAGTTTACTGAAGGTAGCAATTTTCCAGGAACAGATCTGGCAGGCAAGTTTCTTTTACAGCTTCACTAGAGTGCTTTGAACTTTACTTCAGAATAATTAAAACTATCTGCAACTAAACTGGACTGTTCTCTTACCTCACAGCTTTGTGGACAAAAGAGCTGATGAGCTGCTCCTGACTTTCTCTCTTTGTGGTCTTGTTACTTATTCTCACTTAATGAAACAGTGAAGTGGAACAGTCTGCTAGAGTAAATGTCAGGCCTGCTGCAGGTAAGGGCTCACTTGACCTTGCAGAGTACTTGCTTGTTCAGTAAACAGTTCTAAAGTAACTACCTAAGCCTATTTAGCAGAAACCTCTCCATGAACAGTGTAATAAATACCACCCTTCAAGACGAGGGGCAGGCAATTTGTAAGAAATTTCTTTAGTGTCTTAAGCAACACCACAAACCATGTAATCACCACTCTGTAATTTCATTCTTTCAGTAATTCTGAATGTTTTAAGCATGCATGAGTAAAACCCTTCATAGCACCTGGTATGTGATTACCTTCAAAAGGTGAGGTGTTTTTTTTCTTTTTAAATGTTTTTATCTGCTGCAGACATTCCCACTTCTTTCATTCTCATTTCATGTTAAGCCATTATTTAAAGTTTCAAGTCATGATGGGAACAACTGGATATTTTTTTAATTCTCAAATTCATGCAGCTTGTTTAGTCTGCCATAATGTAACAGGATAGAATGTAATTTACATGGTGAAGTGTGGTTTAACTCTTATTTCTATTAACTGTAATTAAAAATAGCAGGAGGATAAACTTGGACATAGTGCCAGAGAAGGGCATTAGGGAAGGGATGTACTTAGCTGACATTTCAGGTGTAATGTGAAATAATGCTGATAGGAAGCATGACAGACTAAGAATAGAGAACATCAGGCTGTTTCTTAACCCCTGAAGTTTCTGAACAGGGGAGCTGATCAAAGGCTTTTCCTTTGGACAAAGGAAAGCTTGTGGGGGTGGAAAAGAATGAAAGAGAGCAGTCTCTATAGAATAGGCTGAGGGCATTGGCCACAAAGAGCAGATTGCTTTCTGTATTTTAGACGGTCTCAGGATTTTGGCAGGGAAAGAAAAACTGAAGTCTCATGGGAAAGTGTACTAGGCGGTAAAGGGGCTCAAGATAGTTGGTTAGCATTCAAGGACTGCTTCTTCCAAGCTCAGGATCGGAGCATCCCAATGAGTAGGAAATCAAGTAGGGGATCTAGGAGACCGGCGTGGTTAAACAAGGAGCTGCTGGGCAAACTCAAGTGGAAAAGGAGAATCTATGGATTATGTAAGGAGGGGCTGGCTGCTTGGGAGGAATATAGGACAGTTGTTAGAGGATGTAGGGAGGCAATTAGGACAGCTAAGGCCTCCTTGGAACTCAATCTTGCTAGTCGGGTTAAAGACAATAGAAAGGGCTTCTTCAAATACATAGCAAATAAAACTAACACAAGAGGCAATATGGGCCCACTGCTGAACGAAGTGGGTGCCCTGGAGACAGAGAATATAAAGAAGGCAGAGGTGCTGAATGCCTTCTTTGCCTCTGTCTTTACTCCTGCAGACTCTCCCCGAGGGCCCCGGATTTCTATAGCCCCAGAAGGAGTCAGGACAAAGGAGGAGTTTGCTTTGGTAGATGAGGATTGGGTTAGGGATCAGCTATGCAATCTGGACATCTGTAAATCGATGGGTCCGGATGGAATGCACCCACGGGTGCTGAGGGAGCTGGCGGAGGTCATTGCTAGGCCACTTTCCATCATCTTTGGTAAGTCGTGGGAAACGGGCGAGGTGCCTGAGGATTGGCGGATGGCAAAGGTCACACCAATCTATAAGAAGGGCAAGAAGGAGGACCCGGGTAATTATAGACCGGTCAGCCTTACCTCCATCCCTGGAAAGGTGATGGAACAACTTATTCTTGACTCCATCACTAGGCATATCAAGGACGAGGGGGTCATTAAGAACAGCCAACATGGTTTTATGAGGGGGAAGTCATGTATGACCAACCTTATAGCCTTCTATGAGGAAGTGACTAGGTGGAGGGATGATGGTAGAGCGGTAGATGTAGTTTTTCTTGATTTCAGTAAGGCATTTGATACTGTCTCCCACAGCATCCTCATAGATAAGCTAAAGAAGTGTGGGCTTGACGATCAAGTAGTGAGGTGGATCGAGAACTGGTTGAAAGGAAGGAGGCAGAGAGTTGTGGTCAATGGCGCAGAATCTAGCTGGAGGTCTGTGACTAGTGGAGTTCCTCAGGGGTCGGTGCTGGGACCGGTGCTGTTTAATATTTTCATCAATGACCTGGATGAGGGAACTGAGTGCACCATCAGCAAGTTTGCTGATGACACAAAACTGGGAGGAGTGGCTGACACACCAGAAGGCTGTGCTGCCGTTCAGCGAGACCTGGACAGGCTGGAGAGTTGAGCGAGGAGAAACTTGATGAAATTTAACAAGGGCAAGTGTAGAGTCTTGCATCTGGGGAAGAACAACCCCATGTACCAGTACAGGTTGGGGGTTGACCTGCTGGAAAGTAGCGAAGGGGAAAGGGACCTGGGGGTCCTGGTGGATAGGAGGATGACCATGAGCCAGCAATGTGCTCTTGTGGCCAAGAAGGCAAATGGCATCTTAGGGTGCATTAGAAAGGGAGTGGTTAGTAGGTCAAGAGAGGTTCTCCTCCCCCTCTACTCAGCCTTGGTGAGGCCGCATCTGGAATATTGCGTCCAGTTCTGGGCCCCTCTGTTCAAGAAGGACAGGGAATTGCTTGAAGGAGTCCAGCGCAGAGCCACAAAGATGATTAAGGGAGTGGAACATCTCCCTTATGAGGAGAGGCTGAGGGAGCTGGGTCTCTTTAGCTTGGAGAAGAGGAGACTGAGGGGTGACCTCATCAATGTTTACAAATATGTAAAGGGTGGGTGTCAGGATGATGGAGCTAGGCTTTTTTCAGTGATATCCAGTGATAGGACAAGGGGCAATGGGTGTAAACTGGAGCATAGGAAGTTCCACGTTAACATCAGGAAGAACTTCTTTACTGTAAGAGTGACAGAGCACTGGAACAGGTTGCCCAGGGGGGTTGTGGAGTCTCCTACACTGGAGATATTCAAGGCCCGCCTGGACAAGTTCCTGTGTGATGTACTGTAGGTTACCCTGCTCTTGCAGGGGGGTTGGACTAGATGATCTTTTGAGGTCCCTTCCAACCCTTGGGATTCTGTGCTTCTGTGATTTCTTGGAGGAAAAAAACATGGCCTGGCTTTGTTTTGCTTAGACAGCTGTTTACAGAAAGCTAGCAATTGAAAATTGAGCATTAGAAAGCTTGCTTATCAGTCTGGGAGTAACCCTTCCTTTTAATCTTGTCAATTTCTTGTCTCTAACACTTGAAATGTGTTAAGTGTCTTTGCAGCTAACCTTTTTTGATATTGAATCTACTGTGCATTTGGAAACTTGAGTTTGAAAACCTTTAAGTGACTTTTCATTCACAGCTTGAGCTTGATACCTGTTCAGTCTGTGTGGCAATAGAAAGATGCTGAGGTACTTTACAGTCACCATTTTATTAATGTATGGTGTGATCTCTTACAGTGAATGTGTGTTACAGAACAGTTGGCATACCTAGAGAACTTTGATATTTTCCACGGTTTAGTTGTGTTCAGAGAACAAGGTACTGTGTCTCTAGATGATCTTTAAGGTCCCTTCCAACCCAAAACAGTCTGTGATACTTTCCGAACATGCATTACTTCTAAAGTCGTATTCTTTCTTATACTGACTGTTTTATGTTTAATATTACATAGATGCAGAAAATCAGAAAATATTAATTCAGGTGGCTATTAAAATGGTTCATAGTGCTATATGTATGCTACAGGAAACTGATTTAGTGAATGCTGTTTGACAGGGAATTTGAGATGTCCTTTCAAGGTACTTATGAGCATTTTCTGTACAGTAAAAAAGGCTTCTCTAAGATAAATCAGTTTTTAGACCTTCCTTATATGCTCCAGTAGTCCTGTCTCGCCCTCAGCTGCCTTGTGTCTAGAATAGCTGGCTAAGAAAGAGATTTTTGTTGGGGGGGGAGGGGGGTTGCCAATAGCCACTGAGAGTTTTGTATTTGTTTTTCCTAAGCATTTAAACAGTTTAGTGACAGGCTTGACAGAAGAAACCTGACCATGCTGGTTGCACTGAAAGGGAGAGTTTGAAGTGCATTTGAAGGTATCTCAAATATATTGGGACCAGATTCTTAAGTGACGACTGAAGGTTGTTACCAGCAGACTTGAAATAAAGAGGATAGTACAGATATTATGCAGTGAGACCAAAGCACCTGATCAGACTGCAGCTAAATAATTTATATTTACCTGAAGAATAGGTTAAACATTTAATACGTGAAGGGAATGTGGAGAAAAACAATCAAGTTACGCAAAGGGAGGGAGCGGAACAGTTCATGTTGTAGTCCTGTAACCAGAGATTCTTTCATATTTTGTGTGGTTTTTTAAAGGTTTGGGAGGGGAATGTGAGAGTGGAATGTGACAAATATGTGGAAATTTCCAAAGTGCTTTTGGAGGAGAGAGTGCTAGGATGAAATAATCATAAATGGATTAGGGGAAGAACAGGAAAACTTTCTGAAAATGGTATTTCTAAAAGCTTGTGGTCAGTATCTTGAAGGATCCATATACTGCAGGTCTTTCAAGATAATCCGGACTTGTCCAAAGCATAGGTAATACCTGCAAGGAAGTATAATGGTGCTGTAGCAAGATGATAGATACAGAAGTTCCTTGCCCTAAAATAGTTTGCCATCTGAAAAGTTGAGCGATATGTTCCTGCACTAAGATCTTCCTGCTTTTACAGATGGCCTTTGTAGGTACAGACAAAGCATAAAAATAACCTGACTTACACTTTTGGTGCTTAGCTCTGTATTTTGTGCTAGAAGGGACAGTTCTTAGTCCCAAGACAAATGGTAGAAACTGGAGTGTTCCTGTGACTCATGAGGGTACAGGTGATCCCTTTGGAAACTAAAATCTGCTGAGCTTTACAGTTCTAAAGTAAAAGCCTTCAAAGTGTTTCCTTTAAGATATATCTGTGCCAAACAAGGCTTTGGAGTGATTATAACCCAGCCTTGTATGCCTGTTTAAGGAGGCTGTAGAGCAGCCTTTGCCAGCTCAAAAATGAAGCAATTTGGGAGCTATGACATTGTGCCAGAAGTAAGTTTGTACTAATTCAGGTGAGGAATATCAGCTGTTGCAGGCTTATTTTGAGTTGACATTCATTTCACATTGAGATTTGGAACCTGTATTATGGCCAGATGCTGTTCTACTTGGTATATGGCACATACAGCAATGCTGAGCAGACTTACCTACAGCCTTACTCTGTGGCGCTGGGGTACAGGATGTGATAAAGCCTCAGGCATTCCAGCAGGTCAGATGGTTACGTGGATGTCGGCACACTATTTTATGTCCTGCTGTGGGCACAAGTCTGAAGTCAGCCTTTCAGTTATTGGATTCCAAAGTAATAAAAAGGACATTCTGCCAGAAAAACATTGTGTGATGAAGACTACAGGTTAAAAACAAAGAAGCCCCAAGACTACACCTTGGTGTAGGTGGGATGAGGTAATTGGTTCCAAAGAACAGGGAATTGGTGAGAGTCATCTTTGCTGGTTTTGAGTGTTCTTATGCTACTCTGCCATTATACCTGAAGCAATTTTTGGTAGAAGCCCAAGCCGTAAGATTGACTGTTCAGCAGGGCAGCAGTTGTTTGATTAGCTTTGACATAAACTCTGCAGGTCTGTTACCTGCAGCTTTAGCAAACAGGCTGGGAGCAGCACGAGGTAAGGCCTGGCCACTGAGGTGTTCTGGTCCTGAAGCCCTGTGCTGCTGTGACACCTTTGGGCATGGGTGGAGTTGTTGGAGATGTTCCAGCTCTGAAATCTTGTGGCAACTGTGTTACAAGGTTCCGGGTGTCTTGATCAGTGGGAAAGGACACAAGGAATGGCGTGAGCTCCATTACTGTCTGCCTTGAGGCACTTTGAGACTGCACTGTTGTCACAATCACCCATCCTCAGTTTGACTCTGGACTCTACCATTGCTTTCTAAGGACGTGTGTTTTTTACTTCTTAACTTTCTTCAGATGTATAAATGATCTCTTAAATATCCTGCTGAAACTCTTGATACATTTCACTTTTAACTTGCATAGAATTTTGTCACAGTTGGGTATGGTTTTGGTGGATCCTGGAAGGGAAAGTGTTTGTAGGAAAGAATCTGTCATTTGTTTGCCTGCAGGGAAGATGTACCTGTGTGGGTTGTCTTGGGCATCAGTCACTATCTAAGAGCATGAACTTGCCTGAGAAACAAGTGGATGATTTTAATTTCAACTCTATAGTCACATTCATGACTCCCAGGAGGAAGCTGAATCTTTCATTTAGTTGATACGCTTGGTTTTAAAATAAGCAGTTGTAAATTGAGGTAATGATTGCCCTGCTGCTTTCTTGTGGTTTGTCTCTTTGATTTTGCTGACAGGGACACAGTGATCTTGTGCTTCAGGAGGAATGTATTCAACAGTGCCTGTGGTAGTTGCAGTTCATTAGATAATCTTGTGTCCCAGGTATAACTTCTTCATAGACCTGTACTTGTTCAATGTAAGTTGATTGGGAGTTTTAAGACTTTGTCACTCAGGTTCATTTTGTGCTAGTTACAGAAGATAAGATTACAGTGACAGTCTCCCATGCTGTCCAATACCTAAGGACCTTTTCTGTTTATGGTGTTTTATTAGAGCAGCTTTGATCGCCCAGTGAAACAAAGCTAATTCATCAGAGTGGGTTTCTGGCCTGAAGGTGCACAGGCAAATAATAATGTGATGTGTGTTTACAAAAGCTTCAGTACTAGTGGTGTCATAAACCACAACTTTTTTCTGCATTTCAAATACTATCATGAGGCTGATTTGAAAGCCCCGATCAGTGGAACTCTTGGGATTTAAGAAAACCAAGCATATACATAATTTTTAACGGTAGAAGGAGTCCGAGATCTCCTTGTTTTCGTAGCCAGTAGTCAAACTCTTACTTTCCAGGAGCTGCCTCTGAAATGCCAGTAAAAATTTTAACTGCTTTAGAGACAAGGAGTATGGACGTGGGTAGAGTATGTGTATTTCTACACACCTTACACAGAACTTAGTAATTTGAAGTCATTGATTTCAGTCTGCTGTACATGTTATAGTTCCAAGTGGCATGGTTTGAGATCAACCTCAACAGAATATTGGGAAAACTTCTCAACCACCTGCTTAGTAGCAGATGAAAACATGCTTTTATGCCTGTGTTAGGAAGACAGTGTGTCAAAGCTTCAAGCACACATGAGCTTATTGTCACCAGACACAAAGATGAAAGCATGCCCTTGTTACCTTTTGCAGTCCCATATTGTAGCCTGCATTCTTGTTCAGATGATATAATACAATTGGTGATAGATGTTCCTAGTTGACTCTCAACATCATAACTTAGTTAATATAAGCTTTGATTTCATTGTGTTGCTTCCCACAGGATGAAGGTTGGGGCAGTGAGAGCAAAGCAGCAACATGAGATCTACACCTCAAAGCACTTGATTACATCTCGTTCCCGTGTAGTCTTTGGTCACTGAGATCTCCTCCAGAGTGCCCTACACTAGTACATATAAAACCACTCTGGTGAGTAGATCAGGCAGTGCTGGGTACTATTTTTTTTCAGTTGCTGTTACACCCTTCTGCCCTGGCAATGGTTTTGATACTCAAATACGTTGGGAGTTTTATCTTCTCAATGTAGGGCTGAAAACTATCTTCTAATCTGTGCAGTGCTCTGGGCTGTATGTAGTGAGGTTTCAAAGTCACCTAGAAGCATAATGGGATTGGGTTTTTTGGTGGTTTTGTTTGTGGAGTTGAAGAAACTGTTGTTTGTTTTTTCAGTGAGACAAAATCCTTTCATTTATATTTCAGTAGCATCACTAACTCACCAAACGATTCCTTTCTTGCAGAATAATAATCCTATCATTTTTGAAAAGTGTAGCCGCACAGTAAATGCATTCCACTCCAAAACAACTTATTTCCTCCAGTAACAGGAAGAAACATATACTTGGTATAACACAGCAGCTTATTTTATTTGGAAATATGTTTAACTTTGCTGAAGAGATTCAGTAGGCCATGGTGAAGGTACAAGAGAACAATTTGCTGGTAGAATTAGTGATTAGTACAAATAGCACTTCAGCACTTTTTCTCAGTAGACCAGGATCCTTTCCTGGATATACCCATGTTCATATAGGAACAGTGTCAAATCCACCTTATTTTCTTCATTTTCTGATGCCTTGCCTTCTTTCTGAAGTGATAAACACAGGATGTCCAGAGATTTTGGGTCAACTGATGTCCCTCTTTCTTTGCAGACAAGAACAGATATCTGAAAATCAGCTCTGAAATTGTGCCGGTTACTCGATGTAATCACCTAAAGATCCTTGTCTGATACTTTCTGCTGATTTTACACATGGCGATTGCTGTAATAATGTGCTATGTAATAATGTGCTATGTTCATAGCATCATGGAAGTTACAAAGCCCTTCATTGTTCTTGGGAGTACTCAGGGGTTTAGTCTGACTTTTAAAAACAAGAACCAAGATTCTTACACACATAGTTCCTTCCTAAGTTTAATTGTTCAATTACAACAGTTATATATAAAAGTAAGCCATTAGAGCTCTGCTGTGTTCTGGATGGACAACACTAAGCCACTGCTGAACACAGCTGAGAGTCTGACCTCAGTCTGTAAAAATCCAGGACTTTATCGCTAAGTGGTGTCACTAACCCCCTTCTAAAGGAACCACTGCTGCACTGCAGGCAAGCTGCTCAAACCCACCCAAATAAAAACAGAACTGAAGCATTTGCCAATTAAAAGCAAAACAAACTCACACAAAGAAAACTTTTCAGCTGAGCCATGCTAGAACTTCTGAAAATGAAGTTCACTCTCACTAATACTGCTCTAGGTAGGTCCTTTTGGGGCACTGGCTACCAGTGCTAACTGGATAGGAATATTACATATTCATACTTGCTGCGCTTTCTCTTCTTCATTTTAATTAAAAAGGAGCTCTGTAGCCTAGTCATGAGTGTTGTATCCCAGAAATCACTAGCTCTGTTTCCTGTTAGTAAAAGTTTTCTCATACAAACCTACATTCTACTGATTTCATTTTTCTTCCCAAAAGAACAGATTCTGTGCAGCATGCAGGGATCACCTCAGTCATCAGCACAGCCTGGTTTAAACACTGATGTGTGTAAGTCACCTCTTGCCTTACAAAAACTGTGTGCCAAGTTCTTCAGGACCCTTTACTTACTAGTATTCACAATACTTGGTTGTAACAGTTGATCCTAAGGCTTTAAGTTAGGTGCTTTACTACAGTTTTTTTTCTGAACTTCCATTTGCCTTTATTACTGGCATTGAACATCTGCCTCTTAGGATATTGATAATTCCTGATGTCTTAATTGGGTACCAGCAAATTCAAGAGGCTGAATTTTCCAGAAGCCAGTGGGTGTTTCTTCCCCTCCAGTGTCTACTCTCCCTTAAAAGCAGTTTTCTCCATAACTGTTAATGTACACAGGTGCTGTAGAGAGTCCAACCCATACCAGATACAATAGCTATTAACAGCTACAGAGCTTAATGTGGTGATGCGTGTATTAACAAGGATGCAATAATTATACATGACTGTTAAGCCTTTGGATATGTGATGTCCTTTTTCCTGTGTCTTTGGTCAAAGTACAAGTGTCATATCTTAGTGGAATCCTTTTTTGTTTTTTTTAATTCCTTGATCCTTAAACCTTGAGGAACTTAGTGGCATAGGTTCTTTGTCTCAAGTGAGTGCAATACTGAAACAAATTATTCTGGAAAAACAAATCTTCTTCATTGAATCAGTCTGATGCTAGGAATTAGGTTTTATTTGTAGAAGAATAGTCTGGGTTACTTTAGATTATGTCTATCTTCTTGAATTTAAAGATACTTCCTCTTTTTTAAAAAAATATTACTGTTTAGGCCTTTTGGGTAACTGCTGTTACTTCTTTTTTCCTTTCCTATAGCTGTGGTTCCTTTCTATATAGAAGTGCAGATATCACTTAGCTGGCTTCAAACAATGAAAGTTCATCTTGAAGAACTTTATTTTAGGAACTTTTTGCTATCTGTTATTTCTAAGCCTGAGATTTTCACATTAGATCCATATACATTTATTTTACTATTTATACCTATCACAGTACATTTATATGAAGTACCATCACACAGACAAACCAGCTACTGACAGCTAATATATTAGATTCCACAAGGCTTTATCTGCATAGAGACCAGAAACACATTTAGTAGTGAAACACAGGTAAGTCTTTCTGTATTTCCCTTAATTTTAAACCCATTTTGTGTAGAATGTGATCTCTCTACCACAAATATCTCCTTCTGTATTTGTATATTTGTCTTGTGGTCAATTTGTCTCGGGTGACTACTGTTCTCTTATGCTTGAAAGTTTATATTTCTTGTGGTCAAGACATATGCAATTAATAGTTTTAAGTGTTGTTTAAATATTAAATTCTGTTTTTCTTCCACTCTTCTCCCAGCAACCTACCAGTGCTACATAATGTCGTACTGCATGTAACTTCTAATAGCAAACAAAACTCTCTGGGTAAATATTTTTGTGACTCCATGTGAGGTGCAAATCTAATAGAGAAATGGTACAACTCTGGACTACATCTATTTGCAGTTACTGTAGTTCTGCTTGTTAAAGCTTCATCAGATTTATTTTTGGTGTAAGCAATATTAATCTGACTTCAGTAATTTAGGAATCATATGGGATATAAAAATCTTTCTCTACTTGCAACATCCTTGTCACTGATCCTCATTCTTTCTAAAGAATTTGAAGTGAAATTCCACAGCAAAGTAGTTGAAGATCATAGTATATACAGCATATACTACTGTGGCTTTTGTTTTGAAAAGTAGCCAAAATGGGTACTTAAGCAATTTTTGAGTGCTGTTTGTCAAAGGGAAAAGTGTACAACATTCTTACCAAGTGTTGACCTATTAAAATTGCTATTTTACACCTTACTGGGTGAAATATACCCTCTTTCTATTCACTTCTATCACTGGGGTGTTTTTGTTGACTCTACTACAGATCTTTTCTGGTCACTGGACAGCCACTATATATATTTCTTTTGTTTTTAGGCATGCGTGTTGAGTGATCCATGCAACAGTGAAGAACCTGCCATTGCACATTCCATACATAAGTGTTGTACCAGTTGCTCTTGATTCTGTTAGCAGGATGCTGTTAGTTCCCCTCACTCTACACAGTTTCATTCAATGAAAACATTTAAAAAGACAAACATGGTAGAAAGCCCAGAGCTACATGATGTTGCATTGTGTGGCACCACAACAATCTTTAATAATAGCCAATCCTGCCTTGGCAATGGTGGGCTTGCTTGGAGGGGGTTCTGCCTTCTTTTCTGCTGGGCTGCCTGCAATGTTCAAAACAAGACACCATTAAAACCAAGAGCGGGTCAAACTCTTTGTTCCTACTTCTGGCTTAAACAATGCAAGCCTTTCCTGCCCTCTGCACCCAAAACCCCCAACTTTTATTAAGTTATTTAACTTGTTAGAAAAATACTTCTAACACTTGGTAGTAACCAAGCTGGTATGTGGAGTCCAACTGGCAGAAGAATCCAGACATCTCGGTGTGGTGGGTAAACTTCTTGCTCCTTGTTCCATCCAGGTGTCCCTTTTCACAGCCTTAGAGTCAGGTAATAGGTCCTTTTACAGAAAGTCACCTTACTATACTTAAACCCCAACAACTAAGGAGTTAAACAAAAACATTGCTACAATTTATTCTTTTGTCACCTTGGATGCTGTAATTAAGAGAGCAAGATAAAGGTAGGCTTTAATTTTTCAGGGTGAAAAGAATCTTTAACATTGTATTTAAAAGCACCAACATTAAGGAAATTAACAAGGGAGATGAGATATGCTCCCTGTGACTAAAAGGGTATAAACAATTAGTGAAGCATCTTAAAATGTCTTTATCGACCTGATAATTGAACTTCATGGTCATTCCACATCTCTCTAGAAACTCTTTAAGATCATTTGTGCAAAATTGGAGTGTGTTTGGATACAAACCTCTGCAGCTGATGGACCAAATCCACTAAGAAGGGCACCACTTGCACTTGACTGTCTCCCTGCTGAAGAGCTCAGTTTATGACAGGTCAGAACCTGTTAACTTTTAGAGCTCATGCTGTGGCTATATTTGTTTAAAAGTCGCAGCTAAAAGCTTCCAAGGGACCATATAATCCGCTTAGTTTCTGAGACGTGTGTTTACAGATCCATAAATTTGGGTTGAGGTGATTGAAAAGCCTATTTATTCTGGTAAATGCAAGAAATTTGGGGCATCTGTGGAAGTCTGCAGTGTTTTCTCTAGTTTCCATCTTGCCTGCTGTAAATGGGTAAACTTTGCTTCAGATATCCTAGTGTTTTATCTGAAGAGGTTTTTTTTTCCCCAGCTGTTTCTGCAGAACCAGATAGGAAAAAGATTGGAAAAAATAATCTACTTGCGTTATAAAAGCAGGTTGTGGCAGTGGGTATTCCAATGTACTTTGCATACTTAAAACACACAAAGCCATTTTAAAGAGTTTTTCCTACTGTTCTTGTTTTTCATGATGTTTAGGAACTCACTAGTAGGAGATTGTGTAGCTTTGTCTATGGGTTTTAACTTGGTGCGAAGGAATTCAGCCATCTCTCTGTCTTCTTCTTTCTCTCTGGAAAAAAGAAAAAGAAATGTCATAACAATGTTTTCTCCATAAACGGTGTCCGTAAAAGCTACAGTAGCTAGGATCAAATCACTAGTAAAGAAATTATTTTGCCCTTTTTAGAAACTTAATTTTTCTGCTTATTAAAGAGCAAAATATTTGCATAAACAAAAAGAGTAACAAACTTCTTGTACAATGCAGAATTCTCACCAAGATTCTTGTCTCTTGTTGCTGTTGGATTCATTATACTCCCTACTCAGTGGATTTAAACCATAATGTATCACCTATTTTAAGCTGGCCTCACAAGTGCTTCATGATACTTTCTCTACAAAGTGGAGCAGAGGATATATATTGCTGTGCTTCTAGTGCTTATTTTTAAAGGCTGGATCTCATGGTCTTCTGCTGTTAGTATATATTTCTGCTGTTAGTATATATTTTCTCTTTTCTAATTTCTCTCAGCATTAGACCCAAACTAAAACGATGGCGTTGCTAACCTTAACTGTATCTATTGAGGTTATTTCCATATTAGTTTCTTTGCTATCTTGTTACATTAAGTGCACTGATTGAACATCTCAGTTTAGAGGAAAACTAGGTTTTTATTATCAAGAGTTTTAAAGAAAAGCCTCTGGTTTTGCTCCAGATATGAACTGGCATTAATGTATTCGTATCTGCATACTGCATAGCAGTACATTCTCAGCAGCCTACAATTGGGCTTCTGCATTGTCTGGCTGCTGCTGCTGTTTCTGTGATTTGCACATCAAGCTAGCAGTTGAGAACTCTGGATTACATTACTAGCTCAGGCTTCTTGTCACCTGCCAACTTTGGCCAGCTCTCTTTGATCAGCTGCAGGACTCGGGCAAGCTTTCTTCTCTTCTGTTCTGTGCTTGCTTAGAATTTAAATGTGTTGGAAGAGATCCTGTTGTTTAGGATAAATGGATTGATGAGCCTTGAATCTTTATTGTAGAAAGAGGCAGGGAAAGTAATAGCAAAAATATGATTGTAGAGTAGGATCTCAGTGCAGCAGCTGGAAATGAACTTTTGAGGAAGATCACAGGTTTCTTAGCAACTTTAGGCTAAGATACTGAGATGAAATCATTCTGAACTTGCTTATGATTTAGGTTAGGTAGACATGTTAGCGATTGCATTCTTGCTTTTTTATTATCATCACTTGCAGGGTGATCATAGTAATAATAAAAACTGACCACATTAATAATTTGTTTAAAAATAGAAAAAGGCAAATTTTAGATGTCTGCAAAGTAAAACTGTAAAATTCTATTTCATGTCTACTCATGCCAAGAGGATCCTCTGGTAGCAGCAAAAATCCTTCTCTCTTTAATGGTAATGCCCAGACATTTTCTGGTAGGAAAGTGAAACCAAACCCTGCTCTATCCCGTTAATGATTCAGTCATCTCATGATTAAAGAGCCACAGAAGTGGAGTAATTCTGATTTCAGTGTTTTTCCTATGGAACTAGGAGGAGGCTTTTGACTTGGTAAGTTGTTTTAAAGGACCAGTTTTCTCACATTACTGTCAATGTAAATTTTGTCACTCCAGTATAGTAAGTACCAGACTTACAAAACCTCCCTAAATTCAGCTGCTTTTAGTTCTTACCGTAATCTTTCCACCTCTGCATCATCTACAAGAAAATCTCTTTTTTGTACCAGTCTGTGGATCTTCTGAATCAGTTCATCCTCTCTTTGTTTGTCCATCTTAGTTTTTTTTTTTTCTGGTCAAAAACAGAAAAGAGGTTATTACTTTAGATTCTAGGGAGCAGAAGAGTGGGAGGGTGCACATTGCAGGTGCCTAAGAATGAATTGCTGATTGAAGTTAATGGTTCTTCAGACCTGAGTCACCAAAACCCCAGCAAGTTCTGGTGACTGCCTCTTTGCTCCCTTCTTGGTGCTCTTTCATTTGAGCAGCTTAATGGTCTGGAGACTCTGTGGAGCTTGCCAAGTCTCCTTTTAATATTAAATTTCTCTGCAAAACCCTGCTTTGAATTTTTTAAGGAGCTTTGATGAGAAAATAGTCTACAATGTTTTATTAAAATCCACGGTACAAACTCCCTTTGACCTCAGGGGAAATGAGACCATACCAAAGGGAACCATTTCTCCGTACTTCATGACAGCTTTGGCTGTCAGCTACACTTTTTTTTCTTACTCTGTAAGGCAGGTGAGCAACAAATCCACATAAACAGCATCAACTGTAAAATGTGGAAAAATAAATGCAAAGTGTTTATTTTCCCCATGTTTCAAAAATCTGAGTAATATATGTCATTATTAATTGGCCAGTCTAATGACTAGGTTGTCTATAAACATTGATTTTCATGACATAAAAGATGTGCCTGTCACAAACTGACACTCATGAATGTTAGGGATTACAGAGCTGTAGTTTAAGGTTATAGAGCAAATGTAGTTAAGACAGAAATCTTCAAACTAGGAAGTGGAGTAGGGATGAGAAAGCCAGAGGCAAGTCCTAACCCACATATTTCCTCAAAAAGCTGAAAATTTTGATTAGCTGTGAAGACACTTTGCATTATATCAAGAATTCTGGTTTTGAGCTGTAGAACTCTGTTTAGAGAACCATAAAATTAAGTACATTAAGAGTTGTGGGAAGAAGGGCAAGCTGCCTGCAGTCTGCTGATTGAACTTACATTTTGAAGGTCTATCTAAATCAGGTACTTGAAAAGAATTGTTTCATACAGCTTAGTTTTGCATCATGGGCTTCAGGATGCTTATTGCTGGGAACTTCTGCAATAAATCCATTCCTTTAGATAAATGCACCTTGAATATATTTTCAAGACAAATTCTGTAAGTCTCAATCTCAGCCATATTCCTTGTACAATTTTAAGTTATGGTCTGCCAGTAGCAGAGGAAATAATTTTTAATACAATATACAGCTGCTTTGTCTGGGATGCATTGTCTCGTGTTTTATCCTTTAGAAATTATAAAGGAAGGTTGACTGCTGCAAAGATTTCAAGGCTTTGGCTTTGTTTCCTATGGAGAATTCCTGTGATTAATTTGAATTTGCAGTAGAGAAAAAAGAATACTTTGAAATCGCTGCTTTTTTTTTGGTTTTTTTTGCTTTGGCTCTTACATCTATGGAGCAAGGCATCTCCTCCTCTCACTACTGAAGATATAAGCCACTTCCTATTTCCTTTCAATCCATAATCCATCCTCCTCCCAGATGGAGATGTGCTCTATAATAATATTCTTCAGGAAACTGCCTGCTAAATATATGCATCCTGAATTGTGCTAAGGAGAAACTGCTCTCTGTGGATCTCTGCTTAAGATTTTGTGATCAACCCTGCTTCAGACTAGAAGAGGCAAGGCAAGGAGAATAATTCATAGATATTTTCTAGGATTCATAATCCTTCCCAATACCTTTTAAAAATAATGTACCAACACTGTTAAAATGTGACCTATAAGTAACCAAGAAGTATGAAGAAACAAAAAGATTATTAATCCACTTCTGTTGAGTGTAAAGAAAAGTGGAAAAGGTTCTTATGCATCTAAGAATGTGGCCTCAGAGTAGTCCCGTTTCCCAATTCATGAGTGACCTTCTCCTTTCTGGGGAGAAAGTTGTCTTTTAAAGTTGCAGAGTAAAATATGGGAGAAGAAATGAGATAACCAAAGGACAGTCAAAACTTATCCCTTAATGGTTAGGCAGCAGCAAGTTATTTGTTAAGGGTGCTAGAGGCCATGCAGTAATATCTCTGTGAGAGTTCTCTATGATCTACTTTAAATGGCCCACTGCAGTTGCTGAATGCTTTGCAGGATCTGTCTGTACTTTTCTTAACAGAGTAGGATTGTTGTGGATGACCTAAACCAGCAAAACTGCAGTGAAACAAAATTTTTCTATGATTTCAGCTGGAGATTGGAGTTAAAGACTGCAAAGCTGTCTACAACAGTGATTTTGCAGAGAATTAAGGCAAAACATGAAGACTTGCACCTTGGTTTTTGTAAACACCTTTTACTTTATTCTAGAAGGTGGGTTTAACTACAGGTATGACAATGAATCGGTGTACCTAGAGAAAAAAAATCAATCACATTAACAGTGATTGTTATAAATCCCTTTCCTTTCTGCCTTTTATCTCTGATATGTCAGCATTGTCTTTTTTATCTGACAATTCCTATGCCACGTGTTTCCCTTGAGATTGCCAAGGGGGAGTACAAGGAATGTGCACCTTGAGTGATATTGCCAGGTTGCTGCAGGTTTCAAGGCAGCAGTGAAATACAGCACGAAATTTGGAGACCAGGAGATTAAAATTGGAAAGGGAAATAGATACAAGGATGGGAGGAAAGAGATATGAAACTCAACCTTGCGGGTATGTTTCTGATTGTTAGGGGCAGAGGTGTGTTCCTGACACCATCCCCACCTGTGCATCACCCAAGCATTATCCTAATACTGGTTTGGGAAATAGCCATTACCTGGGATTGCTACCAAATTCTGCAGCTCGCTCTTAAGGTTCATAATGTCTTTACATAGCTGGATGTCATCCATCCTGCAGAAACAGAAAAGCATGGTCAAACACATGCAAACTCCACCCTATGTTGATGCAAACATCCAGATCTCATCTGAATATAGTCCCTTGCTGGGACCTGTGCATCAGCTAGAAATGCAGAGGTTTAACCCTGGGATACTGATACTGTTCTTTCACCAGTTTTAACAGATAGAAAATTAGCTGACCAACCAGTAATAGGTGGAAAGGTTCTGGGAAGTTATTAATCCAAGACTTGATTTATATTCTGCTTCCAACTTCCTTTGTGATCTTACTAATAATTTAACCCTGATACCAAAGATCTGGAAACTGTTATAATTTGGCATATAACTATTCTGAGGTCTTGTGCCTTGGGTGAATGTCTCCCATGGCTGACATGAATGCTTCACATCCTCGATGTGCGCAGAAAGTCCCTTAATGTGAAGACACAGAAGACATCTAAAGAAAAAAAAAATCTGACATTAGCAGAAACTGCACCTTTTGTTCTTATTGAAATTGGTACTTTTATTGAGAGCTCCTATACTGAATTATTCCCTGGCAGGTAGCAAACTTCAGCATTAGCCTCCTGGCAAATGTTTTGTTTTAGTGTCCTGGCCACACTGGCAGCCAAGGCTCAGGTGCTGGTTTCAAGGGCTGCACCAAGGGCTTCCATTTTGAAATTATGCCATGAAGAATACAAGAAACAGGCTTTGTGATTGATTGAGCATTCTCCAACTCATGTCACCAGCACTATCCTTGCCCACAGATCTAAATCCTTGCTTCATAATCCTGAGCCTGAAGGGTGGATTGCCTATTGCCTAAGTACCAAAGGTAAGCTAAAGTGCTTTCAGAACATGGGTTGTTTCAGTGGTGTTTCAAGAGAGGAAACCTGAGGGATTTGTGTGTGTATGTGAGAGTGAGCACACAAAGGATAATGCAGTCAAATAACTGAATTAAATGAGGAGTGGAAAAAATAGGTAATTCTGGCACAAACAAGGTTTTAATCACAACACAAGAGCTTTTATTCTCCCTGCTGCCTGTGCATGGAGCACAGGCCTCTGCAGGGAGCTTCAGCTGCTTTGCTCATGTTATTAAAACATGTTTATCCTTTTATTATTTGCTGCTTTGGTTAACACCATCTTGCCTGTTCTGATACTTTCACTGTGCTATGACAGCTATTCCTGTTGCCCTTTTGCTTCTCTCTTTCCAAAATATAACAGTGAAATATCTCTGATAATAATTTTTATTGCTGGCATCTTTTTCTTGTTTAGGTGCCATTGTCACCTCAGCTGTGGATCAGCTCTCTCACCATCCGTCTTGTAAGTCTTACTTTCACTGGGAAGATTGGCATGATAGCCTCAGGGCTAGTCCATGGCTCACTGCTGTATGTGTTAGGGTGTTTGGAGGCAGAGTCATTTATACTGATGATTATTCTTGGGCTCCCCATATTATTTATGCTGATCATAAGCAAAGCCAGTTTTACTCTTGAGATCCATCACACTAAATGGTACTGAAATTCCTCTTATCAATTAAGAATCTTAAACACCATCCCTCAGGAGAATCAGTATTCAAAATATGCTGGGATGTGAGCAAACCTTACAGCTCCTTATCTGTTCAACATTCATGCAGTTTGGGTGTCATATTAATATAATGACTGTTAATACATTTGAGGGAAATTACTGTGGTTAACAAAGATGACAGTTTCTTGGTAAGAAACGTTCAATATTGAGCTGCTGTATTCAAGCCGTATTTAGGGGTCAGATCCTCAACCACTGAAGAGAACAGTGAGTTTCTACAAAAGCCATCTCTGTGACATGCAGAAAGAGGATATTTTTTCTCTACTGGGTAGACTGGGATTCAGTCTGGGAAGATCTGAAAGATACCAATTCTAATACTTCACGCTTACCAGTTTGGCTGCCTGCCCTCCTCAAAGACCTCCCCAAAGCCAATGCCACTGCTCTTCTCTCAGAATTTTCAGGAATTTAAAATGTCATAGGCAGTATGTTCCAAGTAAGCCAAATCCTTGATGTTCAGCTGTCCCTACAGTCCCCTTGCTCAATCTGTGGCAAAGGTACTGCCTCATATTGCATATATTCTTAGCACTTCTTTTTTGAGAAACCTAAACTTTGTTCCTGCCTTCTAACTCACAGGAGAGAAGAGGACAAGCACTTGAGGGTTCTAACAGCTCTGTGATAATCTGAATTCCAAAAGCCATAAACCAGATGATCTCGCTTGAGTCCCAGCTGTGTAGGCTAGTGCATTCTGATGATGAACAAAGACTAAACCCACCATCTGTACCAATCCCCTTAAGCATGTGGAACATCTTTCCTCCCATCTGTGTCAAACAGCCTTTGTGCTTCATCCACTCCACAGTGCTGGTTGGGGGGGGGGGGGGGGGGGGGGAACAAAATAAAAGAAGCTGTGGTTAAAGGTTAAAGGAGGGCTGTGTAATGTGCGAATAACAACCATGTGAAGACTTCATCCACCCGACTTAATGAAAGCAGGAGGTACAGTGGCTTGTACCCATAAAGCACATCACACATCTGCTAGTAATACTGAACATAGGGCATTCTTCTTGTCCTGAGCAAGAGTCACATTGCTGCCCTCAAAGAAAAGGGAAGATGAAGAGCTCTTGGGAAAGAAAGCTCTTGGAATGCTGTTCAATCTGTACTGGTAGTATGGCCCTTCCTTTCCTTTCCCCTTATGCCCTGGTGCTTGGATGTCAGCCGTACAGGAAGCCCAGGAGAGGTTAGTACTGCTTCTGGGAGGAAAAAAATATAATAATCAAATCCCAGTGGATTTCTCATTTGAAAGCTGGATTGTCAGCAGGGTTTGACTGAGAGCATTTTTGTATTACTGTCAGGCCTCTTTAGGAAGTAAATACAGCTTTTGGGAATCTTAAAGAGAGCAGTAATCTGCAGAGTAGAGAAAACAAAACTCCTTTGGGTCCCTTAACCTTCTATAGAGAAGCTGGAGAAACACGCTGAGCCTAATTCTGCAGCACTCTCTGCTCTAAGTCAAATCTACCAGAGTGCAAGACAGGCAAGAGGAGAAGTTAGACTATTGTCCAGCTTATTTAAGAGCACTATTATGCTCACTGTGCACTTGGTGTTTTCCTTGAAGGACAGCAGCATAGTCAAGTTGTTGGTCTGTGCAGAATGCAATGGCTTTTTCCCTGTAGATACAGCATGGCATAGAGTACTGAAAGCGCACTCTTCAGGCCTGTATAAGTTACCTGAAAAGCTGCTCGAGATATCTGCATAAAATCTGCAATATACAAACAACCTTTGCTGAACTCTGGAATAGACAGTACATTCCTGCCAGTCCCTGTGAAATCATTTTGATGTTGTAGAAAAAACAGCAGTAAGCCAGCAGCACTTACAATAAGTCAGTTTTACCCCTAGGGCTGAGCTTTAAATGTCTGCCCAGTAATCTTAAACACATGAGTTAGGAGTATGATAAAACATTTTTCTTATTAGGAGCCCAAATCCATTCCTACAGTAATTGCAATAGCATTGAACTAGGGATGAATTCTCAGTGTGCTTTCATATATTTCTGACACTGTCTGCAATTCTGTTTTTCCATTTCTTGATGGCTTATTACAAGAAACCCTCTGTATGCTTGGAGATAATCACATAAGCATCTATTCTTCTTTTCTCTTCTGATATCTCAAGCTGCAGCATCAAAACCTAAAAGCAGACTCTGTTTGCCCCCCAAAAAGATAAAATAGCTCATAATGAATAAACAGCAAGAGCAAAAGATCTTCTAAATATAATACAAAATGGCAGGAAAATAAGTGGGTCGGAAGAGCCTGCAGTAATCTGGCACAGTGACTCAGCCCCAGTATGTGTTTCTGTGGTCCAGTTACTAGGAGAAGAATGCTCTGAGCTCTCTCATTCCCATAAGATCTGTAAAGAGGTGACAGCATGAGTCATCTCTGCTGTGCACCATCTGGACTGAGGGGGAGCAGGGCAAGGAAACAGAGGAGACCTCCTATTCAGCTGTGGTCTGGCAGGTCTCTGAGGCCATGGAAGATAATGCCAGGCCAGATTTAAAAAAGAAACATTCTGTACTGGACACAGAAGCGTTTGTTGGAAATTCTTTTTCTGTTTTCAGCTGAGGAAGAAAACCAAATTCCCTAGTATAAGACCTAGGTACTATCTAAAGCTAGGGATGGGAAAAAAGCAAACACGATAGTAAAAAGCAGTAGAAGAATCACTAAACACACTAATAGTCAGCCAAAGAAAAAGAGATGCCCAACAAGTTTGTCAAATGCTTAACATTTGAGAGTAAGAACTATTAATAGCAGCTACATAAGCATCAAGTACCTTTTTTCATTGATTCTCAGGAGGAGCAGAGCAATTCAGTGTGTCTAGAGAGCTGCTGCCTTTGCTGAATGACTTTCAAAGCTAGAAATAGATCTGTGCTCCCTCTAGCATGTCTATAAGAGAAGGTCTGAGATTCTTTTGTTTTCTGTTATTGCATTAAAGTGCTTGAAGTTACAAAGTGAACGTAGGGTGGATTTGTTGGTTTCCCTCTCTCTCTTCCAAGAGGGTTTGCAGGCACTTAGGTTATTTTTAGTTCTCTTTTAATATACTTCTGTCCCAGAAGCAATGTGCTTGTAATTGTTAGTTTCTAAAGGCCATGTCCTAGACTGGCAACATCAAAGTTTAAGAATCAGATGTTACGTGAAGTCATGAGTTGACATAATTACACGTATCTGGAGAAGGTCTCAATGTAAGGATAAGAAGATCATCTTCTTGGTGGTGTCACAAATGAACATGCTGAACACCAGCCGAGAGCAGCCAGTAGTGATGGAGAAATCTGTGTGACTGAAGAGCTGTGTAGAAAAATAAGAGAATTGCTATAGACAGACAGTGATGTGTTGTCAAGCTGTAGATTTGTTAAAATAAGGACTGAGGTGGCGAGGAGGGACATCAGTGGAGACTACCTTTGGGGACTGTAGGTGTTTAAGGCCTTGCCAAAGCAGTGGCAAATGTGGAACAGTGAAAGTATCCTGGGAATACAAAAAAAACCAAGAAGTTTATGTATGCCCCTCTTCTACATTTGACTCCATTTTGTTCCTGTTAACTAATTTTAGTTTCTTAAAACTTCTAATTGCAACTCTGTGGCATTACAACTCATAGGCAACATAATGAGTTGTCTGAGTCATTTATGGTGTGTGTTTATCACCTTGTTATTTAGCTTAGCACCTGGTGCTGCCCAGGCTGGAAGACACAGAGCTGGCAATTAAGGTAACAGATTGCTGACCAGCTTGCTTGGCAGGTCAGGTTACAAATCAAAAGTCCTATGATTAACTTTAACCAATAAAATAAGTGTGTCTGTCTTGTTAAAAGTGCTTTCTGATGGAGGAACAGTGGGTAGAAGCACTGGACATCAACTTGCAAAGTAACTAATTCAGCTGTCGCTTCAAACAATTGAAGATGGCAGGACTTGAAAATCTCAGTCCCTGGAGGTCATATTTAAGGCATATTTCACACAAATTCAGAACAGTGTCTAAAGGAGCTGTCTGTATTTCATTCTCATTGACATTGTTAAATTCCCTTGAGCTTGGCCATCTCCTCTGTCAGTTATGAAGTTTTACTGTCAACTTCACTAGTAACAAGAGGAGCCCCACTGTGAAGGGGAATATTGCTCTACATGACAAAAACTGACCAAGTTAATTTGTCTAAAAATATACAATAGAGAAGCTAGAGTTAAATCCAGAAGCATAGCTCCACTGCCGAAGCACACATGTAAAAGCATAGGGCCAGCTTACGTGCACGGTTCATTTAAACTGATCTGATAGTTTGTTTTTTGTTATTAGGCAGCAGAAGGGGGAAGTTCTAGGTTTGGCTATGTGTTATGTGTTGTCCCTAGCAGAATCAATGGTACATTTCCTTTTAATTTGCCTCTGTATTTGACCTTTTCACATATTTGATCTTTGCTGTTAAACCAGAAGAACAACTATTTGGTATCAAAGCTGGAAAGAATATAAAGGTATCTGGTATAAAACAAAACAGCAACAGTCAGCCCATTTCGGGACTTTTCAATTCACTGTTGAATCACCACTGATCTATGGTCTCCTATTTATAGCAGGAGGCAAGTGAAAGAGGCCACTGAAATACCACAGGTCAACAGTTACACATTATCACAGAGCATCCTTGCCTTATAGGAAGATCAACTGTGCAAAAGGGTGGGCCACTGTAACTGTGAGCACTATATACATAAATGATGCATTATGAATGCATTATCTTGGATGCATGGTTTCACAGAAGACAATTGATTCCACTATCCACTCACGCAAACCAGACCACAGGTAGCTATGCACTGGGAAATCAAAACCAGTTTGGGATTAAAGGTTACATTTGGATATATAGTGCTAAATTACTGACCTAAAAATTACTAAGTCAAAAGATTAAAGATACCCAGAGCTGCTCCCTCTTCTGTTAACAGCAATTTGTGACAACCATGATATATATCAATGTAGAAAATGCTATTTCAAGAACATTTTCTATGAAATAATTATTTTCCTAGCTGTCCAACAGAGATGATAATGAAAATCTCTCCATTTAATCTTCTTCTCTTTTAAGCCACAAATAAGCCCAACTAACAAATATTAAGTTTACAATTCATTACTTTACTAATAGTATGTTCAGCATTATACACCACTAAAAATTGCTTTTCCTTTCTAAGCATGTTAAAATAGAAATTTTTGTGCCACACAGTTGAAAATGTCATGTCATATTTTCCTCTGGGGTTGACTGTTTGCTGTCAAAAAGGGCAAAGGAGATGGCTCTGCAGAGAGATCAGACTGAACAAAGGCATTTTTCTTTCTTCTTTTGGGAGCTATCTTGTTCAGTTTAAAGTGCAGTCTGGAACTTTGCAATTTGGTCCTCAGCTCATGTTCCTGCGGCTTCAGGGCTCCCATGTGAAAAAGTGGGAGACTCTCACGAGAGCTGGACCTTTCAGGAATTCCCAGTTCTAAAGATGGCATGCTGACATCCTTGAGGCTCCCAGATCCATGGCAGTCCCCTAGACATGTTGTCCCACATCTCAGAAACCTCAAGCTTTGAGTATTTGACAACTTTCACTACAGAAACCAGATTGTGCCATTTCTCATCTTCCAGTTTCCTGATTATTTCCTCAAGGCTTCTAGGTATCTGCAGGTGAGACACTATTGCAGTGTGCTTGGGATGGGAAAGGCAAATGGGGACACACAGTCACAGCCACATATTAATCCTATCTTGCAGAACAGTGTGTGATACACCAGGCTGTATCAATGGGATAGCCATGGTATCCCTCATAAAGCTGGGCTTTGTATTTTACCTAATGGTACCTTATCTTCTGAAGCTGACAACCTAACGTGTACATTTATTAAAAAATATGTATCATCACACAACTGCCTCCTTCTCTACAGCATCAAAGTCAGCCTATTATCCTACAGCAAGATACAATTGGGGTAAAAAAAAAAGGGAATTCACAGTAAGTGATATTTTGTTAAGATTATAGAATTGTGAAGGAGAAAAGATTTATTACTCCTTTTCGTTAAAAGACAGATCTTGCTAGAAAACAGTAACAACAACTACTCTATTAATAAAAAAATACCCCCAAAAACCAAACCCCCATCCAAAAAAAAACCACCAAACCAATCCAAAAAAAACCCAACAACCCAACACCAAACTGGGTTTGTTGGTGTTATTTCTTTGCTCTGTACCAACAGCTAGGTGCCAAAACTCAGAGAAAAGCACTAGATACTGCACATGTAAGTAAACAGTCCTAACAATTCCATGCTTAAGTTCAGAAGAGAGAAAAAAGATACACTACAAAGACAAAAAGTAGCAGAGGAAGCAAGAAAGCAAAAGTCAAAACATCTGCTTAGCAATATACAACCAGTAAGTTACTAGTGCTATTCACACTCTTGACAGTCTATCTTTTTATACTCTACCTCTCACACTTAGCCAGGGTGATGCTTAGTGTGTGTCACTGTTGCCACAAGTGACATTAAGCCACTGGGAAGTCACAGTTGATGCTACATTAGTGAGTCACTAAAACAGAGATGAAGTATTTGGTTGAAAAAGTAACTGAAATTTGAAATGAACCTCATTCATTCAAAGACAGAAATCCTTGCTGCCTTTTCTCACTTCAGAATGGAAACACTCCATAAAGCAGGCTTTTTTGTACACTATTACTTTTTGAGTTTAGCCAGTAATGAGACTATTTCATGTTCCTCCTTTGTGTGAGTCTACTGCATTTACTGCAGTCATTCTAAATTAAAACATAGGATTTCTAAGTTGATTTACTGAAGGTTATCATCACCAAATGATTTAACATCTCACTTCTGCAGTTACTGTGTAGCTTAACGTTATTTCACTTTGCAATGGTTGCATAAAGCCAGGCAATCGGCAGACACACCTTTTTATGCTATAAGATACCACTGTGCTATGCATACTGCAACAGACAAAGGTGAGAATCCTATCTATCTGATGTGTTACTCTTCTTATTAGGAATACGGACGATAAATTTTTCTCCATGATAGATCTGCCCTAAATCTGAGATTCTACTATTGCATCCAATGCCCTATAGAATGACCATTACTGAACATCCCACCTCTACTGCTACTAGAAATGGATACATCGATGTCACAGCAAATTGAGATTTATGGGGTTGTTTTTCAAAGTGGGAAAAGGATAATGCTTAAAAAATGTAAGGAAACAAAAAAACCCAAAAAACCGTAAGCCTAATTGGAAGCAAGAAAAAGCAAAACAGAACAGGGATTAATTATGTACTCTGGACAGCTAATTAAGATGTGGGACTGCTAGGATGAGTTTATTAGCAGGACAAAGTCAAATTGCAACAAACATATCTACATAAATGGTAAATGTTCCTGGGATTACAAGTAAACAAACATAACAGTATGAAATGGTCTAAAAACCTGAATAGACCTATGGAGAGTTTGGGTGATGTAGCTATTAGGAGCACTCTGAAGAAGAGGGAGTAATCTAAGATTGGAGATAAGGAGGAAATTCTTTTCTGTTAGGGTGGTGAGGCACTGGAATAGGTTGCCCAGGGAGGTCGTGAGTGCTCCATCCCTGGCAGTGTTCAAGGCCAGGTTGGACAGAGCCTTGGGTGGCATGGTTTAGTGTGAGGTGTCCCTGCCCATTGCAGGGGTGTTGGAACTAGATGATCTTGAAGTCCTTTCCAACCCTACCTATTCTATGATTCTAAGTGTGCAGTGAAAGTGTACAAAGACAATGACCAATTTTAATTCTGCTAAGTCAATGTGGAGGTGAATTTGGCTTTTGCACAGTATTAGTTTAGCACTGTAATAACCACACAGACATTAAGCAAATACCAAGTATTATAATATTTTTACAGATAAAACAAGCTTAATGAGGTAAAACTATTTTCAATAACTGCCTAAAGCAACCTAATAGGGATTATTTTTTAATATCTTCCCTATAAATTTAAAAATTGCCGTTCAGTATCACCTACATGGCAGAAATAACCACTCTGAAGACAGCTATCACAGGTGGAAGCAACTTTCACAGTTTTAGTTCAAGGTAATCCAATATAGCTGGCTTCAAGTTTTTACTTTCCATCTGGAAAGCCAGCAGTATCAGGCACTGACAGATTTCCTGAGGAGCATGTTTCATGATGACAGTGAATGCTATTTTATAAGAGCTCCATGCCTCTTCTATTCACAGGCATAGGCAGTAACTGTGGGTGGTAAGATCTCACCTATACTATTAATATTTATTGGGTCAGAATATGATAATACATTTTAAAATGCATGTATTTTGCACTACAAATGATTTTAAGGTTCATTTTTGATCTGTTCCTGTATCATACAGACGTCTGAGGTTTTGCTGCCTGTCTCCTCTGGCAGCTAAAGCCAGTTAACACATGCACTATCCTTTTTTTACAATTGTGTTTTCCATCACTGTAGATTTCTATGCCCCCGAGTGACACAAATCCTAAACTGCTTCTAAAGCCACACACAACTATCCACAGCAGTAACACATCATATGTGCAACGGAGAGGATGCTGCCTGAGCAGCTCCCTCAGCTTTTGGGTCTGTTATCTCACCAGAAAAACTAAAAAAGGAAGTGGGATAAGGAGAATTAGGGAGACAGCACGCGTTTTCTGCAGTGGTGTGGTTGCTTTCCTTAACAGCGAAGACAGACTGAAAATTTAGTTTGACCCAAACCTCTTTTTTATAGAGAACATTTTAAGAAATAAGCTGAGAGAAGTCTGAGGCAAATGAGGAGGAATAGTGGCTAGCTGTAAAATTACAGCTTTTCCATACATATTGTCTCCTTCACATCAATACGGGCTGAGTCCTCAGCTTTCTGAAAATAAACCCAGAAGAGCTGGCGATAGCATACAATGGCCTTAAGCTGTATTTCCATTTCCTGGTCTGGCTGAAGATGGTCACAACAGCTCCTGGTATAATTGTATGAAATTTCACAGTATCACTAGCATAGAAGGCGAGATGCTGCAAAAAACCACAATTGCTGCATAACCTTGATGTATCCTGAGGTGGTTCATCCTGGGCACTAACTGAGACAGGGCCCTGAGACAAAAATAAGGTTTGATAATGTAATTACAGAGCAAACGACAGTGCATCTACTCTGCTGTGACTATGGCTGCCTGAGCTAAAACATGATTGCACAGCGTAAATTGCGGCATTACCTAATTGAGGAAGGCTTGATTTTATAATATGAAAATCAGTTCCACCTAAACTTTAGGTAATTCTTCATAGCAAGCAGGTATTCAGCTGGAAATAGTATGGACTTCCTGCATATGAATAGTACAGCTGTCTTCAGCTGCCCTCCTTTTCTTTTTAAAGGAGGAAATAACAGCATGGAGCAAAGCAAAGGACAGGCTTACAAAGGCTAATAGCATATTTGACTTTCAATTCATACCAAGGTCTGCGAAACATAACCTGCTAATCAATTGCTTCAGCCGATTTTGCTTTATTGTTTTGTAACCGTAAACAGAAAACCAAGAATTATTTTCAGAATTATTAGAATTAGAATTATTAGAAAGCCGGCCTCTTTTAAAGTATACACAAGATGAACTGTTTCACTGTGGTATATAGCATGTAATCTGTTAAATGGATAAAACGGTTCAGCTGCTTTCCTTGGCTTTCAAATACAATAACTTCAGGGGCCAAACTAAGACCATGCCATCACACATCTCATTTTACTGCGCTTCACTCAGCAACATTAAAAAGCTGCATTCTGCAATAAAGAAGCCTCACAAAATCAGTGATGTCAGGTGGAGTTTCCTTGTACTGTGTGCTTTTGCTTCACTTCAGAGTTCCACAACGTTACATTGTTTAAATGTATTTTTGTCTTCAGGTGCTTTAGTTTTTAATTGCTGAAATGCGGTCATACATTACTTTAGTACACTAATGAGGAATTTCCAATTCTCTCTGCAAGGCAGAGACAAAAGACCATACAATGGAATACAAGGCAGTACAAAAGAGAAAAATTCACATGGATTGAAACTGTACAGTTATTTGTGGTCCTCAATTAACTTTTGGTGTTCCATTTTTAAATGGGTAAGTCCTCCTTCCATTGTTCTCACTGAATGTTCACATCTTCTGTATTTGGGGGAAGTTTTTCTTTAACACAGTGACACAGAAATACCTATATTTGTCTAAGAGCAAATCCCCAAAACAGGTATTCCCCTTCAACAGTAAATTACTGGTCACTAAAACCCAGCATATATTGCTCTGTGGGCCCAGTACAGAGATGCAGACAAAATGCAACACCTTCTTAAAGATATCTTCTGAACTTTAAAATAATTGTGATGAATATTACTACATACCTGACCTGTTCACCAGTCAGGAACGATGCAATTTCTGGAAGCTGTCAGTACATGTCTGACAGTTTAATTTTCAGAGCTATGCTCTGTAAACTCTGCTCTGAGTTTAGGTTTGAACCGGGGTATGTGGCCACCTTGGGTTCTGTACGTGGGGCCATTCATTGCCTGCTGCCAGAGCTGGAGGCGTTGGAGGTGGTCACTAAAAAAGCAGTGGGTTTTGAGGACCTTAGCTGGCAGCCCATGGCCCTCTGTGCCACACAGGCCAGCAGACAATAAGGAGAGTGCACAGAGTTTGTAAGGAAGGAAAAAAGCTCCTCGGAGCTGTTTCAAGAGCAAGGTGGGTATCAGAGGAACAGTCACTGCACAAGCCCAGCAGAAAGGGTGGCGATTTTGTACAGCATGGTTGAGCTGCCACAAAATGGCAGCCATTTTGCCTCATGCAGCCGCAGAGCTCATTTTAACTGTGATGGCAAGCAGTTAGTACTGCAGGCATGACTCTGCAGTGGAAGGGCCCCTATGAAGGCCTTTTTTTAACCAGAAGCATAAACCTGCAGGCAGGTGAGTGATTTCAGTATAATCTGGTGACTGAATTCAGTATCATGTGAGTTAGTGTTCCTGACTGACTAAGTCTCTTTCTAAAGGTGGAAAATTCCTTCCTGGGAAGATTAACCTTTCTGACGATTACACAGACTGAAGATCGTGAGTAATTTCAATATCCAGTACAGCACAGAGCAGCTTGATTATTCACACTGTGACTGCTGCAAAGAGGTGGGGGGAAAGTCATAAACTAAAAAAGCAAGCTTTGATATTTTAACTCAATACTTAATCATAGAAATGTATGTGAAATTTGTTTAAATATAATTGGAATTTTCCTCACTTAAATTCTGAAAACTGAAAATCTGGGTTTGTTGAGCTAATAGCATGATTGATAGCTACAGGCTACAACATGAGAGACTGAGCTTGCTTGAATATGCATGAAGAAAAACCCATATATAGTTTTGTATGGGTTTTGAACAGTATTCTATGCCACTTCTTAAGTCTAATACTATTAAATAATTATATTTTTTCATTTAATCCCACTGCTTGATTCTCAAATACTTTAAGACTTGCTTTGAAACAATGATGATTAAATATCTCATTTCTGTCTCTTCATCATCCCACTCATTCTTTCACCCCTACAGGGTGACTCTTCTAAAGCTTTTAGTGATGAAGAACTGTTAAGTAAAGATTTTATTTAGATACTGAAGTGTTACCAACTGTAAGTACTGTAATGTAACGTTTGAGTAAGGATGTAGGGGCAACATACTTTGTTTTATCCTATTTGTTGAATTATAGCCTTCATTAGTCATTGGTGTTACTTTGTTCAGTGGGGAGAGAAGAATACGGGCCTCATAGTATTACTATGGTAAAAATAATACCCTTGATACCTTAACTTTCAAAGCAAGGAAAGCTGTATGTTTTCCTAAAGACTTTCTCATGTAAAATTCATGTTGCTTCCAGAGACATACATGCCTTACATACAGATCACAACTGAGGAACTGCCTGAAAGACTATTACATTATCAATGATGTCACATATTAGCAGGAAAAGTTTTTACTGGTTCATGCACAGAAGTGTGAAAAATGCAAACCAACTTCAGGTCTGTTCAGCATCCATTCCTTGATAGGTTTTTGTTGGTTGTTTCGTGGGGGCAGGTGTGTTCTGGTTGGTTTTTGCAGGTTTTGTTCTGGCTAATACACTAACCTAGAGCAGTTCTCTGCCAAATGCCCTTATTTTCTGACTACTGCATTTGTTTCAGCAAAATGCTGACGTAACATATAAGACAACAGATTCTGTTACAGAGCTGTTCCAAACATCAGTAAGGGTGTCTTTTATTATTATCCCATCCCTATCTTCTTTGTGTGTCTTCTTAAAGGAAAACAGTAATTTCAAGTTGGCGGTTTTAGAGCAAGCTCCTTTCATAGATTAAACCTGCATTGCTCTGACAGGGAAAGAGTCTGCTTTGATTTCTATCAGCAACAGGTCTAGCGTACGGGTTTTTCTTATTCTTAAGTGTGAATACTGTTAAAACAGACTGTCCATGCTGTGAAGAGTTGTGGTAGTTGCTGGTTTGTGTAAGTAAAGCTGACAGACTGTATGCCTCCAACCCTGGTCACCATGAGGACTAGTGATACACTTGAGAACAAGCCCTACAGCTTATTTCCTTTATTTTTAGTTTTAGGGTTTTGTTTTTTAACGTACAATGCAGCCAGATCCTAGCTTCAGGGTCTGGCTACATGTGTATAAATAAAAAAGTCATACAGAGAGACAGTGAGAAGAATGAACCGCTACTTTTAAAAATCATAGTTAGAGATGTAAGCTGTGGCTGGATGTGTAAATGATACGGAATTACTTCATCATATTTATGCCTTTATAACAACTAAAAGAAGCCAAATTTAACTCAAGGAATTTCTACTCTGTTGCTAACAGCATGAAGGGAAAAAAGAAAAAGAGAATAGAAACATATACATTTTCTCCACTACAATATGTATGTTGTATCCTTTTGTTACAGTTAATGATAAGCTAAAGCAGGTACAAGAACTACAGAGATCTCTCATTAAAGCTGGTTTTGAACTCAGTGGTCTGAGCACATGAGTACTGCTAGTTAGCAGCTACATGTTCAAAGTTGAGTTTTCCTTAAGCCTGTCTGAGGTGGCTCATTTTCATGCTGTTGGTTGTATAGGTCATTCATAGGGGCATCTAGTTCTGTCAGAAGAAAACAATTACTAAAATTAATGACCTACATATACACTTCTGGCCTTGAGACACTGGCAATGTTCAGGAAACAACTGAAAAAAATACGGCCACATATAAAGTCTTTTACAATATGTCTATGAATTAGTTTAGGTAATTTGATTAAATGGATACAAAACTTGGACCACTGATGTAACCATGAGCTGTGCTGTTAATCTCAGCAAAAGCTCATTTAAAAACATTTGTCAATGAAGACAAATGCAATTGAGGCCTTCTGTCAGCATAACTATCCTAAGTGAAAGGCAGTAAAAAACAGGTGCTGCTCTATTACTTGGGCATCGCTAGGAACATGCTTGTCACTTGTCAGGAATAAAATGTAAAAACATTTAAAAAAATGAGATAATGTCAAAAAGATAATCTATTGGATTCCTAAAAGCTATTAATGGAAGCATGTTCTAATTCTGGAGGCCATTGTTGGGTGAGAGAGGCTGCTTTTTCTTTCACACTTGATGAGTCGGTATGAAGAACCTGCCTATTGTAAATGAGCTTAGAAAGGTGGGAAGCTTGAAAACTCATGATCAGTGCAGTCTTGGTTTGCAAGTCCCAGTGCAGAGACAGATGCCATACCACCATTTCAGTCAGTGGTGTTAACAAACTGATTTTAATTCCCTCAAGGATTAATGAGCAGTGTCAGGATATTCTGCCACAGAGAAGGGAGCAGTGAGACTAGAAATCTGTGTGAATATCCCTAGAAAAATAGTCATTTAGCCCTGCGCACTGAAGGAATGAGAGTGTCTATAGCAGTGGCACAGATCTCAGTTCCTCTTGCTGAAGACAGGGGCAGCAGCAGCAACAAGCAGCTTAGCTTTCCATGACTTAAAAAAGACAAACAAGTAGGGCCATCTCTGAGAGTTGCTGCCTGTCACTTGTCTGCTTTGCTAATAACAAGGGCCAAACCTAGTGGAGACTGTGATGCTCAGAAGAACTTTCCTCACTCAGCCAGTGAACCGCTGGGGAGTGCTCCCAGTGCTCTAGGCAGAGTGTATTTGGACATCTAATGCAGATAGAGTACTGTTGCACAGTACAAATGTCAGTTATAGTCCATTTTCAATAAGCAAGCTCCTCTGTGTTAAATTCCTCCCTCAAACACCTGCTAGGCAATGCACAGTAAAGAGTGTCATGAGTGTGAGCATGGGGAAAATGAAAAGAACAGACTGGATACAAGAACAAACAGAACAAGTGAAGAGCATGCAAAATGATGACAAGCAGATGTCCACCATGGCTCTCATTCACTGGGACAGTTTCAGTCTTTTGTTCGATACACAAAATATCAAGAAAACTGCAGGGTTCAATGATGAGGCTTCTTACAGATTAAAGCTATGTACAAGCCAACAACAAAGTAGTATTTGACTACCAGGGCAGGTGTGACAAAACCTTTCCTTTTATTTGTACCACTACAGCATTATTAAAGGTCAGCATCACTGTCACCAGTCCTTATTTCCAAAGGTATCTAAGCAGTGATTCTGGGCTAGAAGTCTTCTGGGATAATAGACAGATATCTGTGCTTGTTTGAGGGTGAGGCTTTCAACCTCTAGCAGTGCAAGTCAGGGCACTGAAATTAACCTCCAGGTGCAAAGGTTAAAGTACCAGTCCTATCTTTGTATTTTAAAGCGAGAAGAGCAAGTTTTTTTCAGACTACTTCATTAATGACAAGGGTCTGGATTCAGCAGGTTTTAGATCTGCTGAGGTTCTTAGCCTGTCAGCAAAGGTATTAGTTTCTGACCCCGGGTACTCACAGACAGATGAGGCTTCAAAACAATGTACTATTTATTAATAAGTCCTGGTCTTCTAAATTCAGTGATTTAGGAATATAAAACCTATTGACTTCATCATCAGAAATAGATTAATACTCACGAACCTTAACTGAGGCTCCTATGTCTGGCCCTTTCATCAGTTTTGAAAATGCCAAAAGTATTGCTACTTAATTTGATACACCAAAATGTGTTTTGTTTTCATAACTTAATGCCTTCCATTTAACAAATGTCAAATCATGGATGCTATTAGTCCAGAACACAGTGTGCTCTCTTGTGACATGAACTATCTATGATATCTAAGACCACCAATGAAGTGAGGAATAAAGCCTGAATTAGGTCAGACTGTGGAAGCTTCAAATCCCCTACCTGTTGATATTTTCTTCAGACAAACATCCTTCCTATAAAGATTGACGTCAGGTATAAAAATATGCTCTAGACATGTGCTTTGCTAAAGTTTCCTTTTGTAAGAAATAGATCCCTTTTATGTCATCTGCAAATCATACTGAATAAAGAAGGTGCCAAATAAGAAAGGTAATTTCCTTTACAACTACAAAAATAATTTCCAAGTGGCATTTTGCAAGCATTCACCTAACTGGAATGCTCTTTATCTTTCTTCCTTTTAAAATGTCAAGCAGATAAAAGTCTTCTAAATAGTATTCTTTCCTATTTTGATTAATTTTGCATAGTGTTTTCCCAGAAGTATTGATACTTACATAAACCTGAGTTCTGATTCTCTTCTGACCAAGACTTCCCTAAGTCTCTGGATCTTTGCCATCTCGAGCTCAATTTCCTCGGGCATCATTGTTGTTTCAGCCATTGAAATGATGTCAAGTTGACCTGTGTGTGAAAGCAGAGAAATTGGGTTAAACTAGTCAAACTACCTTAATAGGTTCTTTTAGGAGTGTAAATTTAATCAGAGAACTATCTGACTACAGGTAAGTAATGCAAGTAGTAAAGAATATTCTAGCTAAATGCTATGTTGAGTGGTTTCTCTACTGTCTTGCTTTTTACTTTCCAAATAACCATTTTGAAGTGAAAGAATCTGTAAGCCAATGACTTTCATCTTGTAAGAATCTATGTACCTCTAAGGAATCCCAACTCAATACATAATTATAGCTACAGTTCCTTAATTGGTATCACTATAAACTTTGAAAGAACAGCCATAGATGGCTACAAAACTCACTCAAAGCCATTACCTGTAACTCTTTAGAGTCCTATTTTGGTGCAAGTGCAGGCAATGTAAACTGATGAGGGTTTCCCATCTTTAATTCTTATAACTCTTCATGCCATTCCATCCTCTCAGCCTGACTCACAGCTAAACACACTGGAGAAGGGGCAAGGATGTGATGAGAAGTGACACAGGACATAACTCTTTCAGAGGCTGAATGTTTCTCACTAGTGCACTGAAATCAGTGAGAAGACAAATAGCACTTTGTAGAAATTACTGGGCAATTGGTAATGCCAGGGTCCTTCTATGATTATTTCTCTGTAATTCATGTATTATCTCTTCTAATCCAGAGAGAAACAGAGTTATAAATTGTGCTCACTGAAGGCAGAAAGAACCTATTTATAGAAGCTGGATTTGGCAAGAGGCAACTAGGCCTCCGGAAAACCTTATTCCAAGGGATCCCTATACTTGGCCTTCATTGAACAGAGTTTAGAGACAAAAAAGTAGAGTGCCCGCATGTTTTGGTACCCAAATGGCAACATATTCCTGAAAGCAGGCCTCTTTCAGCTGATTGGTTTAAAAAAGGAAAACAGAGAGGTCAAAGTATACTGATTATGCACAAAACAGGAGACAAAAAACATCAGAAAAAGGTTATTCAGTTAATTAAGAGGAGACAAATTCTGAAGTCCGTCATGACAGACTAAGCACAAGCAGCTGAGAAGAATTTCTGACAGAAACTTGGAGTAGGAATGAAACTACAAAATCTCAATAAACAGCCTCTGCATGAGCTTAGTTCACAAAGACCTGTTCTCCCAAAATGGAAGCAAAATAAAGAAATTCTATAAATATATATAAAATATATACTTTTTTTTTTTTTAAAGTTATCCTGCTCATATTGTCTGTAAGTTTTGGCTTTACTTCATAATTGGGAAAGTGAGCAAATAAATGTTAAAAATCACCTTTTTTTTTTTTTTTCAAGATAACAGTGTTTTGAGGAAAAAAGTGACACAGATTTTGAAATGTCTCTCATGACAGAGCAACCATTTCTCAGTGGCTGTTTTTAAAACTCAAATTGCAAAACTGGTTGGTAAAATAAGGCTTACCTTGTGTGTCTGAACACACAACTGCTGCCTAGAGGAGATGGATTTTCCTATTAGAAATCGTTGTGTTTGTTGGGGTATATTTAGTTGGGGTGTAGCCTGGAAGTCCTGAAAAGTGTTGTTCCAGCTGTCATCAATGGCTAACTTCACAGTGTAAAGCACATGAGTCTTTTCAAATTCTAGTCATTAACTTAAGACATTGAAATAGAACCTAAAAACCTTTGAATCCTTGATTTGTTTGAGGAAGGTTGAACACGACTGAAAATGCCTTAAGGACTGCATCCAGCCCTCACCTTTACCCTCACACCCTTATCTATGTGTGTGGGAATGAGGAACCATGGCAAAGTCTTGAACTTCATAGCAGAGTACCTAATTTGCTGTGCTACCAGTAACAGATGGCAGAATTGTAATTCAATATTCACTAGATGTTTATCAGGCATCAGTTAAAAGAAACTAGAACAAAGATTCTATAGGTATAGTTTCGCCTCTTGTTGCTTTTTGAGGTTCTGGAGTTATTTTAACTGCTTGCAGCATAACTGGCTTTGGAGCAGATTTATTTTCCAAAAATATGAAGCAGGAAGGAAGTCATTCTGATGCTACCATGAATTAAAGCCAATAATGATGGTAATAAGAAAAACAAAGCACAAATATATTACACGTACATATGTATTTTAAAATTAGTATTTGAGCTCAGAAAACGGGGCGGGGGGGAAGTAACTATCTTATTTCCAGTTTGCAATTCTAGCTGTAAATGCCCCAGTGTTACCCTCGGATAAGATCCGCCATCATACTGTGATTTCAGTAATTCAGGAGGGGAATCATGAACAAGCCTTATATCCTAAATATGTGCTTAAAGTCAACACAAGAATTTCTGTGACAAGCAATAGTCTAGTCTGACCTCTTGCAGAACAGTGACAGATTCTCCTTCACATCCCACTCAACGTGTGCTTGAACCAGAAAATATTTTTAAAAGCTATCCAAAATTATGCAATGTTTTCAAAAGAATCAAAAATATAATCAAGGCACCACAAGTCTGGAAGTGGAGGGAAATAAATATAGAAACTGTAAGAGATTAGTTCACAACTTGTCTGCAAACTTAGAGATGTTGCTAGAATAATAGAGATATAAGGAGTGGCATAGTTTATCAGTACATGTGCTGTGAACATACTACAAGGTGATTAATTCTTATGGAGATCTCAAACTGGAGGGAGGATTGGCCAAAGCTTGACTAAGGGAACTCTGAGAGGAAAAAGTGGACTAAGCAGTTAAAATGGGAAGAAATTTGAAGGCAAGGATACAGAGAACTGAGTATGGAGACACAGGAGTGCTGGAAGAGATTAAAAGCCAGTTCCAGAGGGGTAGGCATGGTCTTCCAGGAGAAAGAACTGAATTCAATCCATACTTTATACATGTTCACCTGTGCACTTTTAAGAAATGTTGTCATTTTTGCATCCCATCTCCAGCTTTTCTAAACCTCCCATCCTAAAAGCTAAAGACTAAATGAGCTCCTTTGAAAGCTGCCAATTCCCTTTATATAGGTGAGTCCACAGGTCTCATAAACCCCATACAGCTGCAGTATGCCTCCTACTTTGGCCCCTTCTGAAGCGTATGAATTTTTAAGGAAGATTTTGAGGAAAAAGGCACAACTGAAACACTCTAGTTCCCAGAAATCCTGAAACAGAGCACAGGTGTGAGAACACTCTGGAATTGCAAGCCTCTGAAGAGGCCACAGGTCAGGATTCCCACCTTACACCTTCACCATTGTGATCCCCACAAATTACCAACCTGTTTGTGTCTGAATTTCTCTTCTAATAACTGTGGATAACTGTTTGGCCTACCTGACAGAAGTTATGCTGAAGGATAATTAATTATTTTTCATAAAACAGTTTGAGCTCCTGGGATGTAAACCACTTGGAAAAGACTATATTAACATTATTAAGCCTTTGAGTAAAGCTCTAGCTCTGTCCCAGTGACGAATGACACCTTTAGTAATTTGATTCTGGACGGCTTCACACAGAAGTCTCTTACCCTTTCATGCAAGAAAGGCAAAATGTTTAATATTATTTAAAGGAGGCATGCATTAGTCAACTTTTTTTTTTTTTTTAGCATATATTGTTATTAAGCTCTGTTTCTGCTTAGGAGCTAAAATTCATAAAGTAAAAGTGGAGACAACACTGAGATAAGTCACAGCCAGTAACAGGATGGAACTATTGTGTCTGCTCTGCAATCTCCAGGATAATTTTCAACTACAAAAACATTATTACCGTATGCACAAAAAGGTACTGGCATGAAAATAGTTACTATATAGAAATAAAATTATCAAGCTATTACATATAATGAGAGGGACTGAAGAGGTAAACCTGAAGCTACTGATGAATATTTTTGCTTCAATTTAAATGCAGACTGGTGTAGTTAAACTGGGTATTAACTTAATGATCACATTTCACCCTGAGTGTACCAGCCAGAAACATCAGCCACCTGTGATGAAAAGCAACAAAAAAAAATAAAATGCCTACTAAGTCAGTAAGTGTAAAGAAAACTTTAAAAGAAGACTGAAGCAACAAAATGAGAAATGGGAGAATGTCTGAAACTATTGGCATCAGGAATAAGGCAAATTGGTGAAGAATGCTGTAAGGAAAAGGTAATTATCAGCAAAAATCCTGCTGCTGTCACTTGATGTGAGCATATTGTTCGCTAAGAAGCTCACTGTGCTCTACAGCCATTAACTGGTTTCATTCTAATTTGGAGGTTTTATTATCATCATCTTTGTGAGAGACAAAGGCATGGAGAAGGTGAGGTGTATCAATAACAAAAAGGGACCCAAACCTATGCTGTAGGAACCCAAACTATGTCATTGTTATTCTGGTGGTATCCACATGTTGAACAGCAGTCGGACCTCTAGTACACCAATACCTAAAGCAGTGTGCAGGCAATGTGCAGTCTCAAGGCAGCAAGAGCTGAGTGATGACTTGGCTTACAGAGATACAGCTAGTCTGTGGCAGAGCCAGTACAAGGTCTGCTGGATCAGTGTCTCTTCAGGACATTGTTTATCCTTTTTCTTGCATGTCAATGTGTTCCTGTTGGCAACTATCAGTCATTCGCCCTTCAAGAGTCATCTCAGTCATTTAGCAACGGAAGAGCTCCAGCACAGGTAACGGTAATGGCCCAGTTACTCTTTCTTTTTTTTTTTTTTTCGCGCTGATGAACCATCATAAATGAGACTGTGTTTGTTCAATCCATGACTGCAGAAAGCTCTTCAGACAATTGCAGTACAAATCAACTGCATGGTTTCTTTAATGTGGCCACCACTCAGCAACAAACCTGGCTACTCAGCCCCCTCAATTACAGTGCTTCCATTGAAAATTATTTTAAGTTACTGTTGTCCTGGATTGGCTTTAAACTGAGAAATCTGAGGCCTATTTCCACTCTCTTAAATTGTCCAATTACAAGATAATCCTTGTTAAAATACTCTTAATGGCTAAATTTTATTCCAAATCTGGGTCAGCACTTTTGGGGCTTTCTGAAGAATTCAGTGAAGTTCTCAATTCTTTTTTCGCTGAAATATGTTAAATGCTAATACAGCATGGTGCAGCAAGTGCATTCTTTATGCTGTTTCGTATATCAAAATCAAGACTTTCAAGACCACTATTAGTTGATGAGCCAAAGCAGAAGTAAGCAAGAGGCACAGGTTGGAGATGGATGAAGAGAGAACCAGATGGTGCAACTTAAAACCAGCATACTTGTGGAAACTGAAATAGTCGCATAATGCATAGAAATAAATTGCTATACTACAAAACATTCCAGGTAAAAATGTCCATGTGAAAAAATGAGGTGATTGCTGTAGTTTATCACTAGCTTGACACCTGGAGGCACGAATAATTAGTCTTGTAGCCAGGCTTTCTACTATACCTTTTACTGTAGCCTCAAATGTATTCAGAGGCCCAGAGTTGGGTTTGGAGGTTTTCTGTTCGGGTTTTTTCTTCTCTCTTTGATTTAACCCATCTGGAGCCGGATGCAGTGGCCAAGTGGCCAGTAACTAATCTGTGCAGAAAAAAACTGCATCTAATTGCTTATTCCTAATCTAGCCTGCTGCAGCATTCTATTACTGTGAATCCTAACAATGATTAAATCTGGCATGTGTGTAGAATGGTATTCAGTGTTTTACGCTGGAATTACCATATAAATATAGCCAATAGCTAAACACAATACAAACAGCTGCAGTGTATTTTGCTGCTGGCTTCCCTAACAGGCAGGCAATATTATGCAGTTTAAAATGTGAAGACTGGCATAAGATTGTATCAGTGTGGAGGCGACCTGACTGCCATGGTGATGACAGCCAATTTAGTCAAAGTTGGAACCATCCTGCTGGTTTTATTAGGCCTCTAACTAGGTAGTAGGTTATGCTGAGGGAACAGGAGCACACATACCTGATGAGTTTTAACATGGGGGTAAAAGTAATCTCTAAAGACAATAGCAGTATGCAGAGGCTATTACCAGAAAAAGTGGGTTTTTTATTACCAGAAAAAGAGCAGCAAAAAGCGGTGTTTCTACTATCCTTAGATGTGCTTCCACTGCCATCAATAGCACTGAATGCTGGAGAGGACACAGCTGAATTTTCCTTCTAGCAGAAAGCCGTATTTTTTACTTCTCCTACTGCGCCTGTTACAGCTTTTGTAATTTTGTAACCTATTAATACTTCCCCATGGGTTGAACAACGTATTTGTTTTGGAATTACTGGCAGGTAGTCCCATGAAATGCACTTTATGCTGACACAAACTGAGCCCGCATCTGTCACAGGTGGTTAGATGTGCTTTGTCCCTGCAAGTAATGGTGGCCAGAAACTTTCTGACAAAACTGAGTCTGCTAAAAAATGCCAGAGAAGTGGCATTCAGAGTAATTGGGGGATAACATCTTGGATTCAGTATGTTTCCTACGAAATCTAAAGGAATGCCTCTGCGCAAAGGGCCTGGTTTCCTATCAGTGCATGAAGATCCAGAGCAGCCTTGCAGTTCCGAAAATGCTAAATTCTCCATAAAGCGCTGGAAGCAGAAGTTTCAACTGTTGCGAAACTCCTAGGTTCACCAGAGATCGTTCTATTTGCCATATAATTTCCTTCCAAGGTATATTAGATCATCTGATTTAATAGACTGGAGATCTGTTCAGCCAGCCAGCTGTGGTCACAATTAAAATACTGGGATTTATTTTGTTCAGGTCATGAATACTTTTTTAAATTATCACAGATTTATACTCTAGACATATTACAAAATAAGTTTCCACTTCAAAAATGTCTAACACTCTACCATATGACTCCATTTTTAAATTAGGTAAGCACAGGATATAGAAAGCACTGTGTGTGATTGCCAGCTGCACTTCCAGAATCACTGCCCTGCCTGTTCTATATTTAAGGGCCTCTTAAAAATCTTAAAAAGATTCTTCTAGTTGCTTATCCTGTATGTTAATATCTTCAAGCTTTGACCTTCTACTGCTCATTATTTACCTCTGCAAAAAGCCTATTGGCAGCCGCATATTCTTTTCCACTTCAGACTTTTGTACTCTGAGATTTCTTTTGAAATATAAATGCCAGATTCACAGCATTGACTATTAACTCTTTCCTCTAACTTTCAAAGTACTTTTGGTTTCTATGGTATCAGACTCAAAGTATTGCACACAGAATCACAGAATCACAGAATCCCAAGGGTTGGAAGGGACCTCAAAAGATCGTCTAGTCCAACCCCCCCACAAGAGCAGGGTAACCTACAGTACATCACACAGGAACTTGTCCAGGCGGGCCTTGAATATCTCCAGTGTAGGAGACTCCACAACCCCCCTGGGCAACCTGTTCCAGTGCTCTGTCACTCTTACAGTAAAGAAGTTCTTCCTGATGTTAACGTGGAACTTCCTATGCTCCAGTTTACACCCATTGCCCCTTGTCCTATCACTGGATATCACTGAAAAAAGCCTAGCTCCATCATCCTGACACCTACCCTTCACATATTTGTAAACATTGATGAGGTCACCCCTCAGTCTCCTCTTCTCCAAGCTAAAGAGACCCAGCTCCCTCAGCCTCTCCTCATAAGGGAGATGTTCCACTCCCTTAATCATCTTTGTGGCTCTGCGCTGGACTCCTTCTAGCAATTCCCTGTCCTTCTTGAACAGAGGGGCCCAGAACTGGACGCAATATTCCAGATGCGGCCTCACCAAGGCTGAGTAGAGGGGGAGGAGAACCTCTCTTGACCTACTAACCACTCCCTTTCTAATGCACCCTAAGATGCCATTTGCCTTCTTGGCCACAAGAGCACATTGCTGGCTCATGGTCATCCTCCTATCCACCAGGACCCCCAGGTCCCTTTCCCCTTCGCTACTTTCCAGCAGGTCAACCCCCAACCTGTACTGGTACATGGGGTTGTTCTTCCCCAGATGCAAGACTCTACACTTGCCCTTGTTAAATTTCATCAAGTTTCTCCTCGCCCAACTCTCCAGCCTGTCCAGGTCTCGCTGAACGGCAGCACAGCCTTCTGGTGTGTCAGCCACTCCTCCCAGTTTTGTGTCATCAGCAAACTTGCTGATGGTGCACTCAGTTCCCTCATCCAGGTCATTGATGAAAATATTAAACAGCACCGGTCCCAGCACCGACCCCTGAGGAACTCCACTAGTCACAGACCTCCAGCTAGATTCTGCGCCATTGACCACAACTCTCTGCCTCCTTCCTTTCAACCAGTTCTCGATCCACCTCACTACTTGATCGTCAAGCCCACACTTCTTTAGCTTATCTATGAGGATGCTGTGGGAGACAGTATCAAATGCCTTACTGAAATCAAGAAAAACTACATCTACCGCTCTACCATCATCCCTCCACCTAGTCACTTCCTCATAGAAGGCTATAAGGTTGGTCATACATGACTTCCCCCTCATAAAACCATGTTGGCTGTTCTTAATGACCCCCTCGTCCTTGATATGCCTAGTGATGGAGTCAAGAATAAGTTGTTCCATCACCTTTCCAGGGATGGAGGTAAGGCTGACCGGTCTATAATTACCCGGGTCCTCCTTCTTGCCCTTCTTATAGATTGGTGTGACCTTTGCCATCCGCCAATCCTCAGGCACCTCGCCCGTTTCCCACGACTTACCAAAGATGATGGAAAGTGGCCTAGCAATGACCTCCGCCAGCTCCCTCAGCACCCGTGGGTGCATTCCATCCAGACCCATCGATTTGCAGATGTCCAGATTGCATAGCTGATCCCTAACCCAATCCTCATCTACCAAAGCAAACTCCTCCTTTGTCCTGACTCCTTCTGGGGCTATAGAAATCCGGGGCCCTCGGGGAGAGTCTGCAGGAGTAAAGACAGAGGCAAAGAAGGCATTCAGCACCTCTGCCTTCTTTATATCCTCTGTCTCCAGGGCACCCACTTCGTTCAGCAGTGGGCCTATATTGCCTCTTGTGTTAGTTTTATTTGCTATGTATTTGAAGAAGCCCTTTCTATTGTCTTTAACCCGACTAGCAAGATTGAGTTCCAAGGAAGCCTTAGCTGTCCTAATTGCCTCCCTACATCCTCTAACAACTGTCCTATATTCCTCCCAAGCGGCCAGCCCCTCCTTACATAATCCATAGATTCTCCTTTTCCACTTGAGTTTGCCCAGCAGCTCCTTGTTTAACCACGCCGGTCTCCTAGATCCCTTACTTGATTTCCTACTCATTGGGACGCTCCGATCCTGAGCTTGGAAGAAGCGGTCCTTGAATGCTAACCAACTATCTTGAGCCCCTTTACCGCCTAGTACACTTTCCCATGAGACTTCCCTTAGCAGTTGACTGAAGAGGCCAAAGTTGGCCCTTCGGAAATCCAGAACTGTGGCTTTGCTAGGTATTCTATTCCTCCCACACAGGATCCTAAACTCCACCATCTCATGGTCACTGCAGCCAAGGCTGCCATTGACCGTCACCACTTCGACCAAACCCTCCTTGTTGGCGAGTACTAAATCTAGCAGCGCTGCTCTCCTAGTTGGTACGTCCACCATTTGCATTAAGAAATTATCATCAATGCACTCGAGGAACCTCCTAGACTGTGAATGACTGGCTGTGTGAGTCTTCCAGCAAATATCGGGGTAGTTAAAGTCCCCCACGACGACTAAGGCATGTAGTCGCGAGGCTACTTCCAGTTGCCTGTAGAAAGCCTCATCAACTCCTTCGTCCTGATCAGGAGGTCTGTAATAGACCCCCACAATGACTCCTTTCATGTCTAATGTAAGAAAATGCCTGTACCTGCCCAGCGCCCAAATGAGATTGATTCTTAGTGGCTTTGCATCTTTTATGCCATACTTCTGTAGATTAAGTAGTACTGCACTGAAGAAAGGTTGGTATAAAAACTGAATCTTAAAAAGATCCTGCTTTGAGTTTTCAAATTCAACTACACATAAGCACAAATAGACATTCAGGCAGTCAAAGTGATTGCTGATTAAGGACAGTCTTCAGTATTTTGCTAACTAGAAGTTTTACATTAAATGATGGCTCCAACTTTCTAATTTAGAAACTGTTTTCTGCCCTCATTCCCTATTTAAAGATTATATACCAACACAAGTTCTTAATGGTAAGAGCTACAAAGATCTTGCTTCTCAAAAATAGCCTCAATTAAATTGTCTTGTTGTCCTGTGAAATTTATAAGCAGTAATTATTCTTGGCTTTGTCTTTTGTCAGTTTATGACAGTCGCTATTTCCAAAGTGGGTAATTATGCAACCCTTTAATCTTACACTTCTCCCAGAAAAAAGATCACTCTAGTCTTAAGAAACTGTTCAGCACATAGAAGACTTAATTTAGGTTGTAATGATATCCTGAAAAAACAGTTCATCTCTCAATAGTTGTTCATCCTTCTCTGACCAGTCTGGAGTTCTTGTAGAAATCTAGTGTGATGTATAGGACTTAATGTGATATTCAGACTTAATGTATCTTAAAATCTATACTGTCAACCTGTATTTGGATGATAAATTCCATGTGTTCTATCTTGTACCTTAAGCTTTCAGATTTCAGCATTCTCCTTACTTTTGATGCTGTTAAAACTGTGGTACTCATCTACTTGTGAAGATGGAAGTTCTGGTTAGTTAAGAGGAAAGGACTGTTTATGTTAAATGACAAATTAAGTAGATGTAAAGAATAAGCTTAGACTGGAAACTATCTAAAGCAATAACATTCTGAAGCAGTCTTTTGAATAAGATATTGGAGGAAAGGAACCAAAACTGGTTTAACCATATGATCCTTAAAGGGCCTGGCCTCATTTTGCAGAGAAAAAAACCCACACAGGTCCTGTGAATAAGCTCAGGTATTGTATGATTGTCTACAATGGCAAGAGGGTGTAATCAGGAAGTAGAAAAGATTAATTTGATCATTATCTGGGACTTTACTTTTAAAAGCAGGATTTAGGGGTTTTGAGGTGCAGCGTCCTTTGCAGTCAGACACTGCTCACACAAACATTCCAGACTCCTTCTCCGTGTATGAAGGATCCATCCCATCAAATTAAACTATCACTTCAAGATAGTGCACCATATCTGCTATCATACTCTTCCATCTGCAACTATGGGTGTTTGCTTATGCGAGAAACTGACTCAGTACAACAGGACAACTTGCTACCCACTTATCTGTAACTATAATAATTTCTTTCCAGCTGTAAATCCATATATGATTTGGTGTTGGTTTATAGCACTATCATTATGATTTACATGTAGCTTTTTTCCACCAGTGGGAGTTCTACTAGCTTTCTCTATTTTCATATCATGTCTTTGATCTGTGATTCACAATACCCTGGGTAGTCCCCTAATAGTCAATTTTAGGGGAAGAGGGAAGATTCTTCCTAGGTGTAACACCTCTGGCAGGAGTTTAAAAACCAATACAAAACATATTTACAGATCAGGAAACAGAATTCTAGCTTTCCCAGCAATAAATGCCTAAGGAGCCAGAACTTAATACTGGACTAAATGTTTCTTTGGAAATATGAGATAAATACAACTTCCTGTGAAAGTCTTCCCATAAACAATGAAATAAAAGCCCCAGGCCTGATTTGATTGTGCTGTAATATTCAGTCAAAAATACAGATTTTTTTTTTTTAGGTGACTGAAGTTTGCAGGAAGTGCTTCTTATGTAAATAAATTCAGGGTAAGCAGAAGTATGACCACTATCATAAATGACTCTAATGACACTCACAGATTGAGTCTTGAAAACCCTTAGGGGCTTTGACACTTCAATCATAAGGCTTAACCTCGCTACTTTGAAGTTGATTCCAAGGCTCCCTCTAGCCAATTTGCATGCCCCAGCCAATTTCCATTACAGTTGATGATAACAAAGTTGCACAGATCTCTTCAACCTATTAGAGGGCAAATGCATAAAAATGAGGGAAAACTGAATCATGAAAACAGAAAAAGGAGTTTGGAATTAATGTCTTTTTATAAAATCACTTTTAAACTCAAGTGCCATTGAATTAAGAAACCCCAGAGACAGAATTTGTGGATTCACATGTGATTCTGCACGAAGCTGAAACTGAATCCTTTTCTATTTTATTTTTATTTTCTCTTTATGGTGGCTGTAATAAGGTCACTCCAGCTCATGCCTTCAGATGGAAGCTGGTCTGCAAGAGACTGCTCACTAGCCGGCTTACGATCATCTCAGTTCCTACCACACATCAGACATAAAAGCCTAGGAGCACAGAGTGGCTTTACTGGTGTCTCAGATACACTGAGTAGGAAAAGGACCTGCTCACAGACAGAAATTTTTCAGAGCAATTACGGCACACTGGAAGGGCAAGATCGTGATTGGTGTGACCATTTCACACATCAGTTTCCATCATCCCCAGTGCCTGAACTGAGCCACAAACACTCTTCAGGACTAATACAGGCCATCTGCAAAATAGCCTCTGGTATCTCATCCAGCCATTTCTGTTGTGTATAAAGAAGGATTTAAATAAGAGCTGTCCATATAATTAGGTCTGCAGAGAATTATGATAGACTTAACAAAGTACCGTAATTGAATTGTGCAAGAATGTTTTCCAGGCTTCCTACTGTTATTTCTAATTTTAAATAAACTGTAGTTTGGGTATCAGTACCACATTCCTTGTTGCCAGGTGCTCTGGCAACAGGATTTTTCACACATTCAGCTGGTGTCTTTAGGTGAGGTGTGAAAGCAATTTCCCCTAGACTGCATTACATGTCAGTCTGAAACTAAGCAGCATAATTTGTCTTGCTGCAACTGAAATAATATAGTGGCAGTTTTCCACCTCTTTCTAGGAGATGTACCACCATGGATTTCATATCAGTGATTCTCCTACTAACCTAACCTGATGGAGGGGTGCCCTCAATATCCCAGTATGTCTAAAACCGAAACCTTCTAATACTCTGTTCTTCTGGTGTCTCTCTCTTCTCTCTCTCCCTACACACACATATAAAAACAAATAAATCCCTGCAGATGAGACAAGTTAGTCGATCTTGCATGATATTGTTTTAGTCCTCAAGTATGTTGGTGCCTGCAGAACACCCAGTGATTTAGCTCATTTGTTCGTGAATAACAAGTGATTACTGCTGTCCAGTCTGCCTCAGCCTGACCTGGATTTTGTGAAGAATGGCAAGCAGCTTTGGTGCAGAAGTTTTCTCTGAGCTTGAGAACAGGGGCACCAGCCAAGGGGCTCTGCATCCAGCTGTGCTCTCTGCTTCCTCCTGGCTCAGGAGAAGGTGTGTAGTAAATTGCTGTACATATTATATGTATGTACATATGTACATACATATAATGCTTCATCGCTGGTGGTGTTCAAGGCCAGGTTGGACAAAGCCTTGGGTGACATGGTTTAGTGTGAGGTGTCCCTGCCCATGGCAGGGGAGGTGGAACTAGATGATTTTAAGGTCCTTTCCAACCCTAACTATTCTATGATTCTGTGATTCTATATTTCCATTTCTACTTACACCTGCCAAGAGGGACAAAGTAATGGCTGTGCCAGTTCCTCACCCCTCCCCACCTGCCTGTTTTAGGAAAGATACAGGCTCCTAACTGCTGTGCTGTATTCATGGGCAGCTTTGGGATGGAAAGGGAGATACTTACTTTCTTGAACAAACAGCTGTTTCTTATCACAGTCACAGCTGTATCACAGCCTAAGAGATTATTTTCTTAATTATATACCCAGCCTGGGAATGTGTCCCATTTAAAATGCTGCCCAGAGAAATTCTCAGTACCAAGGTAATATATGACCTCATCCCCTCACAGCAGGAAACAGAAGAGAAATCTCAGTGTTCTCCAAAAATCAATGTGTGTTACAAATACTCAGTACAAAGTTGGAGATCTCTATATGAGAAGCTTTCTAAAGAGGAACATCTTAGAAAAGCTAATAGGTTTTTTTTTTTTAATCAGAATCTGATTTCATTAAATCTCCACATCACAAAGCTTGAGGCCTAGATCTTTGACATATGCTGAACATAAACATCCCGGGGAATCAGCCACCACAAAACCAACAGCCGAGACTCCTGTGTTTCTTAAGTGGAAATTCACTGTATGAATTAAACATAAGCTCAAAACCAGCTAGAAACAGATTTCACATTCAGTAAAATATTGGGATGCCACCAGCATGAAATCTGTTGTTTTTAAAAATTAATTAAGCTAAATTGCTTCCTTTTTTTCTTCCTCTTTCTCCCTCAGGTAATCTTTCCTATTCAATTCTTTGGCTCTACAATAAGATTTTCCTATTTCATTAGCTGTTTATATCTGCCCTGTTGTTACATGAAAACTTCTTCCAACCAGCAGAGAAAATAATACTGATTCTATTCAGGAAGTCTTATCAGATAGATAGACTGAACAGATAAAACACACTCACGATAACCTGTTTCAGACCAGTGTTCATATATGTAACTATTAGCATACTAGTCATAGATCTTACAGAAGTGTGATCTAAGTGAATTCTACAGGATTAATTAATGAATTTACTCGTTTGCAATTTTAGGCTCTGTTTACAAATTTTCACTTTTAATGGGAATTTATTCGGAGGAGGGGAAGGATAAGATCTTCTTAGTTATTTCCTCGGAAGTCACTATGCAAAGTAATTCACCTCCTGGAATAAAGAAGCCTTTGCTGATGAGTCTCATTTTTACCAACCTTTTTTCTGAATTATCTCTGACCTAATTTTTGTTGGTGCAGACTGGGGTATAAACTAATACCCAAGTATTGCTGTAAACAGTTCATGCTGTTTTATTTGCATCTGTTTGCACAATTTTCAGCTCATCTGCAATACTGATTAATTTAGAAATATAAACATCTGAAAACAACTGTCTTCAATGCTGCCTGTTTCTTTGACTCACCAGCAAACACCTGGCAATGCCCTGGGTTTGCCCACAGAATTGTCACTGCTATTCAGTCTTCTTCGATAGCACAGAAAACTCTCTCTACTGTTTGTAGCAGAGCACTTTCCATCAAACCTAGTAACTCTTGAGAATTCTGACTGTTCTAGTAGATACAAAACAGTTTCTAGCTGGGATATTTTGCCTTTCTACCCTAGAATAAGAAAGCCTGGGGAAATTATCAAAAGGCTATTCTATGAGGAGTTCTGTGTCCTGCTTCTTGTGTATTTTACTCCTGTGAAGGGCAATGAATGGGTTATAAACAAATTATTTGACTTCTAAGAAATGTCTTTACTCCTTTGTGCAGAGTGAATGGAAACACGCTACAAGGACAATGTTTTCTTTTATGTAAATACCTATATATGTGGAGACAGTTTTTAATTGCTTGCAACAGAGCGGTACCACACCTTCCCAGCATGAAAATAGTTACATTAGATTTACTCTGTTGTGACTAGCCACATAATTTTAAAACTGTGAAACTAAGTTCTATGAATCATAGAATCATAGAATAGTTAGGGTTGGAAAGGACCTCAAGATCATCTAGTTACAACACCCCTGCCATGGGCAGGGACACCTCACACTAAACCATCTCACCCAAAGCTTTGTCCAACCTGGCCTTGAACACTGGCAGGGATGGAGCATTCACAACCTCCTTGGGCAACCCATTCCAGTGCCTCACCACCCTAACAGGAAAGAATTTCCTCCTTATATCCAATCTAAACTTCCCCTGTTTAAGTTTTAACCCATTACCCCTTGTCCTGTCACTACAGTCCCGGACAAAGAGTCCATCCCCAGCATCTCTATAGGCCCCCTTCAGATACTATAAGGCTGCTATGAGGTCTCCACGCAGCCTTCTCTTCTCCAGGCTGAACAGCCCCAACTTCCTCAGCCTGTCTTCATACGGGAGGTGCTCCAGTCCCCTGATCATCCTCGTGGCCCTCCTCTGGACTTGTTCCAATAGTTCCATGTCCTTTTTATGCTGAGGACACCAGAACTGCACACAGTACTCCAGGTGAGGTCTCACAAGAGCAGAGTAGAGGGGCAGGATCACCTCCTTCGACCTGCTGGTCACGCTCCTTTTGATGCAGCCCAGGATACGGTTGGCTTTCTGGGCTGCAAGCACACACTGAAGCCGGCTCATGTTCATTTCCTCATCGACCAGCACCCCCAAGTCCTTCTCTGCAGGGCTGCTTTTAATCTCTTCTCTGCCCAACCTGTAGCTGTGCCTGGTATTGCTCCAACCCAGGTGTAGGACTTTGCACTTGTCATGGTTGAACTTCATAAGGCATCAGCCCACCTCACAAGCGTGTCGAGGTCCCTCTGGATGGCATCCCTTCCCTCCAGTGTATGAGTTTATTTGCTGTAAGAAATTATTATGAAAGTATTTTATATCCAGACTGATCTACATAAAAGGTAAACACAATAAAATTTCTTAACAATTACTGAGGAAAAAACTCACATCAGCAATTATGAAATCACTGCAAAATAAAAATAGGAAGATGCTTGAAAAAATGCTTTCTCCAGCTAAGATTCCTGTTGGAAGAGCTCTCATGCATGCTCTTTATTTCTGATGAGGAGTTAGTCTTAAGTTTCAGCACCCCTGTAATATACTGCTGCTGAACAGATGTAACTTGGACTACACAAGCTCAGAGTGCTTTACATGCATTAGGTATTGCCTGTCCAGTCCTCAAATCACTGCAGTTTTGCATACACAAACCCCAGAGTAGGAGTGCTGTGGTTTGAGTCGTAATTGTGTTCTTTTTTCATTTGAATGAACATACTTAGGAGATGAGGCTGAGACGAGCTGCAGTAAAGACAGGAGGAATCAAGGACAGTAGATAAATTAAGCTCAGTCATTCATTCTAGCACACCATGTCTGTAGTATCAAAGACAATAATTAATGTAGTGGAAAATGTTGCTGGAGCCTGTACAAGGGCTCTAGCATCCATCTTGATCAGAACCCCATGGCAGTATATGGAGATAATTTCATAAAATATAGCCAAGCCTTGAAATAGGCCTTAATAGTCCTCTCCTGCCCTGATTATCATCCTAGTACCACTGTCACACCTCTGCTGAATACTTTGTTCATTTGATAAATATAGTAATAAAAAGTACCATGCTTATCACTGACTGCCTCCAGGTACCTCAGTGCTTCTCACACCACAAGCACCAGTCCCTTTTTCCTCTCTCTGGAGTCGTCCAGCCAAACTGTATTAGTTATCTATTTCTAGAGGTGTGATTTGTGAGAGCAGGGGATATGTTTCTAGTATCTCTCTGATTATCTTAAAGCTAGTGCAAAAGAGAAATGAATTGCTACTATCTAAAGTGTGTAGCTTTTGGTATCTGTTCTTTAATGCCCTCACACCAAGGGAGTGGAGGAAGTGCAGAACAAATAGACACCTGTGAGAGATGAAAACCTGGTTTACATTCAAATAACTTATGATGCTGATGATGTAGTTACCGTTGGTTTTGCATATTCCTTTTTACCCTTTCCCATCATGTTATGAATTGAAAATACAGCCCTGTGCACTTTAAGGCAGTCTGTCCTTCAGAGAATAGGGATAATATGCAGCTGTATGCAGCCTGGTGAGAAAGTTTATACAGTGTATGATCTGACAGCTGTTCCTATGAGAAAATGGATCCAAAAGGAGACACAAAAAAAATGAGGAAAAACTGCCTTAAAGGTCTGAACCAAGAGCCTTCATTGTGAGTTTCAGTCAGTGGCACTGGGTTACACCTTTATCTGCAAGAAGCTATTGTAGTCTGGCTCAGGAAAACTGCCAGGAGTCAGGAAAACTCAGGAAGGGGTTTCCATCCCCAGCCCTGCCAGAGCCCTGCATGAGATTCAGCGCTGTCAGAAGGCTGTAAATAGAAACTGGTACAGCTACTGTGGAACGTTTCCTAGTGCAGAGCTTCCACTGAAGTCAATGCACATTCCCAGCTGGAGCAAGGCTGGGTTTAAGCCACACTCCAAGGAAAGCAATTCATGCTTCATCAATACACCGTATGTGATGAGAATTAAAAAGCAACGTTAAGAAACACATGTTACTTGTTCATTTATTTATGTCATTTTGCTCAGAGGTCAAAGGAAACACCCCGTGGCTTGCCATTTTATTCCTCACTAGAGTCATATTCCAATCCTGTAATACTAACACAGAGTGTCAGCATTTAAGTTTCAAATGCTGAAACAGTGCCAGCTACAGCTAATGTTCAGGTTTTTAAAGCTTATTTAGCTTGGTATTTTATAAAGACTTTTCCTATTTTTTTTTTTCAGAAAGAAAAAAGTCAACAAAAAGTTCAGACTCAGAAAGTTTTGCAAAAACTCTTTAGGAATATGTGGTTTTATGGTTTTTCCTGTGAGCATGAACTGCTAAAGAGCAGCACGTGGTGCAAGTGAAATAATAGTAAAGTGGCCACTGACATTTCTATATTTCATACCTATACAATATTCTCCTTTGAAATGATACAGTCACATACCTGGAAGCTTGTCCTCCAATGTATGAGGCATCCAGTGCTGCCAGGGAGCCACAGGCAAAAGCTGTGCCCTTCCTTAGAAGATGAAATTGCCAGAGCCCATTGAGCCAAAACCAGCTGTTTTTTTTCGCAGTGTATGCTCAGGTGAAACAGCACAGGGCTCCCTCACACAACTGACACACAATGACTTCTGACAGTTGGCAAAAAAAGCACTTGCCTTTCATCTGTGGATGTGGAGTCATTCTCTAGCAACCTCTGTTTTCACCAAGGTAACTGCTTTTGCATTCTTAATTTTGATTCAGTTTTCTTTAAATAGGCTAATACTTTCTTTTCACAACTGGCATTAGGCTGAACTGACTGCCTCCCTAGAGGTCTCAGAGGCGAGACAATGAAGCCAGTACAGCAGTCTTGATCTATACCCAGGACAAATGGCTAGCTGGCTGTCACCTCCTCTTTGAATGAGAAAGAAACTTTGTAATGGCAGGATGTTTCACACCAGAGACAAACAGATCTTGGTTTTACTGGCTTTCAAAACTCCATGGCTGTACCCTTCACTATCACATCCCACATACTCTGTGCTACAGCCAAGTACCAGCCTTAAGGAAAATGTCTCTGTCTAAAGAGTCTGCCAAACTGCAATGACTTCAGTACCCTCCCAGGCACAGTGCCCAGAGGAAGTTGTAAGAGAATCCATGGTAAAAGATCAGAGAAACTACAGAATGGATAAGTAGAGCAAGGGCACAAACACGTAAGTGCATTTCTATGACTTCCTCTTCTCTTGTGAAACAGGATAGTTTGAGAACAGCCACTCACCACAGGGGCTCCAGTGTGTTAGCTAATGATTCACTGCTCAGAGACAAGGAGATGGAAATGGCATTGCCAGTACCAGTGCAAAAGGCTCTTCAGGGAGTAAATGCGTGTTGCTCTTTGCCAAGGCTCTGCAGGACGTACCCAGTGAGAAGTGAGGGCAGACATATCAAACTCACTGGGCAGCCTGACACAGATCCCCAGGAGAGTCCTCATGGAATTGACACAGCCCCCAAATTCCCTCCTTTTCTGTTTTTGGGGTTGTCTTCTCCAAGAGAGGAACAAAACCATTAAACCACTTTATAATGAGAATCTTGTGTTCCAGTTTTATCTGTATATAAAAACCAAATGTGTCTGTCCAAAACCTCTTAAATTCCTAATCGGTAAAGGTTTGGGTGGAAGGAGGACAACAAAAAGATCTTTAAACACTGCTGATATTCTTACAATAACAAATCACCTCTTGCAATTTAGTAGTGTTTGCAATCATTAGCCTTTTGCAGTGAGCAGCTTGTCTCACTGAAAATCATTCATCCTCATTTAATGACAAATTCTCTTTGAATTATTTTCTCAAATATTTTGCCCTTTATGAACTGACACAATGTTGATTCATGTTTCTCTGCTGATCCTGAAGGGCAACTAAGATAATTATCCAAGAATACTCCTCCTGATTTCTCATAGTTTGCCCTCCAAGCATGTATTTTTCATCTCTGAATTCTGAATACATTTATACTATGCCTTTTATGTGGTTAGACAACAGAACATGTTTCATGGAAATAAATTGGCATATGATTCTGTGATTATTTATTGAGTCTCTGGGACTGTTTTACTAAGTAAGGCTTCTATGAAAACAGAACATATTCAGCTACAAAGGAAAAGCACTTTGGGATTTAGGATTACAGAGTGCTGAGTTCTAACCTTTCTGGTGCTCAGTAACTACAAGAAAACTTTATAAACTTCAATCACAATACACAGTATTTTGCAGCATATGCCCAATCCTGAATGTATGTTATTAATCCTGTTTTGTAATGCACCCAACACACCCTTGATACAGGCACACACTCTCACAAGCAGTTACCATGATTTAAACATGCTGTGCAACTAAGGGATCAATTATCAAACGTAGTCAAAGATATTACACAGACTGAGCCTATAATCCCATAGGCTACCAGCAGCAGAGATGATGTGTGTAGTTCAAAGTGTCCTACTTTCCAGGTTGAATGCATTTCTTCTGTAAAATACTTTTAAAGGAAATAGGAAAATTCATGAGCAACAGTCACAGATATGACACTTTAGCCTCAGCTGTAACTTTTCCAGCAATTATTGGTTAGCACTGGTTTAAATGTAGACACTGCATTACACATTAAGTGTTTATTTCATGCCTAACACACAAAGTTGGGCACAGAGATTTTGGAAGTCATTAACCCTCTGATTTACAAGTATCTCTGCCAAAAGAAATGTCTCTGCTGACATATGCAACTAGATGTGCAGCAGTAAGATCCTGATCCATAATAACCATGTTTTTTGCAAGACAACTCCTACTCAGAATTAGCCAGACTTCTGCTACACTCAGCTCCTCTGGCTTTGATTAGATTGGGGTGGGCTTGGTGGTAGTTTTTCTCATTTGTCTTTGTTTTGTAGCACAGGTTGGACTGCGTAGGATATAAAGTCAGCAGACAATTATGTTCAGAACCATGGGACAAGTTAGGGAGTAAATTAGCTGCACTTTTTGTTGGGAAACTGTGAACACACATAGGCCACAGCTAGAGAAGAAGGTGAAAGGCAAAAAAATCATCAAATGTAACAGGGAGACTATGGGGCAAGGGTAGCCCATTAACTGATTTTATTTCTGTCACCAGATAGAAAAATGTATTTCTATGGGGATTGTGCTACAGAACTGGACTTGGGAGACCAACAGAAGTAGCACCTGAAGATGCTGCTTCAAGGTTAACGGTTCCTCCCGTTGTTGACAAGTATTTCAGCAGGAGTGCACACTGAGGCACTAAAGTATTTGCAGTTCTCCCTTTTCCTTCTTCCTTTGTCTCAGCACCTGCCTGGAGCACCCAGCTGTGAGAGGAAGAATTAGAAAAATAGTGCACACAATACTCCAGGTGAGGTCTCACAAGAGCAGAGTAGAGGGGCAGGATCACCTCCTTTGACCTGTTGGCCACACTCCTTTTGATGCAGCCCAGGGTACGGTTGGCTTTCTGGGCTGCGAGCGCACACTGCCGGTTCATGTTCATTTTCTCACCGACCAGCACCCACAAGTCCTTCTCTGCAGGGCCGCTCTGAATCTCTTCTTTGCCCAGTCTGTAGCTGCGCACTAAGCTTCATTTTAGAGCCCTCAGACTACCATTGAAACAGGTGAGTTTTACAACTGTTTTGGAGAAAAAAGCCTCAATCCTTTCTAGAAGTCCTTTCTGGTTTTTAATGTGGAAGTTCTGTCTTGGTTTCACAGATCAGACACAGGCTGCTTTTCTTCTTGAACTACAATATAAATATGCTAACATTAGTAACTATGAACAAGAAAAAAATCCAGAACTGGCACAATCCTTTGAATCAGTTACCTTCATTGATTACAATGTTTTGCCAAACACATTTTTAAAAGGTGTGAGATTCACTACTAGTGTTTTATGGTCACATGTGAATTTCTTGGTCACTATTCAAAAATTTTACAGGTTTTTATTTTAATGGAGACATGGAACAAATATTACATTCTGTATTGGAGCTGGTCTTCAGACTTTCATAAAACCAGCAGACTTGCTGCTTCTAGAAAAAGAAATGAAATTGTGTATATCCTTCAGTTAGCTTCTTTCCCACTTATTTGACTAGATGTTCTGAATAAGCCTTACCTGTTTTGTCTGTTTGATTGCCTGAAATAGATACAATGGACAGTTTAGGGGAATTTTAGATTGGATATAAGGAAGAAATTCTTTACTGTTAGGGTGGTGAGGCACTGGAAAGGGTTGCCCAGGGAACCTGTGAATGCTCCATCCCTGGCAGTGTTCAAAGCCAGATTGAACAAAGCCTTGGGTGGCATGGTTTAGTGTGAGGTGTCCCTGCCCATGGCAGGGGGGTTGGAACTAGATGATCATAAGGTCCTTTCCAACCCCACCTATTCTATGATTAACAGTAACACAAAGGCGTCACTCTGGAGCAACAGCAGTGGTAGTTGGGCTATATATATTATATAAATTGTGGGGGTTTTTTATGGGTGGGTTGGTTGGTTGTGGTTTTTGTCATAAATCAGAGTGAAGACATGATGAGACTGGGGGACAGTATCACGACAGCGCAATAGGCAGGGTCATACTGCATTCCTGACTGACTGGAGAAGTGTTACAGAAAGCACTGAAGTGGGTTTGTGGACGTTTGTGCAATATGCAGGGTACTACGGAAAAAGGCGTGTGTTTGAATATTTAACTACCAGATGATAGAAACAGCTACACTGATGCAGGTCTGGTTTTAACTGTGGGTAATGTGGAGTAAACTTCAGCTCCCTGCGAGTCCCAACTCTTCCCTCATACTGAGAACTCCTGAATTCCCAGCACTGCTTTGTAGATTCTGACCTGGCAGCCCTGAGCACCACTGCAACTTGCTAATCACTTTTCCTTCCCGGTATTGTGAGACAACACAAGTCACCTTTCACTCTCATGAAGCAATACAGGAGAGAGAAAAATGAGGACACCCACCAAGTACCAGGGCTGGGTCCACCTTTGTTAGAGTCTAAGTAAGTTTGCTTTTCTACAGTTACTTGTGACTGATCCAGCATGAATAACACAGCAGTGCACTGCTGTCTTACAGGAACCAACATACTGTCTATACTAGATATATAGAGAGCTATTAAATCTCCAGATTTTAGGAAGCTGACACAAAATTCAAGAATAAATTGACATTTACCTACTTTATGATTAATACATATAGGCTGTGATTAATACAAACCCATCCTAGCTACTGAATGGTGACTGGAATGACAAGTGTCACAGGACCCACTGTGCAGGCTTTGCTGTGCAAGACAGATGTGTTTCTCTGTTGCTGTGTTTCTCTGTTGCTACTTGATTGATTTTTTAATATTGCAACAGAATTTTTTCAAATTATTATAAAATGTTACAGAGCAACATTAAAACATCATGAGCTAGATCCCATTCTAAGATGTAGCAATTCTGTTCTGTCAATGAAATCAAGTCTTAAAGGTGGCACAAGCAGTTCCCAGTAGATTAGATAAAGCAAGTACCCATAATCAGGGTATAAATGCCTTTTCTTCATTCTTCCTTCACCAGAGAGAAAAGATGACTTGGCTGCAGGACTGCTAGCTATGTTATTGCAATCTGTGGTTATTTTCTTTTTATTTTTTCAAGTTTCTGCAAGCTGCAAGACCATCTCTGTGCATAACAGTACTTCTAAAACAATTTCTATCAGAAATGTTTCAGATAGATAGAAGCCATCCACCTTCCCCTGCTGCCAAGAAATGCAACCGCAAAATACTAAATAGTATGTATTTTCAGTGTTTGATCCACTCTCAGTGCTCAGCAGTGGAGCATATGAATACATACAAGAGTATCCTTCTGGCTAACAATCTTTGAATGGTTTTTGAGCCACAGTGTGGTGAAATAAGCTTTCACATGCGTCAGCCAAGGATCTCTGTGAACCTGAGAACAGTAGCATCCTTCTGCTATTGGAACAAAGCAAAACAATTTCAGAACTAGATAAAATCACCCCACTGGTGCTGTTCTGGAGTGCACTGCCATCTCCCAGTATCCTGCCTGGACATAATCTATGACAACATTCACAGCATGAAGGGAGAGCAAGTAAAGCCAACTACAAAGGCTTCATGCCACTACTGAGTCTCATGTTGGGGATCTCCAGCCTCCTCTTCAGTGCTGGCCTGTAACAGGGCCCAATTCCTCTAATCCCTTTTCTACTCAAAACCAGTTAAAAAGGTGGACTTCTGCAATACAGGAGTGTGGCAGCTTACCTCCAATGCCAAGTTACCATTCAAATGAAAACAGTAAGCAAATTTCATGGTGCACTAAATTGCATCAGTATATAACCTTTGCATGTTTTTGGCATTTCTGCTTCCTTATACTGACTAAGCTGGAGCATTCATCAGGAATTCTGCATTTTCCAGACCTCATACAACTGAAAGAGGAAGGAAAAGATCAGCAGAAAAGTATTCAAGAAGTGCAATGTTCAAAAGGATGTTGAAAAACTGCTTGCTTTGTGGCTATTTCCCTGGTGTGGCACACAGTTATTTAATCAGGGCATTATGAGTCCCTGCTGACAGCAAGACAGATGATTCCAAATGAAGCTGTGCCCTTAGTACTGAGGACTGACCAAAATGCTCGACTGCTCTGCTTCTAAGCAGACTCCCCCAAGACACATTGTTGTTGTTATACAACCCTGATAATTTATAAGCCTAACTTTGTCTACATGTGTGCACTAGAAAATGCACAAGTTGCTCTGTGCCTTATTTGTAAGGTTTTTTGGTCCTTGGAAATTCCTTCCTGTATATGAAGAGAAAGTCTTTTGTGTCTCCTTAAAGAGACATCTTTAAACAATCTGCTTTGTATTTTTTTGCATGCAAACCCACTGAAGATGATTATACCCTCAGGTTGTGGAGCATCAGACCCTCAGCTACTGTGAACCAGATTAACCTCATTGATAATCTGCCTTAAAGAAGCCAATGTAGAACAGAAATACACATGATGTTATATTTCATGGCTATGAAGTAACTCATCTTTGGTTATAACCAATACCCAGCAGTGCTTTCTATACCACAGATAAAAAAGTTAGCACAAAGCTCCCTTTCTATTTAACAGGTTATACAGAAACTACGGAACTTCTGTGACATTCTTACTGTAATGGACATAATCAGGATATACATTCTCTTGTGGTATGGCTACACCCACATCAGAAAGCACTGACTAGGAAATGGCACTCCACCATGCAGAGCGTTGTACAGATACACAAGTTCTACCTCCAAAGAGATCCTGATTTGAGACACAATAAATCATCAGAATAAAAATAAAGGCAAATGCATATGCAGTGATAGACTTCTCCTTTTGTTAATGCTATTACTTATCACTTCATATTTAAAACAAATATGCAAATACCAAAGGGTAACTGTTGACATTACCAAAAAAGAGGGATGACACTTTTTTAGCTTCTTCCCAGACCTTCTGGAGACCACTGGCATCATGCCATTCCATTTAGGACCTATGCTGTAAGGGATCATTAAATAGTAAAGTCTATTTCTTTTTAATCACTGCAAAAGTGTGACCAGAAGTCAGCATAAGGATTAAAATAGGAAAGATATGCAGGGGTCATCTAAAAGCTCCCATAAATAGCATTTTCCATGGCATTTTAAGAAAATTAAAGAAAATTGAAGACCAGCAAACAAAACATCAATTATTCAAATAGCAAAGTCTTAATATAATAATTTACTACTTTTCACAAAGAAACATTCTCGTTGAACTGAATCTCAAAGCTCAGCAGCAGAGCCAGGGTGCAGACATCTGCGCACTTGGTTCTACTCCTACCAACAGCTCATTCTGGTACCTGGTCAAGCTGTGATTTGGGTGGAAGCTCAACGCTGAGCACATATTTTTGAGCAGATTGAGTCTCCCACTCTGTCTCTGTGCTGCCCTCTGCCAAGCAGATGATCTTTTGTCCAAAGCTTACAAGATGTAGCCCTTCTGTTGCCTCGAGCTACAGTTACTATTATTACAAGTGCTGCACTGCACTTGGCTCCTGAGCTCTGGAACAAAACCAGACATATTTAAGAGAACAAGAAAAGCAAACGCTTGTATCTTGCCAGAGAACCTGCAAAACTGTTGCATGTGTCTGACTCAACCAACCCAATCAACAGTAAATTCAGCCTTCAATTCCATTTTAGAAAGTGTGGAGTTACTCAGTCCTGAACCTCTGCCAGGCACTGCAACAAAACCAACACTGCAACTGAAGCATCAGAGTGGGAGAGTTATACCTGTGTCATCAACATGAAGCAGACAATAACACAGCCATGAAAAACTGGAGACAGAAGTGAAGTATGATTCCAGATACAGTGGTATCTGAAACATCTAAACGTAACGAAAGTGCTGGCCAAAACCTGCTACCAGGATGCTGCAAAGCCACAGGACGTCATCAAAAGGCATCCAGGTGAGGCTTCAGGATGCGCATCAAAAAACGGATGGTGAATCAAGAACACCAGCAACCCCGGCATCAGCCAAGGTGAAGGTGTCACAACAGGTACACATAAAGCTTTTTTTTTTTTTTTTCCTGTGGCCTAATCAAGCACTTGATGAAACTTGGAAAATATTTTTCTTTATACTAGTAGAGAGCTTTTTGTCATAGTCTATTCAAGCTTTCTTGCCTGAAGGAAAATTAGAAGGGGTTTAGGCTTACTAAAGATAGTTATACCTAACTATATGCCTATAAAAGAATAATAACTGATCTCTTAGGGGAGATGAGGTCTCCTGTATAACTGGAATTGGCAGCTATTCATCTTTTTAACTACTCTTTCCATCAGCACTTTGGAAAGGTTATGTCAATTGCTGCTTTCTGGAAAATTATGAATTCAAGAAAGCTCTTTTGCCACAGAGTATTTGTTGAGCTCATAAACAGAGTGCAGCCCTAAAGAAGTGAACTAAGTGCTGTCTTCCCGTGCCCCTATACCTGAAACAACAGGAGGAAATAACGAGGCTGTCATCTGTGCCTTTCAAACGTGAAGCACATTAAAGACTACAGGTATTTATGACAAGCCATACATTAAAACCCGCCTAACCTCCCGGTCACCCCGCCTCAGCCACCGCTCATCGCTTCACTTCGCGGAGCGAACGAGCAACCCGTTCCGCAAGGTGCCCGGAGCTGCACCGACCCGGCTCCAGCCCTCTGCTTCCTGGTCCCTCGACAGAGAAAAGCCGTTCGGGTCCGACACAGCCCCCTTGGGAAGCACCAGCCACAGAGGGCAAAATGGTCACCCAAGCCTTCCTCCCCGAAAAGCCCACGGCGGCTTCACCATGTTAACAGGAACCGCGAGCGTGCTCTCCTGACGGGGGCCGGAGGATAAACGCCGCCGCTCGGGGCTGCCTCGGCCAGCCGGGCCCGCGCCCCCCACTCACTTCTTCCCAGTGCCTCCGCCTTCCATTCCGTCTCCTCCACCGCTCCGTAGCGCCTCATCGGTCTCTCGGCCTCCGCGCTGGCAGAGATGGACCTCTTCAGCTCCATGGTCTGGCCGGGCGGCGCGGGGCTCCGCAACTCACTTCATGTCACCGCGGCCGCGAGCCAACTGCCGCGGAGGCGACGCGCGGGTGACCGCTCCTCTGCGCGGAACGGGAGACCACGGGCGGAGAGAGGGAGGAGCGGGAGAGAAGGGGCGCTGCGCACATGCTCAGTGCGGGGCTGGGGAAGCAGGGAAACAATGCGAACTGTAAACCCCTCCCGGGGGGCTGATACATGCTGCACACACCCCCTGCCCGATGAGGGCTCCGGGCGGGTCGAGTCCGTGCCTCCCGCTTGGGTGGGTAGGCTGACCTATACGGCTGTGCTGCCATGCAGCTCGGTCCGTGGCTAGCTGGTTTTGTCTGCTCATCCCTGCACCTGCCGTGCTCATTCCCATCACATAGCGGAAGCGAGATTTAGTAAATACGCTCGCTGCCAGGGCACAGGAGGACTGTCCTTGTGGCCAGTGCAGCTCTGAGCACAGCTGCTGGCCTGAGTACCTGGGGTATAATGGTTAAAATACACACCCATTCACACTTAACATCTCAGTTGCTGTGCATGCAGCCTTTGGCTTTCCTAGCATCATGTTGCCGAAAGCCACACAGCACCCAAACAAGTGATAGGATTTTGTATTTCTCATAACCATATGTATTTTCCATAATCATGCAGTTTTGGTACTTACACAGCCTGCTGGGGTTAGAAGAGAAGGAAATGACTGTGAGAAAGCACAAATGTGGTGATAATTGTTACTCATTTTTTCTTTTACCGTAGGGGAGGTTATACAGATAAAATCCCTGAACAGCATTTTAGAGTTGGACAGTGCTTTTGCTAGTGAAATCCCATTACACGTTACTGAGTGTGGTATCATTTCTGATGTAAAGACAACAAAGTAGGAGTTGGGCAAGTTACCCCATAGCAAATCAGGGATTTAGTACTCCTTGCCTGATTTATGAAGAGTCATGGGGTACTGGCAATGCTGAATACATGATGGGTGCATGACAGGCTGTTTGTGTATCACCTGCTTTTGCCTACAAACTTTGTCTTGCCCTTCAGTCAGCAACACTTCAGGAGTACTATCTCTGTATTCAGTGATTACTAATTGGGCAGATGCACATTGCTGGCTATACCAAAAACCAGTTTGTTTGGGGGGCACTTGACATGTTGGAGAACAGAAAAACTCCACATTGGTTTTAAAATTGTGACTGAAAATCTCTGTAACCATTTCTCTGCCTTTCCAGAAAATTGGAATTGGCTAACAAAATGAGTTGGACAATGTTTTAGGAGGTCATTTAGGAATGTTTTTTTCTTTATCACCTGTGCTCCCAGGGATAAGCCATGATTTGAGCACCAGACATGCTGGAAGAGCACTTGCTGGCTGACTGTGCAATGCTCCATCCTTGCTGGTTTTAGCCTTAGGAGATGGAGACCAAAGACAGCTCTAAGTCAAACAGAAAAGCTGGTGGCAGCACTCTGCACAGCTGATTTTGGGTGACAGTGCAGCTGCCTGCTGGGGTGGGCTGGACTGACTCACTTGTAGAAATGAGGAACACAAGTGTGGGAGGAACATAAGAGCCCATCTGGGATCTGGATGAGAATTGGACTAAGGGGAACAGCCTGACTATGGAGAAGGGCCAATTTTGGTGGATCTGAAGACTATTTAACTTCAATCCACCCCTTTAAGTTTTTCAGGTAATTATAATCCAAGTGCATTGTTTAGGAGATGGAGGAATGATCCTAGAAATGGAATACTTAAACCTCTGCATTTGTTACTATGGGAGAAAAACACCCACTGGCTAGAAACTTGGATGCAGAGTTTAATTACACAAAGTAATGAATGTATAAGGTGATGTATTGTAACTAGGAAGTTTTTACCTGCTGATTTTGAAAAAATCACAAAATCCAGTATGGGCCCAGCCTTGCATTGTTAGTCATGAGAGCAGATATGTGGAAGCCATCCTGCTGAGTTCATTTGCACAGTTGTTTTTGAAATGCTAAGGCTTAAGTCTGTACCAATTATTTTGCTAATGCTCTGAGTATTTTTGCTGTTGCAACTTTGGAGCATTGTCACTGCTGCATTTGCAAGTGGAATTCAATCTCTCCCCTATTGATGGCTCCGTTCAGTGTACCTCAGCAATATATATGCATTTCTTTACTCACAAAAGTTGGTTTTCTTCTCCTGAAAGCACTGTTAAGGAAGAAAATATAAAAATTCAGGTCTCTCTTCACTGCTTGTAAGATAATGCCTGGTAGAAAACCAGAGGTGCACTTTGCTCTTGTGGTTACTTCCCCTGACTGCAGTGAAGGTAAGAGTCAGGGTCATTCTTTGTCAGGCAGTATAGCCATTCTAACATGAAAATAACAAAGCGTTAAACTTCTGCCCAGGGATTTTATGGATTTATCATTATAATAAAAGCAACTTGGTTGATGAAACAAAATGAAATTAAGTGGAAAGTTGGGGCTGTTCAGCCTGGAGAAGAGAAGGCTGCGTGGAGATCTCACAGCAGCCTTCCAGTATCTGAAGGGGGCCTATAGGGGTGCTGGGGATGGACTATTCATTAGGAACTGTAGTGATAGGACAACGGGTAACGGGTTCAAACTTAAACACGGGAAGTTTAGATTGGATATAAGGAAGAAATTCTTTACTGTTAGGGTGGTGAGGCACTGGAATGGGTTGCCCAAGGAAGTTGTTAATGCTCCATCCTTGGCAGTGTTTGAGGCCAGGTTGGACAGAGCCTTGGGTGGCATGGTTTAGTGTGAGGTGTCCCTGCCCATGGCAGGGGGGTTGGAACTAGATGATCTTAAGGTCCTTTCCAACCCCAACTATTCTATGATTCTAGGATTATGCACAGTTACTCCATTTTGTATGCATTAATGCCCTGATCTATAAGGGGCACTGTGCTCATGTAAGTTGACTGGATAACATAAATTGTGGGATTCATGTGAATCTGTCCTATAATATCTTTTAAAGAAACAAATCTTGTTTCAGAACATTTCTGTGTTGGAGGAATTACTATATTCCTTAATATGTGATGTCATGGCTAATCTTGTTTCCTATGAAAATACCTCCTCTTGAATCTTCATCTCCCATTAGGGTTCTCCATAGGTCCAGATACTTAGAATTTTCCCGGTTACTCCTGCTACCCTTTGGTACTTCTGATCCTGCATCCCAGAAGGTGTTTCAGCAATGTGTTAGGTGCGTGGTGGGCTGTAGCCTCCACACCTTCACACTGCTGTGCTACGCCTCTCTGCCACCTCCAAACCTCTCTTGTCAGGCATATGCACAGCACAAAAATATCCATGGCACAAAAAGGAAAGGCTGTGATAGAGCATTCAAGGAAAATGCCTGTCTGCTGAGAAACCTGATAGTCAACCAGATTTTAGAAGCACACACTTAGCTTCATGATGCTTCCTCCCCTCCAGGATCAGATGCAGCAGTGCTGCTGTGAGATGAATACAGAGGGCCACAATTACGCTGAAGAATCTACACAAGCCCTTAACGTAGTGTTGTTTTAGGGCACCATTCACATAAAATAATCCCTGCAATAATAACATTTATCGATGTTTGAAATTCAGCCAAGTAACTTTTTCAAGGAACCAACCTCATCCTATGGCACGGGTAGAAATGAGAGTGTCATAACCCAGCACAGGGCTTGTTTGAGGTTGCTGCAGCCAGGATCCTCACCACATACTGGTGGGCCACGTGGTCAGGGTGAGCACTGTGGGTAAACATACAAAGCTTCACTCAGCACAGTGCTTACCAATGAATGAGGACCTGTGCGCCCTGCAGCTATGGCTGTATGATGTGATACGGCAGCAGCGTGCTGTCCTGGGAGCTGTAGTGCTAAATCTGTATCTTGCACTTCACCTTTTCCCAAATCATTATGACCAGTCTATACAGACAGCTTTACATAGTGGGAGAAAATGGTTCTAATGTGTTAAGTGTCCCTCGCCTTGTGTCATAACACAGCATGAGCTTGTCTGAGTAAATGGAATCTTATTGTATTACGAATTCAAGTTATCACAAAAAATCAGGTCTGTGTCATTCTATTTCCTACAAATCTGTATTATCACTCTCCCTGAAAGAGCTGTATTAGACTAGAGCAAATCTCATTTGCTTTTCAGAGTCATAATTAAATATATCTAGTTAAAAAGACAGGGATGGGATAGCTAAAAGTTACAGGAAGATCCTTGATACAGAAAACATTTTCTTGCTCTAAGCTTCCATCTTCAATTTCGTGTTAGCATGAAAGAGCTTTCAGAAGCCTGGCCTCTGACATTCTGCACTTGTAAGAGGATCTGCTGTAGCAGTACTGTGCAGAATGAGGGCCTGGATTCACAAGCCAGTGCCAGCCCTTATCATATTGTTCCCTTTTTTATGAATCCTAGCTCATGTTTAGTTAGTGCCCTTTCTATATTTATATATTTAGAATTACAGGCTTTCCATATATTAACCATTCTTATCGAAATATTTTTCAGGCTAAAGTAACTTTATAAATAATTACAATATTCACAGTAAAGTAACTAGGATGTTGGTCCTAGTTACCAAATTGCATGCAAAATTCGTGAACAAATTCAAAAGACCTTAGGGGAGACAGAGCGAAGGAAGAGATGGAAAGACAAAAATGCAAGCGCATTTACTCTCTCTTTCTTTCCAGAGAGGAAAGATCACACACTTTCTTTTTTGTTTTGCTCCCACAAAGTTATGCTACAGGGCAGATTGCCACAGGCTAGTCCATGTGTGAATTCTTGCCCTTTTCAGTATGTCCTTACCATAGCGATATGAAGGCACAAAATCACCATTCATCTTGCTCTCCAGTACACTCCTTTTCCTGAGGCCAATGGTGCCAACTCTGCCAGACATAATGCTAGATGAAGCAGACAACTGTTCTGACCTGATACTGTAACTCCTTCGTTCTGGCCCCCATGTAACATCTATGTTGGTGACCCAATTTGCAAATCCAGTTGATGATATAGGGCAGGACAGAGAAGATGGAACAGCATGTTATGACCTCTGAGTGGTATTTCTCTTCACCTATTGACTGAGTTGAGAAAGTGAATTCCAGTGTCATGCTCTCCATGATACTAAAGCAGAAATCAAAGCTAGCATAGGAAAATGCCGAGTGAAAGATGTGTTTGTGCATTGCAGATAGCAGCATTGTCAGCCAGTGAGTTCAGTGGGAAACATCTAGCTGCCCATGTTGGGAAGTTGTTGAGGACAGAATCTGGAAGTCTTACTTAATACTGCACATGTTCAATTGGTCTTTTCTACAGCTAAGGATGAACACAATGTGCACCCCCATAGTGCACGAACTGATATCTGAAATACCAGTCATTACATCCACTGGGTTGACAAAAGATATGTTGGCATTTGCTTGGAAGATATTAGCTGTCCGATTAACACTCCCAGGCAGGGATGCTGGCCCAATTGGGAAGAAGACATACAGGACTCCAGTGAGACCTTTGAGCTCTGTCCCCATGTATCATTAAATGTATTTTACTTGCCACCGTCTTTCACCAGACTCCCCAAACCTTCCATGTAAAATCAATACCAGAAGTCCTTAGGGTTTCTTGGCAGCAACCTCTGTCTTGATACCAACCCCCAGTGAGAAAGAGCTTTTTTTGATCTTTCTGTGTTTCACTGCCTGGCAAGGTTGGCTTTTTTTCTGCCTGGCAAGTGAGAGCAGCACTGTAAATGCCATTCATTCATTTCTCCTTTTGAAAGAAGTTCAGCACTATTTCTTAACAATGGTCAAGGCTTGGATACACACCGTTTGCCTGCGGGCTCATTCCAGAACCACCTCTATTGTCACAATTCCTTGCTCTCAGCTGAATGGAACTTTCTGATCTACCTTATTCCTTCCATTTGCAGCGGTGGGAATCAGAAGAATCACAGAATAGTTAGGGTTGGAAAGGACCTTAAGATCATCCAGTTCCAACCCCCTGCCATGGGCAGGGGCACCTCACCCTAGACCATGTCGCCCAAGGCTCTGTCCAGCCTGGCCTTGAACGCTGCCAGGGATGGAGCATTCACAACTTCTTTGGGGAGCCTGTGCCAGTGTCTCACCACCCTCACAGCAAAGAACTTCTTCCGTATACCCTGTGAGAGGCCGGACTCGGGGCCGCCGCTTAGCCGCGGCAGGTACCGGCAGTGCCGGCGCCGGGGAGCCGCTTCTCCAACGCCCTTTCGCCGTCCCCGCCCCTGCTGCGGTCCTGGGGCGCGCCTGCGCCACCGTCTCAGGCCCGGCACGGCCGCCGGGCAGTACGGGAGCCCGGTGAGTCGCGACCGGTAGCAGCAGGCCTGTGCAGCGGCGTTGGCGCCTCCCCGCTGGCACCGCACCGGGCAGGAGCGTAACGGCAGCGGCACGGCCCCGCCGCCTCGCCGGCACCTGGGACACCACCCCCCACGGGTCATGGCCAGGCTGGGCCGCGGTTACTGCCCGACGCTCGGAGGTTCTGTGCTCCCGGAGCCCTGCACCCGAGGTTCTGCACGGCCCTGTCTGTATACCCTGCTGTCTGCACACCGTTTGGAAGATACCCATCTCAGCTTGGCCATTCACCCTCCGAGCAATCAGTCACTGTATTTGGTACATCAAAATGAAATAAATTGCTAATAAATTAATTTTCCAAGCCAAGAAGTGTGCAGCAGCTTGTGCTGTCACCTGGATCTTGTCACTGGCCACCCTGTCCCCTTCTGTCTCTCCCACAGCCCTCTTCTCCATTCCTGACATTGTAGCCTGAAAACCAAACTCCAGATCCTGAACCTGCACAGTTACTCCTCGCACTGTTCATGACCCAGCACAAACTGGCAGTTCTCCTCACTAAAACCTGCGTGTGGAAACCAAAGCTGCAGAACTGGATCACCTGGAGAGACCAGCTGAGAACCCCCACTGAAGATGGACACCTCACCGACACCAAGCAAAAGGCAGTTCCTGCCTCAGAATGCTTCCAACCTATGGAGAAATGAGCACTATATCACAGAACCATATTTAGCCTTAGGAGGAGAAGAATGGTTTTCCATGATCTTGGACAATCTTTTTACCTGCCCTTCAGTTCCCCACTGTGTGTGAAGTTCCCACAACACTGTTAGGATTGAACCAGTGCAGAGTCCTAGCTGCCGTAGGTGCAGCAGCAGCCGCCATCTGAATGGTTCTTACAGGAGTAAAGCTCCAGTGTTCAGCCCATGGTGCTCAGTAGTGTCACCACTCTGTGTTAGAACAATGCACACAACACACTCCTCGAGAGAAGCTGTTTTCCTCCTACAGGTGTGTGTGACAGGCAGGAGCCTGGTGAATTCCAGTTTAAAACCCGTGGATGGGAGCTCAAGCTGGAGAGAAGGGCAGGTTGTGGGGCTGGGTGTGGGACTGGCAGTGAACCAGCACGCTCCCTGCTCACAAAGCCGCTGTCTGCTCTTTGGTGGAGGGGCAGAAATCTGTGATTACATGTACATATATGTTTTATTTGCCCAGGTTGAAAGAAAGGTGCACAAGCTGCTTCACAGTTACATATTTGGAGAAGAAGAAACAATTGCAATTGTTTTGTGTTAAACTTAGAAGAAATCTGTGCTGATGTAAGGACTCTTGGTACGGTGCTTAATTACAAATAAATACTTATGTTCAAATTTCTTGGTATAGAAGATGGTCACAATGCAATTTTAGAGCGCTGGATTTCAGAAAGAGGGTGGTTTTCCTTTTGCCGGAAAGGCCAGGAGGCTGAAAGGAAAAATTAGAAAAGTTATCTGAGAAGTTACTCAACATTCTAAAGTGGAAAAATGTCATCATCAGAGGGAGGTCTTGTCCATCTGTTACACTTTTTATGAAAGGTGACTCTAGTGGAGGGGATAAACAAAGCCCAAGAGAAGTACACTTTTTTTTTTTGAACAATCTGGACCAAATCATCTGCTGAGATCACTGGACAATCCTAAGAGATGACTAGCAGAGGCTGTGTTTTGTCTCCACTGCTGCCTTCCCTGCAGCCACCAACTGGTAGACAGGAGCCACTCCGCAGCAAACCTTTGATTTCACTTGCTCAGGGTGAGCTCACTGAAGGCAAACCGACCGACCCACTTGCAGTGAGCCTCCAGCAAATCCCTCTGCACTGTAACCAGTCTCGTTCACATCATGCCTGACTCTGGGTCCCACCACGCACAGTGCTGCACTGGGGGGAGAGCAGTGCTGCTCTGGGGGGAAAACAAGGTGCCCTGGGACAGGAGGGACAAGTGGAGCCCTGCTGGAGTGCCAGAACCCATGGAACATCCCTGGGGGCGTGGTGGCACCTGTGCTGTGTCACAAGGCCCGTGCAGTTCTGGAATTCCCAGGGGTGCCCAGAGCAACGCGGGGTGCTGGACAGCCTGCAGTGGCTGCCTGAGCCCAGGGCAGCATGGAGTTCCTGGGGACCACACAGCTAGCCAGTTACTGTGGCCCCAAGAAAAGCTGCCTGCTCCCAGATATAGCTCCCACCACCACCACCAAGGACACCTACCAGGCCTACTACCTTCCAGGCTATAGCCACCTGAGCACCTGGCGGCCTGGGCTGTTCCGCAAGGTGGTTTCTGTCCCTCCCAGTGATGACAATGGGCAATATAACCCCAGCAGGCGGCCACCCACCGTCCTGCCTGGGTTGTGCTCCAACCTGCATGCCCGCTACAGTACTCGTGACTGGCACCACGCTAACATGGTCCAGTTAAAAGGCTCTGAAACCTCCAGGTACCGTGCTGGTAGAATGAACGTGGATTCAGTGAGGCTGATGCAAGACAAGGATCAACTGACTTACCAGATGCAGCAAGACAGCCAAAGAAATCTGGTAGAGAGGATCTCCAACACTGATTACTGGCGATCTGAGCTCATGTATGAGCTAGAGCGTCTGCTGAAAGAGAGCCAAGCCTTGGAAACAACAAAGAAGCGTCTGGAATGTGCTGTGGAGGAACTGCAAGGACCACTGAAGGTAGGTTTGACATTCCTAGTTATCGCCTGACTACAGAATGAAAACTGCTTTATCTCTGTTGAATACTAGTGTGACTTTTACTGTTAGCATCAAGACAGATTTTGGTGAAACACGCTCAGCAAGAAAGAAACTTGGCCACCATGGGCTTTATATATATATGTCCTGGGTTTATCAGTAGCCATTTTTCTCCTTCTTAGTAGCTGGTGCAAGCTCTGTGTTTTGACTTCCAGCCTGGGAAGAGAGCTGATAACACCAACTGTTTTTAATTGTTGCTAAGTAATGTTTATTCTGGCCAAGGACTTTGTGAGTCTCATGCTCTGCCGGGGACAAGGGGAGGCCGGGAGGAAGCAGAGACAGGACACCTGACCCAAGCTAGCCAAAGAGGTATTCCATACCACAGTACGTCATGCCCAGGGAGGTAACTGGGAGTTACCCAGAAGGGCACGGTCTCTCTTTGGGGGGTCGAACTCGTTCGGCGGTGGTATCGTATTCTCTTCTCTTGTTATTTTCTCTTATCATTATTATCATTGGTGGTAGCAGTAGTGATTTGTGTTACTGGGCTGTTCTTATCTCAGCCCATGGGAGTTACATTCTCTTGATTCTCCTCCCCATCCCTCCGGGAGTGGGGAGGGTTGGGGGCAGGGGGGGGGGAAGGAAAGAAAGAGGGAGGGAAAAAAAAAAAGAAAAAAAGAAAAGTAAAAAAAAAGTGGAGGGAGTGAGTGAATGAGCTTTGTGGTTAGGTTTAAACCATGAGAATATAAAAGTCAACCCAGGAACCTTATCAGGGCATTTCTATGCTCTCTTTGCCTTCCTTTCTGCTTGAGGCTCCCAGAGGGTGAGTCTCCTTCAGACACTGGCCAGTCAGCTCAGTACATTACAGCAGAGTAGAAAATGGCCCTGTAAGCTGCAATATCCCAGTATTCTTAACTAGCTCTGAATTTCCTGCTCTTACTTGGTGAAAATAGTATTTTCACCCTAGAGAGCATATAATTTGTGTTACATTTAGTAGTTCTCCAGAATCTTCAAGGCAAATTAATTGCAACAGAAAAACCCACAGTAACGTAAGAGCCAGTGAACAATGCTACCAATAACTAGAGTTAAAGTTTTCTCATAAACATCTGGAATACTGCTGATGGAGACATGTCTATTGTGTTTCTAGGCAAGTACAAATAGAAAACCAAACTTCTGTATTCAACAATGGCTTGTTTAGTTGTCTGTACCTGTACTGACTCAAGAGTGTTGGGCTGAGGATCCTTTCTATGCAGGGAACATTTTCTGCTGAAATGCTTTGTGCCAGCTAATGCTGTTTCATTTATTAGTATGGTTCTAAACAAGTGCACGGGACCTGTGGCAGGTTAACTGAATTCTCTATTGCCTGGTTATGCAGTCATTCTCTTGTACAGGTATGCAACTTCTGAAGCTTGGCACTGGGTAAGGCAGGATGAGGGGAGATGAGATGAAAGGATTTTTGCCCACAACCAGAAGTGGTGGTTTTGACAGCACTCACAACAAAGCTCAGTCATGCTGAGGTGTAGGCCTTGCTGCACATTAATAAGCAGCTTATCAAATGGCAGCTATGATGGCAGCTTATCCTTAAAAGCATGTATTGACAGCTTAAGTAGGAAAGAGCCACTAAGATGGATCATTTGATCCACCTCCTATTCTGTTCCACCCTTAAGACATGGTCTTTACTTGACATGTCAGCTCAGTGGCCCCTGCAAGGTTCAAGGTTTCACTTCATAATGCAATATTGAGCCTACTGCAAATGTTCTTTGCTTGCAGATAGCCCTAGAATGCTTGTACCACCGTGAAAAGAGAAAGGGTATAGACTTAGTTCATGACGACGTGGAAAAGAACCTCATAAAGGTAAGATCAGACTTAGTAATTTATTTTTCCAACTGTGGAAGTAACAAAAATCCAACCAAATATTTATCAGGGTAAAGGCATTGTGATAATTTCTTCCTTTCATTCGTTTGGAAGAGTGGAGAGGGGGAAGAGGAAGAAATTGGGTAAAACTGTACCTGCTGGGTATGGTCAATATTCTGTTCATCCTTCCGGGAGCAAAAGGAACAGCCCAGCATTCTGTGAGGTCTTGTCCAGTTCTGTCTTCCCTGATCCTATAAAAAACAAGGTAGAAACATATATTGTATATGAAACAATATTGCTTTCTGGGCCATGGTCTATAAAATTGCAGTTCTTTGGTCTTACAATATAAAATGCTGGTTTACTGCCTTGCTATATATATATATATATATATAGTGTCACTGAACAAAGAAAATGAGATGGATAGTAGTGATTGCTTTTCAATAAGAAAAAATAAATCACATAACATTTTGCTAGCATATTTCAAAGAAGTTATACTGGATGTGTGTGAGAGCAAAAATAATAGAAAAGAACATTATGGGACAGTGGCATTTCTTCAAGCACTTTTCTGGATACAGAAGAATGTGCAGACCACTGGGATAACTGAGATGCATCTGCTGAGCCTACAACCTGCAACTTGAACTTTTAATGAAGAATCAAGGGTTAATATACATTAGCTTAAGTATTTCAGCACTTAATTTAGCCTGGGAATTCGAGGTAGGATAAAATACTGCTAAATGCTTCCCATGAACAGATGAAACCCCTTTTGTTTCAAAATGGAAAATAAAGGCTGTTTGCAGGATCTCCCCAGGTGCTCCTGTGACCAGTGGAGTGAAATAGACAGTGACAAGAAAGGCCAACAGAGGCTCATTTTGTAATAACAGGAAAGCCAGCTCCTAAAGTTAGTCACTCCTATACATACTGTACAAGTACAGAGACAGAGCCTGCAGTTTTAAATCTGGGCTGTCTTAATGACTTCCAAATAAAAAAACCCCACTTTATTCCCCATTTCAAAACTCACAAAACTGTACACACTTAGTGAAAGGATATGTTGGGCTAAAGCAGAGTTTTTTAAAAGGAAGGAGGCTGGAACACCATAATATCATTTGAGGGACCATAATTACCATGTTTGCAGTTTTCATATTGAATACTTTATATTCATTTTAAGCTGAGTTGAACCAGGCTTTGAGTTTCTTCAACTAATCCATATAGTTTCGAAGAATATTACAATATACTTCCTCAGGGAGCCTGAAATTAGATTTTCAACCTACTCCACTATTAGCAAGATTTGCACTGTTCTAGGAAAATGCAGAAGCAGTTAGAGGGGGTAGTTTAATGGATCAAGGTTCATGTTTCAAGTATCTTCATTATACTCAAACCAAGGAAAATTTGACTTTATTAGAATGACTCCATGCAATAAAATCTACTAACGTGTTTGATAGAATAGAAAAAGCCATACAAAACCAAGTCAAAAGGCACAATTTCGTAGCAGTAAGGAAGAGAGGGACCAAAATACATCCTTTCTTGACTTACACTACGTGTGAAGTATGCAAGATGGTTGCAACATCTAGAATGCAGAAAAAAAGGGTACATTCACCAAGACAAATGAAGTTGGATGAAAGCACTGATACTGTATTTTCCACTGTAGGAAACTGATGTATTCAAGGAATGCCAAGAAATACTGAAAAAACTTGCACAGAAGATCAGTCAACAGCTGGGGTAAGGCTTTACATTTAATTCCTGTTTTAAAGACAGGAATGCTGAAATCAGTGTGGGCTAGTACCTAATGAGAGACTGGAAACAACAAAGGCAAAGCAGAAAGTTGACCTGTTAGACGCTCACTGCCCTCCACTTTGAATCCTTACCAGTGATAGAATTTATATGTTGAAATGCAGAAGAGTAATACTATTTAAAGATGACTAGGACTCAATTTTTCAAGCCACATTTAATCTGAAATCCTTCATTAAAATTAGGGACTACGAAATTATAACTTCATTGTGCCATTGTTGCTATGTTGCACACTGGAGTGAAATTCAAATGGATTTTTTTTTTTTTTAATTATAAAGCTAAATTCAAAGCAAATTTATTATTGACAACAGAAACAAGAATCTAAGCACATCCTAAGACAGGAGTTATGGAATGGAGTTACATTCTTTTTATATATAATCATATATGTTTTTGTTATGGGAGGCTTTGGAATGTATTTCTTTGAGAGTACACAAATATTCTAGCAAATGCAAATTATATTTAAGTCTTTTCATTTAATTAGGTACAACTATTACGATAAAGTGTTCTCACACTAGGGTTAGTGGCACTCAACAACTACATGTTGTTTTTCACCCTTGTGGTTGTCTGTCATCAAAATGACAAACGTTATTAAATCCGATGTGTTAAATACTATTCTTTGAGGAACACTCTGTAGGGGCTAGAAGAGGTGAATGGTACAGCAGCTCCCTCTAGCTACAATACAGCACCAGGCGTTTTTAAGGCACTGTAAAGGGCAGCTATAAATTGAAGCATTGTAGGAAGCTAATGAAAGCAATTAACTCTTTAGCACAACAGCATTAAAGGTGGTTCAGATTAAGTTAAGCTTTTCCCCTTTCACAGCATCAACAGAGACGCACAGCATGCCCTGGAGCAGGATCTTTCTGACAAGAACTCAGCCCATTTTATTGATGAGAAATGCTTTAACCTAAGGAACACATCAGACGGCATCAACTTTTACTATGGAGTGGAAAAAGCAGATAAGACGTGAGTATCAGTGACTGTTGTAGCCTTCCTCCTCATCAGTGCTGGAGAAGGACATTTTACAAGGGCCTGTAGTGACAGGACAAGGGGAATGGCTTTAAACTGAAAAAGAACAGATTTAGATTAGACATTAAGAAGAAGTTTTTCCCTGTGAGGGTGCTGAGGCACTGGCACAGGTTGCCCAGAGAAGCTATGGCTGCCTCATCCCTGGCAGTGTTCAAGGCCAGGTTGGAAGCTTGCTGGAGCAACCTGCTGTAGTGGAAGGTGTCCCTTCCCATGGCAGGGCGGTGGAACTGGATGAGCTTTAATGTCCCTTGGTATTCTGGAATTCTACTATTCTCTTTCCATGCTGCATGCTTTAAATAGCAGCCTGATTGCAGCACAAGTGTAAGCTTTATCTCTGAGAAGTGATTTAGAAACAAGTGGCTTTTCTCTCTGTTTTATCTTGGTGTGAAGCCCTCCATCATCTTCAATTATTCCCTGCCTGCTAATGGCTGCCGTTGAGGGAGGCCAGGCAGAAGCTGGCAGCCTGCAGCACCTGCACCACTGATGTGGGGTGAACTGTAGTTTTCAGCAAGGACCACTGTTCACAACCACTGCAGCTGACTCCTTGCCCTCAAACCCCTTTGTGCAGGGGGCTCCCTCTGGTTTTGATTTAAGCTGTTTGGTGGTCTTCAGGTTTCAAAACAACATCAAATAAAAATTCAGCTAAGGTGTGCAGTTGCGTGCAGTGCTGTAAACAGCATGCAAGCACGCACAAAGGACCATGTATGCTTTCTACAAAAGTAGCTTGGGTTATTTGGAAATGAGTCCATCAAGCTATACTGAGATATGTATTAAACAGGATGATCAAAAGGATCTGATACAGCTTTAGCAGCACAGAGTGAATTAAAATTCCTGAATTAAAATGTCCCAATTGTATACAGTTTTAGAAGTGTATAGTAAGAGTGGCTTCATCAAAACCTGTATCCAATCCAAAAGCGACAGCAGAAGACAACCAGCTTGCAATAGAGGGCAGTGCTTTCGTGCTAATGACTTGTTAGTTCCCTTTTCACTCTCTAACATGGCAGTATCTGAAAGGCGAGTGTGATTCACAATCTCAAATTATAATGATTCTGTCTCGTTGGATGGAGAAAAAAACCACCCCAGTATTATTTGTTTACTTATGGTCTGCTTTTCATTAAAAGCTCACTTCATGCACTCCTGAAATTAGGGCATATCTGAAGGAAACTTGGCAGGCGTTCTGCTGACTCTAGTAACACCACCTACTTTTAGGATTAGCCGTGAATAAAATTATTCTTGTCAGTTCTAGTAAAAAGCAGGTTCATGTGGATAAGTTTCACAGCCTCCTCCTTTCTCACCAACCATTATCCAAAGAAATGCCATTTTTCATTAACGTTGTCCTGAAACCACTTGGCAGCCTGAGCCCTACCTGCAGCACTGCAGAGCAGAGCAGGTGTTTTCTGCCTCAACAGAGCCAGCCGGATAAATTACAGTCTGAAAAAGCAGTGTTGGAGAACAGATTAAGTACTAAGTACTTCATAAAGTCAACATGGAAACCTACTTGGAAATTTAATTCTTTGCTGAGAAAATGAATGTAATTCGTCAGGCCATGGAGGGGGAAAAAAAATCACACAAAACCAAATACCCTGCAGAAGGTACACTGAGATTGTCTGGATCAGCAGGTGTAAGCACTGTCAGCTCAGGTTTACTACATTGATTTATGTACTTTACTACAATATTGAGTAGGCAACTGCCTTAAATGTGTAGCTCTAGAATTCCACATATTTTAGGAAGAAGTATTTCAGTTTGGAGAGCAAAGAATACCCTCTGACAAACTGAAGAATAAAAAAAGACCAGTTAGAAAACAAGCACTGACAAAATTATCTTCTTTCTTTTTGCTTCCCTTAATATTTACTCAGAGTGTTAAATTAAAATCTAGAGCAAATGTGAAACTCACAAACTAGTGACCTATCCCGGCAGGATTTAACATACTGGCATAATTCTTAGAAGACAGGTTTGTGAGCAGACAGAAGTCGCAACACAGACTGAAGTTTGCTTCAGCCTTTCAATTTGGCAAGTAGAATCCGTACCTTTTTGTAGAATACCCGAAATATATCTGGGTGAAGAGAGCAGTGATCTAGTAGGCTGAGCATGCACCAAAAAGTGGTGAATTTGACACCAAACAGAGTAGCTTCTGCTGCATCAGCAGTTTTCAAGCCAGGGGCTTAGCCTGCAAGTTCAGAGCCGTGCAGACTCCTGGTTTGGAAAGATCTGAGTCTGGGATTTATGTTCAACTGATCATGAAAATGATGGCCATCTTTGAGGCTTGGACATGAAGCCAAGCATCCCAAAGTTTGTTCACGTACAGGACACTGCAGCAAGAGTGTGCCATTTTGCAGTGCATGAGCCCTGTATCCAGTCCTTAGATTTAGATTTATAGGCTTTGCTATAGTAGAGCCATTTCTGTTTGTCTCATAAATATTACTAAATTTAACTGTAAGAGCCCTGAAAGTTAAAGCAGAGGTGTTCATTTTAATGCATGGAGAAGTAAGAGGGTGGAGATAGTTATCCAAATGACAGAACAGGACAGTGCTGGGGCTGGGAGAAACTTGTTCTTCTTACTTGTAAGTCAGTGCTTTATCCATTTTCCTGCTATTGTTCATCCTGATGAAGGCTTCTACGAGGCTGGAGCCACATGCTTTATTATGCAAGTCATACATGAGGTAGGGCTGCTCTGATAGCAGACCAGAGCTGGCTGAAGAGCTGTGGAATGCTTCTTGCTCATTTTCTCTAAGCTAAGCTGGGCTCTCATGTTCTCTCATGGCTGGTGACACACAACTCTGCCTCCCCAAGATAAATATTTGAGTTCACAAAAGTAGATGGTATTTGAGTGTAATTTGATGGTGCGTAAAGTACAGGAGATCATGCTGAATAACCTAATAATCATCAAAGCCACAAGCCCTTTGAAACTTGACACAGAGAAATGAGGCGAATTTCAGGCTGAGATACAGCAGGTATGAACTCAGACCGTCACCTAGCCTATTAAAGACTGAAAAACTATTTTTAAGCCTCAATAAACAAAAAGTATGTGAGAAAAGCCCACTCTTTATACAACAGAACATAAAACTACTTATTTTGGAGTTGATGCCAGGGCCACTGAGACCTTCAGTTAGCAGTTACAATCTTTAAGCAAGCCACAGAAACACTGTTTAAGCAACAGCTCTCCAAAAATATTTGCTCGTTGTTGTCAAATCTTTGGTTTATAGAGGAAAAATAGAAAAAAAAAAGTGGGTATGAAACCCATTGAATCACCTGATGCATGTGATTGCAGGGGTTGCAATGGATTAACGCTTGGTGTTATTCAGTGTAGTTATCACTGAAAGAAAACAGCTCACCTAAGCTTCTATCTGTAAAATTTTCCTCTTGTTTTCGATTCCTTACTAGTGTTTCAGTTCCTGCAACATGGGCTAAATTCAGTGAAGACAATATCAGGTACTCTCAGCATGCCAGGGCCAACTCTGTCAAACTGCGGGAGGATGCAGAGGCTGCACTGGAGAGTACCTCTGAGGAGACATGGAATCAGTTCATCAGTACCAACCTGGCCTTTAATAAGCGGATTGCTGAAGTGGCTGATGCAAAGAACAAACTCCACGCACAACTGGCCAGGGTAAGAGTCACAATGAAGAACCATGCAACAACTGTCCATGATCACACATTGGTTATGTTCGTAACTCTCTGAACTGGTGCAGCCGTCTGACTACTATCCGCTGCTGGTTTTTCAGGTTGGCAGTGACGAAATTATTACGAGGAACGTAAGGGCAATGAAGAGAGACTTCAGGGCCCTGGGACGGCTGGTTAAAGGGTCTGGAGCGCAAGTGGTGTTTGCCTCCATACCTGTTGCAAGCGAGGGTGAAGGGATATATAAGAAGACTCTGCAGGTTAATGTATGGCTACGTGACTGGTGCCAAAGGCAGGGGTTTGGGTTTTTCAGTCACGGGCTGCTGTATGGGACACCTGGTTTGCTGGTGACAGGCGGGATACACCAGTCCCAGAGAAGAAAAAGGGTTTTGGGGCAGGAGTTAGCAGGGCTTATTGACAGGGCTTTAAACTAGTTATGAAAGGGGGAGGGGATTTAACTGGGCCTGTTGGGGACAAGCCCAAGAGGAACATGCTAGGGATTGAAGGATTGCGGGCTAAGGAAGACTATCAATCTCTTGTTTCACTTGTGGGAAAGGATAGCTTTTTAGACCCTGTCCCGCAGGGGAAAAAGGGTACTAGGACTGGCTCCCTGAAATGCCTGTACACCAATGCACGCAGCATGGGGAATAAACAGGAGGAGTTAGAAGTCTGTGTGCAGGCTAAAGGTTATGATCTAGTGGCAATTACAGAGACATGGTGGGACAGTTCACATGACTGGAATGTGGTCATGGATGGCTATGTCCTTTTTAGGAAAGATAGGTCAGCGAAGCGAGGTGGTGGAGTTGCTCTTTACGTGAGAGAGCAACTAGAATGTATTGAGTTCTGTCCGGGGTCGGATGAGGAGCAAGTGGAATGTCTGTGGGTACGAATCAAGGGGCAGACTGGCACGGGTGATACAGTTGTGGGGGTCTATTACAGACCTCCTGATCAGGACGAAGGAGTTGATGAGGCTTTCTACAGGCAACTGGAAGTAGCCTCGCGACTACATGCCTTAGTCGTCGTGGGGGACTTTAACTACCCCGATATTTGCTGGAAGACTCACACAGCCCGTCATTCACAGTCTAGGAGGTTCCTCGAGTGCATTGATGATAATTTCTTAATGCAAATGGTGGACGTACCAACTAGGAGAGCAGCGCTGCTAGATTTAGTACTCGCCAACAAGGAGGGTTTGGTCGAAGTGGTGACGGTCAATGGCAGCCTTGGCTGCAGTGACCATGAGATGGTGGAGTTTAGGATCCTGTGTGGGAGGAATAGAATACCTAGCAAAGCCACAGTTCTGGATTTCCGAAGGGCCAACTTTGGCCTCTTCAGTCAACTGCTAAGGGAAGTCTCATGGGAAAGTGTACTAGGCGGTAAAGGGGCTCAAGATAGTTGGTTAGCATTCAAGGACCGCTTCTTCCAAGCTCAGGATCGGAGCGTCCCAATGAGTAGGAAATCAAGTAAGGGATCTAGGAGACCGGCGTGGTTAAACAAGGAGCTGCTGGGCAAACTCAAGTGGAAAAGGAGAATCTATGGATTATGTAAGGAGGGGCTGGCCGCTTGGGAGGAATATAGGACAGTTGTTAGAGGATGTAGGGAGGCAATTAGGACAGCTAAGGCTTCCTTGGAACTCAATCTTGCTAGTCGGGTTAAAGACAATAGAAAGGGCTTCTTCAAATACATAGCAAATAAAACTAACACAAGAGGCAATATAGGCCCACTGCTGAACGAAGTGGGTGCCCTGGAGACAGAGGATATAAAGAAGGCAGAGGTGCTGAATGCCTTCTTTGCCTCTGTCTTTACTCCTGCAGACTCTCCCCGAGGGCCCCGGATTTCTATAGCCCCAGAAGGAGTCAGGACAAAGGAGGAGTTTGCTTTGGTAGATGAGGATTGGGTTAGGGATCAGCTATGCAAACTGGACATCTGTAAATCGATGGGTCCGGATGGAATGCACCCACGGGTGCTGAGGGAGCTGGCGGAGGTCATTGCTAGGCCACTTTCCATCATCTTTGGTAAGTCGTGGGAAACGGGCGAGGTGCCTGAGGATTGGCGGATGGCAAAGGTCACACCAATCTATAAGAAGGGCAAGAAGGAGGACCCGGGTAATTATAGACCGGTCAGCCTTACCTCCATCCCTGGAAAGGTGATGGAACAACTTATTCTTGACTCCATCACTAGGCATATCAAGGATGAGGGGGTCATTAAGAACAGCCAACATGGTTTTATGAGGGGGAAGTCATGTATGACCAACCTTATAGCCTTCTATGAGGAAGTGACTAGGTGGAGGGATGATGGTAGAGCGGTAGATGTAGTTTTTCTTGATTTCAGTAAGGCATTTGATACTGTCTCCCACAGCATCCTCATAGATAAGCTGAAGAAGTGTGGGCTTGACGATCAAGTAGTGAGGTGGATCGAGAACTGGTTGAAAGGAAGGAGGCAGAGAGTTGTGGTCAATGGCGCAGAATCTAGCTGGAGGTCTGTGACTAGTGGAGTTCCTCAGGGGTCGGTGCTGGGACCGGTGCTGTTTAATATTTTCATCAATGACCTGGATGAGGGAACTGAGTGCACCATCAGCAAGTTCGCTGATGACACAAAACTGGGAGGAGTGGCTGACACACCAGAAGGCTGTGCTGCCATTCAGCGAGACCTGGACAGGCTGGAGAGTTGGGCGAGGAGAAACTTGATGAAATTTAACAAGGGCAAGTGTAGAGTCTTGCATCTGGGGAAGAACAACCCCATGTACCAGTACAGGTTGGGGGTTGACCTGCTGGAAAGTAGCGAAGGGGAAAGGGACCTGGGGGTCCTGGTGGATAGGAGGATGACCATGAGCCAGCAATGTGCTCTTGTGGCCAAGAAGGCAAATGGCATCTTAGGGTGCATTAGAAAGGGAGTGGTTAGTAGGTCAAGAGAGGTTCTCCTCCCCCTCTACTCAGCCTTGGTGAGGCCGCATCTGGAATATTGCGTCCAGTTCTGGGCCCCTCTGTTCAAGAAGGACAGGGAATTGCTAGAAGGAGTCCAGCGCAGAGCCACAAAGATGATTAAGGGAGTGGAACATCTCCCTTATGAGGAGAGGCTGAGGGAGCTGGGTCTCTTTAGCTTGGAGAAGAGGAGACTGAGGGGTGACCTCATCAATGTTTACAAATATGTAAAGGGTAGGTGTCAGGATGATGGAGCTAGGCTTTTTTCAGTGATATCCAGTGATAGGACAAGGGGCAATGGGTGTAAACTGGAGCATAAGAAGTTCCACGTTAACATCAGGAAGAACTTCTTTACTGTAAGAGTGACAGAGCACTGGAACAGGTTGCCCAGGGGGGTTGTGGAGTCTCCTACACTGGAGATATTCAAGGCCCGCCTGGACAAGTTCCTGTGTGATGTACTGTAGGTTACCCTGCTCTTGCAGGGGGGTTGGACTAGATGATCTTTTGAGGTCCCTTCCAACCCTTGGGATTCTGTGATTCTGTGATTCTCAATTTACATGTTTTAAGTAGGGAAAGGTACCTTGGATGGTATTTGGTCCTATTTTACATTTATTGATGATACTCCTTGGCTATTTCCTGACACAGAAATTGTGCATTAATTGCTTGCTTTCCCACCCCCCCACCCCCAACAATGAACTAACTTTGGAAAGTGTGCAAATAAAAAGGTCCACAAACAGCAGCATGTTTTTAAGATTTAGAGGAAGGAGAAGACCTTAAGATGTTACAGTTTCATTTGCAGCAGCAAGGGAAGAGTCCTAAATTAGCTAAAATTTAAAAGTATTTACATGCAGAATGTCATTAGTCTACCTTTGACACTGAAGTTCCGTTTTCCTTCCCTTTTGATACATTTCCATATCTTTAGCCTGAATTTTGGCCTGAAAAAAACCCTGATATTTCAGAGCAGGTCAGACAGTGAACTTTTTCAGTATTTGTTCTGCCTTTGTCTTCATATTATACAAAGCAGAAATGGCACAGAGACAGACCTGTATTAATCTCTGGCCGTTTTGCCTTTTTAGTAAGCTTTCACTGAAATGAATGACATGTTGGAGTGTGTTAGTTGAATTTTGAAATAGATATTTTGAAGTTAAGAAGAGGTAGCTGAATTTTGAAATACATTTTTTGAAGTTAACAGGGGGTACAGCCTTTGTACTGACAGATAAATTCTTGTTAAGCTAGCAGGACTCACTGTGCTACTTTGATATGACTTCAGTCAGAGTTCAGTAAGTTCTTCCATTAAGATTCTTTCTCTTATAGAGGAGCCTCGTGTTCACTCATTTTTTTCAATGTGCATGTGGAAACAGTAGAGTTTTCCTGCCATTCTATTTGCCATAAGTAGTTTAAGATGTTTTCAGGTTAGTTTTAGGGACTCTTAGGAAGGTGTAAAGTAACCAGCTAAATATGCATTAAGTCACACCACATAAATTCACATTTTCTCTCTCCCCCCCCGCTTGTAAAGCATGAAAGATGTTGAATGCAGGTTTTTGTGTGGTTTAGACTGTGTAAGATCTAGCCAGCTACAGAATTTTATCCCTGAATTGGACATCTATCCAAGTTTCTCCTGGATTTAAATCTATGAACATCTGCTTCACATTTTTCATTTACTTTTTCTAATGCTTTTAAGTGCCTCTTTTATGAAAGTACATATGAGCAGGGATTTTGCCATGGAGTCCAGCTGACACTGACCTAACTTTTGACAATTGGTACAGAATAGGAAACCCAATATTTATGTCCCTGTACTGTCACACCATTATATAGCAGTAATAAGCTATCTGGAGAAACTTCAGTCATTTGTGTAAAGGGTAATTAGTTTGTACTATATACATGGATTAAAAAAGTATCAAATCAGACCGCACTTTAAGAACTAATGCTGCTGTTACTACTGAGCCACTAGTTAGCACATACAAAGCAGAGATACTTTACTCATCACAAACTCCATAGTAATGTAGTTATGTCGGAATAACAAAATGCTAGAGGATGAGAAAACTGCGTATGCTGCTGAGGAGTAATCCAGTGTTGTCAAAGGAAAGGAAAATGCAATACATTTACTGAGCAAAATCTTTGCTGGTTAAGATGTGGGTGAAATTATATGGTCGAAGTCCTGCTAATTCTCTTGCTGAGAGCAGAAGTAAGGAGGGAGTGCTCATTTAACTGTTTTTGCACTGACTTCTCAAGCAATGAATGCTACTCTCAGAGAGTAATTTCCAGCAAATTATTTTCCTAGCTAAGCAGGCTAGCTCTATAAAATGAGAGGAAAATGAGCGTAGAAAAGATATGCTAACTTGGAACTGTGAAAAGCTATCCTTTTAATGAGGTCTGGAGCCCTTTTTGGAATGAAAAATACTTTTCTGATTTGTGACACAGCAAAGTATCTTCCAGACACCCCCCCCCCCCAAAAAAAAAAAAACACCCTGAAAACCGACCAAAACCATAAAATCCTACAGGGAATCTCCTGCAACCGTTTCTGAAGTCAGTACCCTGAAAAAGTATGCTCTACTAGTGTCTGTCACTGATACCGTGGTGGTGACTGTGCTGTGTCCTGTGGTTAGAATTCATCGTATATATACTTAAAATGTTTCTTCTGGCCTGATCTTTTTTTTTTTTTTTTTTTAATTTATTTTATATGGGTGTATATATGTATATATTTTGTATTATTACATATGCCTGTATGTCTAATGGCTTTGTGGCCACAGGTTTACAGTCCTGACTTGCTGTACAAGACTGTCATTGCTTCAAACTTGTTTAGGAGAATCCACTAAAAATCCAAAGGGAACATGGGCATTGTTCTAGTAACAATCTACTGGAACATTCTGGCATTGCTGTTCTTAAATGGTAAAGGGACAGAGAACTTGCTAAATCCACAAGTACCTATAGAGAAGGAAAAAGAATCAGCTTAATACAGATAGATGGTTTCATTAGCATCAGGAACTCCAAATCAAGATCACCGTTCTCCTTGAAAGCTCTGATCTCTACAGGCACTGGCTTACAAAGAGGAATTTCTACACTATAGGCCAGTGACCTGCAGGCAGTGCAGACTTAGTGCATAACCAAGACTTCTTTCTGAGCTTAAGATCAAAAATACCTCATTTCCATTTCTGTCCCAACTGCACAAGTCTATGATTAATTTATTATACTTGATTCTGGGATTAATCTTGGTCATAACAATGTGAGATTCATCCGGAATTTGGATAGCAGAACTCTGGAAATACGAGGTGCTGGAGACAGAAGCCCAAAAGCCCTAGCTAGGTATGTGGCAAGGATCACAAACCAAAGACAGCATTACACTATGCTTCATCATCACTGGCCTCACAGAGCATGTGGTTGTTTGGGGACGCAAATATTCTGCAAGAGTCTAATCACAGTGTTATAACTCTGGTCAGGCTCAGAGCTGCTGTAGGAACAGATTTTTAGGCAGGTGAGCAGAAAATACAGTGTAGGCAGTTCAGTGTAGAAGAGGGTGGTATGTTGTCTGCAGCATACCTCTGGAAACACTTGAATTATGCCAAGAGACATTATGGTAAAGATATTTTACATCTGGTGTAAAAGTACACAGATCTTCAGGAAAAGAAGGAAAACCTTTAATCAAGGAGCCAGCTCCTCCATAATACATTTGCATCTCTTTTCCATGAAGTTACTATTAATATAAATAGTTACCTTGGCTCCAGTCTCCTGGAAATAACCAATAGGGCAGGATGTTTATGTACATCAGCTCTGGGAATCAGTCAGACCAGACAGCAAGTGACATGTTTGCATAGTCCAGTATTTATACCATACCTCAACAGCAGATTATCCCTGCCAGCTCCAACACCTGTACCATGCTCAGAAGTGTTTCTGTGCCCAGAGGCAGAATGCCCAGCACCACCCTTCCTGCAGGTCTTGCTGTTCCACCCCCTGAGAGAACAGGGATCAGAAAGAGACTAAAAAAACAGGTACATGTTTAGTAAAAACCAGTAAAAAACAGCAATGCACTCCAGTAAATGAGTTGCCATGATTCTAAGAGTATTTCTACTCTTAACCTATACCTGAATATCGACTTTTAGTCAATACCTGAAGAGCCCGCAGTGTTTTGTTTCAGTAAGTTACTCCATCTCTTAACCTGCAGTGAAGCTTCAAAAGACACAAACAACCCCTAAACCCAACAAGAGTAAGGGACATGGTAATGTCTATTAAAAATTTAACAGTAAAAACCATCAGGCAGGTCCAAATTAATTTTGGATTTGAGATCTGGGTTATACTTGTAATCCAAGGATTGCAAGGTATCCTAATTTTGCTTGGAAATAATGTGGTCATATCTGCTAAAATTAATTCTGAAATCGGTCATAATTACACCATTTATTTAATTAGATGTGATAAACTCAACAAATGTAACATTTACAGAATAATTTGGATGAAATATGGAAATGTGGATGAAAAAGTTTTTTAAAAAGAGAGGGAAATATTAAATAAAAACAGATTTACAAAATGAGGAAGCTCAGGAATGTTCCTCCCACCATGCTACCTGGCTGCTGCTGAACAAGCCTTGGAAACAGCAAAGCAGCAAGGATAGCTGTCAGACTGTAGCCATGTTAGAAATGCTGCTGTTGTACATAAGATCATGATGCCTACGTGATGAAACTGTGCAACTTCAGCACCTCCTTCTCTCAGTTTGTCTGTGACCAGCCTGTAACTATCACCGCTGGGTGAAGTGAGAGAACAGCAAGAGCGCAGTTTTCTACAGGCTCTCAAGAATTTGTGCTATAGCACAAAACTTTACTCATGTCCTGGAAGGGAAAGTTTCCGGATGGGCAGCTGCTGGAGCCAGTGCCTCCCCACACTCTCCTAGGAACATGCTGCTCAGCTTTTGTTGATTTTGCTTCCTGCCTTTGGAGGTCATCCAGAAATGATGCAGACTGGTGCAACGCTGTCTGCTGATCCTCCCCACCAATCTGTCATGTAGAGCAGGTTATCTAAACCATTGATCCAATGTGTGGCCAGAGTGAGTAATTGAAAACTGTTTGTACAAAGCTGCTGCAGCAGTGGAAGTGGTTCCCCTGAGGCCATTTGTCTTTGTATGTCTTAAATGATGACACCTTTTTCTTTAAAAAAAAGAGAGGGCAGGAAAAAAGTTTCTTGCAGAAAATATTAATTTCATCCTTTTGTCTAACCTGATTTCAGCAATTAGCACTAAGTATAAGAGACCTTGTAACCTAATTTCACTGAGTAGGTTAAATTGTGATAATATGAATCAAAACAGGACCGAAAGCATCCACACAGTGACTACACTGCATATTTACTGTAACATCAGCAGCATCATTCTGGGGAGCTGGTTTCAGTCATGGCTCATTTCTGAGTGCTCTGGGCTGCTCAAGTTGTGCTGTTTCATTGATTTGCTCCATAAAGGTTAATCACCATTTCCACCTGCTGCCCAAGAGAGGAAGTGTAGTCACTAATAAAGCTCAAAGTCTGAACCACAAAGGTCCTACCCAGAATCTGAACTGAGAGTGGAAGTCCTCTGCTCCACTGTGAGTAGAAAACAAATAACCCACTCAATCTTTTCTGAAATTGAGACATGACTTTGCCCAGTTCTTACTGGGTGATACCTGCTGCTTTGTCTCATTGTTTTTGCTTTGAATTACACTTTTATTAAAAAGAAATAAACCCACTTAAAACTTGCTCCAAACTCTAAGTAGAACTAAGGTAAAAGGCTGACATCCTCACATAGCAGAACTACAGCACAGGGACTTAGGCTCACTTGCATGCAGCGAGGCGTAGCATGGGAAACACGGCTGCAGGGACAGAGGCCAGAACATAAACACAGGAAAGGAGGACCCGGCTGAGCAGCAGGTGACTTCCAAAAGCACTGCATACCCTTTGCCTTGAAGCCCTGGTATGTCCCCACAGGTTGCTGTTTTGGTTCACAATGAAGGTGAACAGTAGAAACAAATGTTAGGACTGACAGGCTTTAAAACTCTCCCTGACAAATGTTCATTTGCTCACCAGGGGCCTGGCTAGGAGCTGGACCTCACCTCTGTCCCTCTTAAAGAGGTTATAAACAGCAAAGTTCTGACTCCTGAGCAGCAGAAGACCCAAATCCTCAGTGTTTTCAGGGAAAAAAGAAAGATGTGGATGATGCATAATGAAGACATTTGACTTCATTAAGTCTCTTTCCCTTGATTTTTATCTACAGAAATAAGTACGTGTAACTGGTTAAATTATAGACAATATGTCAAATGCTGTATCTAACAATGCATTCTTGTAAGTAGTTCTGCTGCAAACAGACAGCTGCTGAAGTGCACTGGATTATCTAAAACACAGCTAATCCACAGCAAGTATCTAATTAAAAAGGAACCACTGCAGAATTATGGGAATTTACTACCATTAGCTTTGCTGTCTTGCATACTTGTTCCCTTCACAGTCTGAACTCTTCACAGAGTTTTTCCCTTGCAGTCTGTAAGCAATAAAAGCTGCTTTTTGGGTGAAGATGCTCTCAAGCTAGCTCTGTGAGAGTCAACCTTGGACCCAAAGGGCTCAGAACAGTGTGGAAACCTGCCTTCAAATCAGTACAGCTCATACACTGCTGCTCTAGGGCCCAATTTGTCTATTGCAACACTGCATTGTTTTAACAGTTGAACTGCTCTGGACAGTGCTAGCCAGGACATAGTTCACATTGCTCTACTATACAACATCAACAAGCCCTTAAGTATTTGGACTGGGGTGCAGGTTCCTAGCATTAACTCTGGGTTTTGTCTATAAATAGCCTTTCAGCAGCAGGAACTAATGCAATTCTCAATCCACATGTATCATCGGCAAACCCAGTACAGCTTAGTGTGTAGGCAAGTTCTAAATAGCAGCTTAATTTAAATCACATTATGCCATTTTTTGTGGTTATTGAAATTCAAAGTACACTGACTTTAGTAGAGTGGCTGAGAAACCACAGGAGTTCAATTTGTTGTCTTCCATTTTAAAGCTGCCTAAAGGAAAAAAAAGCTTGATGAACCTGTTCACCACAGTGGCTGTAACGAATCCTGATCGATGAAAGCAACAACAATCAATTGTCTGGGAAACGTTGCCTGAATATAAATATTTTCTCCATTCTTTAAGGCTGAGCAAAACTTTTCCCTTGTAAGTTTGCTCATTTTTACACACAGATTACGGCAAATAAGCAGCACCTACAGAATTTATAGGGATAAGATGATTATACGATGACATGCACTGCAACCAAACACTATGCTTTACTACTTCCATGGGCCTCTCCTTTGTGGTGATATTGCCAGCCATATCTTCTACATTTACAGAAAATACACCTTTAAAGAAGTTGCTCTTCCCTCTACAGCTCCCAGTGGAGTTTTCAAAACTTTGAGAATTTAGTTTCAGTATGAAACGATGACTTGTGTTAATATGTTCTTGCAGCAAACATGCCCGAAATGCTTGGAGTATGGAACAGTTCCAGAGGGAACGTATTTAATTCCTTCTCAATTTTTATGAGGCAAAAGAAAGTAAGAATTGAATGAAGGTTTAAATGAAAGCGACAGTTAATTGGAATTTTACCTTTGCAAAGTGTTCATAGATCAAGCATCAGATTTTTTTTTTATTTAGGAGAAAAATTAGGTAATAAAGTAAAATGCAAATAAGTCCCTGTAGAGCGAAAAACACCACCCCTATGAAAATGGCTTTGTCACAAAAAAACACAGTTGGCATTTCCCCATCACAGTAAGTCAGTGCTTCTCTTCTGCTTGTAATAAAATTATATTCCAATCTGCCTGCAAATTTCTTCATTTTATTATAGGAAAGAGGCTGCACATTTCTCAGTGGAAGCTGTTTGCCTGATTTCGGGAACAACTCCATTAAATGTTTCCATAAGATATAGGAGTGTAAAGCCCCCTACTTCTGGCTCTCATGTAAGATTTGATTGCCATATGTCCCTTTAAAGAAATGGCAAGATCAAACCAATACTATACAAATTCATCTGATTCATGTGAATTTATAGTGATCTCCTCCCCTAAATTAAGCAAAATGACATTCTAAACTGGAAGTAGTTCTGACAGGAGTGTTTAAAAGTGTAGGTGAGTTCTAATTTTGTATGCATATGAAGCTTAAAACCATTCTGCTTTGTTCAGGTACTTCAGGAAATCTTCCAGACTGAAGATACAATCATGTTATTGGAGAGATCCATAAAGGCAAAGGAGTATCCACTGAAAGTGGCTCAGACCCGCCTGGAAGGACGAACCAAACGACCCAACATAGAACTCTGCCGTGATGCACCTCAGTTTCAGTAAGTAAAGGCCAAACTACTCCCTTGCTTCACCAGCCACTTAAGAACAGGAAAATTAACAACAGTATGAATAAATCAGGTGATATTAGACTTGCATTCATTATATCGTGATACAAATTCTGGGAGGAAGAAGTAAAATCCAAGTAGCTACATTGAAATAGTAGGCCAAAACATCTAATATTCAATGTGTGTAGTTGCCTTAACTGTCCTGGGAGAAGGACTCTAAAGAACTCAATTGCTTGTTGGTGACCAGTATCTTTTGAGATTCAGTCTCATGTCCAAGTTGGGATTTAGGAATTGGTTTTAATCCCATTCTGTATGAAACACAATATTTCATTTTAGTAAATACCAAATTTTAGAAACACGTTATCCCAGACAAATGTCTTTAAATGCAAAAAAACCTCCCAAACCTATCTAATGGTCAAGCTCTTTAAAATCTTATTTGCAAATAAACATGAGGCAACTACTGCTTCAACTAATTTTCAGCTCTGTAGTGACTCCAGTATCATCTTGGAGCAGGTTAGCTCACTTGACATACATTTTGGTTATATAGCTGTGGGGGCTTCCCAGCACACGTTAGCTTGGTGACCCCTGTGTTGTGATCCACTGTATAGCGTGTACTGTGTCTTCCTGGATATCGAAGATGATGTCTGAGATACTAGCCTTCCTTCCCTAAAGACGGAATTTTAATCCCACTTATCTCTCTCCAATCCAGTTGGAACACAACAGTGTTCCACAAAAGTGTATCTTATTTAAAATACTGTCTTCCGAATACTCTGTGAGGGGGGGTTCTCAAGAAATACTGTTCCTCCCATAGCTGGAGGGAGTTTCACAGTCCAGTGAAAAGAATTCTGTATACTTTTATGAAAAGTAGCAAGCTATTCCCTTATTTTTTTGCCTCTAGCAAAATCCCGCTGTATACAAGAGTTTCACTTACAAGGAGATTAATGAAGTACATAATGCTTAAACTGAGGATTTATATTATTTTTCCTAACCAATGTTTTGTCAGCTCAAAAAGCTTTTATTTAAACAAGGAAGTGGCAATCAATCATGGTTTATTGCACTGGTATTTTTCAGATTTTTCTAACTCCTTAAACCATAAAATGTACAATGCAATGTATCTTTTTTTCAGCCTTATACCTCTAACTGCATCCTGACCTCTGACCTTTCCTTTGGCATATCCATATATTAGATTTCTTCAACTTCATGCTCTGCTCTCTACATCCATTCTGTCAAAAAATATCATTTTGGGTCTGAATTTTTTTATATCCATGTGGGGAGTTTTATTCATGTGGCTTTTCATTACACATAAATCATGTCTGTTCTAGAGGCAGGAGTTCAGCTGTTATAAACCATAAAAAACAGTAATTACACAGTAGCATTCACTTAGCAGTGACATTTACTAAAGGAGCAGATAATTTTCTACTTCAGTCACCATCACACCATCAATTAAGTAAGCAAATAAACTATTGGCATTTTATTAAAAAAACCAACCCACACAAACCCCAAGATGGCCTTAAATATTAATACGTAACTCCAGCTTTATATGTACTCTGAGGCTGTTCTCTCCTTCCCCCCTGAAGATCTCTTCCAGAGAAATGCCTGCAGCTTTATGACTGATACCGGTCTGGTCAGCAGGATCACATGTATCCAAGATGTAAAACCTGTTTGATTTAGGATCAAAAACATGCAGCGCACAAAATGCACACTGTCCCTTCTTCATCCCACAATTGCAAGGGACGCTGTTGATGTTCCAAAGGGTCCTGTCTACAAAAGTCTGGAAGCTCTATTTCAAGTCACTGGAACATCTTTGAATATTTTCTTTAGTTAGAGTGAACGGACATTAACATGACATACTTAAAACCAAGTAGTACATGGGGGTTCAGAATCAATCTAACATAACCTAAAAGCTAGTAGGAATAAGCGCTTCACAAGCTGTTGTACAGCTACTCAGGAGTATTTTAGACTTAACATACACACAAGTTTTCTGTCAATCTCATATGGCTTCTGATACTGTAACCAAAATATTTATACAAATACACTGTTGGCTAGATGCAGTTATATTGACAGAGAATTAGCATAACCTGTTCCCCTTCCTCCAATGCATATGAATTTTGCTCTACCCAGCTCCCTGATCCCGACCAGGTTATGATAGATGCTTTAGCTGATCTGAATCAGTGGCTATTATGTTCATCATAGCTGCAATTACAAACAGGAATTCTGACAGGGTATTTGAAATTTGGGCACTTTTTTCTACCACAGGTTTTGGGTGAGCTCACATCTCAAAACGTATCTTCCCAGAGACAAAATGCTATCTGAGAAAGAAAAACCATTTCCTAATTCACTTTTTAAGGATTTTTTGCTTTTAAATGATGTTATATGTATTTCTCTTGTGTGGTTTAAAGCAAGAAGGAATTCAGTCCAATAGCTCAACTGTAATAGGGAAAGAAAATATCAAATGAAACGCTTCTTTGTAACATGTAAATGTTATCTAACTTTGCTGCTTATTTAAAAGGAAGTGCTGTTGTTGGCGCTTGTTCTCTGTGTGTGCTGCCAACTTTGTAGTTGAAGGGATTAGACACAAAACAAATTAATAAAGCCTGTTTTTTCTGTGCTGAAACGACTGGGACTGTCCCAAAACAGGCTAAAGTGGATTCTGGAAAATTCAATCTTTCTCATTTCTATAGTGCACTGAGCAATTAACATAACATGAGACAAAACTATAAAACACAAAGCTGACGGTATTAAAGAGTTTACCAGCTCAGGGACTATACAAGACAATTTGCCATATCTCCAGCGATAAGCCACTGGAAGAAATGTGGTTACTATCATCTCACAGAAAATCTTGATTTCAGAGCCCTACATTCAATGGTTATTCTGGCAAACGATTCTTGTTCTAGTTAACATCCTTCGGTGCCAGATCTAGACTGCTCAACACATCCTGCTGCACAGGTTCAAGCTAGCATGAACTACATCAACACTCTGCAGTAACATCCATCCCAAATATATTTCTACAGGACCACATCTAATTGCTCAACACAGCTGTGCTAGCCCTAGAAAGGCTATACAAATGAGAGGCTGCAAGTGAAGAAGAGAGCAATTAGAAAGAAATACCAAATCAGAGCAGCTTATTCTGCTATTGAAGGGCAAGACAAGCAAGAAATCATCATTTACAGGTGCTATGCAAGCTAGTTGGGCATATAAGTTTCATACTGATTCAGTCCAAGGCAGCTGTTTAAATCCATCCTAAAAGCGTGACACGTCCACTGTCAACAAAGGAATGTGCTGAAGTCAGGCAAGCAACCTGTCCCTTTCTCTTTTATCAGGCTTGTGACTGAAATTTATACTATAGATGACACCATACAGACCTTAAAGCAACGTCTGCAAGAAGCTCGTGATACTCTGCATATGCTGATGGTCAACAAATCAAACCTGGAACATGACATTGCTGTGAAGGCAAACTCCCTCTACATTGACAAGAAGTGCATGGACATGCGCAAAGTCTTCCCCAGCACCCCACGACTCATTGGTTACACTTGAGTTGCAACCTTTAATAACATAAGAGTTGCAAAGGTGCAAATATTTCCTGAAGAAAATCATTAGTATTCTGTTTTCTCAAATAATAAAGCCCAATAAACTTATTAAAATTAATATCAGGCCTCTTTCGTTTGAGCAGCCTCATAATCTCAGCTGTAGCTGCTACTTATTCAAACAGAATTAGTAGACTTATTTTAACAGAATCAGACCACATGAAAATAAGCAGACAGATATGGCAAGGTACGTGAGTTACTAGCTAGAGATAACATTGGACTGAAATACAGTATTTCAACAGAATTAGTACCATACAGGAGTTAATTGTTCAGGGTAATGTGCTGTCTGTGTTTCAGTCCTTGTCTGGAAAAGTCCAAATGCTACCACATCCTTACACTCTCCTCCTGTCTAGTAATGCTAGATTTGGCATTTGGAATTAGAGGAGGTTGGTCAAACTTGATTCACAGAAGCTGATGGGCAATTTCAGTGTAATCACTTCAGGTACACATGTAGCCTGAATTCACTGAGAGGGAATCTTTCCATCTATCTCTTTTTTTTTTTCTTTTTGTTTCTTCGTACCATCAAGTATGAAGTGTGTTTCTGTCTATTTATAAGAAATATTTGTTACTGATGTGATATTTGCCCAAGTCTGAAAGGTCTTAGAAATCTGTAGTATCTATCATTAAATCTTGAAGGACTTCATGTGCAAAGACAGTACCGTTGCTCTATTGTGGCTAAGGAGAAAGCTAAGACAAAACAGGAATGCAAACCACGTATAGCAACATGATGTGCTTAAAGTCCTTCGGTCTGTAAGTCAAGATTGCTTAGCTTCCTAGTTCTTAATGGAGCACTACTCTGTGTGGTAGGGAAAAGGATGGAATGGGCTTTGAAGATCTGACTTCTGTGGCTGACAGTTGAAACACATTAACAGTGTAGTAATCCTAGCAAAGGATTTGGGACTGAACTAGTTTTAACTCATGGTAAAGCAGTCTGACTGCTTTGGACAAAATGGAGAAGAAATGTTTCACTGTTATTTCTGTTCCTCCCTGGAGTTGCTCATGCTCGTTTACAGAGTAACCAGCAAACTACAACGCTAATAACTGTTTCCTGCTACCTCATGCTCCTTTCTACAGGACAGCTGTAGGAACACACCAAACGCATTTTACACTGGACCAAAGCCAAATCTGAAACAATGCTAGGTTTGAAAGTCTCCTGCATAAACTGGCTCTGGTCCTTACCCTTTGTTTTGTGTGGGTGGTGGCTTAATCTAGCTACCATCAAAAGTAATGTTGCTGAGGGAGGCTGGGCTGAGCAGCACCCGTACTGCCCTGTGAGCTAACCTCGGTTCTTGCTGAGCCTGACTGTGGCTGAGCCACATGACACTCAGGTTCTTTCCTTCAGATAGTACCGAACCACAGATTACATCCTTCTAAAGATTTAAAATCATGGGAAACCATTTTGGAACACAGGATTGGGAAGTGACACCTGCGCCTACTTCTGGCACTCATTAAACCCATCTCACACCAACTACACTGCATCTTGATTTTCTAAATGAGGATAAACCGCTGTCATATTGCACATGACTGGAGAGGGCAGGCTGCTCCATGCAGCAAGCTAATCATAGAATCATAATAATGCCAAATAGTGGCTTTTCGGGAGGATTTTTTCCAAATATAGGGAAAGGTACAGAAGTAATCTGGTTTTGTTTTGCAATGTATGACTGCAGAGCAGTTCAAGGGGTCCTGGTGGCGTGCTGCTGGAGACAGAGCTCTGTTACTGAAGACTTCTGGTAATCTGGTTTGAACTAACAGTCGTACCTTGCTGTTTCTTACTCAGAAACACTTCACAGCAAATTTCTACCACGAAACCCCGCCTTTGGACATGACTTTAGCTGGGAGGAGTGGGGAGCCTCACGGTTTTGTTTCCCAGCAGGGAAGAGTGTTAACACTGGCAACATTTTCTTCCCTCTCTATGCCTTTGTATGGAAGCAAGGGAGATTTTATCATTTGCTTCTGTTACTACTGAACCTAAGCTAAAGCACTTGATTTGCATTCCATATGCTATTTTTACAGTGTATGAATAATATCTGTGTTGAGCTCTTAAATATTGACAATAGTCCACCCTGTTTATCAAATACTGACAGCCAACCAAGCAAAGGAGTAAAAATTATTTGGAAATTTAAATCTTCTTGATGCCTTTAAATATATTTCTAGAAGTTGGAGGCTTTCCCAGTTCACACAGCTACTCTAATAGCTAGAAATAGTTTCTCCCTTTGTGCCAAGAACTCAATTAAAGAAATATAGAGCAGAAGAAAGGCACTTCTGAGGGAGCTGAATTCTTTTGACAGATCTTGACAGAAGAAAAGGAAAAAAAATGTCTGAAAACAATCAACATCAATGAGAAGTCAGCCTGAATCAAAGCCCTGAATGTGAAAATTTGGGGGATTCGGGATGGAGAAGGTGGCACTGAACAATAGCTCTGAACATCACAATTTCCAGCTCCTTCCTGACTGTGCTTTTGTTCAGCAAGGCTCTCTCCAAGACCTCAGCTCCGCTTTTGGGTGGAGTGCTCACTTGGTACATTGTCAGTGCAAACAACACTGAACTTGTTTGAACACCGTGTGGACTCCTACTGAGAGTGACTGCCTAAAATCATGGATCTGTGACAGTTAGTACTGTTCTTTGAGAGCACCATTTTCCACGGGAACAGTAATTCCCTAAGATTCAGCTACCATCAGCAAGAATAAATTTTTACTGAGTACTGCAAAAATAACACTAGTTACAAAAATCATCTTCCCTAATTATAACTGAATGGAAGATGCCAAGTACATTATCCTAGTGGAAAAAACCTCAGTGAAGAAAGTGCTCTTATCTTTCATTAGTGGCATCCTTACATTTGCACACTTTAGTTTTCTGATGGTGTACATCCTCTTTTAAAAAGCATAGTTTTCTTTAGGCTATCAAAAAGGAGGAAACTTCCACGGACTTAGGCTATAAATCTCTATAGATCAAAAAATGCTAGAAATAAGGCATCATTTACTTCTTAGAAGTCAAAGTAGGTGGATAATGCAGAAAACTTGGATCCTAGTCTTGCTTTGCCACTGATTTACTGTGTAAATGTATTTAGACTCAGCCTCCAGAATGCAGTTAATCCCAATTGTGATGGGAATATGTCAAAGGAAAGACATTTCTAACAATTGCAAAGATATTCACCCAGAAAAACCTGAGGCTCTCTTAAAAAAACCCAGGCCAACAGAATGCAAACATTCTTTCTGCTTTTTTCCATAGATCTCTCTTCATAGAAACTAGATCATTAATTACAGTACTCGCACGCAGCCACAGACATCAAGAAGCCAGATCTATTGTATTTCCATGTATAAACCCAGAAATTTAACGTGCAGCTCCACGATACTTGAAAGGTAAGATCTGCTTCATAGCAAATAGACTAATGCAAAAAAGACCAAAACCTGTCCCTGCCTGTTTCAAACAATGAGATAATTTTAGTTCCAGACAAGCTATTTCCTAACATTATTGAAAGTATAGCTCATAAAAGTTTATGGACTCAGCCTCCAAAGAGAGTAAGAAAACAATGGATCTAAGTATCTTCACCAATGATAATCCCAGTCCAATGCCACAAGGGCGCTGATTATAATGAAGGTAGCTTATTTTACCCAAATCTATTGGTAGTTTATTCATCCTTTTTATTTTTCATTTAAACTCACAGCAAGGAAGCAGGATTGGTCACATACAGACTAAATGCCTTGCCACACAGAATTTACAGATGGAATCCCCAGTTAACATATGGGACGGTGCTCATATGACAAGTCTTTTCACAATAGCTACTCACCTGGGTAAGACCTGGCATATGCTTTCAGCACAGGATATTATGGTGTGAATAACAGGAGACAAGGAATATTAACTATGGAGACAAAAGAGTGCTGAGTTTGGGAATCTGTATTTATATTTCATAACATGTCTATATTAAATTTAGAAAGAGGATAGCATGGGAGATGCCTCTCAACACCTTCCCAGTGATGCATTTTACCACTGCCATTTTTACCACATGTCAGTTCTGTATCTGCTTACAGCACACACAGGCCTATTGGCGTAGTAAGAAATCCCAAATCCAATGACGAGTACATGCCAACAGGTTGGTAAGTAGCTACTTTCTTGGTAACAGTATGCACCAATTTAGATCTCTGCAATATTCTGTCTGAAGATATAGTCAAACCTTCAGGTCTTCACTCTGCAGCTGCTTCAGCAGCACTGATTTCACAGAATCGTGGAACACTTGTGTTGGAAGGGACCTCTGGAAATCACCTAGTCCACACACCTCTTGCTCAGGAAAAAGTCAACCAGGGCACACTGCTCAGTGCCTTGTGTAGTCAGGTTTTGCCTGTTACTAAGGATAGAGACTCCATAACCCCTTTGAGTAGCCTGTTCCAGTGTTTTATAACGCTCATGGTAGAACGATGTTTCTTCTCAAGGTGAAATAGAATTTCCTGTATTTTTACTTGGTCCTCCTCTACCAAGCATAAGTCTTCCTTCCTCCAAGCTGGTCTCAAGGAGCTGGAATTTCTGAGGATGTATTTTACCAGCAAAGACCAAGGGTGAAGAAGGCATTGTGTATCTTAGCCTTTTCCATACCAAGTCCCCTGCCCCACTCACCCAGTGGGCCCACATTTTCTTTCATCTTCCTCACCGATACACATGTAAGATGCCCTTCTTGTACATCTTCACGTCCCTTGTGAGATTTTGGCTTTCCTAACCACCCCCTCATGCTTGGACAGCGTCTCTGTAATCTCCTGGGTGACCCGACACAGCTTCCACGTCTTGCATGCATCTTTTTCATGCCCAAGCTCTGTTAGCAGCTCTTTGTTTATCAGCGCAGGCCTCCTGCTGCCTTTGGTTTATTTCCTGCCCATGTCGGCAGGCCATTCTCAAGTTCAGAGGAGGTCATCCTTGAAAAAATCAGTATCACCTGTGACCCCTCCACTCTCCAGGGTGATATTCCACAGGAGCCCCAAACAGACCAAAGTCTGCTCTGCTGAACCGCAGGGTTGTGATCTATTTGTCTTATTTTCTTTCAGAGCCCCACCTCCAGAATTATGTTCCTGGAAAGAAAGAAATAAAAAAAATCCACAACCTGGATGTCTCATGTGAAACCTCTGAAATCAAACATAACCCTCGCCTGATGGCAGCGCAGAGAAAACCCTGGTACTCTTAAAGTTCGTTCCTTAAATACCAATTCTCTCCTTTTCCCCCACAAGAACAGAAGTATCATTAAGTTAGAAGAACTTGGGGAACCCTCCCCTTTCACACTCTCCTTTTCAGATCAGCTTTTCTCTTTTTATTTGATGGGGCAGTGTGACTGCAGCTGGCTCCTCAGCATGCTTCTGCATGTTCTTCAGAGAATACCCTGTACCTTTGAGACAGCAACTCAGCACAAATGACTTCCAAGCCTGTTTTGCTTCACTCGCTACACATCTGTTGTGCGTCAGGAGATAAGAAGAAAAACCATAGGTTGATACTGACATGGCACACCCACTCTTGGCCCTAAAGAAGCCACCCTCCCTCCAGCATGTTGACTGTACAGCATATCTTGGCACTGTCAGCAAACTTGCTGAGGGTGCACTTGACCCCACTGACAAAGATGTCAAACAGCACTGGTCCCAATACCAACCCCTGAGGAATGCCACTCGTCACTGCTCTCCACCTGGACATCAACCTGGTGACTGCAACTCTAAGTGTGATCATCCAGCCAATTCCTTATACACCAGGCAGTTTTGGCTCATTTTCTTTCATTACTGTAACATAAAGATTAGAGGGCAACACATTCTGTAGAAGAGGTTCACAAGGAGAATTGCAGCATCACAGAAGTAGATATAGCAGTGACAAACAAAAGCAAAAAGCAGCTGGCTCTGGACCTGGATTCCAAAACCAAAGAAGTCATTTACAAACTACCCTGAAAGTTTCAGCTTATTGATGCACTTTTTCTCAGAAAATTCCTTGAGGAAGGAAACCATCCCAAATAAGTTACAGACTTATTTTTAAACCAAGGCATTAAATTCTTACAGTAAAGGTACAACCAGTTCCAACAACAAAAAAATAAGTATCCAGTAACAAATAAATCATGTTTTACTGTGCAATAAAGAATATGAATATATACTCAAATGTAAACCAGCAAATTCTTCTTCCAATGCAAATTGCTTAGAAGTGTTAAAGAATGGTAGAAATTTCAGTATCACTGAATGCTGATCCCACATCATGTAAGAACATGCTGATCTAAGTATTATTTGGTGAAGGAAACACCCTCCCAACTATTTGGAATTCATAGCTCTGGTTATTTTTCAATTGGAATCCATAAATGTTTATTCAGTCTTCCTATGATGTCCTTTGATCTCCTATATTTTTATTTTGAAAGCGCAGATAACATTCCTGTATCCATATTAGACAAACAAGTAGAGGAGACAACACAGTGGTTTGGACTTCTGTTCGGATTTTCTCTCAGTATTCATAAACACCAAGGCAGTCCTTCACTGGTTGTCAATGCAAAGAAAGTCAAGCTTATATGAAATACCCATGCTGATTTGGTGTATTTAATATAAAGCAGATCCATACAAGTAAGAACCCCAGTCAGTTTGAGCGGGGGGGTGGGTTTATTATTTTAATGTTTCTAAAGCCGTTTACTGTTGTATGACAGTACAAAGCTTACAATACTGAATGGATTTTTTAAAGCGAAACAAATTGAAGGGAAGTATGTCTAAATAAACAAGGCAGAGGTTGTCTTTGGGTGGGAAATTCCTTAATGTTGTGAAAGAAACAAATTCAGCACAAAACCAGGCTTTAAACAAACATGAGGCAGCAGAGAAAATCATCTCCAGGTCAGGGGGCAACAAGCAAAGCATGGTCAGGAAGGTGGTGGAACAGTGAGTGTCAGTAGCTCCCTACTCTCTACAGCCTAAAAGCCCACCTCAGTTATTTCACAACCAAGCGGAGCTGGCACAGCAAGAGCAGAGAGTGGCAGTGACACCACGGGGCACTGAGGAGCACAGAGGCACTGAACCATGTTTCAGTTACGGTCCCAAGAACCATCCCACATGCTGCCCACTGACTAGATCACCGGCATCCTGCAACTACCCCTGCACAATGCTCCTTGTGGACCATGAGACCTGGTTTGCTTTAGCATGAAGGAAGGAAAAGCCTTTATTGAACAGGCACTTGATATCATAAGGCTCATGCTAAGCATCTAGGCTCTTCCTATGTTACGGTGCAGTTAAGGCACTGCAGGAGGAAGAACAACATCGTTTTAAAAGCTCAGCTTCAAAAACAAAACCAGTCATGTTATTACAAACATGCAACAAAGAGAGGAGTGTATTCATGCCCTCGTATCACATCTGTACCCTGCAGGCAATGTTCTGAGAGAAGTCTGTGAAACTTGCACCTATCTCAGGCAGCTCCACCTATAACTGTATCAGCTCTGGCTCTCTCTCTCTGCCTGACACCATCCCAGAATTGTGGACGTGATCCGCTGATGTTCCTCCTGATGATGTTAAATCCTGATGGCTATGTTTTACTGGCAAGCACTTACAAATACACCATACAGGAAAACAAGGTAAACATGAAAATGGCCTCAGGAGTTGTATTTGCATCTATTGTGCTCATCTTTGTGTACTGCAGATAAGCACAGTGATCTAAACACACTGACAAGCTTTCGGGGAAGGAAGAACTGTGCTGCTGCTCAGGCCTGAGGGAGCTCAAATCCAACCCCATGTACCGTCAGTTTGTGAACTTCCACACTGCGGATGCTGCTAGGACTTCAGCCCCTGGACTGAGCTGATTAAATGTCAGCCACGATGCTGTATATGTTATACAGGGCTGGAGCATCTCTGCTATGGAGGCAAGCTGAGAGAGCTGGGTTTGTTCAGCCTGGAGAAGAGAAGGCTCCTTAAGGGGCAGCTCCAGTGCCTGAAGGGGCTACAAGAAACGTGAAGACGGGCTTTGGACAAGGCCCTGCAGGGACAGGAGAAGGGGGAATGGCTTTAACCTGACAGAGAGGAGATTGAGATGGGCTCTTAGGCCAAAGTTCTTCCCTGGGAGGGTGCTGAGGCACTGGCACAGGGTGCCCAGAGAAGCTGTGGCTGCCCCATCCCTGGCAGTGTTCAAGGCCAGCTTGGACAGGGCTTGGAGCAACCTGGTCTAGTGGAAGGTGTCCCTGCCTGTGGCAGGGGGTTGGAACTGGATGAGCTTTAAGGTCCCTTCCAAAGCAAACTATTCTATGATTTTAAAACTGAGCTCCATGCTACTATGGTTGCTGCATTACTTCCATCAGTTGCAGTAGTGCTGGATGCATTTGTTGTAGTCTATCTGTCCTATCCCTCCAGCGTCAGCATTTCTAGACTGCAAAGATCCAAACCCATACGTGGCATTACCAGTCCTGCTGTTCCTTGTTCCGTTCCCAGTCTCACCCCTTTGAGGAACAGGAAGGACCAGCTGCAGAGCTCAGCCAGGCACCCCTTATCAAGAGAGCACGAGAGGCAGCAACTGCGAGGCTGGTCTATCAATGGCTGAACAATAGCTGGTTGGCCAAACCCAGCACGTAGATTTCAAACTGAACTACCCACAACCACCCTTTTATGTGTTGCACACATGTCACTAGACTGCAAGACACATCGGCTAACTGGCCAAATACATATTCGCATACACAATTTTTTGGCATATGCTTTTTGCTGCTTTTGGAGCTTGCCTGTCTCACAAGCACATATTAAGCTGGGCTACGGGCCCCTGGTTTTCAGTAGCCATCAACACTAACATGACAGAGCATTGCACAGCATTTTGGAGAGTACAACAGGGATCTGCAGTGGCTGACAGCTCCCCCGTTGGTTGTCACAAAGCTTTTAGCATTCACCTATGCCAAGGTCTGCTGTAGCCACTGTTACAGAATTGTGCAAAGGTACAAGAGACACCAGGAAAACCTCATTTGTAAGAACGCAGCAATTCCTGCTTCACTACTGCTGATGTCTCTGAGCAGGAACTGGTATAACTGGTGTCTAGAGATGTGTGCTCATGAACTTCAGTATCAGATCTGCACTGACTTCAACAGGAAACTTTGCCATCCTCCTGTAGCAAAGTACATATTTGAGTGAACCATGGCAGTATTGAAAGGGATAACTTTCATTATCAGGAAGCCACCCATCTTGGTTAGCTGCTCAGAGACCATGACAACTGCCTGGCAGTGCCCGCAGGTCAACAGTTCAACCTGCGGCGGAGACTTGTTATGAATGTTGTTTACCTCGGAACTGTCAGCACCAGCAATGTACCTGAAACACTGTCCTGGGTTGAGCAGCAGCAGTCATTTTTCTCCTTCTTAGGAGCTAGTACAGTGCTGTGTTTTGATCTTTTGGCCTGGGAACAGTGCTGATAACGCTGATGTTTTCAGTTGCTGCTCGAATGTTTGGTCTGGCCAAGGACTTTCTGAGTCTCATGCTCTGCCAGGGAGGAAGCAGAGACAGGACACCTGACCCAAACTGACCAAAGAGGTATTCCATACCACAGCACGTCATGCCCAGGATGTAACAGGGAGTCACCCCGGAAGGGGGGGGACTGCAGGGTTGGACGAGGTATCGGTCAGTGCTCGGCTCGGGGGAGTGGGGCGAGTTATTGGTCAGCTGGTGTTGAGGTGTTGTGTTCTTTCCTCTTGTTATTTCCTTTGCCATTGTTGTTATTGATGGTGGCGGTAGTGGTTTGTGTTGTACCTTGGTTGCTGGACTGTTCTTATCTCGGCCCGTGGGAGTTGCATTCTTTTCGATTCTCCTCTCCGTCCCTCCGGGAGCGGGGGGAGGGCAAGAAGGGGGGGAGTGAGTGGACGAGGTTTGTGGTTGGGTTTAAACCACGACAAACACCCACCTCTGAGGGAATGGCTTTTCAAATGAGAGTAGAATTGGTGATGACAGCTACATGTCTTACCTCTGACCCTTTGGAGGAACAAGAAACCGCTTTCTCTGCAGGGTTTGGGGGGCATGGAGATGCCTGTGCACACTGTCTCACTGGAGCTTCACAGAGCAGTGCCTGAACTAGGTTCAGCCTAGTTTGGTTGAACCAGCTGCTGAAACGGCAGCTGCTGCTTCTAACGTGCCTCTAGCAAGGCCTAGTCTATGGCACTATCCACGTGCTCTACCCTGCCCCCTCTTCTTGGGTGCTACAACATGAGCACTCTTCTCCCATTGCAACTCCTCTCTGCTTGCTGAGGCTGTGCCCCCACTTCACCCTTCTCATATATGGGAGAGTACATCCCATGCCAGGCCACTCCCTCCAGACACAAGAGAAAGGGCACCACCATGCAAGAAAATATGTACGAACTAGAGCCAGGGAAAAAGCTGTTAGATGCCAGTGTCACAAACGCTGTCTGCACAGTGCAGCCTTCTCAGTGTCTGCAAAGAACACTTCTTCACTCCCATGAAGAGGGCAAGTCACACAGAATGCTTGGCTGCCCAGCTGAGGTTAACTAGAAGGTGCCACCACAAGCTATGTGGGCCCAGAGTTGCAATTGAAATTAAACTACGTACAACTGGTGTTCAAAACTGAGACATATTTATGACTAACTACTAATGGATGCCCTGTACCACACATGACAAAGGATTTCTCCCTCTTCCAGAGCCTCCAAGTGGAGTTTATTCCTTAAGTCTACTGGAAAAGAAAAAAGGAACATTTCATCTGTACAAGTTACTTACTGCACATTCAGTTTTGTACGCTGGATTGAGCACGAATGGATTGATTTGCCCAATAAAAATATCAGTTCATACATTTTTCCTCATGTTTGTTAGTTTGAGCAGTGTGAGTACAGGCTTACAGCTGGATGGAGGAATGCCGTTAAAAAATGTTCTCTGAATACTTCATTGAAGGGCTTTAGAATAGCTGACGTTCCCTGTGTCCTTAATGCTGAACAGACAAGTGCCTGAGCAAGCAATGGTGCTTCACTGAAGTCACAGCTCTATACAAAGGGAAAACTTGGGAATAATATGGCCTAGTGGAGAAGTTAAGTGTCGGGGTGAGACTGCTGGGCAGGTTTGGCTTGTTTGTTAACCTGCTAGTGATGTACAAGGCTTTGCTGCTAAGGTCATCCAAGGGTGGTTGGAAAAATACTAGTTTTTCCTCATCTGTAGTTTGCACGGGAAAGCTGACAGACCTGCCAAGCAGGCAGTCCTAAATGATCCATTAGTTTTTACACCCCAGCTGAAAGCAGCTACCCAGAACTGCTACCTGGATCTCCCCAGGGGCAGTTAAATTATAGCTATGCACTAGAGAGCTCCACAAGCTCTATACATAAACATTGAAGCATTGTGATATATTACTAGCAGATAGCTCCAGCATGTTAACGTCATTTATCTTTCATTTTCCAAGAGCAGCAGCAGAACTAGTCTCGGTATGACAACATTTGTAACTGAGTTTATGCAGCCAGCTTTATCTACTTAAGGCCATCAGTTTGTGTTTATACCTGTCAAGAGTCTCACAGAGTCCCCTGGCACATGGCACTAAGCCTAGTGGCAAGGATGTTTAATACCTTCAGCAGAGCAGAGGCAGGGCTCTGAGGTACTCAAGGCACAGATAAGGGGAAGGGGGAACAACTGATGGGAACAACCGACAGGCTAATTTTTTCTGATTTGAGCAACATGCAGGGCTTTAGAACAAGCTTCCAGAGAAAAGAACAGCTAGAGATATGAGTGCAGATGAAAAGAGGACAAAATTATACACATCTACCACAGGCAGAAAGCATCCAGTAACCTGATCTCTTCCCTTGAGAACACTTTTTTTAGTTTCTTTCTTTCTTTCTTTTTAACTAGGGAAATGCAGCACATGTATATCTGCATTTTTGGTATAACACTTTGTAATTCATGAGGAATTAACTCAGCTGAAGGCAATACTGAATAATACAAGAACTGTAAGGTAAGTTGCTGAGTAACATGAAGAGTTTTACAGCTGGATGCCACTGCCTCCCTCGTCTCCACTGATTTCCTGCTTCTGCTAGTTCCCAGTTGAGTGCTAGGCAAGGACCAATCTGCTTCTCCCCCACCCACAAAAAACGAGTGTGATCAGCCATCCATTGCACAGTGGTAACAACTGGGTAAGTACCTCAGTGCATCCTCTGGAATGAAGGATTTCCATCAGGTTTTGGTACCTGCCTAAAAGTCACTTAGTCAGAATAATGCTATGTGCCCTGTTGATATCTCTCCAATTTAGAGAGAAGGATGTCGTGTGGGACAGTGTCAAACGCTTTGCACAAGTCCAGGTAGATGACATCAAAATCTGGAAGGACTGCAGTGACCGGTTGTTTTCCCAGCAATTTTTCATCAACTGAGAAGCATGGGTGTTGGAGTAGCGCAAGAGAGGTCCAAGCTTGCCTTTACATCTGTTTTTATCAGTTCTGAGGAGTTAAAGACTTTTTGCTTTTCTGCATTCCAGTTCTATATTGCAGGCATCACAAAACCCAAGTGGAGCTTGTGGTGGTTTTCAGAGTTTCTCCTTTTACACCAGGTAGTTCTTGGTTTGGTACTTCTGCTCACCAAAGGAAGACTGCTAGTTGTTCCTGTGAAGGAGAAAGCTTTATCCCATAGGGTGATTCCTGACCCAGCTGCAGATACTCTAGAGAAGCTAAGAGACTACAGTTCCAGCATGAGCTAACAAGCATGCCATGATCCTATCAGGCTTCAGGAAGAGCACCTATTCTCACAATTCCTCTTGGGGTGCGTTTGGGAAAACTCCTTTGCAACACTTTCAGCTTTGTACGTAACCACAAAAAGACTCTCTGAAATTATTTATAATGAAGAAAATCCAACCCAGCAAGTAAAATATGCAGTAAAGTGAAAGAAATGAAATCCTGCACCAGCAGCACTGTGTTTATACAAAATTGTTTTCCAAGAATGAGTCAGAAAATAGAGCTCTGCAACAAGTCTGTTGCTTGCCTTTTCTCCCCTCCAAATTCAGATTACTTCCATTTTTCAATGCTGATCTTAGAACTGAAATCTTAGTATTTAATTTGAAAAACACGAACATGCTGGAAGTGTCAGGAGCACATTCAATAGAGCTAGATGAAGCAGACACATTCAGAGCTAGATGAAGTAGCTGTGGACTGTACTGAAAGGAGAGTCACTAAGCCACAAACCATTTTCAACAGACCAGACGCTGATTTCTGACCAAGACAAGAATGACTGCTTATAGCAGGACCGAAGACTACCCCAGAATAGGTGAAACTGTAGTCCCTAAGAAGATCAGGATCCAGGCTATGTTGCTTCTACAAGAGCTCAAGTCTCCAGTCTCCGTTGTTTGCTGATTAAGTTTTCTTGCTTTGGATGCGTCTAAACTGTCAAGTTCTCTCTTGTTACAATTCACCATTACATGTGTACAAGTCAGACACCAATGGACACTGCTAGTGTTGAACAAAGACAGCTCCTACTTTAACTAACGGGTTAAAACTTAAACAGGGGAGGTTTAGATTGGACATAAGGAAGAAATTCTTTACTGTGAGGGTGGTGAGGCACTGGAACGGGCTGCCCAGGGAGGTTCTGAATGCTCCATTCCTGGCAGTGTTCAAGGCCAGGTTGGACAAAGCCTTGTGTGACATGCTTTAGTGTGAGGTGTCCCTGCCCATGGCAGGGGGGTTGGAACTAGATGATCTTAAGGTCCTCTCCAACCCTGACTATTCTGTGATTCTATGATTCTAACTACACAGCCCTCCTCCTCTGCAATCCCTGTCACTGGAATCAGTACCTCTTTCCACTCAAAAGTAGTAATTATCAAATACAGGCTCAAAGAGAAGCACTAACTGTTTTCTTTTAAAACAGATGACCAAAAGCTTCAAATGACACAGAAAAATGACCACTGACCTAGCTATGCACCTTAGATATCCAAAAGGTGTTTGCTACCACATTACCTGGCCTTTTCCTGAAGGAAGACTGACTTGACTGGGAAAAATAATCAAAGGTAACATGATTTGGCTCAGCAAATGACTTGCAAGAGAAGGCACGTGAAATGCTGTGATTTTTTTTTTCCACGTAGCCTCCAGTTACTCACCTGTTCCAAAGAATACTAATTACAGATTTCTTACTGACATTGAAGTGGACTCAAAGTTTGAACTTTGAGAAGGCTTTTAAGAGAGAAGGAAATGGGTACACTGCTACCTTTGACGGACAAGCGGTAGAAAAGAACAGATCTCACCAAGTGGAAAGAGTAATTTGGAACAAGTGGTAAAGGCGGAGGGGAGAAACATACTGGCAATACAGGAACAGGGGAAGATGTTCAGAGTAGGAGTTACAGGAATCAGCATAATTTTATCATATACATGTGTGAAGTAGAGAATGTGATAGGTTAATAGTTACCATCCATATTCTTTCTTGCAGAAGGCATTTCCTTCCAGCGTGATGAATGCAGCAATGACCGTTTTAGGCAGACTGTGACCTTTGCTTTTCAGCTTGCTTCAGTAATGAAGTGAAAGAACTGCAGCGAACAGGATTTGCTACAGCATAAATACACTGATTTTTCAGTTTTAGGCACTGACAATGAGACATCCCAGACCTGCAGTTCATTCTGTGGTATAGACTTATACTAAGAATTCCCACTGCAAAACCATATGTGCTTTAGTATGTCCACCCTGTTCCCTCACTTGCCTTCTTCCATACAGTGAACAGCAGACTATGGTCTCAGCCCATGATTCTCTGTGTTGAGGTGTTTTAACAGTTCCTGGCCAGGCCACTATAGAAGATCTAGTCTGTCCTTTGGAAAGACTCATGGCAAGTATGTTGAAGGGGAACCAACATTTCAATTATTTTTGCCTGCAAAAATAGCAAATCAGTCAGGCTGCACCAAACTTACAAGTTTGCAATTCCAGCTGAATGCTAACTTTAAAACACTTCCATAGGCATGTTGAAGCTGAAGCTCTGGAAAATACACTCAGCCAATCATACAAAGTACAAATGATAAAAAGAAACATGTACCCTTCCCTTGTGAGTGGAAGGAAATGACACTGACAGCTTGTCACTGAGAATCACTCACAAACAAGTGCTGTTGATGTTAGTTATCAACCAACCAGCCATTGCTTACAGAAGTCTGTCTTCCTGAGTGCTGAATATTGATTCTGGATGCAGCAGGCTCTAGTACCACAACTCTGGATGCACATTTTTGTGATGGAAAGTCCTGCTCTATTATTAAAGGCCTTCAGCACCAAACCTGTGAACAAGCTCTGACCAGGCTTATATAGGAATAAGGTGGGGTTTTGGTTGGTTGAAGTGTGCTCCACTTTCAGTAATGACAGTAATGAACAGTCAATTGCTTTCTTTAATCGATCCTTTACCCATTGGGCCCTTCAATCTATACGATTTATGTGTAATCTTTATGATTTATCTTCATCAGTAGCCCAAATGCTCACGTAGTTTGTCACACACAGAAAATGTGACATTCCTTTCTTCAGAACAATGGGAAATGCCTAGAGAGTCAGGCATTGTAAACCTCTCTACCCAGTACAAATCCCAGCCTGTGTTTCTTTCTCAATAGTTCTCAAACCATATAATTACCAAATCAAAACTAGAGTCAAACTTCTCATTTGTTACTTCTTGCAGAAACTGGGAGAAAATACTCTCTTCAAGTGCATGGAATTCTTTTCTTGTTTAGAAATGTCAGGGTGTAAACACAAAACAACGTAGCAGCTTGTTTCCGTTTTTGCTTCCTGGAGTACACTGAACAAGTGGCCTCTCACATACTGCACAGGAGAAAAAGAGTGGTGCAAATAATAGAGCCACCGATTTTATTATTTCAGATTTCTCACATACAGAATATTCCTCAGCATTAGCAAAACTAACACCCATTTATTAAAAAAAAAAAATAAAAAAATCCTTCTGAGAATCTAAAAAAGCCAGAGGAATTTGCCCCAGCTCTCTAGGATTAAAGATGTTTCTGTACAGTGCTACTCAAACTAATCTGTCCTCTACAAAGCCTTCTACTTGCCAAGATTTTTTTTCCTGTTCCTTCAAAAACAAACAGAAGCTTGTTTTGAAAGAAATATAAAAGGAATCAAAGGAGTTGTGTTGGGCCAAAAGACCTTCTTTCTCCACCCTCACTGTACTCATCTGGAAAGCATCTGGCAAACAAGTCCATTGGCAGTTTAGAATAGCCTTTTATCTGTCCTCACAAGCTTAAGAAGGAAAGTGGATCACATACACACTCCATGGACTAATCGTACATTCCCTTTATATAACTGCATTTTGAAGATGTAAGCGTACAGCAGAATATTGGCCATGCTCACAAAAGAGCTCCACCTTCCCTGGTAGGCTCCCTGAAACCCAAGTTAATAAACCTTTCAGGAGAGGGAGCTGGCTACTTTGATTCAAGACCATCTTCCCACAAAGCAGCACAGCAAGAAGACACCAACATATGGAACCTACTAGAGTCCAGCTGGACTTAGTGCTCATTATTTGGTTATGCTGGATCAATTACACCCATTGGCTCAACCTCATTTTACTGCCTTATTCTTTACTTTACACCACACTTCCCAGGTCTTTGAGATATGCAAGGGGCTGAACTGCAGCTGAACCTAGAGAAAAGGAGCAGAAATAGGTCCATACTATTTCTGCACAGATTTGCTGGGCTCTCCCTTGATCCACTAAGATCATTCTATAGTTTTCCTAAGGAAAACCAAACTATAGAAAGTAGTCAATGATTTTTCAAGGAAGCAGCATATGAAGTAACAAGTCCACACATCCACCTTCACACAGACTAAACTGGGAATATCAAAAGCAGGATATCTCTTCAGAAGCATGAAATGTAGTATTTTTCTATTAAAACTACATAAATACAGACACTGTAGCTAGACACTGAACTGGCAGGTTGGGAGGCACATGCAAGTCCTCCAGGACATGATTCATCCCATTAAACCACAGCCTTGTTCTCCCCCTTTTCCCTATCTTCAATCAAAACTGAAGTTTAGGTAGCTGAAAAATTACTTATGTTATGGTAGCACTTGTAATGGCCATTGAAACCACAGTACAGTCTCAGCGGCCTCAGGAGGTCAGGTGCCATTCCTGCCTTGAAGATACTCCAGTCAAAGCAGAGGTTTCTGCTGTTGCTGTCAATGAGACAGGAGTGCAAGACCAGAGATGGACCCAAATCTTTATCTCGTGAAATTATACATCTACAAGTTGACCCCTTACTGTACCGCTGGCATAACCATTAACAGAGAGCACAGCCCCTAGTTCAACAGATTCCTGGCATATCTTGTAATACCAGAAAGCAGGACTCTTCCCTAATATAGAGTATAACAAGTTCCAGTCTCCCAGATGACCACCTTTCATTTCAGTTTTTGGCTTTTCTGAAAAAAGTGTCTTCGTACTATTTAATTTTGATGATGAGATTATAATACTGGCACACCAAAATCATAGATCAGTACAGCGTACTCCACAAAGAGTTGGTTATCAATCAGTAATCCAAATAAACACAGATGAAGAGCAGTTTATAAATCCTGCCTCCATACTGTGAGTCATGGAAGACCAGGCACATCCCCTCCTTAAGTGAATTACAAAGTGCATATCCTTCTCCTCTTACAGAAATTTAAAGCATGTAAGACCCAGCAGGAGGAGGAAATGATGAGCTGCACTGCCCTTCATGCACATTTATGTAAATTCCATGGCTAAGTAATCAAAACAACACTATGTAAATTTGAACATGCAAATAAATGCAAATATTTCTATGGCAGTTTAAGTGGCAAACATTATGTACATCTCCCCAGTGAGAAGATTACTTTTCAAACAGCTGATCATTGTAAAGCTGGAAGTAGGCTGTTTATTAGAATTCAGGCATTCAGCAGATCTTTGGGGACCTAATTCCCTTCTGTGATTACAGGTACCCTCAGGAATCGAATTCTCATAGTGAAAGCTCTAAACCAGCTTTAAATGCCTAACTACTATCCTGCATATAATAAAAATCCCAATCTTCTGGGTTTTTTAGTTTTCTTAGTATTTGGCTTTCTAGAAGGACAAATACAGGTACTCGAATGCCACTTCTCGTATAAAGCTGCCACGGTATCGCTTTCTCACTCCTTCCTTAAATGAAAGATTTACCTGAGATGTACATGCAAGACTAAAAAAAAAAAAAAGAAAGAAAGATCAAACTTCAGTAAGAATCATTGCAATTCTTTGGCCAAAAAAAAAGAGGTTATTTTAAATCTGTTAAAGAAGTTAAACCAGGTTTGTAAATGACTCAGTCTGAGGAAAGCTCTTGGGAATGCTTTCTTGGCTATCTTGCAATCCAGACCCGAGAAGAGAAGGGGGAGGATGAATTAGTATTACTGTTTCTACACTGCACAGGAGAAAAGAAACTTATCTGCTGAGGTAGTGGAAAGCACAACCATAAGGCCAATTCTGCTAACAAAGCAGCAGGTACATTTCATTTCATTATATCCTGCCTTCAACAACATAAAAGGAGAGCTTCAGTTTTAAGACCCTGAATGTCCTGAAATGACATGCTTGGACTGCATGCTGAACATTTAGCATCTATACACACGCCTGGCACTCTAGGAGGCTTCTGCTCTGCCTTTCCCTTTGCAGGACTAGCTAAGGCTGCAGTCATAAAGAGTATTAGAATCTTCAGAACAAAGACATTTCATCTTAGTAATCCCAAAGACAACAAGCAAACACCAGCAACATCAGTCACCCTAGAGCACGGAACACAGCCTCATGAAACAAAACTTTTCCAGTCTTTTGCTAAAGACTTTCAGCAGAAGGAAAAGGTAAGCCTAGATTTTGTTATTTGACGTTTTCTTTTTCCCTTTTCAAGTTTGCATTCCTTTGAAGAAATATAAGCCAAACACCCATTTACTTAGGTTTGCTATATGTGCATTCCCCTGTAGGGGCTACATTCCCGACTGATTACTACTTGTGTTAGTTTTATTAGAGAACATGGGGCCTTGTACCTTGCGGCAGTTTACACAGCTCACAGTTTATAAAGAACTGAAACCTCTCCTCCCATTTCCTGGTTCACAGAGTCCAAATTCGCTTATTTCAGAATCTCTTTGGATATCCTAAGCCTGTTATTAATGGCTAAGGCTACAAACCAAAAATATCTCATAATTCTCAGGAAGGATCTTGAGGTTAGACTCAAAACTAATGCACCATATAGATTATTGTTGTTTTGTCTAATATTTTGTATTAGCAACTGGTTATATTTAGAAATAACTAAAATGGGTTAAACCAAATATCGTTCTTTGCCCACCTTCCATTACCATCCAAACAGGATCTTGTTTCATATCCAAAAATATCCCTCCTGAAGTTTTACCCATTTCAGAAAGACGAGTGTTTCTTCTGTTAACTACCCAAGTACCATCACAATTTCTAGCTGTATATTAATTTTTTGTAACAAAAGATGATGCTTAATTTATGAGATGGAAAGCAGAAAGAGAAGAAATATTTTATTTACACCAAGAGAACTACAACTGAAAATAAAACATCAAGAAAACTGGAACTACAAATGAAGCTTAAAATACACAAAGCATTAAAAGCTTACAAGAAGAAAAATAACAAATCAGTAGTCATTGCCCTTAAGATGATTCTGTACCTGGGGCTGCACTCAGCCCCAGATGGGACAGCATCCAGTCGTGACTCACGGGTGAGCAAGCAGCAGTGAGACCCTGGCAGCTTTCCACATCTCCAGAGGCCAGGACTTGGATGTCCTCTGCTCCCCTCCAGCTCAGCCCATAGGACTGCTACTAGGTCATGCCTACAGGTGAATTGCAGAGTCCTGCTAATAACAGTTTTGTGCTTCAGCAGGGAGCCTGGTTAGGAACCTGTCAGGTCTGCACTCCACAGCAGCAGCTAGGCCAAGGCAACCAGTTGCTGAACAGAGCACTCCCTGCATCCGCTTGTAGTATTGCCCCCCCTCTGCCAGATGCCAGTGCTGACTTCCTGCTGAGTGGCAGTGGGTTACCTCTGCCCCTTAGGTGTCATCATCCTGGAGAAGCAGTGAGACAGAAGCTAGATATATTCTAAGTGGAATTGCTTTTGCTAACACATACATCCCTAAAATCAGGTGTCCAGTTTGACAAAGCAGTATTATAGATGGTTCCAGTTCTTTCACACCAACCATATAATGAATCCATCCCTTTCTACTATTTGGGGTCTACTTGTGTCTTCCAGATCTGAAGCGCTAAAATTAGGTGTCCAGCTTGTCAAAGCAGTATTATAGATGGTCCCAGTTCTTTCACACCAACCATATAATGAATCCATCCCTTTCTACTATTTGGGGTCACTTGTGTTTTCCAGATCTGAAGCCTCACAGATTTTGACATGCCTGAAGTTACCTTTACTTAGGCAAGGGTTTCCTCCTTCCTGTTGACCCACCCATCATAAGTAGACTTACTCTTACCTGTATTCCCTTTGCTAAAAGCTGCTTGCAAGCTGACCCATACTAGATATGTAATAGGTGAGAAACATGGTATACCCTTGAAATTGTTGCACACTTGCTAAGAGCACGATGAGACAGTGAGTACATACCACTACAAGGTTTTGGGCAAAGCAATCTCCTTCAGCATATTACCTATATACCTCTATGCAAATCCTAATAGCACATAGTCATGTCAAGCAAACCAACCTCTCTGAGCTTTTATTTTTCCACTGAAATAACCTCAAATCAAAATTAGTCCCTAGATAGCACTGTCAGTGGTACACTTACACATACACATGTTAGATAATCAAATAAAACCTCTATGGGAGTCTGTACTAACAGGCTATGATGACTGGCCTTTTATTGCCAAATCCTATAGCCTAATGCTTCTGAAATCTTAACTTCTCCCTTTGGATCCCCTGAATTACTGACTGCTGCTTCCTGTACCTCAGGGTTTGTTTTGGCACAGAAAGCACAGGGATAACTGGGTTTAATAGAAAAAGACAAATGCATAAGCATTGAGTCAGGATCTCCACAGACATCTAAAGAGGAACCTAGAAGAGGAGGGCCCAACCCCATCTGCTCATAAGGAAGCTCTACCCACAGAAGACAATATCTTTCTGATCATGAGGAAGCTCTACCCACAGAAGACAAAAGCACTGAGCAGGTCACAAATGCAATACTTTACTTACAGGGAAAACCTATGAAAAGCAGACCAGTGAAATGCACCCAGTGAAAAAGAGCAAACTTGAAATACCTTTGTTTTTGTTCCCAGAGTGACACTACTGTCTGTAAACTCAAAGGAGCATCACAAGCTAAGACAACATTCAAACCCAATGCTAAGACCAGGATTCTGCTGCCTATGCATGGTATTCCTAGTGTCATTTACCCCATACAGTGAGCCACTGTGCCTCTTACTACCATACTGAAAGAGTGTTGGTCTCAAGTCCTGCATCGCAACCTCCATCCCTCCTGTGCACACCTCTCAGACACCTAAGGGCATTTCAAACACAACCATCTCTCATTAACCCAAGAACATAATCCTTTTCCTCCCCCCTCTCCCCAAAGACAAGCACCATCTTCTCCAAAGCTCCAGAGGCTCTGGCAAACAAAGGCGGAGGGAATTAGCTAATGACAGAACTAAACAAAGTGTTTTGAAGTGAAGAGTACCTGTTCATAGGCATAAGGAATTCCTGGCTATTAAGGTGTTTCTGAGGTTAGGAATGAGCTCAGGAACAAACTAGAACTCCAGACTCCAGAAGCAATACTGGTTCATGAGCTTGGGTCTGTGCCTAAAGTCAGATTTTGGTGACTTTCATGTATTATAGTGCTCAACTCTGCAAATTTTACAAATCCGTACACTTTTATATACAAATATCCTCTAACCAGTTTTCAGGATACAGCAAATGTAAGTTGTTTCTTGACTTAGGAAAAGGTTAAATAACTAAAAGAAGCAGCAAGACCAGCATTCCTAACAGTCTGAAAACCTCATACTTCAAACAACAGAAGTATTGTCACTGATTGCTATGATGTTAGAGTTGTGTGACTTGGCAGGAATAATATGCAGTTTCCAGGACTCACTCTTAAGTGCTGCAAGAGAAGTACTATGGACTGCAATTCTTTCTTTTGCAACTGAAAACAGAAGAAGCAAAACAATGAGAAGCAGAACAAAATAGATACAGGCCCCCAAATTACAGGAGGTCACAAGCAAGTCAAGAATTTACCTGTTTAATGATTAAAACAAATAAAAATCAGGGAAGTAGCAACAAAATCCTGAAGATCAACTGTGGTTCCAGACCTGGAACTTAAGGCTGGAATTTGAAAGACATACAGATGTTCTCTCCAGCACACGAAATAGCTTTCCTTGGGAAGATTCTGATACTGAATTTAGCAAATTTCATTATTGGAATCGCCCAGAAACCTGTGGTAAACTTCATCCCCTTGTGCTATATCTGGCTTTGGAATCTTCTTTATTGATACAGAATTTGTTATGCGCTTTTGGAAAGCAATTCTGCAGTCTAGTGGTGTACACAGTTAGCTCCTTCATACCCTTCTGAACTGGCTACTTCTGCACTGGAACCTGGACCTGCAAGGCCAACCTGACCCAGGTGCTCCCTTTCAATTCAATGGGTTAGATTTCTTCTGAAGAGGAAAGAGCAATGTCGTGGTTTAACCCCAGCAGCAACCGCATCCCACAAAGCCACTCACTCTCTCAGATCTATCCCAGCTGATACCAGGACAAGCAGAAACCTTAATGTGCATTACCAGCAGTGATATACATAAAATGCTATAGCTTAACAGTATTACAACATATCGAGTTTGGCTTTTCCCCCCATTGTCATTTTGACAGGCTGCCTTTCACAATTTCAATCTGTAGCCCATGGGCTTTTCTATTACATTGAGAAGTTTGTCATATTTTATCACCAGGTTTGCTTGCAAGAAACAATATGAAGAATCCAGAAACCTGGGAATAGATTCCTATATGTCTTGATATATTTTGTTCTTCTTATAGACGGATTGGGCCTCAGAAAAAGAAAAATTAAGATTTGTTGTTTCTAACCACATCTCAGACTCTCAAGCCCTTCCTCTATGCTTTGAAACTCAGTGCAATCTTATCTACGTTGGCTCCTTCCATAGGGATACCCATCTCTCCTACAGACCAAACACATGGCAGAGATTTGCATTCTTGCAGAGTACCTATGGTTAACTTTGAAACTATACATTCAGTCTAATAAGGAAAAAAAGAAACTGGGTGCTTACACTGCTGTGATAAGCATGACTGAATGCACAACTGCAGGCAAACAGTAAGCACGTTGTTTATTTCCCACAACAGGTTTCATCCACTGAGACATGTCTTGAAATTGGAGAATAAGCAAAAAAACACTTAATAAGGAAGAAAGGAAGAGAAGGAAGATGAAAACAACCCTCCTTCACAATCCTCTTTGCCACTCTGCAGCCTGCTGCTGTTTAATCTTGCCTTGAGGTCTCATTAATAGACACTACATGGAAGTACACTGTATGCGGTATAAACACTCGTCCACATACATAGAGTTCTGGTGGAAGAACAGGATTAGTTCCTGAGTTGGCTCGCTCAGTGGTGGAATCATCCAGCACTACTCAGTGCTCCAGACCTTCCAACAGGCTTTTCCTGACAATTCTTTATTTGGTCTTAAACGGATTAAATTCACCTACAGTGTTTTAGAAGATCAGGCAAAGGTATTACCATCATCTCCTGAAATGACTCTGGAAATGTGAAACACCTACTCCCATTCTGCACACCTTTGCTAGTCCTGGGGTTTACACAACATAGCAGAAATTGGGCTGTATGAAATACATTTAGTGGTAGTGAGGGGAATTGTTTTCTGCCTGGTCCTTGTCAGATAGTGTTTACTGGCTGGTATTTCTCTGTCATACCCAACCCTTGGTTACATTAGCCATCAAATCAAATTCTGCAGCTTGGTGGGAAAGCCACCCTGAATTAGCTTCCTGAACCTTTTCTGGATTTCAGGTTCTCTATTACACTAAAATAAACACAGCTATTTTGGGAAAAAGACAAGCTGCTTTATACTTGGCACAATCGTGTGAGGCTATCATCAATGCTAGACAAACCCAAAGAGACAAATAAGCAATCTAGCAAAGCAGAGGGTTACATTCTTGATTACAAAATAGGAAATAAAATTATCAAAACCAGAACAACAAGTAAGACATAGAACATATTTGAAACAGCTCAATTCTACAGCTGTCTCAAGACTTGTCTGAGTCATGTCACATGAGAAGATATGGGAGCAGATGTAACATAGTTGTACCAAATCCTGAGTTTTGACTTTCAGAAATAACCTTGTCCGATTGTGGAAGCAGAGAGTTAGCTCTGCTGAAGCTACCATTCTCTTCACTTCATGCAATATCTATTTCTTCCCCCTCATTTTTGTTCCCAGCTTGAATGACATTAACCTTTGCCTACGTGATTTTCTGACTTTGTACAGTCTTTGTATGTTCTTTTAGCTTAAGTGATCTTCAAGATTTACAACATTCGTCAAGGCTCATCCATGACTAAGACACATCTCATAAGCAATGCTACTAACTATACCTACCCTTTAACTGAACAAATTTCAGTATGTCATTATATCCTCAGAGAGGCCTATACAACATTAATCATGCAGATAATACACCCAGTTGTCAATGTGTGTTTCCTCCCTAACTTTTAAGAGAAGTAGCCTTCAACTAAGGTGTGCACAGTTTTGGAATGGTTGGGGTTAGAAGGGACTCCTGGAGTCCCTGCTCAGAGAGGGCCATCTTTTCTTCTCTGGAGGGAGAAGAGAAACATCTCCATCTTTGGAGTTTTCAAAACTCTGTGGTGGCTGTTGTGATCTAATGACAGCAATAGCCCTGCTCCACAGAAGAGGCTGGGCCAGAGATAATTCCCATCCATATCTTTAATCTCATAAACATGAATATGCTTCATTCAACTAAAAGACTGGTGAAAAAGTACCCCCATCCAGCAAGTCAAAGACCACTTCGGTCATTGTGCCTTATTCCACCCTATTTTACTTGCACACTGCAGTTCTACATCCACTACTGGCAAGCAAACAACTGCCTACAAACTGAACATTTCTGGTGCTGTCTTACAAGAACGTATACAGCTATGTATTTTTTAGTGCTATGGTGGCTTGGTTCCTTAACAACTCGAGCTGAACCTTGTCTTCCTTTCATGAAATATTTATAGCTTTTTGGTAATTCCAAATTCCATGCTAAGCGCAAGGTCCTACACCTGGTCGGACCAATCCCAGGCACAGCTACAGGTTGGGCAGAGAAGAGATTAAAAGCAGTCCTGCAGAGAAGGACTTGGGGCTGTTGGTTGATGAGAAACTTAACATGAGCCAGCTTCAGCGTGCACCCACAGCCCAGAAAGCCAACCGTATCCTGGGCTGCATCAAAAGGAGTGTGACCAGCAGGCTGCATCGAAGGAGGTGATCCTGCCCCTCTACTCTGCTCTCGTGAGATCTCACTTGGATTGGGTACAGTTCTGGTTTCCCCAAAATAAAAAGGATATGGAACTGTTGGAACAAGTCCAGAGGAGGGCCATGAGGATGATCAGGAGACTGGAGCACCTCCCATATGAGGATGGGCTGAGAAAGTTGGGGCTGTTCAGCCTGGAGAAGAGAAGGCTGCGTGGAGACCTCATAGCAGCCTTACAGTACCTGAAGGGGGGGTACAGGGTTGCTGGTGATGGACTATTCATTAGGGACTGTAGTGACAGGACAAGGGGTAACTGGTTCAAACTTAAACAGGGAAAGTTTAGATTGGCTGTAAGGAAGAAGTTCTTTACTGTAAGGGTGGTGAAGCACTGGAATGTCTTGCCCAGGGAAATTGTGAATGCTTCATCCCCGGCGGTGTTCACGGCCAGGTTGGACAGAGCCTTGAGTGACATGGTTTAGTGTGAGATGTCCCTGCCCATGGCAGGAGAGTTGGAACTAGATGATCTTAAGGTCCTTTCCAACCCTAACTATTCTATGATTCTGGGATTCCAAAAAGCCCCTACGCCCATTCATCTAAAAGCCATAACTGATGATTGCATAATAAGAGCTTGTTGCAGTGAACAAAGATAACAGTAGCTAGGTCAAGAACTGCATGAACAAATTAAAATAAGAAAAGCAAATAAAGCCACTCAGAATTCAACAATACACAGACACAATATTTAAGTGTATTATTCCCTACTAACATTTAGGCGCATTATCCTGTACTACACCATTCCTCACAATATATCTTATATTGAATGAACAGAAGACAGTATATTCCAGTCACCTAAAATAGCATTATCAACCTTTATTAGATGTTGGGGACAGTTCTGCTATGTTTAATTAGCATCTAAAAAAAAGCTTCTATTTGAAAGCAACAGAAATAAATTTGGATCTGTCACTGAAAGCTACAACAACACATTGCTTTTCCCCTACTCACAGGTTAAGTCTGTTCTTGGAATAGTCACTTCCCTCCTTCTCTTAGCACTCCCCACAACAGCAGGCAGTTCCTTAGTTCCAGCAGAGCACAGCCATCGCTGGAGCTTTGAACATTTGGGCCCTTAGGCTAACCCTGTGCAAGGTTATCACACAGGTCTATCAGACAAACTTTAACTAGGATTTCACTGTGCTTCCATTTGATGATGAAAATTTGGTTTCATAAGCATATATATGTAGATTGCAGAAGAACATGTATCTTTGGTACCAGTTGCACCAGTTAGTAGAAGAGTACACCTAAAGTAGTTTTAAAATAGTTGTAATTCCTATCCCCTTAACTATCTGGCTGAACAGGTTCAATACAGCAGTTTTATACTGAATGAGCAAGAGACAGGAAGAATAACCAATAATTTGATCTATTATCTTGTAACCATTTAAAAAAATCATTACATACTAAGAAAATAGCTGGTTTCTTGTTGGTACATACCAGCTTCCACCTTTGATAGTCCAAAAGCACTGGATGCACACTACTGGATGGATTTTAAAGTTATATTGGCAAAATGTGATCTAGCTACCGGCTGTAACATGAGAAATACATGCTAGAAGACTCATCATTTCTTTAGTGGAGGTGGAACAGGACTGATGGAAGAAACTCTTTAACAGTCCATGAAGAGAGATCGTGTAAAGAGGTGGATCACTGTTCTGATAAAGAAAAGAACATTCCTTCTTGCTCAATGAAAATTAGGCTCAATATATGCCACTAATCTTCCCGCATGCCCTGGAGACCTATGAGCCTGTGCACGTTGTTCTCTGATGGTTTTGATCGCAACTAATTCATCTTAATGAGAGGGAGTGCTGAATTCAGGGGCTTTATCTCACTGCACTGCAATTTGTTTTCACTGGCAATTGGTTGACTTTTCCTTTATGACATGCAGGTTATGAACGTCTGATTTATTCTGACGACAAAATCACAATGATTGATACATCTATGTTTAAATCATTACATCTTAAAAATTGCACTTCAAGGTCCCACTTAGGTACCAAGCCAACAGTGATTTATGTAAGGGTTTAGTGTGCTCTCAATTATTAATTTGGTTGCTTTTGAAGCTTTTTCAACCGGCCACCACCCTCAGTTCCTACTTGGACACTCTTGCAATCCTCCATTTGCTATTCTCTGCGGACCTTGGTATCCAGATCACTGCCTTATTTTTTTTCTTGCTCAACAACAGCAGTAAAGAGCCTGTGGCAAAGGAATCTGGCAGAAAAACAAGTCACCACTAACCAGCTCACTAAAGCACGTACCAGCTGGAAGAAGTGAATGAATACTAAGTAGCCTTGATTAAGAATACTATGCAGCCTTGAATCCATTAATCAAATAGCAAAATTCTACTTCAACTAAAAAACCTGAAAGAAATACAGAAATGAAAAAGTAATTCACTATTCTGATGAGAACAAAAGGCACCCATTCCTTTAAGCTCCTAAATTTAAGTGCTGTGTCAAAAACACATTTGTGAGTGTTTAAAGCTAAAAAGACCTGGAAGCAGTCTAAGTTAGAATTGGTTAGGTTTTGGTTTGGTTTTATTAATAGAAGAGCATAGAGGGGAAAGACAGAAGTAACATCTTGCTGCAGGCCCTGAACTGCATTTGCACAGGCAATATACTACCTGGGTAATTACTGTGAGCGACTGGATTTATTTTGAAACATTAATTCCATCACAGATTCTTTCTACCAAAGAATACGGTACTATTTATATTTAAATTTCCTCTTCAAATCAGATAAAAACATTTAAATGCTCTGGTAGCAATCGTGGCAATTCTGGTGACATTTCCTATCGAGAGTATTATAAGCGTCTATCTTTTTATTTATGCAGGAAAATGAGGGATGTCTAAACATGAGGTACTTTTAAAAGACAAACTTCTTTCATTAGTTTGTAAAGCAGGCAGGACTTGTCAGAACCCTGTAGTAGTGGGTATGACTGGCAAGCAGACTTCTGGATAGGAGCACATATACAGGGGGGCTCCCTGTTCCATTTCAGATAGCCTTTCATCAAGTGGCGCACTTCCAATTGCACACGTCTTTAAGCAAAATCTTCCCAAGGGCTTGCAAGGCAACAGGGACAGTTTCTGACTTTTCATGAATTCCAGCCAGATTCTTCTAGCCTAAATCAGAAGGCTCAGGCAATTATTTGACTGCAAAACAACCTTGAGTACATGAACATAATTGGCACCATCTCTGCTCTGCCAGTGATACCCTGTAAACCACCATTACCAAGTCCTAGATGCTTTCCTTGGCAGTCCAGGTCCTTCCACACCCACACAGCAGTGGAACACAACCTTTCAGCTTGAGGCTTTGTTACTCAGCCCCACTATACAGAATTGTAAAGATGCAAAAGTGGAACTAAGACTGTAAAGATAGACTGTGGTTCATAAATCTTCTCTTTCCCAGCACATGCAAGTCTCATTTCAAGCATGGCACTTACTGAACTGCAAAAAAAGACTTCATACTGTAACACCAGCCGCTTCTTTTAATTAGCTATAGACTTAGTTCTTCTGAGATGTAAGCAGAGCAAAGTAAGCCCCCTGCTTCCCCAGGGTGGCGGGAGAGAATCAACCAAAATCTAGTTTGATTTTCCAAGGCTGCTGTGCAACGGATATTAGTTACTGCTAATTTACCTTTTACTTTCCTCCATCTCCTAGATAATTTGAACACTCAGCACTGGGTTTCATGTTTACTTATCAAAATCTGTTAGTGATCTCAACTAGCCCATACTGAGCACTCTCAGAGTACCCAGCACAGGTCACAGCATTGCCATAAGACAGAAACACGGACTGAGACCCAGAAGTACCAGCACTGTTGGAACTTGAGTGCATTCAGGTTGAACAATGGCCTACCAGTAATTTTCTGTACAACTCTCTGCCACTGCTTTCTCTTGGAAAGGGATGATGAAATTCGAGAACTACTCGGGCCCTAGTTTCAAAAACAAGAGTTTCTCAATACATCAGCATAATGAACTTCAACTATTCCCTTGCTGGTCAACTTACAACAATGAACAGAAACGAGAATCCAAGTTCAAAACCTCAGAGTTACTTTGCTATTACTTCCTTAAGGACACATGAAGGCAGAAGCACGTTATTATTGCATTACAGATGTGTTCTTAAAAGCCATGAATTACTTGCATTTTAAGCTGCAGAGCTTGAACAGAATCATATTAGAAGAACTTTACTAACTATAAAGCTTAGAATGGAAGAGTTGTGAAAATTCATAAACTTACCTAGGCATACTGTCCAGAAGTGATGCAATGCACAAAGAATAAAACCCCCTGAAGTTATTTTTTCTGTTCTAGTCCATTGTCGATTCACCTAATGTTCAGAAGATCTTCCTGCTGCTCTTCCACAAATTATTCAAAAAGGCAAATGAGGGCACCCACCACGTTGGGAAAGCACTCTACTAGATTAGTCAGCTTCACTGGATTAATTTTCATCATTAACAAACACATGTGGTCCATCTGTGATTTAGGCAGATCTCATTTATAGCACACATTTCTAGATAGGTTTGCTTGCTTTTTAAATGCAGATCGCTCATAGGAAGATTTCTGAAATGTTATACATAGAGGACTCCTCACCGCCTCATCACCCCTCACAATATCTCTTGCCAGTGCTTTTTACGGTGCAAGATAAAAAAACCAAGAGCTTGGGTACACTTCTTGCACTGCACTTGCTCATATTTCCCATAAATGCTAATGAAATTGTTCCCTTGTTTCTCTGGCACTGCAGCAGAAAGTTTTGAGTCCAAATGTTTGGGGTTTTTCCATGAAAATTACAATTTACTTTCCACAGAAATGCCCTCTATCTCTTTTAAGAGGAGAGACAAATAAGTGACCAAGTAAAGACCTAAGGAGAAATGCACAACTTCAAACTGACCATGGACTGTCTCATAAAACTAAACTACATTTACCCACCTCTAGTACACTGTCTAATACACTGTCATATAAAACAGGCCAAATGCTTGTGTGTTACTATGTACTTTTCCCACTATTTTCCATTCCTTCTTTTATTCTACATTTTATGCACATTTTGACAAAGCTGCTCTTTTCCAGAAAGATTTCTGTTGACAGGAGGCTGTGCTTACGGTTCAAGTATCAGAACACATTGTGGGAGCTACTTTCCAGCCCTGCTGTACTATTCCACGACTGGACTCTGTATCTGTAAGGTAACGCCTCCTGCACAAAGGGACTATGCATCAACATTTCTTCACGATCTACACTCTGCATTGAGCTCTTACTCACAAATGTTTCTCACTGCTCTCATGTGACATAACCCTGCACATGCATTTCTGTTACTTCAGTTTCTCCCTCTTTTCCCCTTCACAGCAATACTGGCTTGGCTTCAACTGCTCCGGACTGCTGGCTGCAGAGGGAACTGGGACAAGCTGCTTTTAAACAGCGGCAGATCGCATTTTAAACCCTTTGCACAGAATACAAATCCTTGAATGTTTTCCAGGAATCTGAAGCGTGTTGACTTCTGTACTCAGACTAACACACACAACTGGGCCTGAAATGCAGTTAATTCTGTTACCCATTTGTGATAGAATCATCAAAACACTCTCGCCCCGTCTACTCTTACCAATGTAACAACTGGGTTTCTCTGTGTGGGAGTGGTAGGGTTGGGGGGGAGAGTTTATTTTTTAAATTATTATAGTTTTTTTTTAATTAGTTCCTTGGGCTAGCAGCCAAGATTTCAGAGAGTTCCCATTACACAGATGACAAATAATCAAGGTGCCCCTCAGTTTCTCCCACTGAGCTAAGAGCTGCAGGAGAGCCAGATCTCCATTAGCAAGTGAATAACAACTGTTCAACCCACCTGCAAGAAGTTTACCCATGACTTTATAAATTGATATTAAATATTTTAGGGCTGATCATGCTGACATCACTTAAGTTCTACGTAGCCATGAATATATGGCCAATATACAGCAAAAGTTGGCTTGCAGAGCTAGTCATCCTGAAAGGAGACAACTCTTTTACAGACTACATCACGCTGAACTTGCCCATCTTGCCTGTACTTCCCTGCCCACTGCCACATCCATTTCCCAATAAACTGTCCTTTTATACGTTCTAATAAACCCTACAAGACCCTAAAACGTTAATGAAAAATTGGACAGACACCCTTCAATCAACACGTTTAAGCGTTCACTTAGCTCTTCTCCTCCCAGACCCATCCTTTTAGGGATAGATGGCCCGCAGATACCGATGTCCAGCAGAGCAACCTGGAACACAGCCCAGCCCCCCGCTGGCAGCCGCCTGGAACGCTCCGGCGCACCCACAGCGGGTCCGCGCGTCCAAGCGGAGGGCGGCCGCCGGAGCCCTACCCCGCGCCGCCCGCCCCGCGCACCTGCTTGGCCTCGTCCGCCGCCAGCCCGGAGTGCGCTGGACGTGCTCTTGCCCACGCCGCCCTTCCCCGAGAGCACCAGCACCGTGCGCTCCACCGCCCGCAGCCGCGACCGCAGCTCCGCGGCGGCAGCCACACGGCTCAGCGACGCGCAGACACCAGCTCAAACCCCGCCCCTGGCCAAGCCCCCGTGAACTCCGCCAGCACAAACTTCTCCCCTTGCCCGAACCACGACCCCCCTCCCACCCGCTCCCGCAGCCTCCGCTTACTGCACAGGCCCCGCCCGCTTACTGCACAGGCGGCCCCTCTACACACAGGCCCCGCCCCCTGCGCAGGCCCCGCCCGCTTACTGCACAGGCGGCCCCTCTACACACAAGGCCCACCCCTCCCGCCCAGCTCCGGGGCGGCGCCAGCAGCGCAGAGCCCCTGATTGGGGCAGGCCTGGCAGGCGGCGGCCCTGCCCGCCTGGGCGCTGCTGCTCCCTGGGCAGTCTGCAACGGACAAGGAGGCTAGAGCATGAGTGCTGCTGGTCACACCGACCGACCGACCGACCGACCGACCGATCCCCTCACCCTCCGGCTGCGGCCCACCCGCTGCATCCGCCATAGCGCCCACAACGCGTCACTTCCACCCGGCGCCAGAGAAGCGGGGCTCCAAAAGGGCGCCTTGTACCGCGCGCGCATGCGCAGGCGATACGCGCTGCCGGCAGGGCGCGCTGTGGCCGGGTGTCGGCCCTGTGAGAGGCCGGACTCGGGGGCGCCGCTGAGCCGCTTCCCAAATGCCCCTTCGCTGAACCCGCCTTTGCTGCGGTCCTGGGGCGCGCAAAGGGGATTCAGTTCAAGGCAGCAGTGCCCATAAGTATTTATAAAGCTGTTCCTTGCTCTCAGATAAGACTGTCTTGCAGAAAACAGAGATGGACATCATCTGCAGCAGCTTTTCTAGAAAGGAAGTGTTTTCAGGCTCTGAAGAGTCACGAGAGAAACACATCGCACTGACTCTAAAGCCAGGGCAAAGCTGGCTTACCGTGACTGGGTTGAGATTTCATTAGTGACTAGAAAGGATTTCATTCCTGACAAGAAACAGAACTGCCGAGCAGCTGTATAGAGCCACAGCTGTTTTGCTCTGGCACCATCTCTTTCTAGAGACATCTCTCTGTTAAAGGCATGCATACCCTCCTCTTAGATGAGAACTTGGACAAAACAGAGCACGCCCAAGGCCCAAACTGCCTGTTCCGTTGTTATTTTGACTAGGTTTAGCAAAAACGCATTAATGACATTGTAATCTATTTTGTTCTCCTGCATGATGGTGCACTCTGAAGTTGCTGGTCCTGCAGTGCCTGAAAGTGTGATAGAGTGTAAACTGGAGAAGAAATGTAACAGAACTCTTGAGGCTTATTCTTGTTCCTCAGTAGTTAAAAGTGGAGCAAGACAGTATGCAGCGAGTTAAGCATCTTCCTGGGTATAGTTATGGGTTCCTCTGTTATTTTGAAAATATTTTAGAAAATCCAGGCCAAATTAAATGATGTCATAGTTTTACTTTTAATAAAGCTGCTTTAGATGGAATGGGTTGCCCAAGGAAGCACCGAATGCTCCATCCCCAGCGGTGTTCAAGGCCAGGCTGGATGGAGTCTTTGGTGACATGGCTTACTGTGAGATGTCCCTGCCCATGGCAGGGGGGTTGGAACTTGATGATCTTAAGGTCCTTTCCAACCCTAACTATTCTATGATTCTATAAAACAAACACCTTGTACATTTTTAGGACCCATGGAAAAGTTAAATAGAAAGTGATTCCATATAAATGTGAAATTGATTTGATTCTTTTCAGAGGTTAAAGTAAAAAAAAAAAATGCATACTGGAAATCCGTGGTAGGAGGATTTTTATATGATTGTAAATTGTTATACTTAACCTTCTGGTGAAGAGAAGCCCAGAGTTCCTGCATCTTCTGTTTCAGTCAATGCGGATCAGAGCAAGCTCTGTTAGGACACAGATTAAATGTCCAGATGTATATTTAAAACCTTTGTTTTAAAAGTACAGTATTGACATTGTGGTATATTCCTCTTTTCTATGACAATGTCATGTTTAAGATAGTTGAAAATGCGGGGGAATTTTGAGGTATCCTTTAGCACAGATAGAACTTGTGATTTTTTTGTGAGTGCTTTAGCTTTCAGATCTGTTGGATGTATTTATGCCAGGACTGTTCCATTGTTATGAAGTGTTTTATATAAAAGCTTACAATATTCCCAAATCTGAACCCAGTCTCTCCTCTTCTGATATGCTTGATGAATTGTGCAATGAAGATATTTTCTCTGGGCACAAACTAAATCAGTACTTCTCCTCAGTACAAAACTCAGTCGTCCCGTATCAGTATACACAAAAAATGCACTAAAGTTACTCTTCCCAATAATTCTAACTCTGCCTCAGTACTGATAAGCTATCTGAGCTCATTACGTGCTGATGGCACATTCTGTTGAGGAGTCTGTGGTGGTTTTTTCCTTTTCAATGTGCTGTTCTTCTTAAGAGATTCCTGGACTATTCCCCACCACCATCTGATTAAGAAATAAACTTGCAAAGTCGTAAAACAATGACCTGCAGTGAAGCTTCAAAAGACACAAACAACCCCTAAACCCAACAAGAGTAAGGGACATGGTAACGTCTATTAAAAATTTAACAGTAAAAACTGTCAGGCAGGTCCAAATTAATTTTGGATTTGAGATCTGGGTTATACTTGTAATCCAAGGATTGCAAGGTATGCTAATTTTACTTGGAACACAGGCCTCCTGTAGTTACCCCTTCCCAGCTGCAGCCAGCACCCTGAAAACCCTTGAAGAGTTCCCGGTTCTCCGGCACCCCTAGAAGTTCCCAGGAGATCTCAAAGGAAAGCAGAGAAACTACTCATCTGTTAGCTGCCTCTTTTAGCTGCGCTCACCGCATGAGTTTATCGGAGTCCTGATGACTGCCACAACCAACAGCGGCTTCTCTATAAACAAGACGCCAGCCACTAAGTGGACCTTTGAAGGTCCATCCAACCCAAACTATTCCATCATTCCTTTTCCTCTACTCTGGTTGTGCTCCAGACACGGTCTGGTGTTTGTCCTGCTGTCGCAGGTGAATTATTCAGGGAAGTCATCCTTGGTGGGTTAACTAAAAGGGCTTTCTTCATGATGAAGCGGTGATCAAATGGTAAGGAATCGACGACTGAAGGAAAATCATAGTGTAAGCAAATGGTGATAAAGTAATAGCGGAACGGCAATGAGAGTCACAGGAATCATTTAGGTTGGAGAAGGCCATGAAGGTCATCGAGTCCAACCGTTAGGCAAACAGTGCCAAGTTCACCAGGAAACCATGTCCCTAAGCTTGCCCTTGACTCTGCGCTTGCAGGTGGAGCAGCTGCCCGGCTGACCTGGGTGCCAAGGGCTCGGGTCCCTGCCTGTGCGCTTCACATCCAGCCCTGTGATGCAGTGCCCGTGTCACAATGGGTGCCGTGTGGCCGAGGGTGCCCTGCCCACATTTGGGGCGCACGCAGGCCAGCGGCGCTTACGTCACAGAGGCCACTGTGACTGGCGGCGGGGGCAGGCCTATAAAAGCAGGAACGCCGGGCACAGTGCATCATCACTGCGACCCGGTGAGGTACGGGGAGTAGAGGGCAGGGACAGGGCTGTTGGGGGCCTGCCGAGGGAGGAGGGGGCTCCACACCGCAGGGCTCTGGGCCTGTGCTGCAAGCTCACCCGCGTCTCTCTTCTCCCTCAGAGGTAGCAGAGGAGCATTTGGAGAAGAAGCCCCAGCGCTGCTGGGACAGGGACTCTCCAAACGCCCACCGTTCATGTCTGCCACATCCGCAAGGAGGCGTAGGAGACGCGACTCGATGGAGCAGGGTGAGAGCAAAGTCCCCCTCCTACAGCCAGGCAGAGGGACTCCTGAGGCTGTCGGCGTGGACCGGGAGAGTTGGCGGGGGGAGGCAGGAGCTCCAAAGCCACCCTGCAGGAGGGCCGCTCCTCTGCTTGGCAAGCGGGACCGGGGCCGGGCAGTGCGCACCCTCCGGGACACCCATGCCTGCAGGGCCCTTTCCTCTCCAAGGCTTCCAGCCCTGCTCAGCAGCCAGCTAGGCAGGGACAGAGCAGCCCTTGGGGGCAATCCCTCCGGGACGCATCCCTGGCCCCACAGAGGTGCTCATTCTCAGTGGCATTTGCTCTCTCCCCTCCAGCATGCCTGCTGTGTCGCCGCGCAGAGGCAGACCCGGACATCTGCGGGCCAAAACAGGATCATCACGGGATCTGTGTCCATCGCTTTTGCCTGGTGAGTTCCTCTGGGGCTGGTTTCATCTTTGCAACGCACCTGCCCTGCCACATGCCCCTCATCTGCTCCTTGTCTCTGCTCTTCTGCAGCTCTTTGCCAGTGACCTTCAACCGCAAGGGACCGAAGAGGAAGAACAGATGGAATTTCTTTCTGTGGATATTCTATATGTAATCCAGCTGGCAGCCGAGATGGTGAGGATCTGAGATGATCAGGGTGATTCGTGCCAGGAGAGGTTTGCGGGAGCTTAGAGCAGATGCCAAGAACAGAATCCCAGCCTTTCCACCCAGCTCTGGGACAGCAGTCTTGCTCCCAGCGGCTCCACACAGGCTCCAGCACAGGAGCCTGCTCTGCCAGGTGGATCTGTGGCCTGTGATCCAGCTGGGGCCACATCCTGCGCCCTGCCCCGAGGTGTGGCTCTGGCTGTGGAGACCCTGAGGCTGCCGCTGATGGGGGCTGCTCTGCTCTTTCCAGGTCTGCTTTGTGTGTGGCGAGATGGGGGCCACCGTCGCCTGCAACGAGGTCGGCTGCGGCCGCAGGTTCCATCTCCCCTGTGCCGTGGAGGGTGGATGCATCACCCGTTACTTCCTGCCGTACAGGTACCCCCTCTACCCTTCTCCCCGTCACCAGGGCAGGACCCAGCGCTTCTCATCTCACCCATCCCTTCCCTCTTCCCCTAGTTCCTTCTGCTGGGAGCACCGCCCACAACAGCAAGAGCTGGCGGCTCCAGAGGACACCAACTGCCTCATCTGCATGGACCCTGTTGAAGGCAGAACGACCTATGGGACCATGGTGTGCCCAGCATGCAAACATGCCTGGTTCCACAGGGCGTGCATCTGGGTAGGAGCCGTTCCCTTGCTCCGGGCACGGCAGGCTCTCAGCAGCACCAGAGCCTCACTCACGCTCTTTCTGTTTCTCCTGCAGGGGCAGGCTATGCGAGCTGCCGCTTTTTGCTTGCAGTGCCCTCTGTGTCAAAATACAAAACTGTTCCTAACAGAAATGCTCTGCATGGGGATCCGAATCCCTGTAAGGTTGGTGTCCTCCTGGCCAGCACTGTGCCACGCCTGGACCTGCCCCCGCAGCTGTGGCCCTCCGTTGATCCCCAAGTCCAGGCTTTAGCTCCACGCAGGCGTTGGAAACAGGGTGTGGGGGAAAGAAGAGCGGGGAGGCCCTGCATATGCCTTAGGCTGTGGCAGCAGGGGCTCATCAATTTTCCTTTCTCCGTCAGACAAGCGTCATGGGAAGATAACAACGCATATGCAGACCTGTACCAGAGGCACGGGAGCTGCGATGCCAGGGAGTGCCTTTGTCCAGGAGGAAGGGAGGAAAACAAGTCAAAGGGGTAAGTTGCCAAAGATGCACCCCAGGGCTCGGCACGGGATCTCTGTCTCAGCAGGGGCTCGAAGCAGAAGGGCTGAGAACAAGAGCTCTGCTGGACAATCCCATGCTGTGGGCACTTTCTCCTTAGAGACATGAACCCATTTCTTTCCCCAGGCCCTGGCAGCTGATCCTGTGCCACTCCTGCGCTGCTGTGGGCACTCACAGACGCTGCTCCAACCTGGGGAACAGGCCTGAGGACACACGGAGATGGGAGTGTGACAGCTGTGCTGGCCTGGACACCTGTAAGTGTCAAAGCACCCGGGTGCTCCTGGGCTGGGGCCAGGGGCCAGGCAAGGCCCGGCAGTGGGTGCCTGCTGTGGGCTTGGCAGAGCCTGTCTGCTCCAGGAGGGCAGGGGCACCTCTCTGGCCTACCCTGCCCCAGGCCTGGGAGACAAGCCCTTAATGTTCCTGTTTTCCCTTGTAGACCCCAGTGCTAGCTCAGAGCTCGCTGGTCCCAGCACTGCCAGCCCAGCAGCATCGGGGCAGTCTCCTGGATCTCTGGCACTGGAGTTCAGCAGCCCCAGCCCCAGCAGCCAGGCAGCATCGGGGCAGACTGTTGGACACGCAGCACAGGAGACCAGCAGCCCCAGCACTGCCAGCCCAGCAGCATCGGAGCACACTCTGGAGCCTCAGGCACAGGAGTCCAGCAGCCCCAGCACTGCCAGCCCAGCAGCATCGGCGCACACTCTGGAGCCTCAGGCACAGGAGTCCAGCAGCCCCAGCACTGCCAGCCCAGCAGCATCGGCGCACACTCTGGAGCCTCAGGCACAGGAGTCCAGCAGCCCCAGCACTGCCAGCCCAGCAGCATCGGGGCACACTCTGGAGCCTCAGGCACAGGAGTCCAGCAGCCCCAGCAGCAGCGGACAGATGCCATCAGCACCATGCCACAGTTGCCCAGTGTGTGAGGGCAGCAGCCTCTCCAGCCACCCTGGGCCTGACCGACGGCGACGCCAAACCCGGTGCACCCGTCAGACCCAGACGCCCTACACGTGGCCGAGAAGGCTGCAGGAGAGAGGCCGACCGCCAGCAACGCGCACTGCGAGCAGTACCTGCGGCCAGGCGGTGCCAAGGCGGTCCCAGTGCTCCGCATCACGTGGGACCCGCAGGCGCAGCACCAACAGGCAGCAGCCATCGGCGGCATCCCGTGGCTCCGCACCACTGCGAAGAAGCCGGAGCAACAGGCCCGGTGGGCCCATGCGGGTGCGCGACCGCTCCCGCTTGCAGCGTCGGGCCCAAGCTCCCTATGCGCGGCCCAGAAGACGCTCCCAGGGCAGCCGCACAGCAGCAGCACGAGCTGGGAGGAGCCCCCGCAGACAGGCTCCGCCCAGGCTGTCCCAGGGCTCACCAGCACGTGCGAGCCGCAGCCGCAGCCGCCGCACCACGACGCAGCGGCCGTCAGCATCATCCCGTGGCGCCGGAGCACGACAAAGAGCCAGCGCCTCAAGTTCCGCCGGGCCCGTGCAGGTGCGAGACCGCTCTCGCTCGCAACGCCGGGCCCAAACTCCCAGCACGCGGCGCAGAAGACGCCGTTAGAGCAGCCACACGCCGCCACCACGTGCAAAGAGGAGCACACGCAGGCAGGCTGTGTCGGGGCTCTCCCAGCGCTCCCCAGCACGTGCTAGCAGCTGCTGCAGCAGTGAGAGTCAGGAGTCATCAGGGAGCAGCGCTGACAGCCAGGAGGAGTTATAGCCATGCCACAGTTCCCTGGCACCAGACACTGACACTGCAACAATCGGGCGGTGCCACGGCTCCCCAGCATGCTCCCAGTTGAACTGTCACACCCAAACTGCCTACACGCGGCCCAGAAGACAGCAGGAGAGAAGCCAACCGCCAGCACCACATGGTGAAAGGAGCACCCACAGCCAGGCAGTGAGGGGCTGTCCCAGCGCTCGCCACTACCTGAGACCAGGAGCCCCAGAACCAGCAGGCATCGGCCATTGACAGCATCCTCTGACTCCACAGCACTGGAAAGCGGCAGCAGCTCCACCCCCGCTAAGCCCGCGTGGGTGTGAGACAACTCCCACTTGCAACATCAGGCCCAAACTCCCAACGCACAGCCTGGACACCTCAGTGGGACCAACCGTGTTTCATCTCTGAGCGACCGCTGTGACCCCCCTCTACCGGCACAATAAAGGTGGCCCTTCGTCTCTGGACTGGGAGATTCCAGGCTCCTTGGTTGGCTTCTTCCTCCTCTGCCTTTCTCAAGGGGCAGCATCAGGGCCTGGGCCCAGAGCATTGTCCTTTCCCTAGAGGTCAGCAGCACCTCCTGCAGACTGACCTCCTGCACCCACCCACCCAGCCGGCCTGGCCCTCAGGGCTCACCCCCCAAAATCATGCACGCCAGCGCCAGTGACTTCTGACACGCTTCAGCTCTGTTTCCCTCTGGATAAGGCTACAGGCAATATCCTATCCTCATCGCCTAGGTTAGTGAGCGTGGTGGCAGAGGGGCAAAGCTGGTGTTCCGTTAAGAGTTCAGTTCAGTGTCAACGTCTGCGCAGAGCACTAATTAGGGTAAAAGCTGCTGTTCTTCTTGTGTAAAAGTAACTACCACAACACCAAATCTCTTCACTAAACAGGTCTGTGGAGTTTCCTAATCCCAAAGGACTCTCCCTGCTGTTATGTCCAGCTTTCAGCTAGATGAGAATGGGGTTTTGCCTCTCTCCCTCCCTGCCTCCTGCCATCCCTCCCTCTCCCATGCCCCCACAAAATGCTTTGCTATGAATCCTTGTTTGTAGACAAGCCTAACCATACAGCTCTGGCTAGACTTTCTCAACAGGCTGCTGAGATGCTTGGCTGAGGAGCAGTAGTAAATATTGCAGAGTATGTTCTCTAATTCTTCTAAATTTCCTGAACTTTGTCAGCACTTCCATTTTTTCAAAAAGAAAAGACCCTTTCTGAAGGTGCTGAAAGTCCTGCTTTACACGAACAGATCCTGTTTATGTACTCTGGAAGGCAACACCACTGACTTGCTTTTGCAGCCCAGGCAGAGTGACTGCTGTTGTGGTGTCATCCTGAAAGTCTTAGGCTCCAGGACGAAATCTGCAGAGCACAGGGACTGTTGGCTCTTTGTGTGGAGTGACTGACACTGCCAGCGAGGCAGGTGACGAGGAGGGGACTGTTATTCTCAACACCGAAAGATGAGGCCAAGGTTTCCCCTCTAATAGTTACATGGCTCTTCTCGAGTCATTGAGTTTACATGAGGTTTACAACAGCATGTAGTGACAGGACAAGGGGAATGGCTTTAAGCTGAAAGAGGGCAGATTTAGATTAGATATTAGGCAGAAGTTCTTCCCTCTGGGCGCGGTGAGGCGCTGGCACAGGATGCCCAGAGAAGCTGTGACTGCCCCATCCCCGGCAGTGTTCAAGGCCAGGTTGGATGGGGCTTGAAGCAAGCTGCTCTAGTGGAAGACGTCCTTGCCTGTGGCAGGGGGTTGGAGCTGGATGAACTTTAAGGTCCCTTCCAACCCAAACTCTTCTGCAGTTCTACGGATGTAGGTGAGTAGATGGTGTCTCAGGAGCTGTTAATTCCAAGGTACAAGCTTCTCTTTGGTGCATTACTGCTGCAGATGTGCAATTCCCCACACCAGCCTGACACCTCCATCCTCTTTTTATTTCAGCTTCACACATATTAGTGCATTGGCTGCCTCGTCTCTAAGAATCCTCGGGCTTCCCAGACTGTACCAAAACGTTTCCTATGGATGCCACAAACTGCATGACTGCCGCTCCTGCCCATGGGAGGTCGGGGCCGCAGGAGGTTTCTCTACTATAGTCTTGCGCTCTCAAATTTTAAGACATTTTAAGCAGGAGCGGGGGAAAAAGTGAAAAAATAGAGCTTAATTTTTAAATGTAGCACTTGTTCTGGGAATGCCTTCCCTTGCTCCGGCCTGGGGGTGACCCCAGCGGGGTGCTGCTGCCCCTCGCTTTCCTTCACAGGCACTGGAAAGGGGCAGGAAAACCACCCGGCAGTCTTTTTGCCAGCAGCGTGCCCGTGGTTTATTTGAAATAAATTGTGATTTCTAACTCCAGAGATGTCCTGGCTCAGGATGGGATGGGGGGGACTTCTGCAGTAGAGGTCACATCTGGCTGACCACTACTTCTCTTTTTAAATGGGAATAAGACCTTCACTTAAAAAAAGGGGGAAAAAAGTGCACAACAGCGGCTTTGATGACTGGTTCCTTCCACAACTTAAAAAAAGTTTTCAAGTTTGCCTCCTAGTGGATATGAGAGCCAGAGACCATCTAGAAACAGAGGAGCATCACATTAAAAATGAACAGCATAAAGTGTTTTTAATAAAAACAGGCTTTGTCAAAAGACCAGTCTTTGCAGAATTGCTAACGTCCTGAAATAAAACTAATTTGTTCATTTCACAGAAGACCCTGTAACTGCAGTTTGAAAAGGGTAGGCCATTTAAGGACACTCTCTTCTCATAACGCATCCACAAGACAATCTATCACAAATACCTCTGGCTACTACACCTCAGGCCGTGGCTATTTTACGGAAGCATACGAAAAGGCAGAGTTGGAGTTAGCTTTGGAACCCACATGCTCAAACTTTCATAGATTCTATTAAATAACAACCATGGTCTTTTAACCATATTCTCAAAGAAGGAGTCTCTGTTTCTTGGGCTACAGGAGTCTTCTCTGAGGGTTAACCTACCTGCAGCTGCTTTGACAACTTCTCTCCAGAGTCAACCCATACGTTAAAAAATTACTGTTTTCAGTTCTTAGGTTGCAATGAGATAGAGTTACTAAGTCCTTGCCCATTGCTGGCCCAAACAATGTGAATTGGCATTTAATGGGAAATATTGCAAGTTTCTAGATTTCTTTTCCATTATCCAGTTTTCTTAACACCTTGATTTTTCTGTGCACCAACTGCTGTTACAAATCTTTATGAAATAATAAAATGGAAATAGAGTAATGCAGGCATAGCAAAACAGTAAGAAGTTTTCAATTCTGAAGTTATTTAAAACCCAGGTCTGGAAAGCAAACTCAACTTGCAAACATTAAGAGAGCACTATGGTAGATCAACAAGGTAACACATGGACTTTGCAAATGAGGTACTCATTTGAAGCTGCACTAGAGAGGAGAGTATCTGAGCTTCTCATGAAACAATGCTGGCGGAGAGATAACTGATTTCTGTTCTTTAATGCTGACATAAGGTAAGATACTTCGTCATTTGTTTGGAAAGAAAGCAGTCGTAGTTGTTCTTGTAGCAATAGTTGTTACTCTTCAAGAAGAAAGTAGACATGAGTGCACTGCAGTGCTGTGTTTATACATTTTTGTAGGAGGTGCAGAAATACCTAATTCTCATCCCTCTGCCTTCCCATTTATAAAAAAAGAAAAGTAATTCTGAGGATACTGGTTGCCTACAGCTTCTGCTTCTTGTTGACTGACTCAACATCAGCTTGTTTCGTGAAGAGGAGGCTGAGGGGCTTCAGATTCTGGGCTAACACTACCCCAATGGGAGCTGTAAAAATGATGGTAAAGTTGTAAAGACAAATGCTTCTCAATCCTGGGCAAATGGCCCCAGGATGGAGGTTCAGCTTGGATGTCAAGGAAAGATTCTTCACTTGCAGAAGAGTGCTCATCTGGGGCAGCTGTCAAATCTCCAGCCTTAGCAGTAGTTAAGTCTCAGCCCAGGCAAAGCTGAGTCTAATATAGTTTGGTGCTTTGAGTAGAGACAGGACTAGAGACCTCCAGTAGCGCCTTCCAAAGGATATCTTTACCTTGATGTGGGCTTGGTGGTGCCTGCAAAGGATTTTGCCAGACTGCAGTCTGCTTGTTAGTGCCTATGAAGTCTTTCTCCTCTCCCTAAATTTCATGGATTTGCAGGAATTTCATTGTCACTGAGCTCCCTAGCTCCTTCCACAGCTACCCTAGGTCTCTACCAGGATAGAAAAATGCATCTATAGCTTAAAAGTGGTGTGTATTGTGGGCAAGCACAGCATTCTAATGAGATTGTTGAAAGGCAATGAGATCCTTCGAATATGATGTCATGAGTCTGAGGTATGACAGTGATCCAAATATTTCAATGTTCATAAGCATTTATACCTGAACACCTATTAAATGTCATCTTATTCTGATATTTTTTTTTCTTTTTTAATAATGTCTCGATGTGAAATACTGTATGAATGTAGTGCTGGTTTCTATTTGTCATGAACTGTTTTAGCAAACATGTACTCAGGATAAGATTGACTATATATTCAACTCACTATTTCTCCAAAGCTGAATTTCTAGTGGAACTATGGAAGCAAAAGACAAGCATTTAATAACAGATTTTAGTGAACAGTATGCCACTAATCATGTGTTAGATATGACATTCTTCACAGGGGCTGGGTTGAACTATACTGAAGCGCTCCATGTTGTAGAAACTGTTTTTCTAGGGAACTCTTGTGTTGTAATAAACATTAAGCAGCAGCACTGGAGCTACAGCATCTGACTGCCTATCTCTTACACAGATTTGGAGATCTACACTGTGAAGTTGAGTCTGATCTGACAAATATTTAGATAACTGTAAGGAGGAGAGTACTTTATTGCTTTTCCTATATCAGTATACACAACAAATGCACTAAAGTTACTCTTCCCAATAATTCTAACTCTGCCTCAGTACTGATAAGCTATCTGAGCTCATTACCTGCTGATGGCACATTCTGTTGAGGAGTCTGTGGTGGTTTTTTCCTTTTCAATGTGCTGTTCTTCTTAAGAGATTCCTGGACTATTCCCCACCACCATCTGATTGAGAAATAAACTTGCAAAGTCGTAAAACAATGACCTGCAGTGAAGCTTCAAAAGACACAAACAACCCCTAAACCCAACAAGAGTAAGGGACATGGTAACGTCTATTAAAAATTTAACAGTAAAAACTGTCAGGCAGGTCCAAATTAATTTTGGATTTGAGATCTGGGTTATACTTGTAATCCAAGGATTGCAAGGTATGCTAATTTTACTTGGAACACAGGCCTCCTGTAGTTACCCCTTCCCAGCTGCAGCCAGCACCCTGAAAACCCTTGAAGAGTTCCCGGTTCTCCGGCACCCCTAGAAGTTCCCAGGAGATCTCAAAGGAAAGCAGAGAAACTACTCATCTGTTAGCTGCCTCTTTTAGCTGCGCTCACCGCATGAGTTTATCGGAGTCCTGATGACTGCCACAACCAACAGCGGCTTCTCTATAAACAAGACGCCAGCCACTAAGTGGACCTTTGAAGGTCCATCCAACCCAAACTATTCCATCATTCCTTTTCCTCTACTCTGGTTGTGCTCCAGACACGGTCTGGTGTTTGTCCTGCTGTCGCAGGTGAATTATTCAGGGAAGTCATCCTTGGTGGGTTAACTAAAAGGGCTTTCTTCATGATAAAGCGGTGATCAAATGGTAAGGAATCGACGACTGAAGGAAAATCATAGTGTAAGCAAATGGTGATAAAGTAATAGCGGAACGGCAATGAGAGTCACAGGAATCATTTAGGTTGGAGAAGGCCATGAAGGTCATCGAGTCCAACCGTTAGGCAAACAGTGCCAAGTTCACCAGGAAACCATGTCCCTAAGCTTGCCCTTGACTCTGCGCTTGCAGGTGGAGCAGCTGCCCGGCTGACCTGGGTGCCAAGGGCTCGGGTCCCTGCCTGTGCGCTTCACATCCAGCCCTGTGATGCAGTGCCCGTGTCACAATGGGTGCCGTGTGGCCGAGGGTGCCCTGCCCACATTTGGGGCGCACGCAGGCCAGCGGCGCTTACGTCACAGAGGCCACTGTGACTGGCGGCGGGGGCAGGCCTATAAAAGCAGGAACGCCGGGCACAGTGCATCATCACTGCGACCCGGTGAGGTACGGGGAGTAGAGGGCAGGGACAGGGCTGTTGGGGGCCTGCCGAGGGAGGAGGGGGCTCCACACCGCAGGGCTCTGGGCCTGTGCTGCAAGCTCACCCGCGTCTCTCTTCTCCCTCAGAGGTAGCAGAGGAGCATTTGGAGAAGAAGCCCCAGCGCTGCTGGGACAGGGACTCTCCAAACGCCCACCGTTCATGTCTGCCACATCCGCAAGGAGGCGTAGGAGACGCGACTCGATGGAGCAGGGTGAGAGCAAAGTCCCCCTCCTACAGCCAGGCAGAGGGACTCCTGAGGCTGTCGGCGTGGACCGGGAGAGTTGGCGGGGGGAGGCAGGAGCTCCAAAGCCACCCTGCAGGAGGGCCGCTCCTCTGCTTGGCAAGCGGGACCGGGGCCGGGCAGTGCGCACCCTCCGGGACACCCATGCCTGCAGGGCCCTTTCCTCTCCAAGGCTTCCAGCCCTGCTCAGCAGCCAGCTAGGCAGGGACAGAGCAGCCCTTGGGGGCAATCCCTCCGGGACGCATCCCTGGCCCCACAGAGGTGCTCATTCTCAGTGGCATTTGCTCTCTCCCCTCCAGCATGCCTGCTGTGTCGCCGCGCAGAGGCAGACCCGGACATCTGCGGGCCAAAACAGGATCATCACGGGATCTGTGTCCATCGCTTTTGCCTGGTGAGTTCCTCTGGGGCTGGTTTCATCTTTGCAACGCACCTGCCCTGCCACATGCCCCTCATCTGCTCCTTGTCTCTGCTCTTCTGCAGCTCTTTGCCAGTGACCTTCAACCGCAAGGGACCGAAGAGGAAGAACAGATGGAATTTCTTTCTGTGGATATTCTATATGTAATCCAGCTGGCAGCCGAGATGGTGAGGATCTGAGATGATCAGGGTGATTCGTGCCAGGAGAGGTTTGCGGGAGCTTAGAGCAGATGCCAAGAACAGAATCCCAGCCTTTCCACCCAGCTCTGGGACAGCAGTCTTGCTCCCAGCGGCTCCACACAGGCTCCAGCACAGGAGCCTGCTCTGCCAGGTGGATCTGTGGCCTGTGATCCAGCTGGGGCCACATCCTGCGCCCTGCCCCGAGGTGTGGCTCTGGCTGTGGAGACCCTGAGGCTGCCGCTGATGGGGGCTGCTCTGCTCTTTCCAGGTCTGCTTTGTGTGTGGCGAGATGGGGGCCACCGTCGCCTGCAACGAGGTCGGCTGCAGCCGCAGGTTCCATCTCCCCTGTGCCGTGGAGGGTGGATGCATCACCCGTTACTTCCTGCCGTACAGGTACCCCCTCTACCCTTCTCCCCGTCACCAGGGCAGGACCCAGCGCTTCTCATCTCACCCATCCCTTCCCTCTTCCCCTAGTTCCTTCTGCTGGGAGCACCGCCCACAACAGCAAGAGCTGGCGGCTCCAGAGGACACCAACTGCCTCATCTGCATGGACCCTGTTGAAGGCAGAACGACCTATGGGACCATGGTGTGCCCAGCATGCAAACATGCCTGGTTCCACAGGGCGTGCATCTGGGTAGGAGCCGTTCCCTTGCTCCGGGCACGGCAGGCTCTCAGCAGCACCAGAGCCTCACTCACGCTCTTTCTGTTTCTCCTGCAGGGGCAGGCTATGCGAGCTGCCGCTTTTTGCTTGCAGTGCCCTCTGTGTCAAAATACAAAACTGTTCCTAACAGAAATGCTCTGCATGGGGATCCGAATCCCTGTAAGGTTGGTGTCCTCCTGGCCAGCACTGTGCCACGCCTGGACCTGCCCCCGCAGCTGTGGCCCTCCGTTGATCCCCAAGTCCAGGCTTTAGCTCCACGCAGGCGTTGGAAACAGGGTGTGGGGGAAAGAAGAGCGGGGAGGCCCTGCATATGCCTTAGGCTGTGGCAGCAGGGGCTCATCAATTTTCCTTTCTCCGTCAGACAAGCGTCATGGGAAGATAACAACGCATATGCAGACCTGTACCAGAGGCACGGGAGCTGCGATGCCAGGGAGTGCCTTTGTCCAGGAGGAAGGGAGGAAAACAAGTCAAAGGGGTAAGTTGCCAAAGATGCACCCCAGGGCTCGGCACGGGATCTCTGTCTCAGCAGGGGCTCGAAGCAGAAGGGCTGAGAACAAGAGCTCTGCTGGACAATCCCATGCTGTGGGCACTTTCTCCTTAGAGACATGAACCCATTTCTTTCCCCAGGCCCTGGCAGCTGATCCTGTGCCACTCCTGCGCTGCTGTGGGCACTCACAGACGCTGCTCCAACCTGGGGAACAGGCCTGAGGACACACGGAGATGGGAGTGTGACAGCTGTGCTGGCCTGGACACCTGTAAGTGTCAAAGCACCCGGGTGCTCCTGGGCTGGGGCCAGGGGCCAGGCAAGGCCCGGCAGTGGGTGCCTGCTGTGGGCTTGGCAGAGCCTGTCTGCTCCAGGAGGGCAGGGGCACCTCTCTGGCCTACCCTGCCCCAGGCCTGGGAGACAAGCCCTTAATGTTCCTGTTTTCCCTTGTAGACCCCAGTGCTAGCTCAGAGCTCGCTGGTCCCAGCACTGCCAGCCCAGCAGCATCGGGGCAGTCTCCTGGATCTCTGGCACTGGAGTTCAGCAGCCCCAGCAGCCAGGCAGCATCGGGGCAGACTGTTGGACACGCAGCACAGGAGACCAGCAGCCCCAGCACTGCCAGCCCAGCAGCATCGGAGCACACTCTGGAGCCTCAGGCACAGGAGACCAGCAGCCCCAGCACTGCCAGCCCAGCAGCATCGGAGCACACTCTGGAGCCTCAGGCACAGGAGTCCAGCAGCCCCAGCACTGCCAGCCCAGCAGCATCGGCGCACACTCTGGAGCCTCAGGCACAGGAGTCCAGCAGCCCCAGCACTGCCAGCCCAGCAGCATCGGGGCACACTCTGGAGCCTCAGGCACAGGAGCCCAGCAGCCCCAGCAGCAGCGGACAGATGCCATCAGCACCATGCCACAGTTGCCCAGTGTGTGAGGGCAGCAGCCTCTCCAGCCACCCTGGGCCTGACCGACGGCGACGCCAAACCCGGTGCACCCGTCAGACCCAGACGCCCTACACGTGGCCGAGAAGGCTGCAGGAGAGAGGCCGACCGCCAGCAACGCGCACTGCGAGCAGTACCTGCGGCCAGGCGGTGCCAAGGCGGTCCCAGTGCTCCGCATCACGTGGGACCCGCAGGCGCAGCACCAACAGGCAGCAGCCATCGGCGGCATCCCGTGGCTCCGCACCACTGCGAAGAAGCCGGAGCAACAGGCCCGGTGGGCCCATGCGGGTGCGCGACCGCTCCCGCTTGCAGCGTCGGGCCCAAGCTCCCTATGCGCGGCCCAGAAGACGCTCCCAGGGCAGCCGCACAGCAGCAGCACGAGCTGGGAGGAGCCCCCGCAGACAGGCTCCGCCCAGGCTGTCCCAGGGCTCACCAGCACGTGCGAGCCGCAGCCGCAGCCGCCGCACCACGACGCAGCGGCCGTCAGCATCATCCCGTGGCGCCGGAGCACGACAAAGAGCCAGCGCCTCAAGATCCGCCGGGCCCGTGCAGGTGCGAGACCGCTCTCGCTCACAACGCCGGGCCCAAACTCCCAGCACGCGGTGCAGAAGACGCCGTTAGAGCAGCCACACGCCGCCACCACGTGCAAAGAGGAGCACACGCAGGCAGGCTGTGTCGGGGCTCTCCCAGCGCTCCCCAGCACGTGCTAGCAGCTGCTGCAGCAGTGAGAGTCAGGAGTCATCAGGGAGCAGCGCTGACAGCCAGGAGGAGTTATAGCCATGCCACAGTTCCCTGGCACCAGACACTGACACTGCAACAATCGGGCGGTGCCACGGCTCCCCAGCATGCTCCCAGTTGAACTGTCACACCCAAACTGCCTACACGCGGCCCAGAAGACAGCAGGAGAGAAGCCAACCGCCAGCACCACATGGTGAAAGGAGCACCCACAGCCAGGCAGTGAGGGGCTGTCCCAGCGCTCGCCACTACCTGAGACCAGGAGCCCCAGAACCAGCAGGCATCGGCCATTGACAGCATCCTCTGACTCCACAGCACTGGAAAGCGGCAGCAGCTCCACCCCCGCTAAGCCCGCGTGGGTGTGAGACAACTCCCACTTGCAACATCAGGCCCAAACTCCCAACGCACAGCCTGGACACCTCAGTGGGACCAACCGTGTTTCATCTCTGAGCGACCGCTGTGACCCCCCTCTACCGGCACAATAAAGGTGGCCCTTCGTCTCTGGACTGGGAGATTCCAGGCTCCTTGGTTGGCTTCTTCCTCCTCTGCCTTTCTCAAGGGGCAGCATCAGGGCCTGGGCCCAGAGCATTGTCCTTTCCCTAGAGGTCAGCAGCACCTCCTGCAGACTGACCTCCTGCACCCACCCACCCAGCCGGCCTGGCCCTCAGGGCTCACCCCCCAAAATCATGCACGCCAGCGCCAGTGACTTCTGACACGCTTCAGCTCTGTTTCCCTCTGGATAAGGCTACAGGCAATATCCTATCCTCATCGCCTAGGTTAGTGAGCGTGGTGGCAGAGGGGCAAAGCTGGTGTTCCGTTAAGAGTTCAGTTCAGTGTCAACGTCTGCGCAGAGTACTAATTAGGGTAAAAGCTGCTGTTCTTCTTGTGTAAAAGTAACTACCACAACACCAAATCTCTTCACTAAACAGGTCTGTGGAGTTTCCTAATCCCAAAGGACTCTCCCTGCTGTTATGTCCAGCTTTCAGCTAGATGAGAATGGGGTTTTGCCTCTCTCCCTCCCTGCCTCCTGCCATCCCTCCCTCTCCCATGCCCCCACAAAATGCTTTGCTATGAATCCTTGTTTGTAGACAAGCCTAACCATACAGCTCTGGCTAGACTTTCTCAACAGGCTGCTGAGATGCTTGGCTGAGGAGCAGTAGTAAATATTGCAGAGTATGTTCTCTAATTCTTCTAAATTTCCTGAACTTTGTCAGCACTTCCATTTTTTCAAAAAGAAAAGACCCTTTCTGAAGGTGCTGAAAGTCCTGCTTTACACGAACAGATCCTGTTTATGTACTCTGGAAGGCAACACCACTGACTTGCTTTTGCAGCCCAGGCAGAGTGACTGCTGTTGTGGTGTCATCCTGAAAGTCTTAGGCTCCAGGACGAAATCTGCAGAGCACAGGGACTGTTGGCTCTTTGTGTGGAGTGACTGACACTGCCAGCGAGGCGGGTGACGAGGAGGGGACTGTTATTCTCAACACCGAAAGATGAGGCCAAGGTTTCCCCTCTAATAGTTACATGGCTCTTCTCGAGTCATTGAGTTTACATGAGGTTTACAACAGCATGTAGTGACAGGACAAGGGGAATGGCTTTAAGCTGAAAGAGGGCAGATTTAGATTAGATATTAGGCAGAAGTTCTTCCCTCTGGGCGCGGTGAGGCGCTGGCACAGGATGCCCAGAGAAGCTGTGACTGCCCCATCCCCGGCAGTGTTCAAGGCCAGGTTGGATGGGGCTTGAAGCAAGCTGCTCTAGTGGAAGACGTCCTTGCCTGTGGCAGGGGGTTGGAGCTGGATGAACTTTAAGGTCCCTTCCAACCCAAACTCTTCTGCAGTTCTACGGATGTAGGTGAGTAGATGGTGTCTCAGGAGCTGTTAATTCCAAGGTACAAGCTTCTCTTTGGTGCATTACTGCTGCAGATGTGCAATTCCCCACACCAGCCTGACACCTCCATCCTCTTTTTATTTCAGCTTCACACATATTAGTGCATTGGCTGCCTCGTCTCTAAGAATCCTCGGGCTTCCCAGACTGTACCAAAACGTTTCCTATGGATGCCACAAACTGCATGACTGCCGCTCCTGCCCATGGGAGGTCGGGGCCGCAGGAGGTTTCTCTACTATAGTCTTGCGCTCTCAAATTTTAAGACATTTTAAGCAGGAGCGGGGGAAAAAGTGAAAAAATAGAGCTTAATTTTTAAATGTAGCACTTGTTCTGGGAATGCCTTCCCTTGCTCCGGCCTGGGGGTGACCCCAGCGGGGTGCTGCTGCCCCTCGCTTTCCTTCACAGGCACTGGAAAGGGGCAGGAAAACCACCCGGGAGTCTTTTTGCCAGCAGCGTGCCCGTGGTTTATTTGAAATAAATTGTGATTTCTAACTCCAGAGATGTCCTGGCTCAGGATGGGATGGGGGGGACTTCTGCAGTAGAGGTCACATCTGGCTGACCACTACTTCTCTTTTTAAATGGGAATAAGACCTTCACTTAAAAAAAGGGGGAAAAAAGTGCACAACAGCGGCTTTGATGACTGGTTCCTTCCACAACTTAAAAAAAGTTTTCAAGTTTGCCTCCTAGTGGATATGAGAGCCAGAGACCATCTAGAAACAGAGGAGCATCACATTAAAAATGAACAGCATAAAGTGTTTTTAATAAAAACAGGCTTTGTCAAAAGACCAGTCTTTGCAGAATTGCTAACGTCCTGAAATAAAACTAATTTGTTCATTTCACAGAAGACCCTGTAACTGCAGTTTGAAAAGGGTAGGCCATTTAAGGACACTCTCTTCTCATAACGCATCCACAAGACAATCTATCACAAATACCTCTGGCTACTACACCTCAGGCCGTGGCTATTTTACGGAAGCATACGAAAAGGCAGAGTTGGAGTTAGCTTTGGAACCCACATGCTCAAACTTTCATAGATTCTATTAAATAACAACCATGGTCTTTTAACCATATTCTCAAAGAAGGAGTCTCTGTTTCTTGGGCTACAGGAGTCTTCTCTGAGGGTTAACCTACCTGCAGCTGCTTTGACAACTTCTCTCCAGAGTCAACCCATACGTTAAAAAATTAGTTTTCAGTTCTTAGGTTGCAATGAGATAGAGTTACTAAGTCCTTGCCCATTGCTGGCCCAAACAATGTGAATTGGCATTTAATGGGAAATATTGCAAGTTTCTAGATTTCTTTTCCATTATCCAGTTTTCTTAACACCTTGATTTTTCTGTGCACCAACTGCTGTTACAAATCTTTATGAAATAATAAAATGGAAATAGAGTAATGCAGGCATAGCAAAACAGTAAGAAGTTTTCAATTCTGAAGTTATTTAAAACCCAGGTCTGGAAAGCAAACTCAACTTGCAAACATTAAGAGAGCACTATGGTAGATCAACAAGGTAACACATGGACTTTGCAAATGAGGTACTCATTTGAAGCTGCACTAGAGAGGAGAGTATCTGAGCTTCTCATGAAACAATGCTGGCGGAGAGATAACTGATTTCTGTTCTTTAATGCTGACATAAGGTAAGATACTTCGTCATTTGTTTGGAAAGAAAGCAGTCGTAGTTGTTCTTGTAGCAATAGTTGTTACTCTTCAAGAAGAAAGTAGACATGAGTGCACTGCAGTGCTGTGTTTATACATTTTTGTAGGAGGTGCAGAAATATCTAATTCTCATCCCTCTGCCTTCCCATTTATAAAAAAAGAAAAGTAATTCTGAGGATACTGGTTGCCTACAGCTTCTGCTTCTTGTTGACTGACTCAACATCAGCTTGTTTCGTGAAGAGGAGGCTGAGGGGCTTCAGATTCTGGGCTAACACTACCCCAATGGGAGCTGTAAAAATGATGGTAAAGTTGTAAAGACAAATGCTTCTCAATCCTGGGCAAATGGCCCCAGGATGGAGGTTCAGCTTGGATGTCAAGGAAAGATTCTTCACTTGCAGAAGAGTGCTCATCTGGGGCAGCTGTCAAATCTCCAGCCTTAGCAGTAGTTAAGTCTCAGCCCAGGCAAAGCTGAGTCTAATATAGTTTGGTGCTTTGAGTAGAGACAGGACTAGAGACCTCCAGTAGCGCCTTCCAAAGGATATCTTTACCTTGATGTGGGCTTGGTGGTGCCTGCAAAGGATTTTGCCAGACTGCAGTCTGCTTGTTAGTGCCTATGAAGTCTTTCTCCTCTCCCTAAATTTCATGGATTTGCAGGAATTTCATTGTCACTGAGCTCCCTAGCTCCTTCCACAGCTACCCTAGGTCTCTACCAGGATAGAAAAATGCATCTATAGCTTAAAAGTGGTGTGTATTGTGGGCAAGCACAGCATTCTAATGAGATTGTTGAAAGGCAATGAGATCCTTCGAATATGATGTCATGAGTCTGAGGTATGACAGTGATCCAAATATTTCAATGTTCATAAGCATTTATACCTGAACACCTATTAAATGTCATCTTATTCTGATATTTTTTTTTCTTTTTTAATAATGTCTCGATGTGAAATACTGTATGAATGTAGTGCTGGTTTCTATTTGTCATGAACTGTTTTAGCAAACATGTACTCAGGATAAGATTGACTATATATTCAACTCACTATTTCTCCAAAGCTGAATTTCTAGTGGAACTATGGAAGCAAAAGACAAGCATTTAATAACAGATTTTAGTGAACAGTATGCCACTAATCATGCGTTAGATATGACATTCTTCACAGGGGCTGGGTTGAACTATACTGAAGCGCTCCATGTTGTAGAAACTGTTTTTCTAGGGAACTCTTGTGTTGTAATAAACATTAAGCAGCAGCACTGGAGCTACAGCATCTGACTGCCTATCTCTTACACAGATTTGGAGATCTACACTGTGAAGTTGAGTCTGATCTGACAAATATTTAGATAACTGTAAGGAGGAGAGTACTTTATTGCTTTTCCTATATCAGTATACACAACAAATGCACTAAAGTTACTCTTCCCAATAATTCTAACTCTGCCTCAGTACTGATAAGCTATCTGAGCTCATTACCTGCTGATGGCACATTCTGTTGAGGAGTCTGTGGTGGTTTTTTCCTTTTCAATGTGCTGTTCTTCTTAAGAGATTCCTGGACTATTCCCCACCACCATCTGATTAAGAAATAAACTTGCAAAGTCGTAAAACAATGACCTGCAGTGAAGCTTCAAAAGACACAAACAACCCCTAAACCCAACAAGAGTAAGGGACATGGTAACGTCTATTAAAAATTTAACAGTAAAAACTGTCAGGCAGGTCCAAATTAATTTTGGATTTGAGATCTGGGTTATACTTGTAATCCAAGGATTGCAAGGTATGCTAATTTTACTTGGAACACAGGCCTCCTGTAGTTACCCCTTCCCAGCTGCAGCCAGCACCCTGAAAACCCTTGAAGAGTTCCCGGTTCTCCGGCACCCCTAGAAGTTCCCAGGAGATCTCAAAGGAAAGCAGAGAAACTACTCATCTGTTAGCTGCCTCTTTTAGCTGCGCTCACCGCATGAGTTTATCGGAGTCCTGATGACTGCCACAACCAACAGCGGCTTCTCTATAAACAAGACGCCAGCCACTAAGTGGACCTTTGAAGGTCCATCCAACCCAAACTATTCCATCATTCCTTTTCCTCTACTCTGGTTGTGCTCCAGACACGGTCTGGTGTTTGTCCTGCTGTCGCAGGTGAATTATTCAGGGAAGTCATCCTTGGTGGGTTAACTAAAAGGGCTTTCTTCATGATGAAGCGGTGATCAAATGGTAAGGAATCGACGACTGAAGGAAAATCATAGTGTAAGCAAATGGTGATAAAGTAATAGCGGAACGGCAATGAGAGTCACAGGAATCATTTAGGTTGGAGAAGGCCATGAAGGTCATCGAGTCCAACCGTTAGGCAAACAGTGCCAAGTTCACCAGGAAACCATGTCCCTAAGCTGGCCCTTGACTCTGCGCTTGCAGGTGGAGCAGCTGCCCGGCTGACCTGGGTGCCAAGGGCTCGGGTCCCTGCCTGTGCGCTTCACATCCAGCCCTGTGATGCAGTGCCCGTGTCACAATGGGTGCCGTGTGGCCGAGGGTGCCCTGCCCACATTTGGGGCGCACGCAGGCCAGCGGCGCTTACGTCACAGAGGCCACTGTGACTGGCGGCGGGGGCAGGCCTATAAAAGCAGGAACGCCGGGCACAGTGCATCATCACTGCGACCCGGTGAGGTACGGGGAGTAGAGGGCAGGGACAGGGCTGTTGGGGGCCTGCCGAGGGAGGAGGGGGCTCCACACCGCAGGGCTCTGGGCCTGTGCTGCAAGCTCACCCGCGTCTCTCTTCTCCCTCAGAGGTAGCAGAGGAGCATTTGGAGAAGAAGCCCCAGCGCTGCTGGGACAGGGACTCTCCAAACGCCCACCGTTCATGTCTGCCACATCCGCAAGGAGGCGTAGGAGACGCGACTCGATGGAGCAGGGTGAGAGCAAAGTCCCCCTCCTACAGCCAGGCAGAGGGACTCCTGAGGCTGTCGGCGTGGACCGGGAGAGTTGGCGGGGGGAGGCAGGAGCTCCAAAGCCACCCTGCAGGAGGGCCGCTCCTCTGCTTGGCAAGCGGGACCGGGGCCGGGCAGTGCGCACCCTCCGGGACACCCATGCCTGCAGGGCCCTTTCCTCTCCAAGGCTTCCAGCCCTGCTCAGCAGCCAGCTAGGCAGGGACAGAGCAGCCCTTGGGGGCAATCCCTCCGGGACGCATCCCTGGCCCCACAGAGGTGCTCATTCTCAGTGGCATTTGCTCTCTCCCCTCCAGCATGCCTGCTGTGTCGCCGCGCAGAGGCAGACCCGGACATCTGCGGGCCAAAACAGGATCATCACGGGATCTGTGTCCATCGCTTTTGCCTGGTGAGTTCCTCTGGGGCTGGTTTCATCTTTGCAACGCACCTGCCCTGCCACATGCCCCTCATCTGCTCCTTGTCTCTGCTCTTCTGCAGCTCTTTGCCAGTGACCTTCAACCGCAAGGGACCGAAGAGGAAGAACAGATGGAATTTCTTTCTGTGGATATTCTATATGTAATCCAGCTGGCAGCCGAGATGGTGAGGATCTGAGATGATCAGGGTGATTCGTGCCAGGAGAGGTTTGCGGGAGCTTAGAGCAGATGCCAAGAACAGAATCCCAGCCTTTCCACCCAGCTCTGGGACAGCAGTCTTGCTCCCAGCGGCTCCACACAGGCTCCAGCACAGGAGCCTGCTCTGCCAGGTGGATCTGTGGCCTGTGATCCAGCTGGGGCCACATCCTGCGCCCTGCCCCGAGGTGTGGCTCTGGCTGTGGAGACCCTGAGGCTGCCGCTGATGGGGGCTGCTCTGCTCTTTCCAGGTCTGCTTTGTGTGTGGCGAGATGGGGGCCACCGTCGCCTGCAACGAGGTCGGCTGCGGCCGCAGGTTCCATCTCCCCTGTGCCGTGGAGGGTGGATGCATCACCCGTTACTTCCTGCCGTACAGGTACCCCCTCTACCCTTCTCCCCGTCACCAGGGCAGGACCCAGCGCTTCTCATCTCACCCATCCCTTCCCTCTTCCCCTAGTTCCTTCTGCTGGGAGCACCGCCCACAACAGCAAGAGCTGGCGGCTCCAGAGGACACCAACTGCCTCATCTGCATGGACCCTGTTGAAGGCAGAACGACCTATGGGACCATGGTGTGCCCAGCATGCAAACATGCCTGGTTCCACAGGGCGTGCATCTGGGTAGGAGCCGTTCCCTTGCTCCGGGCACGGCAGGCTCTCAGCAGCACCAGAGCCTCACTCACGCTCTTTCTGTTTCTCCTGCAGGGGCAGGCTATGCGAGCTGCCGCTTTTTGCTTGCAGTGCCCTCTGTGTCAAAATACAAAACTGTTCCTAACAGAAATGCTCTGCATGGGGATCCGAATCCCTGTAAGGTTGGTGTCCTCCTGGCCAGCACTGTGCCACGCCTGGACCTGCCCCCGCAGCTGTGGCCCTCCGTTGATCCCCAAGTCCAGGCTTTAGCTCCACGCAGGCGTTGGAAACAGGGTGTGGGGGAAAGAAGAGCGGGGAGGCCCTGCATATGCCTTAGGCTGTGGCAGCAGGGGCTCATCAATTTTCCTTTCTCCGTCAGACAAGCGTCATGGGAAGATAACAACGCATATGCAGACCTGTACCAGAGGCACGGGAGCTGCGATGCCAGGGAGTGCCTTTGTCCAGGAGGAAGGGAGGAAAACAAGTCAAAGGGGTAAGTTGCCAAAGATGCACCCCAGGGCTCGGCACGGGATCTCTGTCTCAGCAGGGGCTCGAAGCAGAAGGGCTGAGAACAAGAGCTCTGCTGGACAATCCCATGCTGTGGGCACTTTCTCCTTAGAGACATGAACCCATTTCTTTCCCCAGGCCCTGGCAGCTGATCCTGTGCCACTCCTGCGCTGCTGTGGGCACTCACAGACGCTGCTCCAACCTGGGGAACAGGCCTGAGGACACACGGAGATGGGAGTGTGACAGCTGTGCTGGCCTGGACACCTGTAAGTGTCAAAGCACCCAGGTGCTCCTGGGCTGGGGCCAGGGGCCAGGCAAGGCCCGGCAGTGGGTGCCTGCTGTGGGCTTGGCAGAGCCTGTCTGCTCCAGGAGGGCAGGGGCACCTCTCTGGTCTACCCTGCCCCAGGCCTGGGAGACAAGCCCTTAATGTTCCTGTTTTCCCTTGTAGACCCCAGTGCTAGCTCAGAGCTCGCTGGTCCCAGCACTGCCAGCCCAGCAGCATCGGGGCAGTCTCCTGGATCACTGGCACTGGAGTTCAGCAGCCCCAGCCCCAGCAGCCAGGCAGCATCGGGGCAGACTGTTGGACACGCAGCACAGGAGACCAGCAGCCCCAGCACTGCCAGCCCAGCAGCATCGGAGCACACTCTGGAGCCTCAGGCACAGGAGTCCAGCAGCCCCAGCACTGCCAGCCCAGCAGCATCGGAGCACACTCTGGAGCCTCAGGCACAGGAGTCCAGCAGCCCCAGCACTGCCAGCCCAGCAGCATCGGGGCACACTCTGGAGCCTCAGGCACAGGAGTCCAGCAGCCCCAGCAGCAGCGGACAGATGCCATCAGCACCATGCCACAGTTGCCCAGTGTGTGAGGGCAGCAGCCTCTCCAGCCACCCTGGGCCTGACCGACGGCGACGCCAAACCCGGTGCACCCGTCAGACCCAGACGCCCTACACGTGGCCGAGAAGGCTGCAGGAGAGAGGCCGACCGCCAGCAACGCGCACTGCGAGCAGTACCTGCGGCCAGGCGGTGCCAAGGCGGTCCCAGTGCTCCGCATCACGTGGGACCCGCAGGCGCAGCACCAACAGGCAGCAGCCATCGGCGGCATCCCGTGGCTCCGCACCACTGCGAAGAAGCCGGAGCAACAGGCCCGGTGGGCCCATGCGGGTGCGCGACCGCTCCCGCTTGCAGCGTCGGGCCCAAGCTCCCTATGCGCGGCCCAGAAGACGCTCCCAGGGCAGCCGCACAGCAGCAGCACGAGCTGGGAGGAGCCCCCGCAGACAGGCTCCGCCCAGGCTGTCCCAGGGCTCACCAGCACGTGCGAGCCGCAGCCGCAGCCGCCGCACCACGACGCAGCGGCCGTCAGCATCATCCCGTGGCGCCGGAGCACGACAAAGAGCCAGCGCCTCAAGATCCGCCGGGCCCGTGCCGGTGCGAGACCGCTCTCGCTCACAACGCCGGGCCCAAACTCCCAGCACGCGGCGCAGAAGACGCCGTTAGAGCAGCCACACGCCGCCACCACGTGCAAAGAGGAGCACACGCAGGCAGGCTGTGTCGGGGCTCTCCCAGCGCTCCCCAGCACATGCTAGCAGCTGCTGCAGCAGTGAGAGTCAGGAGTCATCAGGGAGCAGCGCTGACAGCCAGGAGGAGTTATAGCCATGCCACAGTTCCCTGGCACCAGACACTGACACTGCAACAATCGGGCGGTGCCACGGCTCCCCAGCATGCTCCCAGTTGAACTGTCACACCCAAACTGCCTACACGCGGCCCAGAAGACAGCAGGAGAGAAGCCAACCGCCAGCACCACATGGTGAAAGGAGCACCCACAGCCAGGCAGTGAGGGGCTGTCCCAGCGCTCGCCACTACCTGAGACCAGGAGCCCCAGAACCAGCAGGCATCGGCCATTGACAGCATCCTCTGACTCCACAGCACTGGAAAGCGGCAGCAGCTCCACCCCCGCTAAGCCCGCGTGGGTGTGAGACAACTCCCACTTGCAACATCAGGCCCAAACTCCCAACGCACAGCCTGGACACCTCAGTGGGACCAACCGTGTTTCATCTCTGAGCGACCGCTGTGACCCCCCTCTACCGGCACAATAAAGGTGGCCCTTCGTCTCTGGACTGGGAGATTCCAGGCTCCTTGGTTGGCTTCTTCCTCCTCTGCCTTTCTCAAGGGGCAGCATCAGGGCCTGGGCCCAGAGCATTGTCCTTTCCCTAGAGGTCAGCAGCACCTCCTGCAGACTGACCTCCTGCACCCACCCACCCAGCCGGCCTGGCCCTCAGGGCTCACCCCCCAAAATCATGCACGCCAGCGCCAGTGACTTCTGACACGCTTCAGCTCTGTTTCCCTCTGGATAAGGCTACAGGCAATATCCTATCCTCATCGCCTAGGTTAGTGAGCGTGGTGGCAGAGGGGCAAAGCTGGTGTTCCGTTAAGAGTTCAGTTCAGTGTCAACGTCTGCGCAGAGCACTAATTAGGGTAAAAGCTGCTGTTCTTCTTGTGTAAAAGTAACTACCACAACACCAAATCTCTTCACTAAACAGGTCTGTGGAGTTTCCTAATCCCAAAGGACTCTCCCTGCTGTTATGTCCAGCTTTCAGCTAGATGAGAATGGGGTTTTGCCTCTCTCCCTCCCTGCCTCCTGCCATCCCTCCCTCTCCCATGCCCCCACAAAATGCTTTGCTATGAATCCTTGTTTGTAGACAAGCCTAACCATACAGCTCTGGCTAGACTTTCTCAACAGGCTGCTGAGATGCTTGGCTGAGGAGCAGTAGTAAATATTGCAGAGTATGTTCTCTAATTCTTCTAAATTTCCTGAACTTTGTCAGCACTTCCATTTTTTCAAAAAGAAAAGACCCTTTCTGAAGGTGCTGAAAGTCCTGCTTTACACGAACAGATCCTGTTTATGTACTCTGGAAGGCAACACCACTGACTTGCTTTTGCAGCCCAGGCAGAGTGACTGCTGTTGTGGTGTCATCCTGAAAGTCTTAGGCTCCAGGACGAAATCTGCAGAGCACAGGGACTGTTGGCTCTTTGTGTGGAGTGACTGACACTGCCAGCGAGGCGGGTGACGAGGAGGGGACTGTTATTCTCAACACCGAAAGATGAGGCCAAGGTTTCCCCTCTAATAGTTACATGGCTCTTCTCGAGTCATTGAGTTTACATGAGGTTTACAACAGCATGTAGTGACAGGACAAGGGGAATGGCTTTAAGCTGAAAGAGGGCAGATTTAGATTAGATATTAGGCAGAAGTTCTTCCCTCTGGGCGTGGTGAGGCGCTGGCACAGGATGCCCAGAGAAGCTGTGACTGCCCCATCCCCGGCAGTGTTCAAGGCCAGGTTGGATGGGGCTTGAAGCAAGCTGCTCTAGTGGAAGACGTCCTTGCCTGTGGCAGGGGGTTGGAGCTGGATGAACTTTAAGGTCCCTTCCAACCCAAACTCTTCTGCAGTTCTACGGATGTAGGTGAGTAGATGGTGTCTCAGGAGCTGTTAATTCCAAGGTACAAGCTTCTCTTTGGTGCATTACTGCTGCAGATGTGCAATTCCCCACACCAGCCTGACACCTCCATCCTCTTTTTATTTCAGCTTCACACATATTAGTGCATTGGCTGCCTCGTCTCTAAGAATCCTCGGGCTTCCCAGACTGTACCAAAACGTTTCCTATGGATGCCACAAACTGCATGACTGCCGCTCCTGCCCATGGGAGGTCGGGGCCGCAGGAGGTTTCTCTACTATAGTCTTGCGCTCTCAAATTTTAAGACATTTTAAGCAGGAGCGGGGGAAAAAGTGAAAAAATAGAGCTTAATTTTTAAATGTAGCACTTGTTCTGGGAATGCCTTCCCTTGCTCCGGCCTGGGGGTGACCCCAGCGGGGTGCTGCTGCCCCTCGCTTTCCTTCACAGGCACTGGAAAGGGGCAGGAAAACCACCCGGCAGTCTTTTTGCCAGCAGCGTGCCCGTGGTTTATTTGAAATAAATTGTGATTTCTAACTCCAGAGATGTCCTGGCTCAGGATGGGATGGGGGGGACTTCTGCAGTAGAGGTCACATCTGGCTGACCACTACTTCTCTTTTTAAATGGGAATAAGACCTTCACTTAAAAAAAGGGGGAAAAAAGTGCACAACAGCGGCTTTGATGACTGGTTCCTTCCACAACTTAAAAAAAGTTTTCAAGTTTGCCTCCTAGTGGATATGAGAGCCAGAGACCATCTAGAAACAGAGGAGCATCACATTAAAAATGAACAGCATAAAGTGTTTTTAATAAAAACAGGCTTTGTCAAAAGACCAGTCTTTGCAGAATTGCTAACGTCCTGAAATAAAACTAATTTGTTCATTTCACAGAAGACCCTGTAACTGCAGTTTGAAAAGGGTAGGCCATTTAAGGACACTCTCTTCTCATAACGCATCCACAAGACAATCTATCACAAATACCTCTGGCTACTACACCTCAGGCCGTGGCTATTTTACGGAAGCATACGAAAAGGCAGAGTTGGAGTTAGCTTTGGAACCCACATGCTCAAACTTTCATAGATTCTATTAAATAACAACCATGGTCTTTTAACCATATTCTCAAAGAAGGAGTCTCTGTTTCTTGGGCTACAGGAGTCTTCTCTGAGGGTTAACCTACCTGCAGCTGCTTTGACAACTTCTCTCCAGAGTCAACCCATACGTTAAAAAATTACTGTTTTCAGTTCTTAGGTTGCAATGAGATAGAGTTACTAAGTCCTTGCCCATTGCTGGCCCAAACAATGTGAATTGGCATTTAATGGGAAATATTGCAAGTTTCTAGATTTCTTTTCCATTATCCAGTTTTCTTAACACCTTCATTTTTCTGTGCACCAACTGCTGTTACAAATCTTTATGAAATAATAAAATGGAAATAGAGTAATGCAGGCATAGCAAAACAGTAAGAAGTTTTCAATTCTGAAGTTATTTAAAACCCAGGTCTGGAAAGCAAACTCAACTTGCAAACATTAAGAGAGCACTATGGTAGATCAACAAGGTAACACATGGACTTTGCAAATGAGGTACTCATTTGAAGCTGCACTAGAGAGGAGAGTATCTGAGCTTCTCATGAAACAATGCTGGCGGAGAGATAACTGATTTCTGTTCTTTAATGCTGACATAAGGTAAGATACTTCGTCATTTGTTTGGAAAGAAAGCAGTCGTAGTTGTTCTTGTAGCAATAGTTGTTACTCTTCAAGAAGAAAGTAGACATGAGTGCACTGCAGTGCTGTGTTTATACATTTTTGTAGGAGGTGCAGAAATACCTAATTCTCATCCCTCTGCCTTCCCATTTATAAAAAAAGAAAAGTAATTCTGAGGATACTGGTTGCCTACAGCTTCTGCTTCTTGTTGACTGACTCAACATCAGCTTGTTTCGTGAAGAGGAGGCTGAGGGGCTTCAGATTCTGGGCTAACACTACCCCAATGGGAGCTGTAAAAATGATGGTAAAGTTGTAAAGACAAATGCTTCTCAATCCTGGGCAAATGGCCCCAGGATGGAGGTTCAGCTCGGATGTCAAGGAAAGATTCTTCACTTGCAGAAGAGTGCTCATCTGGGGCAGCTGTCAAATCTCCAGCCTTAGCAGTAGTTAAGTCTCAGCCCAGGCAAAGCTGAGTCTAATATAGTTTGGTGCTTTGAGTAGAGACAGGACTAGAGACCTCCAGTAGCGCCTTCCAAAGGATATCTTTACCTTGATGTGGGCTTGGTGGTGCCTGCAAAGGATTTTGCCAGACTGCAGTCTGCTTGTTAGTGCCTATGAAGTCTTTCTCCTCTCCCTAAATTTCATGGATTTGCAGGAATTTCATTGTCACTGAGCTCCCTAGCTCCTTCCACAGCTACCCTAGGTCTCTACCAGGATAGAAAAATGCATCTATAGCTTAAAAGTGGTGTGTATTGTGGGCAAGCACAGCATTCTAATGAGATTGTTGAAAGGCAATGAGATCCTTCGAATATGATGTCATGAGTCTGAGGTATGACAGTGATCCAAATATTTCAATGTTCATAAGCATTTATACCTGAACACCTATTAAATGTCATCTTATTCTGATATTTTTTTTTCTTTTTTAATAATGTCTCGATGTGAAATACTGTATGAATGTAGTGCTGGTTTCTATTTGTCATGAACTGTTTTAGCAAACATGTACTCAGGATAAGATTGACTATATATTCAACTCACTATTTCTCCAAAGCTGAATTTCTAGTGGAACTATGGAAGCAAAAGACAAGCATTTAATAACAGATTTTAGTGAACAGTATGCCACTAATCATGTGTTAGATATGACATTCTTCACAGGGGCTGGGTTGAACTATACTGAAGCGCTCCATGTTGTAGAAACTGTTTTTCTAGGGAACTCTTGTGTTGTAATAAACATTAAGCAGCAGCACTGGAGCTACAGCATCTGACTGCCTATCTCTTACACAGATTTGGAGATCTACACTGTGAAGTTGAGTCTGATCTGACAAATATTTAGATAACTGTAAGGAGGAGAGTACTTTATTGCTTTTCCTATATCAGTATACACAACAAATGCACTAAAGTTACTCTTCCCAATAATTCTAACTCTGCCTCAGTACTGATAAGCTATCTGAGCTCATTACGTGCTGATGGCACATTCTGTTGAGGAGTCTGTGGTGGTTTTTTCCTTTTCAATGTGCTGTTCTTCTTAAGAGATTCCTGGACTATTCCCCACCACCATCTGATTGAGAAATAAACTTGCAAAGTCGTAAAACAATGACCTGCAGTGAAGCTTCAAAAGACACAAACAACCCCTAAACCCAACAAGAGTAAGGGACATGGTAACGTCTATTAAAAATTTAACAGTAAAAACTGTCAGGCAGGTCCAAATTAATTTTGGATTTGAGATCTGGGTTATACTTGTAATCCAAGGATTGCAAGGTATGCTAATTTTACTTGGAACACAGGCCTCCTGTAGTTACCCCTTCCCAGCTGCAGCCAGCACCCTGAAAACCCTTGAAGAGTTCCCGGTTCTCCGGCACCCCTAGAAGTTCCCAGGAGATCTCAAAGGAAAGCAGAGAAACTACTCATCTGTTAGCTGCCTCTTTTAGCTGCGCTCACCGCATGAGTTTATCGGAGTCCTGATGACTGCCACAACCAACAGCGGCTTCTCTATAAACAAGACGCCAGCCACTAAGTGGACCTTTGAAGGTCCATCCAACCCAAACTATTCCATCATTCCTTTTCCTCTACTCTGGTTGTGCTCCAGACACGGTCTGGTGTTTGTCCTGCTGTCGCAGGTGAATTATTCAGGGAAGTCATCCTTGGTGGGTTAACTAAAAGGGCTTTCTTCATGATAAAGCGGTGATCAAATGGTAAGGAATCGACGACTGAAGGAAAATCATAGTGTAAGCAAATGGTGATAAAGTAATAGCGGAACGGCAATGAGAGTCACAGGAATCATTTAGGTTGGAGAAGGCCATGAAGGTCATCGAGTCCAACCGTTAGGCAAACAGTGCCAAGTTCACCAGGAAACCATGTCCCTAAGCTTGCCCTTGACTCTGCGCTTGCAGGTGGAGCAGCTGCCCGGCTGACCTGGGTGCCAAGGGCTTGGGTCCCTGCCTGTGCGCTTCACATCCAGCCCTGTGATGCAGTGCCCGTGTCACAATGGGTGCCGTGTGGCCGAGGGTGCCCTGCCCACATTTGGGGCGCACGCAGGCCAGCGGCGCTTACGTCACAGAGGCCACTGTGACTGGCGGCGGGGGCAGGCCTATAAAAGCAGGAACGCCGGGCACAGTGCATCATCACTGCGACCCGGTGAGGTACGGGGAGTAGAGGGCAGGGACAGGGCTGTTGGGGGCCTGCCGAGGGAGGAGGGGGCTCCACACCGCAGGGCTCTGGGCCTGTGCTGCAAGCTCACCCGCGTCTCTCTTCTCCCTCAGAGGTAGCAGAGGAGCATTTGGAGAAGAAGCCCCAGCGCTGCTGGGACAGGGACTCTCCAAACGCCCACCGTTCATGTCTGCCACATCCGCAAGGAGGCGTAGGAGACGCGACTCGATGGAGCAGGGTGAGAGCAAAGTCCCCCTCCTACAGCCAGGCAGAGGGACTCCTGAGGCTGTCGGCGTGGACCGGGAGAGTTGGCGGGGGGAGGCAGGAGCTCCAAAGCCACCCTGCAGGAGGGCCGCTCCTCTGCTTGGCAAGCGGGACCGGGGCCGGGCAGTGCGCACCCTCCGGGACACCCATGCCTGCAGGGCCCTTTCCTCTCCAAGGCTTCCAGCCCTGCTCAGCAGCCAGCTAGGCAGGGACAGAGCAGCCCTTGGGGGCAATCCCTCCGGGACGCATCCCTGGCCCCACAGAGGTGCTCATTCTCAGTGGCATTTGCTCTCTCCCCTCCAGCATGCCTGCTGTGTCGCCGCGCAGAGGCAGACCCGGACATCTGCGGGCCAAAACAGGATCATCACGGGATCTGTGTCCATCGCTTTTGCCTGGTGAGTTCCTCTGGGGCTGGTTTCATCTTTGCAACGCACCTGCCCTGCCACATGCCCCTCATCTGCTCCTTGTCTCTGCTCTTCTGCAGCTCTTTGCCAGTGACCTTCAACCGCAAGGGACCGAAGAGGAAGAACAGATGGAATTTCTTTCTGTGGATATTCTATATGTAATCCAGCTGGCAGCCGAGATGGTGAGGATCTGAGATGATCAGGGTGATTCGTGCCAGGAGAGGTTTGCGGGAGCTTAGAGCAGATGCCAAGAACAGAATCCCAGCCTTTCCACCCAGCTCTGGGACAGCAGTCTTGCTCCCAGCGGCTCCACACAGGCTCCAGCACAGGAGCCTGCTCTGCCAGGTGGATCTGTGGCCTGTGATCCAGCTGGGGCCACATCCTGCGCCCTGCCCCGAGGTGTGGCTCTGGCTGTGGAGACCCTGAGGCTGCCGCTGATGGGGGCTGCTCTGCTCTTTCCAGGTCTGCTTTGTGTGTGGCGAGATGGGGGCCACCGTCGCCTGCAACGAGGTCGGCTGCAGCCGCAGGTTCCATCTCCCCTGTGCCGTGGAGGGTGGATGCATCACCCGTTACTTCCTGCCGTACAGGTACCCCCTCTACCCTTCTCCCCGTCACCAGGGCAGGACCCAGCGCTTCTCATCTCACCCATCCCTTCCCTCTTCCCCTAGTTCCTTCTGCTGGGAGCACCGCCCACAACAGCAAGAGCTGGCGGCTCCAGAGGACACCAACTGCCTCATCTGCATGGACCCTGTTGAAGGCAGAACGACCTATGGGACCATGGTGTGCCCAGCATGCAAACATGCCTGGTTCCACAGGGCGTGCATCTGGGTAGGAGCCGTTCCCTTGCTCCGGGCACGGCAGGCTCTCAGCAGCACCAGAGCCTCACTCACGCTCTTTCTGTTTCTCCTGCAGGGGCAGGCTATGCGAGCTGCCGCTTTTTGCTTGCAGTGCCCTCTGTGTCAAAATACAAAACTGTTCCTAACAGAAATGCTCTGCATGGGGATCCGAATCCCTGTAAGGTTGGTGTCCTCCTGGCCAGCACTGTGCCACGCCTGGACCTGCCCCCGCAGCTGTGGCCCTCCGTTGATCCCCAAGTCCAGGCTTTAGCTCCACGCAGGCGTTGGAAACAGGGTGTGGGGGAAAGAAGAGCGGGGAGGCCCTGCATATGCCTTAGGCTGTGGCAGCAGGGGCTCATCAATTTTCCTTTCTCCGTCAGACAAGCGTCATGGGAAGATAACAACGCATATGCAGACCTGTACCAGAGGCACGGGAGCTGCGATGCCAGGGAGTGCCTTTGTCCAGGAGGAAGGGAGGAAAACAAGTCAAAGGGGTAAGTTGCCAAAGATGCACCCCAGGGCTCGGCACGGGATCTCTGTCTCAGCAGGGGCTCGAAGCAGAAGGGCTGAGAACAAGAGCTCTGCTGGACAATCCCATGCTGTGGGCACTTTCTCCTTAGAGACATGAACCCATTTCTTTCCCCAGGCCCTGGCAGCTGATCCTGTGCCACTCCTGCGCTGCTGTGGGCACTCACAGACGCTGCTCCAACCTGGGGAACAGGCCTGAGGACACACGGAGATGGGAGTGTGACAGCTGTGCTGGCCTGGACACCTGTAAGTGTCAAAGCACCCGGGTGCTCCTGGGCTGGGGCCAGGGGCCAGGCAAGGCCCGGCAGTGGGTGCCTGCTGTGGGCTTGGCAGAGCCTGTCTGCTCCAGGAGGGCAGGGGCACCTCTCTGGCCTACCCTGCCCCAGGCCTGGGAGACAAGCCCTTAATGTTCCTGTTTTCCCTTGTAGACCCCAGTGCTAGCTCAGAGCTCGCTGGTCCCAGCACTGCCAGCCCAGCAGCATCGGGGCAGTCTCCTGGATCTCTGGCACTGGAGTTCAGCAGCCCCAGCAGCCAGGCAGCATCGGGGCAGACTGTTGGACACGCAGCACAGGAGACCAGCAGCCCCAGCACTGCCAGCCCAGCAGCATCGGAGCACACTCTGGAGCCTCAGGCACAGGAGACCAGCAGCCCCAGCACTGCCAGCCCAGCAGCATCGGAGCACACTCTGGAGCCTCAGGCACAGGAGTCCAGCAGCCCCAGCACTGCCAGCCCAGCAGCATCGGCGCACACTCTGGAGCCTCAGGCACAGGAGTCCAGCAGCCCCAGCACTGCCAGCCCAGCAGCATCGGGGCACACTCTGGAGCCTCAGGCACAGGAGCCCAGCAGCCCCAGCAGCAGCGGACAGATGCCATCAGCACCATGCCACAGTTGCCCAGTGTGTGAGGGCAGCAGCCTCTCCAGCCACCCTGGGCCTGACCGACGGCGACGCCAAACCCGGTGCACCCGTCAGACCCAGACGCCCTACACGTGGCCGAGAAGGCTGCAGGAGAGAGGCCGACCGCCAGCAACGCGCACTGCGAGCAGTACCTGCGGCCAGGCGGTGCCAAGGCGGTCCCAGTGCTCCGCATCACGTGGGACCCGCAGGCGCAGCACCAACAGGCAGCAGCCATCGGCGGCATCCCGTGGCTCCGCACCACTGCGAAGAAGCCGGAGCAACAGGCCCGGTGGGCCCATGCGGGTGCGCGACCGCTCCCGCTTGCAGCGTCGGGCCCAAGCTCCCTATGCGCGGCCCAGAAGACGCTCCCAGGGCAGCCGCACAGCAGCAGCACGAGCTGGGAGGAGCCCCCGCAGACAGGCTCCGCCCAGGCTGTCCCAGGGCTCACCAGCACGTGCGAGCCGCAGCCGCAGCCGCCGCACCACGACGCAGCGGCCGTCAGCATCATCCCGTGGCGCCGGAGCACGACAAAGAGCCAGCGCCTCAAGATCCGCCGGGCCCGTGCAGGTGCGAGACCGCTCTCGCTCACAACGCCGGGCCCAAACTCCCAGCACGCGGTGCAGAAGACGCCGTTAGAGCAGCCACACGCCGCCACCACGTGCAAAGAGGAGCACACGCAGGCAGGCTGTGTCGGGGCTCTCCCAGCGCTCCCCAGCACGTGCTAGCAGCTGCTGCAGCAGTGAGAGTCAGGAGTCATCAGGGAGCAGCGCTGACAGCCAGGAGGAGTTATAGCCATGCCACAGTTCCCTGGCACCAGACACTGACACTGCAACAATCGGGCGGTGCCACGGCTCCCCAGCATGCTCCCAGTTGAACTGTCACACCCAAACTGCCTACACGTGGCCCAGAAGACAGCAGGAGAGAAGCCAACCGCCAGCACCACATGGTGAAAGGAGCACCCACAGCCAGGCAGTGAGGGGCTGTCCCAGCGCTCGCCACTACCTGAGACCAGGAGCCCCAGAACCAGCAGGCATCGGCCATTGACAGCATCCTCTGACTCCACAGCACTGGAAAGCGGCAGCAGCTCCACCCCCGCTAAGCCCGCGTGGGTGTGAGACAACTCCCACTTGCAACATCAGGCCCAAACTCCCAACGCACAGCCTGGACACCTCAGTGGGACCAACCGTGTTTCATCTCTGAGCGACCGCTGTGACCCCCCTCTACCGGCACAATAAAGGTGGCCCTTCGTCTCTGGACTGGGAGATTCCAGGCTCCTTGGTTGGCTTCTTCCTCCTCTGCCTTTCTCAAGGGGCAGCATCAGGGCCTGGGCCCAGAGCATTGTCCTTTCCCTAGAGGTCAGCAGCACCTCCTGCAGACTGACCTCCTGCACCCACCCACCCAGCCGGCCTGGCCCTCAGGGCTCACCCCCCAAAATCATGCACGCCAGCGCCAGTGACTTCTGACACGCTTCAGCTCTGTTTCCCTCTGGATAAGGCTACAGGCAATATCCTATCCTCATCGCCTAGGTTAGTGAGCGTGGTGGCAGAGGGGCAAAGCTGGTGTTCCGTTAAGAGTTCAGTTCAGTGTCAACGTCTGCGCAGAGTACTAATTAGGGTAAAAGCTGCTGTTCTTCTTGTGTAAAAGTAACTACCACAACACCAAATCTCTTCACTAAACAGGTCTGTGGAGTTTCCTAATCCCAAAGGACTCTCCCTGCTGTTATGTCCAGCTTTCAGCTAGATGAGAATGGGGTTTTGCCTCTCTCCCTCCCTGCCTCCTGCCATCCCTCCCTCTCCCATGCCCCCACAAAATGCTTTGCTATGAATCCTTGTTTGTAGACAAGCCTAACCATACAGCTCTGGCTAGACTTTCTCAACAGGCTGCTGAGATGCTTGGCTGAGGAGCAGTAGTAAATATTGCAGAGTATGTTCTCTAATTCTTCTAAATTTCCTGAACTTTGTCAGCACTTCCATTTTTTCAAAAAGAAAAGACCCTTTCTGAAGGTGCTGAAAGTCCTGCTTTACACGAACAGATCCTGTTTATGTACTCTGGAAGGCAACACCACTGACTTGCTTTTGCAGCCCAGGCAGAGTGACTGCTGTTGTGGTGTCATCCTGAAAGTCTTAGGCTCCAGAACGAAATCTGCAGAGCACAGGGACTGTTGGCTCTTTGTGTGGAGTGACTGACACTGCCAGCGAGGCGGGTGACGAGGAGGGGACTGTTATTCTCAACACCGAAAGATGAGGCCAAGGTTTCCCCTCTAATAGTTACATGGCTCTTCTCGAGTCATTGAGTTTACATGAGGTTTACAACAGCATGTAGTGACAGGACAAGGGGAATGGCTTTAAGCTGAAAGAGGGCAGATTTAGATTAGATATTAGGCAGAAGTTCTTCCCTCTGGGCGCGGTGAGGCGCTGGCACAGGATGCCCAGAGAAGCTGTGACTGCCCCATCCCCGGCAGTGTTCAAGGCCAGGTTGGATGGGGCTTGAAGCAAGCTGCTCTAGTGGAAGACGTCCTTGCCTGTGGCAGGGGGTTGGAGCTGGATGAACTTTAAGGTCCCTTCCAACCCAAACTCTTCTGCAGTTCTACGGATGTAGGTGAGTAGATGGTGTCTCAGGAGCTGTTAATTCCAAGGTACAAGCTTCTCTTTGGTGCATTACTGCTGCAGATGTGCAATTCCCCACACCAGCCTGACACCTCCATCCTCTTTTTATTTCAGCTTCACACATATTAGTGCATTGGCTGCCTCGTCTCTAAGAATCCTCGGGCTTCCCAGACTGTACCAAAACGTTTCCTATGGATGCCACAAACTGCATGACTGCCGCTCCTGCCCATGGGAGGTCGGGGCCGCAGGAGGTTTCTCTACTATAGTCTTGCGCTCTCAAATTTTAAGACATTTTAAGCAGGAGCGGGGGAAAAAGTGAAAAAATAGAGCTTAATTTTTAAATGTAGCACTTGTTCTGGGAATGCCTTCCCTTGCTCCGGCCTGGGGGTGACCCCAGCGGGGTGCTGCTGCCCCTCGCTTTCCTTCACAGGCACTGGAAAGGGGCAGGAAAACCACCCGGGAGTCTTTTTGCCAGCAGCGTGCCCGTGGTTTATTTGAAATAAATTGTGATTTCTAACTCCAGAGATGTCCTGGCTCAGGATGGGATGGGGGGGACTTCTGCAGTAGAGGTCACATCTGGCTGACCACTACTTCTCTTTTTAAATGGGAATAAGACCTTCACTTAAAAAAAGGGGGAAAAAAGTGCACAACAGCGGCTTTGATGACTGGTTCCTTCCACAACTTAAAAAAAGTTTTCAAGTTTGCCTCCTAGTGGATATGAGAGCCAGAGACCATCTAGAAACAGAGGAGCATCACATTAAAAATGAACAGCATAAAGTGTTTTTAATAAAAACAGGCTTTGTCAAAAGATCAGTCTTTGCAGAATTGCTAACGTCCTGAAATAAAACTAATTTGTTCATTTCACAGAAGACCCTGTAACTGCAGTTTGAAAAGGGTAGGCCATTTAAGGACACTCTCTTCTCATAACGCATCCACAAGACAATCTATCACAAATACCTCTGGCTACTACACCTCAGGCCGTGGCTATTTTACGGAAGCATACGAAAAGGCAGAGTTGGAGTTAGCTTTGGAACCCACATGCTCAAACTTTCATAGATTCTATTAAATAACAACCATGGTCTTTTAACCATATTCTCAAAGAAGGAGTCTCTGTTTCTTGGGCTACAGGAGTCTTCTCTGAGGGTTAACCTACCTGCAGCTGCTTTGACAACTTCTCTCCAGAGTCAACCCATACGTTAAAAAATTAGTTTTCAGTTCTTAGGTTGCAATGAGATAGAGTTACTAAGTCCTTGCCCATTGCTGGCCCAAACAATGTGAATTGGCATTTAATGGGAAATATTGCAAGTTTCTAGATTTCTTTTCCATTATCCAGTTTTCTTAACACCTTGATTTTTCTGTGCACCAACTGCTGTTACAAATCTTTATGAAATAATAAAATGGAAATAGAGTAATGCAGGCATAGCAAAACAGTAAGAAGTTTTCAATTCTGAAGTTATTTAAAACCCAGGTCTGGAAAGCAAACTCAACTTGCAAACATTAAGAGAGCACTATGGTAGATCAACAAGGTAACACATGGACTTTGCAAATGAGGTACTCATTTGAAGCTGCACTAGAGAGGAGAGTATCTGAGCTTCTCATGAAACAATGCTGGCGGAGAGATAACTGATTTCTGTTCTTTAATGCTGACATAAGGTAAGATACTTCGTCATTTGTTTGGAAAGAAAGCAGTCGTAGTTGTTCTTGTAGCAATAGTTGTTACTCTTCAAGAAGAAAGTAGACATGAGTGCACTGCAGTGCTGTGTTTATACATTTTTGTAGGAGGTGCAGAAATACCTAATTCTCATCCCTCTGCCTTCCCATTTATAAAAAAAGAAAAGTAATTCTGAGGATACTGGTTGCCTACAGCTTCTGCTTCTTGTTGACTGACTCAACATCAGCTTGTTTCGTGAAGAGGAGGCTGAGGGGCTTCAGATTCTGGGCTAACACTACCCCAATGGGAGCTGTAAAAATGATGGTAAAGTTGTAAAGACAAATGCTTCTCAATCCTGGGCAAATGGCCCCAGGATGGAGGTTCAGCTCGGATGTCAAGGAAAGATTCTTCACTTGCAGAAGAGTGCTCATCTGGGGCAGCTGTCAAATCTCCAGCCTTAGCAGTAGTTAAGTCTCAGCCCAGGCAAAGCTGAGTCTAATATAGTTTGGTGCTTTGAGTAGAGACAGGACTAGAGACCTCCAGTAGCGCCTTCCAAAGGATATCTTTACCTTGATGTGGGCTTGGTGGTGCCTGCAAAGGATTTTGCCAGACTGCAGTCTGCTTGTTAGTGCCTATGAAGTCTTTCTCCTCTCCCTAAATTTCATGGATTTGCAGGAATTTCATTGTCACTGAGCTCCCTAGCTCCTTCCACAGCTACCCTAGGTCTCTACCAGGATAGAAAAATGCATCTATAGCTTAAAAGTGGTGTGTATTGTGGGCAAGCACAGCATTCTAATGAGATTGTTGAAAGGCAATGAGATCCTTCGAATATGATGTCATGAGTCTGAGGTATGACAGTGATCCAAATATTTCAATGTTCATAAGCATTTATACCTGAACACCTATTAAATGTCATCTTATTCTGATATTTTTTTTTCTTTTTTAATAATGTCTCGATGTGAAATACTGTATGAATGTAGTGCTGGTTTCTATTTGTCATGAACTGTTTTAGCAAACATGTACTCAGGATAAGATTGACTATATATTCAACTCACTATTTCTCCAAAGCTGAATTTCTAGTGGAACTATGGAAGCAAAAGACAAGCATTTAATAACAGATTTTAGTGAACAGTATGCCACTAATCATGCGTTAGATATGACATTCTTCACAGGGGCTGGGTTGAACTATACTGAAGCGCTCCATGTTGTAGAAACTGTTTTTCTAGGGAACTCTTGTGTTGTAATAAACATTAAGCAGCAGCACTGGAGCTACAGCATCTGACTGCCTATCTCTTACACAGATTTGGAGATCTACACTGTGAAGTTGAGTCTGATCTGACAAATATTTAGATAACTGTAAGGAGGAGAGTACTTTATTGCTTTTCCTATATCAGTATACACAACAAATGCACTAAAGTTACTCTTCCCAATAATTCTAACTCTGCCTCAGTACTGATAAGCTATCTGAGCTCATTACCTGCTGATGGCGCATTCTGTTGAGGAGTCTGTGGTGGTTTTTTCCTTTTCAATGTGCTGTTCTTCTTAAGAGATTCCTGGACTATTCCCCACCACCATCTGATTAAGAAATAAACTTGCAAAGTCGTAAAACAATGACCTGCAGTGAAGCTTCAAAAGACACAAACAACCCCTAAACCCAACAAGAGTAAGGGACATGGTAACGTCTATTAAAAATTTAACAGTAAAAACTGTCAGGCAGGTCCAAATTAATTTTGGATTTGAGATCTGGGTTATACTTGTAATCCAAGGATTGCAAGGTATGCTAATTTTACTTGGAACACAGGCCTCCTGTAGTTACCCCTTCCCAGCTGCAGCCAGCACCCTGAAAACCCTTGAAGAGTTCCCGGTTCTCCGGCACCCCTAGAAGTTCCCAGGAGATCTCAAAGGAAAGCAGAGAAACTACTCATCTGTTAGCTGCCTCTTTTAGCTGCGCTCACCGCATGAGTTTATCGGAGTCCTGATGACTGCCACAACCAACAGCGGCTTCTCTATAAACAAGACGCCAGCCACTAAGTGGACCTTTGAAGGTCCATCCAACCCAAACTATTCCATCATTCCTTTTCCTCTACTCTGGTTGTGCTCCAGACACGGTCTGGTGTTTGTCCTGCTGTCGCAGGTGAATTATTCAGGGAAGTCATCCTTGGTGGGTTAACTAAAAGGGCTTTCTTCATGATGAAGCGGTGATCAAATGGTAAGGAATCGACGACTGAAGGAAAATCATAGTGTAAGCAAATGGTGATAAAGTAATAGCGGAACGGCAATGAGAGTCACAGGAATCATTTAGGTTGGAGAAGGCCATGAAGGTCATCGAGTCCAACCGTTAGGCAAACAGTGCCAAGTTCACCAGGAAACCATGTCCCTAAGCTGGCCCTTGACTCTGCGCTTGCAGGTGGAGCAGCTGCCCGGCTGACCTGGGTGCCAAGGGCTCGGGTCCCTGCCTGTGCGCTTCACATCCAGCCCTGTGATGCAGTGCCCGTGTCACAATGGGTGCCGTGTGGCCGAGGGTGCCCTGCCCACATTTGGGGCGCACGCAGGCCAGCGGCGCTTACGTCACAGAGGCCACTGTGACTGGCGGCGGGGGCAGGCCTATAAAAGCAGGAACGCCGGGCACAGTGCATCATCACTGCGACCCGGTGAGGTACGGGGAGTAGAGGGCAGGGACAGGGCTGTTGGGGGCCTGCCGAGGGAGGAGGGGGCTCCACACCGCAGGGCTCTGGGCCTGTGCTGCAAGCTCACCCGCGTCTCTCTTCTCCCTCAGAGGTAGCAGAGGAGCATTTGGAGAAGAAGCCCCAGCGCTGCTGGGACAGGGACTCTCCAAACGCCCACCGTTCATGTCTGCCACATCCGCAAGGAGGCGTAGGAGACGCGACTCGATGGAGCAGGGTGAGAGCAAAGTCCCCCTCCTACAGCCAGGCAGAGGGACTCCTGAGGCTGTCGGCGTGGACCGGGAGAGTTGGCGGGGGGAGGCAGGAGCTCCAAAGCCACCCTGCAGGAGGGCCGCTCCTCTGCTTGGCAAGTGGGACCGGGGCCGGGCAGTGCGCACCCTCCGGGACACCCATGCCTGCAGGGCCCTTTCCTCTCCAAGGCTTCCAGCCCTGCTCAGCAGCCAGCTAGGCAGGGACAGAGCAGCCCTTGGGGGCAATCCCTCCGGGACGCATCCCTGGCCCCACAGAGGTGCTCATTCTCAGTGGCATTTGCTCTCTCCCCTCCAGCATGCCTGCTGTGTCGCCGCGCAGAGGCAGACCCGGACATCTGCGGGCCAAAACAGGATCATCACGGGATCTGTGTCCATCGCTTTTGCCTGGTGAGTTCCTCTGGGGCTGGTTTCATCTTTGCAACGCACCTGCCCTGCCACATGCCCCTCATCTGCTCCTTGTCTCTGCTCTTCTGCAGCTCTTTGCCAGTGACCTTCAACCGCAAGGGACCGAAGAGGAAGAACAGATGGAATTTCTTTCTGTGGATATTCTATATGTAATCCAGCTGGCAGCCGAGATGGTGAGGATCTGAGATGATCAGGGTGATTCGTGCCAGGAGAGGTTTGCGGGAGCTTAGAGCAGATGCCAAGAACAGAATCCCAGCCTTTCCACCCAGCTCTGGGACAGCAGTCTTGCTCCCAGCGGCTCCACACAGGCTCCAGCACAGGAGCCTGCTCTGCCAGGTGGATCTGTGGCCTGTGATCCAGCTGGGGCCACATCCTGCGCCCTGCCCCGAGGTGTGGCTCTGGCTGTGGAGACCCTGAGGCTGCCGCTGATGGGGGCTGCTCTGCTCTTTCCAGGTCTGCTTTGTGTGTGGCGAGATGGGGGCCACCGTCGCCTGCAACGAGGTCGGCTGCGGCCGCAGGTTCCATCTCCCCTGTGCCGTGGAGGGTGGATGCATCACCCGTTACTTCCTGCCGTACAGGTACCCCCTCTACCCTTCTCCCCGTCACCAGGGCAGGACCCAGCGCTTCTCATCTCACCCATCCCTTCCCTCTTCCCCTAGTTCCTTCTGCTGGGAGCACCGCCCACAACAGCAAGAGCTGGCGGCTCCAGAGGACACCAACTGCCTCATCTGCATGGACCCTGTTGAAGGCAGAACGACCTATGGGACCATGGTGTGCCCAGCATGCAAACATGCCTGGTTCCACAGGGCGTGCATCTGGGTAGGAGCCGTTCCCTTGCTCCGGGCACGGCAGGCTCTCAGCAGCACCAGAGCCTCACTCACGCTCTTTCTGTTTCTCCTGCAGGGGCAGGCTATGCGAGCTGCCGCTTTTTGCTTGCAGTGCCCTCTGTGTCAAAATACAAAACTGTTCCTAACAGAAATGCTCTGCATGGGGATCCGAATCCCTGTAAGGTTGGTGTCCTCCTGGCCAGCACTGTGCCACGCCTGGACCTGCCCCCGCAGCTGTGGCCCTCCGTTGATCCCCAAGTCCAGGCTTTAGCTCCACGCAGGCGTTGGAAACAGGGTGTGGGGGAAAGAAGAGCGGGGAGGCCCTGCATATGCCTTAGGCTGTGGCAGCAGGGGCTCATCAATTTTCCTTTCTCCGTCAGACAAGCGTCATGGGAAGATAACAACGCATATGCAGACCTGTACCAGAGGCACGGGAGCTGCGATGCCAGGGAGTGCCTTTGTCCAGGAGGAAGGGAGGAAAACAAGTCAAAGGGGTAAGTTGCCAAAGATGCACCCCAGGGCTCGGCACGGGATCTCTGTCTCAGCAGGGGCTCGAAGCAGAAGGGCTGAGAACAAGAGCTCTGCTGGACAATCCCATGCTGTGGGCACTTTCTCCTTAGAGACATGAACCCATTTCTTTCCCCAGGCCCTGGCAGCTGATCCTGTGCCACTCCTGCGCTGCTGTGGGCACTCACAGACGCTGCTCCAACCTGGGGAACAGGCCTGAGGACACACGGAGATGGGAGTGTGACAGCTGTGCTGGCCTGGACACCTGTAAGTGTCAAAGCACCCGGGTGCTCCTGGGCTGGGGCCAGGGGCCAGGCAAGGCCCGGCAGTGGGTGCCTGCTGTGGGCTTGGCAGAGCCTGTCTGCTCCAGGAGGGCAGGGGCACCTCTCTGGCCTACCCTGCCCCAGGCCTGGGAGACAAGCCCTTAATGTTCCTGTTTTCCCTTGTAGACCCCAGTGCTAGCTCAGAGCTCGCTGGTCCCAGCACTGCCAGCCCAGCAGCATCGGGGCAGTCTCCTGGATCTCTGGCACTGGAGTTCAGCAGCCCCAGCAGCCAGGCAGCATCGGGGCAGACTGTTGGACACGCAGCACAGGAGACCAGCAGCCCCAGCACTGCCAGCCCAGCAGCATCGGAGCACACTCTGGAGCCTCAGGCACAGGAGACCAGCAGCCCCAGCACTGCCAGCCCAGCAGCATCGGAGCACACTCTGGAGCCTCAGGCACAGGAGTCCAGCAGCCCCAGCACTGCCAGCCCAGCAGCATCGGCGCACACTCTGGAGCCTCAGGCACAGGAGTCCAGCAGCCCCAGCACTGCCAGCCCAGCAGCATCGGGGCACACTCTGGAGCCTCAGGCACAGGAGCCCAGCAGCCCCAGCAGCAGCGGACAGATGCCATCAGCACCATGCCACAGTTGCCCAGTGTGTGAGGGCAGCAGCCTCTCCAGCCACCCTGGGCCTGACCGACGGCGACGCCAAACCCGGTGCACCCGTCAGACCCAGACGCCCTACACGTGGCCGAGAAGGCTGCAGGAGAGAGGCCGACCGCCAGCAACGCGCACTGCGAGCAGTACCTGCGGCCAGGCGGTGCCAAGGCGGTCCCAGTGCTCCGCATCACGTGGGACCCGCAGGCGCAGCACCAACAGGCAGCAGCCATCGGCGGCATCCCGTGGCTCCGCACCACTGCGAAGAAGCCGGAGCAACAGGCCCGGTGGGCCCATGCGGGTGCGCGACCGCTCCCGCTTGCAGCGTCGGGCCCAAGCTCCCTATGCGCGGCCCAGAAGACGCTCCCAGGGCAGCCGCACAGCAGCAGCACGAGCTGGGAGGAGCCCCCGCAGACAGGCTCCGCCCAGGCTGTCCCAGGGCTCACCAGCACGTGCGAGCCGCAGCCGCAGCCGCCGCACCACGACGCAGCGGCCGTCAGCATCATCCCGTGGCGCCGGAGCACGACAAAGAGCCAGCGCCTCAAGATCCGCCGGGCCCGTGCAGGTGCGAGACCGCTCTCGCTCACAACGCCGGGCCCAAACTCCCAGCACGCGGTGCAGAAGACGCCGTTAGAGCAGCCACACGCCGCCACCACGTGCAAAGAGGAGCACACGCAGGCAGGCTGTGTCGGGGCTCTCCCAGCGCTCCCCAGCACGTGCTAGCAGCTGCTGCAGCAGTGAGAGTCAGGAGTCATCAGGGAGCAGCGCTGACAGCCAGGAGGAGTTATAGCCATGCCACAGTTCCCTGGCACCAGACACTGACACTGCAACAATCGGGCGGTGCCACGGCTCCCCAGCATGCTCCCAGTTGAACTGTCACACCCAAACTGCCTACACGTGGCCCAGAAGACAGCAGGAGAGAAGCCAACCGCCAGCACCACATGGTGAAAGGAGCACCCACAGCCAGGCAGTGAGGGGCTGTCCCAGCGCTCGCCACTACCTGAGACCAGGAGCCCCAGAACCAGCAGGCATCGGCCATTGACAGCATCCTCTGACTCCACAGCACTGGAAAGCGGCAGCAGCTCCACCCCCGCTAAGCCCGCGTGGGTGTGAGACAACTCCCACTTGCAACATCAGGCCCAAACTCCCAACGCACAGCCTGGACACCTCAGTGGGACCAACCGTGTTTCATCTCTGAGCGACCGCTGTGACCCCCCTCTACCGGCACAATAAAGGTGGCCCTTCGTCTCTGGACTGGGAGATTCCAGGCTCCTTGGTTGGCTTCTTCCTCCTCTGCCTTTCTCAAGGGGCAGCATCAGGGCCTGGGCCCAGAGCATTGTCCTTTCCCTAGAGGTCAGCAGCACCTCCTGCAGACTGACCTCCTGCACCCACCCACCCAGCCGGCCTGGCCCTCAGGGCTCACCCCCCAAAATCATGCACGCCAGCGCCAGTGACTTCTGACACGCTTCAGCTCTGTTTCCCTCTGGATAAGGCTACAGGCAATATCCTATCCTCATCGCCTAGGTTAGTGAGCGTGGTGGCAGAGGGGCAAAGCTGGTGTTCCGTTAAGAGTTCAGTTCAGTGTCAACGTCTGCGCAGAGTACTAATTAGGGTAAAAGCTGCTGTTCTTCTTGTGTAAAAGTAACTACCACAACACCAAATCTCTTCACTAAACAGGTCTGTGGAGTTTCCTAATCCCAAAGGACTCTCCCTGCTGTTATGTCCAGCTTTCAGCTAGATGAGAATGGGGTTTTGCCTCTCTCCCTCCCTGCCTCCTGCCATCCCTCCCTCTCCCATGCCCCCACAAAATGCTTTGCTATGAATCCTTGTTTGTAGACAAGCCTAACCATACAGCTCTGGCTAGACTTTCTCAACAGGCTGCTGAGATGCTTGGCTGAGGAGCAGTAGTAAATATTGCAGAGTATGTTCTCTAATTCTTCTAAATTTCCTGAACTTTGTCAGCACTTCCATTTTTTCAAAAAGAAAAGACCCTTTCTGAAGGTGCTGAAAGTCCTGCTTTACACGAACAGATCCTGTTTATGTACTCTGGAAGGCAACACCACTGACTTGCTTTTGCAGCCCAGGCAGAGTGACTGCTGTTGTGGTGTCATCCTGAAAGTCTTAGGCTCCAGGACGAAATCTGCAGAGCACAGGGACTGTTGGCTCTTTGTGTGGAGTGACTGACACTGCCAGCGAGGCGGGTGACGAGGAGGGGACTGTTATTCTCAACACCGAAAGATGAGGCCAAGGTTTCCCCTCTAATAGTTACATGGCTCTTCTCGAGTCATTGAGTTTACATGAGGTTTACAACAGCATGTAGTGACAGGACAAGGGGAATGGCTTTAAGCTGAAAGAGGGCAGATTTAGATTAGATATTAGGCAGAAGTTCTTCCCTCTGGGCGCGGTGAGGCGCTGGCACAGGATGCCCAGAGAAGCTGTGACTGCCCCATCCCCGGCAGTGTTCAAGGCCAGGTTGGATGGGGCTTGAAGCAAGCTGCTCTAGTGGAAGACGTCCTTGCCTGTGGCAGGGGGTTGGAGCTGGATGAACTTTAAGGTCCCTTCCAACCCAAACTCTTCTGCAGTTCTACGGATGTAGGTGAGTAGATGGTGTCTCAGGAGCTGTTAATTCCAAGGTACAAGCTTCTCTTTGGTGCATTACTGCTGCAGATGTGCAATTCCCCACACCAGCCTGACACCTCCATCCTCTTTTTATTTCAGCTTCACACATATTAGTGCATTGGCTGCCTCGTCTCTAAGAATCCTCGGGCTTCCCAGACTGTACCAAAACGTTTCCTATGGATGCCACAAACTGCATGACTGCCGCTCCTGCCCATGGGAGGTCGGGGCCGCAGGAGGTTTCTCTACTATAGTCTTGCGCTCTCAAATTTTAAGACATTTTAAGCAGGAGCGGGGGAAAAAGTGAAAAAATAGAGCTTAATTTTTAAATGTAGCACTTGTTCTGGGAATGCCTTCCCTTGCTCCGGCCTGGGGGTGACCCCAGCGGGGTGCTGCTGCCCCTCGCTTTCCTTCACAGGCACTGGAAAGGGGCAGGAAAACCACCCGGCAGTCTTTTTGCCAGCAGCGTGCCCGTGGTTTATTTGAAATAAATTGTGATTTCTAACTCCAGAGATGTCCTGGCTCAGGATGGGATGGGGGGGACTTCTGCAGTAGAGGTCACATCTGGCTGACCACTACTTCTCTTTTTAAATGGGAATAAGACCTTCACTTAAAAAAAGGGGGAAAAAAGTGCACAACAGCGGCTTTGATGACTGGTTCCTTCCACAACTTAAAAAAAGTTTTCAAGTTTGCCTCCTAGTGGATATGAGAGCCAGAGACCATCTAGAAACAGAGGAGCATCACATTAAAAATGAACAGCATAAAGTGTTTTTAATAAAAACAGACTTTGTCAAAAGACCAGTCTTTGCAGAATTGCTAACGTCCTGAAATAAAACTAATTTGTTCATTTCACAGAAGACCCTGTAACTGCAGTTTGAAAAGGGTAGGCCATTTAAGGACACTCTCTTCTCATAACGCATCCACAAGACAATCTATCACAAATACCTCTGGCTACTACACCTCAGGCCGTGGCTATTTTACGGAAGCATACGAAAAGGCAGAGTTGGAGTTAGCTTTGGAACCCACATGCTCAAACTTTCATAGATTCTATTAAATAACAACCATGGTCTTTTAACCATATTCTCAAAGAAGGAGTCTCTGTTTCTTGGGCTACAGGAGTCTTCTCTGAGGGTTAACCTACCTGCAGCTGCTTTGACAACTTCTCTCCAGAGTCAACCCATACGTTAAAAAATTAGTTTTCAGTTCTTAGGTTGCAATGAGATAGAGTTACTAAGTCCTTGCCCATTGCTGGCCCAAACAATGTGAATTGGCATTTAATGGGAAATATTGCAAGTTTCTAGATTTCTTTTCCATTATCCAGTTTTCTTAACACCTTGATTTTTCTGTGCACCAACTGCTGTTACAAATCTTTATGAAATAATAAAATGGAAATAGAGTAATGCAGGCATAGCAAAACAGTAAGAAGTTTTCAATTCTGAAGTTATTTAAAACCCAGGTCTGGAAAGCAAACTCAACTTGCAAACATTAAGAGAGCACTATGGTAGATCAACAAGGTAACACATGGACTTTGCAAATGAGGTACTCATTTGAAGCTGCACTAGAGAGGAGAGTATCTGAGCTTCTCATGAAACAATGCTGGCGGAGAGATAACTGATTTCTGTTCTTTAATGCTGACATAAGGTAAGATACTTCGTCATTTGTTTGGAAAGAAAGCAGTCGTAGTTGTTCTTGTAGCAATAGTTGTTACTCTTCAAGAAGAAAGTAGACATGAGTGCACTGCAGTGCTGTGTTTATACATTTTTGTAGGAGGTGCAGAAATATCTAATTCTCATCCCTCTGCCTTCCCATTTATAAAAAAAGAAAAGTAATTCTGAGGATACTGGTTGCCTACAGCTTCTGCTTCTTGTTGACTGACTCAACATCAGCTTGTTTCGTGAAGAGGAGGCTGAGGGGCTTCAGATTCTGGGCTAACACTACCCCAATGGGAGCTGTAAAAATGATGGTAAAGTTGTAAAGACAAATGCTTCTCAATCCTGGGCAAATGGCCCCAGGATGGAGGTTCAGCTTGGATGTCAAGGAAAGATTCTTCACTTGCAGAAGAGTGCTCATCTGGGGCAGCTGTCAAATCTCCAGCCTTAGCAGTAGTTAAGTCTCAGCCCAGGCAAAGCTGAGTCTAATATAGTTTGGTGCTTTGAGTAGAGACAGGACTAGAGACCTCCAGTAGCGCCTTCCAAAGGATATCTTTACCTTGATGTGGGCTTGGTGGTGCCTGCAAAGGATTTTGCCAGACTGCAGTCTGCTTGTTAGTGCCTATGAAGTCTTTCTCCTCTCCCTAAATTTCATGGATTTGCAGGAATTTCATTGTCACTGAGCTCCCTAGCTCCTTCCACAGCTACCCTAGGTCTCTACCAGGATAGAAAAATGCATCTATAGCTTAAAAGTGGTGTGTATTGTGGGCAAGCACAGCATTCTAATGAGATTGTTGAAAGGCAATGAGATCCTTCGAATATGATGTCATGAGTCTGAGGTATGACAGTGATCCAAATATTTCAATGTTCATAAGCATTTATACCTGAACACCTATTAAATGTCATCTTATTCTGATATTTTTTTTTCTTTTTTAATAATGTCTCGATGTGAAATACTGTATGAATGTAGTGCTGGTTTCTATTTGTCATGAACTGTTTTAGCAAACATGTACTCAGGATAAGATTGACTATATATTCAACTCACTATTTCTCCAAAGCTGAATTTCTAGTGGAACTATGGAAGCAAAAGACAAGCATTTAATAACAGATTTTAGTGAACAGTATGCCACTAATCATGCGTTAGATATGACATTCTTCACAGGGGCTGGGTTGAACTATACTGAAGCGCTCCATGTTGTAGAAACTGTTTTTCTAGGGAACTCTTGTGTTGTAATAAACATTAAGCAGCAGCACTGGAGCTACAGCATCTGACTGCCTATCTCTTACACAGATTTGGAGATCTACACTGTGAAGTTGAGTCTGATCTGACAAATATTTAGATAACTGTAAGGAGGAGAGTACTTTATTGCTTTTCCTATATCAGTATACACAACAAATGCACTAAAGTTACTCTTCCCAATAATTCTAACTCTGCCTCAGTACTGATAAGCTATCTGAGCTCATTACCTGCTGATGGCACATTCTGTTGAGGAGTCTGTGGTGGTTTTTTCCTTTTCAATGTGCTGTTCTTCTTAAGAGATTCCTGGACTATTCCCCACCACCGTCTGATTAAGAAATAAACTTGCAAAGTCGTAAAACAATGACCTGCAGTGAAGCTTCAAAAGACACAAACAACCCCTAAACCCAACAAGAGTAAGGGACATGGTAACGTCTATTAAAAATTTAACAGTAAAAACTGTCAGGCAGGTCCAAATTAATTTTGGATTTGAGATCTGGGTTATACTTGTAATCCAAGGATTGCAAGGTATGCTAATTTTACTTGGAACACAGGCCTCCTGTAGTTACCCCTTCCCAGCTGCAGCCAGCACCCTGAAAACCCTTGAAGAGTTCCCGGTTCTCCGGCACCCCTAGAAGTTCCCAGGAGATCTCAAAGGAAAGCAGAGAAACTACTCATCTGTTAGCTGCCTCTTTTAGCTGCGCTCACCGCATGAGTTTATCGGAGTCCTGATGACTGCCACAACCAACAGCGGCTTCTCTATAAACAAGACGCCAGCCACTAAGTGGACCTTTGAAGGTCCATCCAACCCAAACTATTCCATCATTCCTTTTCCTCTACTCTGGTTGTGCTCCAGACACGGTCTGGTGTTTGTCCTGCTGTCGCAGGTGAATTATTCAGGGAAGTCATCCTTGGTGGGTTAACTAAAAGGGCTTTCTTCATGATGAAGCGGTGATCAAATGGTAAGGAATCGACGACTGAAGGAAAATCATAGTGTAAGCAAATGGTGATAAAGTAATAGCGGAACGGCAATGAGAGTCACAGGAATCATTTAGGTTGGAGAAGGCCATGAAGGTCATCGAGTCCAACCGTTAGGCAAACAGTGCCAAGTTCACCAGGAAACCATGTCCCTAAGCTGGCCCTTGACTCTGCGCTTGCAGGTGGAGCAGCTGCCCGGCTGACCTGGGTGCCAAGGGCTCGGGTCCCTGCCTGTGCGCTTCACATCCAGCCCTGTGATGCAGTGCCCGTGTCACAATGGGTGCCGTGTGGCCGAGGGTGCCCTGCCCACATTTGGGGCGCACGCAGGCCAGCGGCGCTTACGTCACAGAGGCCACTGTGACTGGCGGCGGGGGCAGGCCTATAAAAGCAGGAACGCCGGGCACAGTGCATCATCACTGCGACCCGGTGAGGTACGGGGAGTAGAGGGCAGGGACAGGGCTGTTGGGGGCCTGCCGAGGGAGGAGGGGGCTCCACACCGCAGGGCTCTGGGCCTGTGCTGCAAGCTCACCCGCGTCTCTCTTCTCCCTCAGAGGTAGCAGAGGAGCATTTGGAGAAGAAGCCCCAGCGCTGCTGGGACAGGGACTCTCCAAACGCCCACCGTTCATGTCTGCCACATCCGCAAGGAGGCGTAGGAGACGCGACTCGATGGAGCAGGGTGAGAGCAAAGTCCCCCTCCTACAGCCAGGCAGAGGGACTCCTGAGGCTGTCGGCGTGGACCGGGAGAGTTGGCGGGGGGAGGCAGGAGCTCCAAAGCCACCCTGCAGGAGGGCCGCTCCTCTGCTTGGCAAGCGGGACCGGGGCCGGGCAGTGCGCACCCTCCGGGACACCCATGCCTGCAGGGCCCTTTCCTCTCCAAGGCTTCCAGCCCTGCTCAGCAGCCAGCTAGGCAGGGACAGAGCAGCCCTTGGGGGCAATCCCTCCGGGACGCATCCCTGGCCCCACAGAGGTGCTCATTCTCAGTGGCATTTGCTCTCTCCCCTCCAGCATGCCTGCTGTGTCGCCGCGCAGAGGCAGACCCGGACATCTGCGGGCCAAAACAGGATCATCACGGGATCTGTGTCCATCGCTTTTGCCTGGTGAGTTCCTCTGGGGCTGGTTTCATCTTTGCAACGCACCTGCCCTGCCACATGCCCCTCATCTGCTCCTTGTCTCTGCTCTTCTGCAGCTCTTTGCCAGTGACCTTCAACCGCAAGGGACCGAAGAGGAAGAACAGATGGAATTTCTTTCTGTGGATATTCTATATGTAATCCAGCTGGCAGCCGAGATGGTGAGGATCTGAGATGATCAGGGTGATTCGTGCCAGGAGAGGTTTGCGGGAGCTTAGAGCAGATGCCAAGAACAGAATCCCAGCCTTTCCACCCAGCTCTGGGACAGCAGTCTTGCTCCCAGCGGCTCCACACAGGCTCCAGCACAGGAGCCTGCTCTGCCAGGTGGATCTGTGGCCTGTGATCCAGCTGGGGCCACATCCTGCGCCCTGCCCCGAGGTGTGGCTCTGGCTGTGGAGACCCTGAGGCTGCCGCTGATGGGGGCTGCTCTGCTCTTTCCAGGTCTGCTTTGTGTGTGGCGAGATGGGGGCCACCGTCGCCTGCAACGAGGTCGGCTGCGGCCGCAGGTTCCATCTCCCCTGTGCCGTGGAGGGTGGATGCGTCACCCGTTACTTCCTGCCGTACAGGTACCCCCTCTACCCTTCTCCCCGTCACCAGGGCAGGACCCAGCGCTTCTCATCTCACCCATCCCTTCCCTCTTCCCCTAGTTCCTTCTGCTGGGAGCACCGCCCACAACAGCAAGAGCTGGCGGCTCCAGAGGACACCAACTGCCTCATCTGCATGGACCCTGTTGAAGGCAGAACGACCTATGGGACCATGGTGTGCCCAGCATGCAAACATGCCTGGTTCCACAGGGCGTGCATCTGGGTAGGAGCCGTTCCCTTGCTCCGGGCACGGCAGGCTCTCAGCAGCACCAGAGCCTCACTCACGCTCTTTCTGTTTCTCCTGCAGGGGCAGGCTATGCGAGCTGCCGCTTTTTGCTTGCAGTGCCCTCTGTGTCAAAATACAAAACTGTTCCTAACAGAAATGCTCTGCATGGGGATCCGAATCCCTGTAAGGTTGGTGTCCTCCTGGCCAGCACTGTGCCACGCCTGGACCTGCCCCCGCAGCTGTGGCCCTCCGTTGATCCCCAAGTCCAGGCTTTAGCTCCACGCAGGCGTTGGAAACAGGGTGTGGGGGAAAGAAGAGCGGGGAGGCCCTGCATATGCCTTAGGCTGTGGCAGCAGGGGCTCATCAATTTTCCTTTCTCCGTCAGACAAGCGTCATGGGAAGATAACAACGCATATGCAGACCTGTACCAGAGGCACGGGAGCTGCGATGCCAGGGAGTGCCTTTGTCCAGGAGGAAGGGAGGAAAACAAGTCAAAGGGGTAAGTTGCCAAAGATGCACCCCAGGGCTCGGCACGGGATCTCTGTCTCAGCAGGGGCTCGAAGCAGAAGGGCTGAGAACAAGAGCTCTGCTGGACAATCCCATGCTGTGGGCACTTTCTCCTTAGAGACATGAACCCATTTCTTTCCCCAGGCCCTGGCAGCTGATCCTGTGCCACTCCTGCGCTGCTGTGGGCACTCACAGACGCTGCTCCAACCTGGGGAACAGGCCTGAGGACACACGGAGATGGGAGTGTGACAGCTGTGCTGGCCTGGACACCTGTAAGTGTCAAAGCACCCAGGTGCTCCTGGGCTGGGGCCAGGGGCCAGGCAAGGCCCGGCAGTGGGTGCCTGCTGTGGGCTTGGCAGAGCCTGTCTGCTCCAGGAGGGCAGGGGCACCTCTCTGGCCTACCCTGCCCCAGGCCTGGGAGACAAGCCCTTAATGTTCCTGTTTTCCCTTGTAGACCCCAGTGCTAGCTCAGAGCTCGCTGGTCCCAGCACTGCCAGCCCAGCAGCATCGGGGCAGTCTCCTGGATCACTGGCACTGGAGTTCAGCAGCCCCAGCCCCAGCAGCCAGGCAGCATCGGGGCAGACTGTTGGACACGCAGCACAGGAGACCAGCAGCCCCAGCACTGCCAGCCCAGCAGCATCGGAGCACACTCTGGAGCCTCAGGCACAGGAGTCCAGCAGCCCCAGCACTGCCAGCCCAGCAGCATCGGAGCACACTCTGGAGCCTCAGGCACAGGAGTCCAGCAGCCCCAGCACTGCCAGCCCAGCAGCATCGGGGCACACTCTGGAGCCTCAGGCACAGGAGTCCAGCAGCCCCAGCAGCAGCGGACAGATGCCATCAGCACCATGCCACAGTTGCCCAGTGTGTGAGGGCAGCAGCCTCTCCAGCCACCCTGGGCCTGACCGACGGCGACGCCAAACCCGGTGCACCCGTCAGACCCAGACGCCCTACACGTGGCCGAGAAGGCTGCAGGAGAGAGGCCGACCGCCAGCAACGCGCACTGCGAGCAGTACCTGCGGCCAGGCGGTGCCAAGGCGGTCCCAGTGCTCCGCATCACGTGGGACCCGCAGGCGCAGCACCAACAGGCAGCAGCCATCGGCGGCATCCCGTGGCTCCGCACCACTGCGAAGAAGCCGGAGCAACAGGCCCGGTGGGCCCATGCGGGTGCGCGACCGCTCCCGCTTGCAGCGTCGGGCCCAAGCTCCCTATGCGCGGCCCAGAAGACGCTCCCAGGGCAGCCGCACAGCAGCAGCACGAGCTGGGAGGAGCCCCCGCAGACAGGCTCCGCCCAGGCTGTCCCAGGGCTCACCAGCACGTGCGAGCCGCAGCCGCAGCCGCCGCACCACGACGCAGCGGCCGTCAGCATCATCCCGTGGCGCCGGAGCACGACAAAGAGCCAGCGCCTCAAGATCCGCCGGGCCCGTGCCGGTGCGAGACCGCTCTCGCTCGCAACGCCGGGCCCAAACTCCCAGCACGCGGCGCAGAAGACGCCGTTAGAGCAGCCACACGCCGCCACCACGTGCAAAGAGGAGCACACGCAGGCAGGCTGTGTCGGGGCTCTCCCAGCGCTCCCCAGCACGTGCTAGCAGCTGCTGCAGCAGTGAGAGTCAGGAGTCATCAGGGAGCAGCGCTGACAGCCAGGAGGAGTTATAGCCATGCCACAGTTCCCTGGCACCAGACACTGACACTGCAACAATCGGGCGGTGCCACGGCTCCCCAGCATGCTCCCAGTTGAACTGTCACACCCAAACTGCCTACACGCGGCCCAGAAGACAGCAGGAGAGAAGCCAACCGCCAGCACCACATGGTGAAAGGAGCACCCACAGCCAGGCAGTGAGGGGCTGTCCCAGCGCTCGCCACTACCTGAGACCAGGAGCCCCAGAACCAGCAGGCATCGGCCATTGACAGCATCCTCTGACTCCACAGCACTGGAAAGCGGCAGCAGCTCCACCCCCGCTAAGCCCGCGTGGGTGTGAGACAACTCCCACTTGCAACATCAGGCCCAAACTCCCAACGCACAGCCTGGACACCTCAGTGGGACCAACCGTGTTTCATCTCTGAGCGACCGCTGTGACCCCCCTCTACCGGCACAATAAAGGTGGCCCTTCGTCTCTGGACTGGGAGATTCCAGGCTCCTTGGTTGGCTTCTTCCTCCTCTGCCTTTCTCAAGGGGCAGCATCAGGGCCTGGGCCCAGAGCATTGTCCTTTCCCTAGAGGTCAGCAGCACCTCCTGCAGACTGACCTCCTGCACCCACCCACCCAGCCGGCCTGGCCCTCAGGGCTCACCCCCCAAAATCATGCACGCCAGCGCCAGTGACTTCTGACACGCTTCAGCTCTGTTTCCCTCTGGATAAGGCTACAGGCAATATCCTATCCTCATCGCCTAGGTTAGTGAGCGTGGTGGCAGAGGGGCAAAGCTGGTGTTCCGTTAAGAGTTCAGTTCAGTGTCAACGTCTGCGCAGAGTACTAATTAGGGTAAAAGCTGCTGTTCTTCTTGTGTAAAAGTAACTACCACAACACCAAATCTCTTCACTAAACAGGTCTGTGGAGTTTCCTAATCCCAAAGGACTCTCCCTGCTGTTATGTCCAGCTTTCAGCTAGATGAGAATGGGGTTTTGCCTCTCTCCCTCCCTGCCTCCTGCCATCCCTCCCTCTCCCATGCCCCCACAAAATGCTTTGCTATGAATCCTTGTTTGTAGACAAGCCTAACCATACAGCTCTGGCTAGACTTTCTCAACAGGCTGCTGAGATGCTTGGCTGAGGAGCAGTAGTAAATATTGCAGAGTATGTTCTCTAATTCTTCTAAATTTCCTGAACTTTGTCAGCACTTCCATTTTTTCAAAAAGAAAAGACCCTTTCTGAAGGTGCTGAAAGTCCTGCTTTACACGAACAGATCCTGTTTATGTACTCTGGAAGGCAACACCACTGACTTGCTTTTGCAGCCCAGGCAGAGTGACTGCTGTTGTGGTGTCATCCTGAAAGTCTTAGGCTCCAGGACGAAATCTGCAGAGCACAGGGACTGTTGGCTCTTTGTGTGGAGTGACTGACACTGCCAGCGAGGCGGGTGACGAGGAGGGGACTGTTATTCTCAACACCGAAAGATGAGGCCAAGGTTTCCCCTCTAATAGTTACATGGCTCTTCTCGAGTCATTGAGTTTACATGAGGTTTACAACAGCATGTAGTGACAGGACAAGGGGAATGGCTTTAAGCTGAAAGAGGGCAGATTTAGATTAGATATTAGGCAGAAGTTCTTCCCTCTGGGCGCGGTGAGGCGCTGGCACAGGATGCCCAGAGAAGCTGTGACTGCCCCATCCCCGGCAGTGTTCAAGGCCAGGTTGGATGGGGCTTGAAGCAAGCTGCTCTAGTGGAAGACGTCCTTGCCTGTGGCAGGGGGTTGGAGCTGGATGAACTTTAAGGTCCCTTCCAACCCAAACTCTTCTGCAGTTCTACGGATGTAGGTGAGTAGATGGTGTCTCAGGAGCTGTTAATTCCAAGGTACAAGCTTCTCTTTGGTGCATTACTGCTGCAGATGTGCAATTCCCCACACCAGCCTGACACCTCCATCCTCTTTTTATTTCAGCTTCACACATATTAGTGCATTGGCTGCCTCGTCTCTAAGAATCCTCGGGCTTCCCAGACTGTACCAAAACGTTTCCTATGGATGCCACAAACTGCATGACTGCCGCTCCTGCCCATGGGAGGTCGGGGCCGCAGGAGGTTTCTCTACTATAGTCTTGCGCTCTCAAATTTTAAGACATTTTAAGCAGGAGCGGGGGAAAAAGTGAAAAAATAGAGCTTAATTTTTAAATGTAGCACTTGTTCTGGGAATGCCTTCCCTTGCTCCGGCCTGGGGGTGACCCCAGCGGGGTGCTGCTGCCCCTCGCTTTCCTTCACAGGCACTGGAAAGGGGCAGGAAAACCACCCGGGAGTCTTTTTGCCAGCAGCGTGCCCGTGGTTTATTTGAAATAAATTGTGATTTCTAACTCCAGAGATGTCCTGGCTCAGGATGGGATGGGGGGGACTTCTGCAGTAGAGGTCACATCTGGCTGACCACTACTTCTCTTTTTAAATGGGAATAAGACCTTCACTTAAAAAAAGGGGGAAAAAAGTGCACAACAGCGGCTTTGATGACTGGTTCCTTCCACAACTTAAAAAAAGTTTTCAAGTTTGCCTCCTAGTGGATATGAGAGCCAGAGACCATCTAGAAACAGAGGAGCATCACATTAAAAATGAACAGCATAAAGTGTTTTTAATAAAAACAGGCTTTGTCAAAAGACCAGTCTTTGCAGAATTGCTAACGTCCTGAAATAAAACTAATTTGTTCATTTCACAGAAGACCCTGTAACTGCAGTTTGAAAAGGGTAGGCCATTTAAGGACACTCTCTTCTCATAACGCATCCACAAGACAATCTATCACAAATACCTCTGGCTACTACACCTCAGGCCGTGGCTATTTTACGGAAGCATACGAAAAGGCAGAGTTGGAGTTAGCTTTGGAACCCACATGCTCAAACTTTCATAGATTCTATTAAATAACAACCATGGTCTTTTAACCATATTCTCAAAGAAGGAGTCTCTGTTTCTTGGGCTACAGGAGTCTTCTCTGAGGGTTAACCTACCTGCAGCTGCTTTGACAACTTCTCTCCAGAGTCAACCCATACGTTAAAAAATTACTGTTTTCAGTTCTTAGGTTGCAATGAGATAGAGTTACTAAGTCCTTGCCCATTGCTGGCCCAAACAATGTGAATTGGCATTTAATGGGAAATATTGCAAGTTTCTAGATTTCTTTTCCATTATCCAGTTTTCTTAACACCTTGATTTTTCTGTGCACCAACTGCTGTTACAAATCTTTATGAAATAATAAAATGGAAATAGAGTAATGCAGGCATAGCAAAACAGTAAGAAGTTTTCAATTCTGAAGTTATTTAAAACCCAGGTCTGGAAAGCAAACTCAACTTGCAAACATTAAGAGAGCACTATGGTAGATCAACAAGGTAACACATGGACTTTGCAAATGAGGTACTCATTTGAAGCTGCACTAGAGAGGAGAGTATCTGAGCTTCTCATGAAACAATGCTGGCGGAGAGATAACTGATTTCTGTTCTTTAATGCTGACATAAGGTAAGATACTTCGTCATTTGTTTGGAAAGAAAGCAGTCGTAGTTGTTCTTGTAGCAATAGTTGTTACTCTTCAAGAAGAAAGTAGACATGAGTGCACTGCAGTGCTGTGTTTATACATTTTTGTAGGAGGTGCAGAAATACCTAATTCTCATCCCTCTGCCTTCCCATTTATAAAAAAAGAAAAGTAATTCTGAGGATACTGGTTGCCTACAGCTTCTGCTTCTTGTTGACTGACTCAACATCAGCTTGTTTCGTGAAGAGGAGGCTGAGGGGCTTCAGATTCTGGGCTAACACTACCCCAATGGGAGCTGTAAAAATGATGGTAAAGTTGTAAAGACAAATGCTTCTCAATCCTGGGCAAATGGCCCCAGGATGGAGGTTCAGCTCGGATGTCAAGGAAAGATTCTTCACTTGCAGAAGAGTGCTCATCTGGGGCAGCTGTCAAATCTCCAGCCTTAGCAGTAGTTAAGTCTCAGCCCAGGCAAAGCTGAGTCTAATATAGTTTGGTGCTTTGAGTAGAGACAGGACTAGAGACCTCCAGTAGCGCCTTCCAAAGGATATCTTTACCTTGATGTGGGCTTGGTGGTGCCTGCAAAGGATTTTGCCAGACTGCAGTCTGCTTGTTAGTGCCTATGAAGTCTTTCTCCTCTCCCTAAATTTCATGGATTTGCAGGAATTTCATTGTCACTGAGCTCCCTAGCTCCTTCCACAGCTACCCTAGGTCTCTACCAGGATAGAAAAATGCATCTATAGCTTAAAAGTGGTGTGTATTGTGGGCAAGCACAGCATTCTAATGAGATTGTTGAAAGGCAATGAGATCCTTCGAATATGATGTCATGAGTCTGAGGTATGACAGTGATCCAAATATTTCAATGTTCATAAGCATTTATACCTGAACACCTATTAAATGTCATCTTATTCTGATATTTTTTTTTCTTTTTTAATAATGTCTCGATGTGAAATACTGTATGAATGTAGTGCTGGTTTCTATTTGTCATGAACTGTTTTAGCAAACATGTACTCAGGATAAGATTGACTATATATTCAACTCACTATTTCTCCAAAGCTGAATTTCTAGTGGAACTATGGAAGCAAAAGACAAGCATTTAATAACAGATTTTAGTGAACAGTATGCCACTAATCATGCGTTAGATATGACATTCTTCACAGGGGCTGGGTTGAACTATACTGAAGCGCTCCATGTTGTAGAAACTGTTTTTCTAGGGAACTCTTGTGTTGTAATAAACATTAAGCAGCAGCACTGGAGCTACAGCATCTGACTGCCTATCTCTTACACAGATTTGGAGATCTACACTGTGAAGTTGAGTCTGATCTGACAAATATTTAGATAACTGTAAGGAGGAGAGTACTTTATTGCTTTTCCTATATCAGTATACACAACAAATGCACTAAAGTTACTCTTCCCAATAATTCTAACTCTGCCTCAGTACTGATAAGCTATCTGAGCTCATTACCTGCTGATGGCACATTCTGTTGAGGAGTCTGTGGTGGTTTTTTCCTTTTCAATGTGCTGTTCTTCTTAAGAGATTCCTGGACTATTCCCCACCACCATCTGATTAAGAAATAAACTTGCAAAGTCGTAAAACAATGACCTGCAGTGAAGCTTCAAAAGACACAAGCAACCCCTAAACCCAACAAGAGTAAGGGACATGGTAACGTCTATTAAAAATTTAACAGTAAAAACTGTCAGGCAGGTCCAAATTAATTTTGGATTTGAGATCTGGGTTATACTTGTAATCCAAGGATTGCAAGGTATGCTAATTTTACTTGGAACACAGGCCTCCTGTAGTTACCCCTTCCCAGCTGCAGCCAGCACCCTGAAAACCCTTGAAGAGTTCCCGGTTCTCCGGCACCCCTAGAAGTTCCCAGGAGATCTCAAAGGAAAGCAGAGAAACTACTCATCTGTTAGCTGCCTCTTTTAGCTGCGCTCACCGCATGAGTTTATCGGAGTCCTGATGACTGCCACAACCAACAGCGGCTTCTCTATAAACAAGACGCCAGCCACTAAGTGGACCTTTGAAGGTCCATCCAACCCAAACTATTCCATCATTCCTTTTCCTCTACTCTGGTTGTGCTCCAGACACGGTCTGGTGTTTGTCCTGCTGTCGCAGGTGAATTATTCAGGGAAGTCATCCTTGGTGGGTTAACTAAAAGGGCTTTCTTCATGATGAAGCGGTGATCAAATGGTAAGGAATCGACGACTGAAGGAAAATCATAGTGTAAGCAAATGGTGATAAAGTAATAGCGGAACGGCAATGAGAGTCACAGGAATCATTTAGGTTGGAGAAGGCCATGAAGGTCATCGAGTCCAACCGTTAGGCAAACAGTGCCAAGTTCACCAGGAAACCATGTCCCTAAGCTGGCCCTTGACTCTGCGCTTGCAGGTGGAGCAGCTGCCCGGCTGACCTGGGTGCCAAGGGCTCGGGTCCCTGCCTGTGCGCTTCACATCCAGCCCTGTGATGCAGTGCCCGTGTCACAATGGGTGCCGTGTGGCCGAGGGTGCCCTGCCCACATTTGGGGCGCACGCAGGCCAGCGGCGCTTACGTCACAGAGGCCACTGTGACTGGCGGCGGGGGCAGGCCTATAAAAGCAGGAACGCCGGGCACAGTGCATCATCACTGCGACCCGGTGAGGTACGGGGAGTAGAGGGCAGGGACAGGGCTGTTGGGGGCCTGCCGAGGGAGGAGGGGGCTCCACACCGCAGGGCTCTGGGCCTGTGCTGCAAGCTCACCCGCGTCTCTCTTCTCCCTCAGAGGTAGCAGAGGAGCATTTGGAGAAGAAGCCCCAGCGCTGCTGGGACAGGGACTCTCCAAACGCCCACCGTTCATGTCTGCCACATCCGCAAGGAGGCGTAGGAGACGCGACTCGATGGAGCAGGGTGAGAGCAAAGTCCCCCTCCTACAGCCAGGCAGAGGGACTCCTGAGGCTGTCGGCGTGGACCGGGAGAGTTGGCGGGGGGAGGCAGGAGCTCCAAAGCCACCCTGCAGGAGGGCCGCTCCTCTGCTTGGCAAGCGGGACCGGGGCCGGGCAGTGCGCACCCTCCGGGACACCCATGCCTGCAGGGCCCTTTCCTCTCCAAGGCTTCCAGCCCTGCTCAGCAGCCAGCTAGGCAGGGACAGAGCAGCCCTTGGGGGCAATCCCTCCGGGACGCATCCCTGGCCCCACAGAGGTGCTCATTCTCAGTGGCATTTGCTCTCTCCCCTCCAGCATGCCTGCTGTGTCGCCGCGCAGAGGCAGACCCGGACATCTGCGGGCCAAAACAGGATCATCACGGGATCTGTGTCCATCGCTTTTGCCTGGTGAGTTCCTCTGGGGCTGGTTTCATCTTTGCAACGCACCTGCCCTGCCACATGCCCCTCATCTGCTCCTTGTCTCTGCTCTTCTGCAGCTCTTTGCCAGTGACCTTCAACCGCAAGGGACCGAAGAGGAAGAACAGATGGAATTTCTTTCTGTGGATATTCTATATGTAATCCAGCTGGCAGCCGAGATGGTGAGGATCTGAGATGATCAGGGTGATTCGTGCCAGGAGAGGTTTGCGGGAGCTTAGAGCAGATGCCAAGAACAGAATCCCAGCCTTTCCACCCAGCTCTGGGACAGCAGTCTTGCTCCCAGCGGCTCCACACAGGCTCCAGCACAGGAGCCTGCTCTGCCAGGTGGATCTGTGGCCTGTGATCCAGCTGGGGCCACATCCTGCGCCCTGCCCCGAGGTGTGGCTCTGGCTGTGGAGACCCTGAGGCTGCCGCTGATGGGGGCTGCTCTGCTCTTTCCAGGTCTGCTTTGTGTGTGGCGAGATGGGGGCCACCGTCGCCTGCAACGAGGTCGGCTGCAGCCGCAGGTTCCATCTCCCCTGTGCCGTGGAGGGTGGATGCATCACCCGTTACTTCCTGCCGTACAGGTACCCCCTCTACCCTTCTCCCCGTCACCAGGGCAGGACCCAGCGCTTCTCATCTCACCCATCCCTTCCCTCTTCCCCTAGTTCCTTCTGCTGGGAGCACCGCCCACAACAGCAAGAGCTGGCGGCTCCAGAGGACACCAACTGCCTCATCTGCATGGACCCTGTTGAAGGCAGAACGACCTATGGGACCATGGTGTGCCCAGCATGCAAACATGCCTGGTTCCACAGGGCGTGCATCTGGGTAGGAGCCGTTCCCTTGCTCCGGGCACGGCAGGCTCTCAGCAGCACCAGAGCCTCACTCACGCTCTTTCTGTTTCTCCTGCAGGGGCAGGCTATGCGAGCTGCCGCTTTTTGCTTGCAGTGCCCTCTGTGTCAAAATACAAAACTGTTCCTAACAGAAATGCTCTGCATGGGGATCCGAATCCCTGTAAGGTTGGTGTCCTCCTGGCCAGCACTGTGCCACGCCTGGACCTGCCCCCGCAGCTGTGGCCCTCCGTTGATCCCCAAGTCCAGGCTTTAGCTCCACGCAGGCGTTGGAAACAGGGTGTGGGGGAAAGAAGAGCGGGGAGGCCCTGCATATGCCTTAGGCTGTGGCAGCAGGGGCTCATCAATTTTCCTTTCTCCGTCAGACAAGCGTCATGGGAAGATAACAACGCATATGCAGACCTGTACCAGAGGCACGGGAGCTGCGATGCCAGGGAGTGCCTTTGTCCAGGAGGAAGGGAGGAAAACAAGTCAAAGGGGTAAGTTGCCAAAGATGCACCCCAGGGCTCGGCACGGGATCTCTGTCTCAGCAGGGGCTCGAAGCAGAAGGGCTGAGAACAAGAGCTCTGCTGGACAATCCCATGCTGTGGGCACTTTCTCCTTAGAGACATGAACCCATTTCTTTCCCCAGGCCCTGGCAGCTGATCCTGTGCCACTCCTGCGCTGCTGTGGGCACTCACAGACGCTGCTCCAACCTGGGGAACAGGCCTGAGGACACACGGAGATGGGAGTGTGACAGCTGTGCTGGCCTGGACACCTGTAAGTGTCAAAGCACCCAGGTGCTCCTGGGCTGGGGCCAGGGGCCAGGCAAGGCCCGGCAGTGGGTGCCTGCTGTGGGCTTGGCAGAGCCTGTCTGCTCCAGGAGGGCAGGGGCACCTCTCTGGCCTACCCTGCCCCAGGCCTGGGAGACAAGCCCTTAATGTTCCTGTTTTCCCTTGTAGACCCCAGTGCTAGCTCAGAGCTCGCTGGTCCCAGCACTGCCAGCCCAGCAGCATCGGGGCAGTCTCCTGGATCACTGGCACTGGAGTTCAGCAGCCCCAGCCCCAGCAGCCAGGCAGCATCGGGGCAGACTGTTGGACACGCAGCACAGGAGACCAGCAGCCCCAGCACTGCCAGCCCAGCAGCATCGGAGCACACTCTGGAGCCTCAGGCACAGGAGTCCAGCAGCCCCAGCACTGCCAGCCCAGCAGCATCGGAGCACACTCTGGAGCCTCAGGCACAGGAGTCCAGCAGCCCCAGCACTGCCAGCCCAGCAGCATCGGGGCACACTCTGGAGCCTCAGGCACAGGAGTCCAGCAGCCCCAGCAGCAGCGGACAGATGCCATCAGCACCATGCCACAGTTGCCCAGTGTGTGAGGGCAGCAGCCTCTCCAGCCACCCTGGGCCTGACCGACGGCGACGCCAAACCCGGTGCACCCGTCAGACCCAGACGCCCTACACGTGGCCGAGAAGGCTGCAGGAGAGAGGCCGACCGCCAGCAACGCGCACTGCGAGCAGTACCTGCGGCCAGGCGGTGCCAAGGCGGTCCCAGTGCTCCGCATCACGTGGGACCCGCAGGCGCAGCACCAACAGGCAGCAGCCATCGGCGGCATCCCGTGGCTCCGCACCACTGCGAAGAAGCCGGAGCAACAGGCCCGGTGGGCCCATGCGGGTGCGCGACCGCTCCCGCTTGCAGCGTCGGGCCCAAGCTCCCTATGCGCGGCCCAGAAGACGCTCCCAGGGCAGCCGCACAGCAGCAGCACGAGCTGGGAGGAGCCCCCGCAGACAGGCTCCGCCCAGGCTGTCCCAGGGCTCACCAGCACGTGCGAGCCGCAGCCGCAGCCGCCGCACCACGACGCAGCGGCCGTCAGCATCATCCCGTGGCGCCGGAGCACGACAAAGAGCCAGCGCCTCAAGATCCGCCGGGCCCGTGCAGGTGCGAGACCGCTCTCGCTCACAACGCCGGGCCCAAACTCCCAGCACGCGGCGCAGAAGACGCCGTTAGAGCAGCCACACGCCGCCACCACGTGCAAAGAGGAGCACACGCAGGCAGGCTGTGTCGGGGCTCTCCCAGCGCTCCCCAGCACGTGCTAGCAGCTGCTGCAGCAGTGAGAGTCAGGAGTCATCAGGGAGCAGCGCTGACAGCCAGGAGGAGTTATAGCCATGCCACAGTTCCCTGGCACCAGACACTGACACTGCAACAATCGGGCGGTGCCACGGCTCCCCAGCATGCTCCCAGTTGAACTGTCACACCCAAACTGCCTACACGCGGCCCAGAAGACAGCAGGAGAGAAGCCAACCGCCAGCACCACATGGTGAAAGGAGCACCCACAGCCAGGCAGTGAGGGGCTGTCCCAGCGCTCGCCACTACCTGAGACCAGGAGCCCCAGAACCAGCAGGCATCGGCCATTGACAGCATCCTCTGACTCCACAGCACTGGAAAGCGGCAGCAGCTCCACCCCCGCTAAGCCCGCGTGGGTGTGAGACAACTCCCACTTGCAACATCAGGCCCAAACTCCCAACGCACAGCCTGGACACCTCAGTGGGACCAACCGTGTTTCATCTCTGAGCGACCGCTGTGACCCCCCTCTACCGGCACAATAAAGGTGGCCCTTCGTCTCTGGACTGGGAGATTCCAGGCTCCTTGGTTGGCTTCTTCCTCCTCTGCCTTTCTCAAGGGGCAGCATCAGGGCCTGGGCCCAGAGCATTGTCCTTTCCCTAGAGGTCAGCAGCACCTCCTGCAGACTGACCTCCTGCACCCACCCACCCAGCCGGCCTGGCCCTCAGGGCTCACCCCCCAAAATCATGCACGCCAGCGCCAGTGACTTCTGACACGCTTCAGCTCTGTTTCCCTCTGGATAAGGCTACAGGCAATATCCTATCCTCATCGCCTAGGTTAGTGAGCGTGGTGGCAGAGGGGCAAAGCTGGTGTTCCGTTAAGAGTTCAGTTCAGTGTCAACGTCTGCGCAGAGTACTAATTAGGGTAAAAGCTGCTGTTCTTCTTGTGTAAAAGTAACTACCACAACACCAAATCTCTTCACTAAACAGGTCTGTGGAGTTTCCTAATCCCAAAGGACTCTCCCTGCTGTTATGTCCAGCTTTCAGCTAGATGAGAATGGGGTTTTGCCTCTCTCCCTCCCTGCCTCCTGCCATCCCTCCCTCTCCCATGCCCCCACAAAATGCTTTGCTATGAATCCTTGTTTGTAGACAAGCCTAACCATACAGCTCTGGCTAGACTTTCTCAACAGGCTGCTGAGATGCTTGGCTGAGGAGCAGTAGTAAATATTGCAGAGTATGTTCTCTAATTCTTCTAAATTTCCTGAACTTTGTCAGCACTTCCATTTTTTCAAAAAGAAAAGACCCTTTCTGAAGGTGCTGAAAGTCCTGCTTTACACGAACAGATCCTGTTTATGTACTCTGGAAGGCAACACCACTGACTTGCTTTTGCAGCCCAGGCAGAGTGACTGCTGTTGTGGTGTCATCCTGAAAGTCTTAGGCTCCAGGACGAAATCTGCAGAGCACAGGGACTGTTGGCTCTTTGTGTGGAGTGACTGACACTGCCAGCGAGGCGGGTGACGAGGAGGGGACTGTTATTCTCAACACCGAAAGATGAGGCCAAGGTTTCCCCTCTAATAGTTACATGGCTCTTCTCGAGTCATTGAGTTTACATGAGGTTTACAACAGCATGTAGTGACAGGACAAGGGGAATGGCTTTAAGCTGAAAGAGGGCAGATTTAGATTAGATATTAGGCAGAAGTTCTTCCCTCTGGGCGCGGTGAGGCGCTGGCACAGGATGCCCAGAGAAGCTGTGACTGCCCCATCCCCGGCAGTGTTCAAGGCCAGGTTGGATGGGGCTTGAAGCAAGCTGCTCTAGTGGAAGACGTCCTTGCCTGTGGCAGGGGGTTGGAGCTGGATGAACTTTAAGGTCCCTTCCAACCCAAACTCTTCTGCAGTTCTACGGATGTAGGTGAGTAGATGGTGTCTCAGGAGCTGTTAATTCCAAGGTACAAGCTTCTCTTTGGTGCATTACTGCTGCAGATGTGCAATTCCCCACACCAGCCTGACACCTCCATCCTCTTTTTATTTCAGCTTCACACATATTAGTGCATTGGCTGCCTCGTCTCTAAGAATCCTCGGGCTTCCCAGACTGTACCAAAACGTTTCCTATGGATGCCACAAACTGCATGACTGCCGCTCCTGCCCATGGGAGGTCGGGGCCGCAGGAGGTTTCTCTACTATAGTCTTGCGCTCTCAAATTTTAAGACATTTTAAGCAGGAGCGGGGGAAAAAGTGAAAAAATAGAGCTTAATTTTTAAATGTAGCACTTGTTCTGGGAATGCCTTCCCTTGCTCCGGCCTGGGGGTGACCCCAGCGGGGTGCTGCTGCCCCTCGCTTTCCTTCACAGGCACTGGAAAGGGGCAGGAAAACCACCCGGGAGTCTTTTTGCCAGCAGCGTGCCCGTGGTTTATTTGAAATAAATTGTGATTTCTAACTCCAGAGATGTCCTGGCTCAGGATGGGATGGGGGGGACTTCTGCAGTAGAGGTCACATCTGGCTGACCACTACTTCTCTTTTTAAATGGGAATAAGACCTTCACTTAAAAAAAGGGGGAAAAAAGTGCACAACAGCGGCTTTGATGACTGGTTCCTTCCACAACTTAAAAAAAGTTTTCAAGTTTGCCTCCTAGTGGATATGAGAGCCAGAGACCATCTAGAAACAGAGGAGCATCACATTAAAAATGAACAGCATAAAGTGTTTTTAATAAAAACAGGCTTTGTCAAAAGACCAGTCTTTGCAGAATTGCTAACGTCCTGAAATAAAACTAATTTGTTCATTTCACAGAAGACCCTGTAACTGCAGTTTGAAAAGGGTAGGCCATTTAAGGACACTCTCTTCTCATAACGCATCCACAAGACAATCTATCACAAATACCTCTGGCTACTACACCTCAGGCCGTGGCTATTTTACGGAAGCATACGAAAAGGCAGAGTTGGAGTTAGCTTTGGAACCCACATGCTCAAACTTTCATAGATTCTATTAAATAACAACCATGGTCTTTTAACCATATTCTCAAAGAAGGAGTCTCTGTTTCTTGGGCTACAGGAGTCTTCTCTGAGGGTTAACCTACCTGCAGCTGCTTTGACAACTTCTCTCCAGAGTCAACCCATACGTTAAAAAATTACTGTTTTCAGTTCTTAGGTTGCAATGAGATAGAGTTACTAAGTCCTTGCCCATTGCTGGCCCAAACAATGTGAATTGGCATTTAATGGGAAATATTGCAAGTTTCTAGATTTCTTTTCCATTATCCAGTTTTCTTAACACCTTGATTTTTCTGTGCACCAACTGCTGTTACAAATCTTTATGAAATAATAAAATGGAAATAGAGTAATGCAGGCATAGCAAAACAGTAAGAAGTTTTCAATTCTGAAGTTATTTAAAACCCAGGTCTGGAAAGCAAACTCAACTTGCAAACATTAAGAGAGCACTATGGTAGATCAACAAGGTAACACATGGACTTTGCAAATGAGGTACTCATTTGAAGCTGCACTAGAGAGGAGAGTATCTGAGCTTCTCATGAAACAATGCTGGCGGAGAGATAACTGATTTCTGTTCTTTAATGCTGACATAAGGTAAGATACTTCGTCATTTGTTTGGAAAGAAAGCAGTCGTAGTTGTTCTTGTAGCAATAGTTGTTACTCTTCAAGAAGAAAGTAGACATGAGTGCACTGCAGTGCTGTGTTTATACATTTTTGTAGGAGGTGCAGAAATACCTAATTCTCATCCCTCTGCCTTCCCATTTATAAAAAAAGAAAAGTAATTCTGAGGATACTGGTTGCCTACAGCTTCTGCTTCTTGTTGACTGACTCAACATCAGCTTGTTTCGTGAAGAGGAGGCTGAGGGGCTTCAGATTCTGGGCTAACACTACCCCAATGGGAGCTGTAAAAATGATGGTAAAGTTGTAAAGACAAATGCTTCTCAATCCTGGGCAAATGGCCCCAGGATGGAGGTTCAGCTCGGATGTCAAGGAAAGATTCTTCACTTGCAGAAGAGTGCTCATCTGGGGCAGCTGTCAAATCTCCAGCCTTAGCAGTAGTTAAGTCTCAGCCCAGGCAAAGCTGAGTCTAATATAGTTTGGTGCTTTGAGTAGAGACAGGACTAGAGACCTCCAGTAGCGCCTTCCAAAGGATATCTTTACCTTGATGTGGGCTTGGTGGTGCCTGCAAAGGATTTTGCCAGACTGCAGTCTGCTTGTTAGTGCCTATGAAGTCTTTCTCCTCTCCCTAAATTTCATGGATTTGCAGGAATTTCATTGTCACTGAGCTCCCTAGCTCCTTCCACAGCTACCCTAGGTCTCTACCAGGATAGAAAAATGCATCTATAGCTTAAAAGTGGTGTGTATTGTGGGCAAGCACAGCATTCTAATGAGATTGTTGAAAGGCAATGAGATCCTTCGAATATGATGTCATGAGTCTGAGGTATGACAGTGATCCAAATATTTCAATGTTCATAAGCATTTATACCTGAACACCTATTAAATGTCATCTTATTCTGATATTTTTTTTTCTTTTTTAATAATGTCTCGATGTGAAATACTGTATGAATGTAGTGCTGGTTTCTATTTGTCATGAACTGTTTTAGCAAACATGTACTCAGGATAAGATTGACTATATATTCAACTCACTATTTCTCCAAAGCTGAATTTCTAGTGGAACTATGGAAGCAAAAGACAAGCATTTAATAACAGATTTTAGTGAACAGTATGCCACTAATCATGCGTTAGATATGACATTCTTCACAGGGGCTGGGTTGAACTATACTGAAGCGCTCCATGTTGTAGAAACTGTTTTTCTAGGGAACTCTTGTGTTGTAATAAACATTAAGCAGCAGCACTGGAGCTACAGCATCTGACTGCCTATCTCTTACACAGATTTGGAGATCTACACTGTGAAGTTGAGTCTGATCTGACAAATATTTAGATAACTGTAAGGAGGAGAGTACTTTATTGCTTTTCCTATATCAGTATACACAACAAATGCACTAAAGTTACTCTTCCCAATAATTCTAACTCTGCCTCAGTACTGATAAGCTATCTGAGCTCATTACCTGCTGATGGCACATTCTGTTGAGGAGTCTGTGGTGGTTTTTTCCTTTTCAATGTGCTGTTCTTCTTAAGAGATTCCTGGACTATTCCCCACCACCATCTGATTAAGAAATAAACTTGCAAAGTCGTAAAACAATGACCTGCAGTGAAGCTTCAAAAGACACAAGCAACCCCTAAACCCAACAAGAGTAAGGGACATGGTAACGTCTATTAAAAATTTAACAGTAAAAACTGTCAGGCAGGTCCAAATTAATTTTGGATTTGAGATCTGGGTTATACTTGTAATCCAAGGATTGCAAGGTATGCTAATTTTACTTGGAACACAGGCCTCCTGTAGTTACCCCTTCCCAGCTGCAGCCAGCACCCTGAAAACCCTTGAAGAGTTCCCGGTTCTCCGGCACCCCTAGAAGTTCCCAGGAGATCTCAAAGGAAAGCAGAGAAACTACTCATCTGTTAGCTGCCTCTTTTAGCTGCGCTCACCGCATGAGTTTATCGGAGTCCTGATGACTGCCACAACCAACAGCGGCTTCTCTATAAACAAGACGCCAGCCACTAAGTGGACCTTTGAAGGTCCATCCAACCCAAACTATTCCATCATTCCTTTTCCTCTACTCTGGTTGTGCTCCAGACACGGTCTGGTGTTTGTCCTGCTGTCGCAGGTGAATTATTCAGGGAAGTCATCCTTGGTGGGTTAACTAAAAGGGCTTTCTTCATGATGAAGCGGTGATCAAATGGTAAGGAATCGACGACTGAAGGAAAATCATAGTGTAAGCAAATGGTGATAAAGTAATAGCGGAACGGCAATGAGAGTCACAGGAATCATTTAGGTTGGAGAAGGCCATGAAGGTCATCGAGTCCAACCGTTAGGCAAACAGTGCCAAGTTCACCAGGAAACCATGTCCCTAAGCTGGCCCTTGACTCTGCGCTTGCAGGTGGAGCAGCTGCCCGGCTGACCTGGGTGCCAAGGGCTCGGGTCCCTGCCTGTGCGCTTCACATCCAGCCCTGTGATGCAGTGCCCGTGTCACAATGGGTGCCGTGTGGCCGAGGGTGCCCTGCCCACATTTGGGGCGCACGCAGGCCAGCGGCGCTTACGTCACAGAGGCCACTGTGACTGGCGGCGGGGGCAGGCCTATAAAAGCAGGAACGCCGGGCACAGTGCATCATCACTGCGACCCGGTGAGGTACGGGGAGTAGAGGGCAGGGACAGGGCTGTTGGGGGCCTGCCGAGGGAGGAGGGGGCTCCACACCGCAGGGCTCTGGGCCTGTGCTGCAAGCTCACCTGCGTCTCTCTTCTCCCTCAGAGGTAGCAGAGGAGCATTTGGAGAAGAAGCCCCAGCGCTGCTGGGACAGGGACTCTCCAAACGCCCACCGTTCATGTCTGCCACATCCGCAAGGAGGCGTAGGAGATGCGACTCGATGGAGCAGGGTGAGAGCAAAGTCCCCCTCCTACAGCCAGGCAGAGGGACTCCTGAGGCTGTCGGCGTGGACCGGGAGAGTTGGCGGGGGGAGGCAGGAGCTCCAAAGCCACCCTGCAGGAGGGCCGCTCCTCTGCTTGGCAAGCGGGACCGGGGCCGGGCAGTGCGCACCCTCCGGGACACCCATGCCTGCAGGGCCCTTTCCTCTCCAAGGCTTCCAGCCCTGCTCAGCAGCCAGCTAGGCAGGGACAGAGCAGCCCTTGGGGGCAATCCCTCCGGGACGCATCCCTGGCCCCACAGAGGTGCTCATTCTCAGTGGCATTTGCTCTCTCCCCTCCAGCATGCCTGCTGTGTCGCCGCGCAGAGGCAGACCCGGACATCTGCGGGCCAAAACAGGATCATCACGGGATCTGTGTCCATCGCTTTTGCCTGGTGAGTTCCTCTGGGGCTGGTTTCATCTTTGCAACGCACCTGCCCTGCCACATGCCCCTCATCTGCTCCTTGTCTCTGCTCTTCTGCAGCTCTTTGCCAGTGACCTTCAACCGCAAGGGACCGAAGAGGAAGAACAGATGGAATTTCTTTCTGTGGATATTCTATATGTAATCCAGCTGGCAGCCGAGATGGTGAGGATCTGAGATGATCAGGGTGATTCGTGCCAGGAGAGGTTTGCGGGAGCTTAGAGCAGATGCCAAGAACAGAATCCCAGCCTTTCCACCCAGCTCTGGGACAGCAGTCTTGCTCCCAGCGGCTCCACACAGGCTCCAGCACAGGAGCCTGCTCTGCCAGGTGGATCTGTGGCCTGTGATCCAGCTGGGGCCACATCCTGCGCCCTGCCCCGAGGTGTGGCTCTGGCTGTGGAGACCCTGAGGCTGCCGCTGATGGGGGCTGCTCTGCTCTTTCCAGGTCTGCTTTGTGTGTGGCGAGATGGGGGCCACCGTCGCCTGCAACGAGGTCGGCTGCAGCCGCAGGTTCCATCTCCCCTGTGCCGTGGAGGGTGGATGCATCACCCGTTACTTCCTGCCGTACAGGTACCCCCTCTACCCTTCTCCCCGTCACCAGGGCAGGACCCAGCGCTTCTCATCTCACCCATCCCTTCCCTCTTCCCCTAGTTCCTTCTGCTGGGAGCACCGCCCACAACAGCAAGAGCTGGCGGCTCCAGAGGACACCAACTGCCTCATCTGCATGGACCCTGTTGAAGGCAGAACGACCTATGGGACCATGGTGTGCCCAGCATGCAAACATGCCTGGTTCCACAGGGCGTGCATCTGGGTAGGAGCCGTTCCCTTGCTCCGGGCACGGCAGGCTCTCAGCAGCACCAGAGCCTCACTCACGCTCTTTCTGTTTCTCCTGCAGGGGCAGGCTATGCGAGCTGCCGCTTTTTGCTTGCAGTGCCCTCTGTGTCAAAATACAAAACTGTTCCTAACAGAAATGCTCTGCATGGGGATCCGAATCCCTGTAAGGTTGGTGTCCTCCTGGCCAGCACTGTGCCACGCCTGGACCTGCCCCCGCAGCTGTGGCCCTCCGTTGATCCCCAAGTCCAGGCTTTAGCTCCACGCAGGCGTTGGAAACAGGGTGTGGGGGAAAGAAGAGCGGGGAGGCCCTGCATATGCCTTAGGCTGTGGCAGCAGGGGCTCATCAATTTTCCTTTCTCCGTCAGACAAGCGTCATGGGAAGATAACAACGCATATGCAGACCTGTACCAGAGGCACGGGAGCTGCGATGCCAGGGAGTGCCTTTGTCCAGGAGGAAGGGAGGAAAACAAGTCAAAGGGGTAAGTTGCCAAAGATGCACCCCAGGGCTCGGCACGGGATCTCTGTCTCAGCAGGGGCTCGAAGCAGAAGGGCTGAGAACAAGAGCTCTGCTGGACAATCCCATGCTGTGGGCACTTTCTCCTTAGAGACATGAACCCATTTCTTTCCCCAGGCCCTGGCAGCTGATCCTGTGCCACTCCTGCGCTGCTGTGGGCACTCACAGACGCTGCTCCAACCTGGGGAACAGGCCTGAGGACACACGGAGATGGGAGTGTGACAGCTGTGCTGGCCTGGACACCTGTAAGTGTCAAAGCACCCAGGTGCTCCTGGGCTGGGGCCAGGGGCCAGGCAAGGCCCGGCAGTGGGTGCCTGCTGTGGGCTTGGCAGAGCCTGTCTGCTCCAGGAGGGCAGGGGCACCTCTCTGGCCTACCCTGCCCCAGGCCTGGGAGACAAGCCCTTAATGTTCCTGTTTTCCCTTGTAGACCCCAGTGCTAGCTCAGAGCTCGCTGGTCCCAGCACTGCCAGCCCAGCAGCATCGGGGCAGTCTCCTGGATCACTGGCACTGGAGTTCAGCAGCCCCAGCCCCAGCAGCCAGGCAGCATCGGGGCAGACTGTTGGACACGCAGCACAGGAGACCAGCAGCCCCAGCACTGCCAGCCCAGCAGCATCGGAGCACACTCTGGAGCCTCAGGCACAGGAGTCCAGCAGCCCCAGCACTGCCAGCCCAGCAGCATCGGAGCACACTCTGGAGCCTCAGGCACAGGAGTCCAGCAGCCCCAGCACTGCCAGCCCAGCAGCATCGGGGCACACTCTGGAGCCTCAGGCACAGGAGTCCAGCAGCCCCAGCAGCAGCGGACAGATGCCATCAGCACCATGCCACAGTTGCCCAGTGTGTGAGGGCAGCAGCCTCTCCAGCCACCCTGGGCCTGACCGACGGCGACGCCAAACCCGGTGCACCCGTCAGACCCAGACGCCCTACACGTGGCCGAGAAGGCTGCAGGAGAGAGGCCGACCGCCAGCAACGCGCACTGCGAGCAGTACCTGCGGCCAGGCGGTGCCAAGGCGGTCCCAGTGCTCCGCATCACGTGGGACCCGCAGGCGCAGCACCAACAGGCAGCAGCCATCGGCGGCATCCCGTGGCTCCGCACCACTGCGAAGAAGCCGGAGCAACAGGCCCGGTGGGCCCATGCGGGTGCGCGACCGCTCCCGCTTGCAGCGTCGGGCCCAAGCTCCCTATGCGCGGCCCAGAAGACGCTCCCAGGGCAGCCGCACAGCAGCAGCACGAGCTGGGAGGAGCCCCCGCAGACAGGCTCCGCCCAGGCTGTCCCAGGGCTCACCAGCACGTGCGAGCCGCAGCCGCAGCCGCCGCACCACGACGCAGCGGCCGTCAGCATCATCCCGTGGCGCCGGAGCACGACAAAGAGCCAGCGCCTCAAGTTCCGCCGGGCCCGTGCAGGTGCGAGACCGCTCTCGCTCGCAACGCCGGGCCCAAACTCCCAGCACGCGGCGCAGAAGACGCCGTTAGAGCAGCCACACGCCGCCACCACGTGCAAAGAGGAGCACACGCAGGCAGGCTGTGTCGGGGCTCTCCCAGCGCTCCCCAGCACGTGCTAGCAGCTGCTGCAGCAGTGAGAGTCAGGAGTCATCAGGGAGCAGCGCTGACAGCCAGGAGGAGTTATAGCCATGCCACAGTTCCCTGGCACCAGACACTGACACTGCAACAATCGGGCGGTGCCACGGCTCCCCAGCATGCTCCCAGTTGAACTGTCACACCCAAACTGCCTACACGCGGCCCAGAAGACAGCAGGAGAGAAGCCAACCGCCAGCACCACATGGTGAAAGGAGCACCCACAGCCAGGCAGTGAGGGGCTGTCCCAGCGCTCGCCACTACCTGAGACCAGGAGCCCCAGAACCAGCAGGCATCGGCCATTGACAGCATCCTCTGACTCCACAGCACTGGAAAGCGGCAGCAGCTCCACCCCCGCTAAGCCCGCGTGGGTGTGAGACAACTCCCACTTGCAACATCAGGCCCAAACTCCCAACGCACAGCCTGGACACCTCAGTGGGACCAACCGTGTTTCATCTCTGAGCGACCGCTGTGACCCCCCTCTACCGGCACAATAAAGGTGGCCCTTCGTCTCTGGACTGGGAGATTCCAGGCTCCTTGGTTGGCTTCTTCCTCCTCTGCCTTTCTCAAGGGGCAGCATCAGGGCCTGGGCCCAGAGCATTGTCCTTTCCCTAGAGGTCAGCAGCACCTCCTGCAGACTGACCTCCTGCACCCACCCACCCAGCCGGCCTGGCCCTCAGGGCTCACCCCCCAAAATCATGCACGCCAGCGCCAGTGACTTCTGACACGCTTCAGCTCTGTTTCCCTCTGGATAAGGCTACAGGCAATATCCTATCCTCATCGCCTAGGTTAGTGAGCGTGGTGGCAGAGGGGCAAAGCTGGTGTTCCGTTAAGAGTTCAGTTCAGTGTCAACGTCTGCGCAGAGTACTAATTAGGGTAAAAGCTGCTGTTCTTCTTGTGTAAAAGTAACTACCACAACACCAAATCTCTTCACTAAACAGGTCTGTGGAGTTTCCTAATCCCAAAGGACTCTCCCTGCTGTTATGTCCAGCTTTCAGCTAGATGAGAATGGGGTTTTGCCTCTCTCCCTCCCTGCCTCCTGCCATCCCTCCCTCTCCCATGCCCCCACAAAATGCTTTGCTATGAATCCTTGTTTGTAGACAAGCCTAACCATACAGCTCTGGCTAGACTTTCTCAACAGGCTGCTGAGATGCTTGGCTGAGGAGCAGTAGTAAATATTGCAGAGTATGTTCTCTAATTCTTCTAAATTTCCTGAACTTTGTCAGCACTTCCATTTTTTCAAAAAGAAAAGACCCTTTCTGAAGGTGCTGAAAGTCCTGCTTTACACGAACAGATCCTGTTTATGTACTCTGGAAGGCAACACCACTGACTTGCTTTTGCAGCCCAGGCAGAGTGACTGCTGTTGTGGTGTCATCCTGAAAGTCTTAGGCTCCAGGACGAAATCTGCAGAGCACAGGGACTGTTGGCTCTTTGTGTGGAGTGACTGACACTGCCAGCGAGGCGGGTGACGAGGAGGGGACTGTTATTCTCAACACCGAAAGATGAGGCCAAGGTTTCCCCTCTAATAGTTACATGGCTCTTCTCGAGTCATTGAGTTTACATGAGGTTTACAACAGCATGTAGTGACAGGACAAGGGGAATGGCTTTAAGCTGAAAGAGGGCAGATTTAGATTAGATATTAGGCAGAAGTTCTTCCCTCTGGGCGCGGTGAGGCGCTGGCACAGGATGCCCAGAGAAGCTGTGACTGCCCCATCCCCGGCAGTGTTCAAGGCCAGGTTGGATGGGGCTTGAAGCAAGCTGCTCTAGTGGAAGACGTCCTTGCCTGTGGCAGGGGGTTGGAGCTGGATGAACTTTAAGGTCCCTTCCAACCCAAACTCTTCTGCAGTTCTACGGATGTAGGTGAGTAGATGGTGTCTCAGGAGCTGTTAATTCCAAGGTACAAGCTTCTCTTTGGTGCATTACTGCTGCAGATGTGCAATTCCCCACACCAGCCTGACACCTCCATCCTCTTTTTATTTCAGCTTCACACATATTAGTGCATTGGCTGCCTCGTCTCTAAGAATCCTCGGGCTTCCCAGACTGTACCAAAACGTTTCCTATGGATGCCACAAACTGCATGACTGCCGCTCCTGCCCATGGGAGGTCGGGGCCGCAGGAGGTTTCTCTACTATAGTCTTGCGCTCTCAAATTTTAAGACATTTTAAGCAGGAGCGGGGGAAAAAGTGAAAAAATAGAGCTTAATTTTTAAATGTAGCACTTGTTCTGGGAATGCCTTCCCTTGCTCCGGCCTGGGGGTGACCCCAGCGGGGTGCTGCTGCCCCTCGCTTTCCTTCACAGGCACTGGAAAGGGGCAGGAAAACCACCCGGCAGTCTTTTTGCCAGCAGCGTGCCCGTGGTTTATTTGAAATAAATTGTGATTTCTAACTCCAGAGATGTCCTGCCTCAGGATGGGATGGGGGGGACTTCTGCAGTAGAGGTCACATCTGGCTGACCACTACTTCTCTTTTTAAATGGGAATAAGACCTTCACTTAAAAAAAGGGGGAAAAAAGTGCACAACAGCGGCTTTGATGACTGGTTCCTTCCACAACTTAAAAAAAGTTTTCAAGTTTGCCTCCTAGTGGATATGAGAGCCAGAGACCATCTAGAAACAGAGGAGCATCACATTAAAAATGAACAGCATAAAGTGTTTTTAATAAAAACAGGCTTTGTCAAAAGACCAGTCTTTGCAGAATTGCTAACGTCCTGAAATAAAACTAATTTGTTCATTTCACAGAAGACCCTGTAACTGCAGTTTGAAAAGGGTAGGCCATTTAAGGACACTCTCTTCTCATAACGCATCCACAAGACAATCTATCACAAATACCTCTGGCTACTACACCTCAGGCCGTGGCTATTTTACGGAAGCATACGAAAAGGCAGAGTTGGAGTTAGCTTTGGAACCCACATGCTCAAACTTTCATAGATTCTATTAAATAACAACCATGGTCTTTTAACCATATTCTCAAAGAAGGAGTCTCTGTTTCTTGGGCTACAGGAGTCTTCTCTGAGGGTTAACCTACCTGCAGCTGCTTTGACAACTTCTCTCCAGAGTCAACCCATACGTTAAAAAATTAGTTTTCAGTTCTTAGGTTGCAATGAGATAGAGTTACTAAGTCCTTGCCCATTGCTGGCCCAAACAATGTGAATTGGCATTTAATGGGAAATATTGCAAGTTTCTAGATTTCTTTTCCATTATCCAGTTTTCTTAACACCTTGATTTTTCTGTGCACCAACTGCTGTTACAAATCTTTATGAAATAATAAAATGGAAATAGAGTAATGCAGGCATAGCAAAACAGTAAGAAGTTTTCAATTCTGAAGTTATTTAAAACCCAGGTCTGGAAAGCAAACTCAACTTGCAAACATTAAGAGAGCACTATGGTAGATCAACAAGGTAACACATGGACTTTGCAAATGAGGTACTCATTTGAAGCTGCACTAGAGAGGAGAGTATCTGAGCTTCTCATGAAACAATGCTGGCGGAGAGATAACTGATTTCTGTTCTTTAATGCTGACATAAGGTAAGATACTTCGTCATTTGTTTGGAAAGAAAGCAGTCGTAGTTGTTCTTGTAGCAATAGTTGTTACTCTTCAAGAAGAAAGTAGACATGAGTGCACTGCAGTGCTGTGTTTATACATTTTTGTAGGAGGTGCAGAAATACCTAATTCTCATCCCTCTGCCTTCCCATTTATAAAAAAAGAAAAGTAATTCTGAGGATACTGGTTGCCTACAGCTTCTGCTTCTTGTTGACTGACTCAACATCAGCTTGTTTCGTGAAGAGGAGGCTGAGGGGCTTCAGATTCTGGGCTAACACTACCCCAATGGGAGCTGTAAAAATGATGGTAAAGTTGTAAAGACAAATGCTTCTCAATCCTGGGCAAATGGCCCCAGGATGGAGGTTCAGCTTGGATGTCAAGGAAAGATTCTTCACTTGCAGAAGAGTGCTCATCTGGGGCAGCTGTCAAATCTCCAGCCTTAGCAGTAGTTAAGTCTCAGCCCAGGCAAAGCTGAGTCTAATATAGTTTGGTGCTTTGAGTAGAGACAGGACTAGAGACCTCCAGTAGCGCCTTCCAAAGGATATCTTTACCTTGATGTGGGCTTGGTGGTGCCTGCAAAGGATTTTGCCAGACTGCAGTCTGCTTGTTAGTGCCTATGAAGTCTTTCTCCTCTCCCTAAATTTCATGGATTTGCAGGAATTTCATTGTCACTGAGCTCCCTAGCTCCTTCCACAGCTACCCTAGGTCTCTACCAGGATAGAAAAATGCATCTATAGCTTAAAAGTGGTGTGTATTGTGGGCAAGCACAGCATTCTAATGAGATTGTTGAAAGGCAATGAGATCCTTCGAATATGATGTCATGAGTCTGAGGTATGACAGTGATCCAAATATTTCAATGTTCATAAGCATTTATACCTGAACACCTATTAAATGTCATCTTATTCTGATATTTTTTTTTCTTTTTTAATAATGTCTCGATGTGAAATACTGTATGAATGTAGTGCTGGTTTCTATTTGTCATGAACTGTTTTAGCAAACATGTACTCAGGATAAGATTGACTATATATTCAACTCACTATTTCTCCAAAGCTGAATTTCTAGTGGAACTATGGAAGCAAAAGACAAGCATTTAATAACAGATTTTAGTGAACAGTATGCCACTAATCATGCGTTAGATATGACATTCTTCACAGGGGCTGGGTTGAACTATACTGAAGCGCTCCATGTTGTAGAAACTGTTTTTCTAGGGAACTCTTGTGTTGTAATAAACATTAAGCAGCAGCACTGGAGCTACAGCATCTGACTGCCTATCTCTTACACAGATTTGGAGATCTACACTGTGAAGTTGAGTCTGATCTGACAAATATTTAGATAACTGTAAGGAGGAGAGTACTTTATTGCTTTTCCTATATCAGTATACACAACAAATGCACTAAAGTTACTCTTCCCAATAATTCTAACTCTGCCTCAGTACTGATAAGCTATCTGAGCTCATTACGTGCTGATGGCACATTCTGTTGAGGAGTCTGTGGTGGTTTTTTCCTTTTCAATGTGCTGTTCTTCTTAAGAGATTCCTGGACTATTCCCCACCACCATCTGATTAAGAAATAAACTTGCAAAGTCGTAAAACAATGACCTGCAGTGAAGCTTCAAAAGACACAAGCAACCCCTAAACCCAACAAGAGTAAGGGACATGGTAACGTCTATTAAAAATTTAACAGTAAAAACTGTCAGGCAGGTCCAAATTAATTTTGGATTTGAGATCTGGGTTATACTTGTAATCCAAGGATTGCAAGGTATGCTAATTTTACTTGGAACACAGGCCTCCTGTAGTTACCCCTTCCCAGCTGCAGCCAGCACCCTGAAAACCCTTGAAGAGTTCCCGGTTCTCCGGCACCCCTAGAAGTTCCCAGGAGATCTCAAAGGAAAGCAGAGAAACTACTCATCTGTTAGCTGCCTCTTTTAGCTGCGCTCACCGCATGAGTTTATCGGAGTCCTGATGACTGCCACAACCAACAGCGGCTTCTCTATAAACAAGACGCCAGCCACTAAGTGGACCTTTGAAGGTCCATCCAACCCAAACTATTCCATCATTCCTTTTCCTCTACTCTGGTTGTGCTCCAGACACGGTCTGGTGTTTGTCCTGCTGTCGCAGGTGAATTATTCAGGGAAGTCATCCTTGGTGGGTTAACTAAAAGGGCTTTCTTCATGATGAAGCGGTGATCAAATGGTAAGGAATCGACGACTGAAGGAAAATCATAGTGTAAGCAAATGGTGATAAAGTAATAGCGGAACGGCAATGAGAGTCACAGGAATCATTTAGGTTGGAGAAGGCCATGAAGGTCATCGAGTCCAACCGTTAGGCAAACAGTGCCAAGTTCACCAGGAAACCATGTCCCTAAGCTGGCCCTTGACTCTGCGCTTGCAGGTGGAGCAGCTGCCCGGCTGACCTGGGTGCCAAGGGCTCGGGTCCCTGCCTGTGCGCTTCACATCCAGCCCTGTGATGCAGTGCCCGTGTCACAATGGGTGCCGTGTGGCCGAGGGTGCCCTGCCCACATTTGGGGCGCACGCAGGCCAGCGGCGCTTACGTCACAGAGGCCACTGTGACTGGCGGCGGGGGCAGGCCTATAAAAGCAGGAACGCCGGGCACAGTGCATCATCACTGCGACCCGGTGAGGTACGGGGAGTAGAGGGCAGGGACAGGGCTGTTGGGGGCCTGCCGAGGGAGGAGGGGGCTCCACACCGCAGGGCTCTGGGCCTGTGCTGCAAGCTCACCCGCGTCTCTCTTCTCCCTCAGAGGTAGCAGAGGAGCATTTGGAGAAGAAGCCCCAGCGCTGCTGGGACAGGGACTCTCCAAACGCCCACCGTTCATGTCTGCCACATCCGCAAGGAGGCGTAGGAGACGCGACTCGATGGAGCAGGGTGAGAGCAAAGTCCCCCTCCTACAGCCAGGCAGAGGGACTCCTGAGGCTGTCGGCGTGGACCGGGAGAGTTGGCGGGGGGAGGCAGGAGCTCCAAAGCCACCCTGCAGGAGGGCCGCTCCTCTGCTTGGCAAGTGGGACCGGGGCCGGGCAGTGCGCACCCTCCGGGACACCCATGCCTGCAGGGCCCTTTCCTCTCCAAGGCTTCCAGCCCTGCTCAGCAGCCAGCTAGGCAGGGACAGAGCAGCCCTTGGGGGCAATCCCTCCGGGACGCATCCCTGGCCCCACAGAGGTGCTCATTCTCAGTGGCATTTGCTCTCTCCCCTCCAGCATGCCTGCTGTGTCGCCGCGCAGAGGCAGACCCGGACATCTGCGGGCCAAAACAGGATCATCACGGGATCTGTGTCCATCGCTTTTGCCTGGTGAGTTCCTCTGGGGCTGGTTTCATCTTTGCAACGCACCTGCCCTGCCACATGCCCCTCATCTGCTCCTTGTCTCTGCTCTTCTGCAGCTCTTTGCCAGTGACCTTCAACCGCAAGGGACCGAAGAGGAAGAACAGATGGAATTTCTTTCTGTGGATATTCTATATGTAATCCAGCTGGCAGCCGAGATGGTGAGGATCTGAGATGATCAGGGTGATTCGTGCCAGGAGAGGTTTGCGGGAGCTTAGAGCAGATGCCAAGAACAGAATCCCAGCCTTTCCACCCAGCTCTGGGACAGCAGTCTTGCTCCCAGCGGCTCCACACAGGCTCCAGCACAGGAGCCTGCTCTGCCAGGTGGATCTGTGGCCTGTGATCCAGCTGGGGCCACATCCTGCGCCCTGCCCCGAGGTGTGGCTCTGGCTGTGGAGACCCTGAGGCTGCCGCTGATGGGGGCTGCTCTGCTCTTTCCAGGTCTGCTTTGTGTGTGGCGAGATGGGGGCCACCGTCGCCTGCAACGAGGTCGGCTGCGGCCGCAGGTTCCATCTCCCCTGTGCCGTGGAGGGTGGATGCATCACCCGTTACTTCCTGCCGTACAGGTACCCCCTCTACCCTTCTCCCCGTCACCAGGGCAGGACCCAGCGCTTCTCATCTCACCCATCCCTTCCCTCTTCCCCTAGTTCCTTCTGCTGGGAGCACCGCCCACAACAGCAAGAGCTGGCGGCTCCAGAGGACACCAACTGCCTCATCTGCATGGACCCTGTTGAAGGCAGAACGACCTATGGGACCATGGTGTGCCCAGCATGCAAACATGCCTGGTTCCACAGGGCGTGCATCTGGGTAGGAGCCGTTCCCTTGCTCCGGGCACGGCAGGCTCTCAGCAGCACCAGAGCCTCACTCACGCTCTTTCTGTTTCTCCTGCAGGGGCAGGCTATGCGAGCTGCCGCTTTTTGCTTGCAGTGCCCTCTGTGTCAAAATACAAAACTGTTCCTAACAGAAATGCTCTGCATGGGGATCCGAATCCCTGTAAGGTTGGTGTCCTCCTGGCCAGCACTGTGCCACGCCTGGACCTGCCCCCGCAGCTGTGGCCCTCCGTTGATCCCCAAGTCCAGGCTTTAGCTCCACGCAGGCGTTGGAAACAGGGTGTGGGGGAAAGAAGAGCGGGGAGGCCCTGCATATGCCTTAGGCTGTGGCAGCAGGGGCTCATCAATTTTCCTTTCTCCGTCAGACAAGCGTCATGGGAAGATAACAACGCATATGCAGACCTGTACCAGAGGCACGGGAGCTGCGATGCCAGGGAGTGCCTTTGTCCAGGAGGAAGGGAGGAAAACAAGTCAAAGGGGTAAGTTGCCAAAGATGCACCCCAGGGCTCGGCACGGGATCTCTGTCTCAGCAGGGGCTCGAAGCAGAAGGGCTGAGAACAAGAGCTCTGCTGGACAATCCCATGCTGTGGGCACTTTCTCCTTAGAGACATGAACCCATTTCTTTCCCCAGGCCCTGGCAGCTGATCCTGTGCCACTCCTGCGCTGCTGTGGGCACTCACAGACGCTGCTCCAACCTGGGGAACAGGCCTGAGGACACACGGAGATGGGAGTGTGACAGCTGTGCTGGCCTGGACACCTGTAAGTGTCAAAGCACCCGGGTGCTCCTGGGCTGGGGCCAGGGGCCAGGCAAGGCCCGGCAGTGGGTGCCTGCTGTGGGCTTGGCAGAGCCTGTCTGCTCCAGGAGGGCAGGGGCACCTCTCTGGCCTACCCTGCCCCAGGCCTGGGAGACAAGCCCTTAATGTTCCTGTTTTCCCTTGTAGACCCCAGTGCTAGCTCAGAGCTCGCTGGTCCCAGCACTGCCAGCCCAGCAGCATCGGGGCAGTCTCCTGGATCTCTGGCACTGGAGTTCAGCAGCCCCAGCCCCAGCAGCCAGGCAGCATCGGGGCAGACTGTTGGACACGCAGCACAGGAGACCAGCAGCCCCAGCACTGCCAGCCCAGCAACATCGGAGCACACTCTGGAGCCTCAGGCACAGGAGTCCAGCAGCCCCAGCACTGCCAGCCCAGCAGCATCGGAGCACACTCTGGAGCCTCAGGCACAGGAGTCCAGCAGCCCCAGCACTGCCAGCCCAGCAGCATCGGCGCACACTCTGGAGCCTCAGGCACAGGAGTCCAGCAGCCCCAGCACTGCCAGCCCAGCAGCATCGGGGCACACTCTGGAGCCTCAGGCACAGGAGTCCAGCAGCCCCAGCAGCAGCGGACAGATGCCATCAGCACCATGCCACAGTTGCCCAGTGTGTGAGGGCAGCAGCCTCTCCAGCCACCCTGGGCCTGACCGACGGCGACGCCAAACCCGGTGCACCCGTCAGACCCAGACGCCCTACACGTGGCCGAGAAGGCTGCAGGAGAGAGGCCGACCGCCAGCAACGCGCACTGCGAGCAGTACCTGCGGCCAGGCGGTGCCAAGGCGGTCCCAGTGCTCCGCATCACGTGGGACCCGCAGGCGCAGCACCAACAGGCAGCAGCCATCGGCGGCATCCCGTGGCTCCGCACCACTGCGAAGAAGCCGGAGCAACAGGCCCGGTGGGCCCATGCGGGTGCGCGACCGCTCCCGCTTGCAGCGTCGGGCCCAAGCTCCCTATGCGCGGCCCAGAAGACGCTCCCAGGGCAGCCGCACAGCAGCAGCACGAGCTGGGAGGAGCCCCCGCAGACAGGCTCCGCCCAGGCTGTCCCAGGGCTCACCAGCACGTGCGAGCCGCAGCCGCAGCCGCCGCACCACGACGCAGCGGCCGTCAGCATCATCCCGTGGCGCCGGAGCACGACAAAGAGCCAGCGCCTCAAGATCCGCCGGGCCCGTGCAGGTGCGAGACCGCTCTCGCTCGCAACGCCGGGCCCAAACTCCCAGCACGCGGCGCAGAAGACGCCGTTAGAGCAGCCACACGCCGCCACCACGTGCAAAGAGGAGCACACGCAGGCAGGCTGTGTCGGGGCTCTCCCAGCGCTCCCCAGCACGTGCTAGCAGCTGCTGCAGCAGTGAGAGTCAGGAGTCATCAGGGAGCAGCGCTGACAGCCAGGAGGAGTTATAGCCATGCCACAGTTCCCTGGCACCAGACACTGACACTGCAACAATCGGGCGGTGCCACGGCTCCCCAGCATGCTCCCAGTTGAACTGTCACACCCAAACTGCCTACACGCGGCCCAGAAGACAGCAGGAGAGAAGCCAACCGCCAGCACCACATGGTGAAAGGAGCACCCACAGCCAGGCAGTGAGGGGCTGTCCCAGCGCTCGCCACTACCTGAGACCAGGAGCCCCAGAACCAGCAGGCATCGGCCATTGACAGCATCCTCTGACTCCACAGCACTGGAAAGCGGCAGCAGCTCCACCCCCGCTAAGCCCGCGTGGGTGTGAGACAACTCCCACTTGCAACATCAGGCCCAAACTCCCAACGCACAGCCTGGACACCTCAGTGGGACCAACCGTGTTTCATCTCTGGGCGACCGCTGTGACTCCCCTCTACCGGCACAATAAAGGTGGCCCTTCGTCTCTGGACTGGGAGATTCCAGGCTCCTTGGTTGGCTTCTTCCTCCTCTGCCTTTCTCAAGGGGCAGCATCAGGGCCTGGGCCCAGAGCATTGTCCTTTCCCTAGAGGTCAGCAGCACCTCCTGCAGACTGACCTCCTGCACCCACCCACCCAGCCGGCCTGGCCCTCAGGGCTCACCCCCCAAAATCATGCACGCCAGCGCCAGTGACTTCTGACACGCTTCAGCTCTGTTTCCCTCTGGATAAGGCTACAGGCAATATCCTATCCTCATCGCCTAGGTTAGTGAGCGTGGTGGCAGAGGGGCAAAGCTGGTGTTCAGTTAAGAGTTCAGTTCAGTGTCAACGTCTGCGCAGAGCACTAATTAGGGTAAAAGCTGCTGTTCTTCTTGTGTAAAAGTAACTACCACAACACCAAATCTCTTCACTAAACAGGTCTGTGGAGTTTCCTAATCCCAAAGGACTCTCCCTGCTGTTATGTCCAGCTTTCAGCTAGATGAGAATGGGGTTTTGCCTCTCTCCCTCCCTGCCTCCTGCCATCCCTCCCTCTCCCATGCCCCCACAAAATGCTTTGCTATGAATCCTTGTTTGTAGACAAGCCTAACCATACAGCTCTGGCTAGACTTTCTCAACAGGCTGCTGAGATGCTTGGCTGAGGAGCAGTAGTAAATATTGCAGAGTATGTTCTCTAATTCTTCTAAATTTCCTGAACTTTGTCAGCACTTCCATTTTTTCAAAAAGAAAAGACCCTTTCTGAAGGTGCTGAAAGTCCTGCTTTACACGAACAGATCCTGTTTATGTACTCTGGAAGGCAACACCACTGACTTGCTTTTGCAGCCCAGGCAGAGTGACTGCTGTTGTGGTGTCATCCTGAAAGTCTTAGGCTCCAGGACGAAATCTGCAGAGCACAGGGACTGTTGGCTCTTTGTGTGGAGTGACTGACACTGCCAGCGAGGCGGGTGACGAGGAGGGGACTGTTATTCTCAACACCGAAAGATGAGGCCAAGGTTTCCCCTCTAATAGTTACATGGCTCTTCTCGAGTCATTGAGTTTACATGAGGTTTACAACAGCATGTAGTGACAGGACAAGGGGAATGGCTTTAAGCTGAAAGAGGGCAGATTTAGATTAGATATTAGGCAGAAGTTCTTCCCTCTGGGCGCGGTGAGGCGCTGGCACAGGATGCCCAGAGAAGCTGTGACTGCCCCATCCCCGGCAGTGTTCAAGGCCAGGTTGGATGGGGCTTGAAGCAAGCTGCTCTAGTGGAAGACGTCCTTGCCTGTGGCAGGGGGTTGGAGCTGGATGAACTTTAAGGTCCCTTCCAACCCAAACTCTTCTGCAGTTCTACGGATGTAGGTGAGTAGATGGTGTCTCAGGAGCTGTTAATTCCAAGGTACAAGCTTCTCTTTGGTGCATTACTGCTGCAGATGTGCAATTCCCCACACCAGCCTGACACCTCCATCCTCTTTTTATTTCAGCTTCACACATATTAGTGCATTGGCTGCCTCGTCTCTAAGAATCCTCGGGCTTCCCAGACTGTACCAAAACGTTTCCTATGGATGCCACAAACTGCATGACTGCCGCTCCTGCCCATGGGAGGTCGGGGCCGCAGGAGGTTTCTCTACTATAGTCTTGCGCTCTCAAATTTTAAGACATTTTAAGCAGGAGCGGGGGAAAAAGTGAAAAAATAGAGCTTAATTTTTAAATGTAGCACTTGTTCTGGGAATGCCTTCCCTTGCTCCGGCCTGGGGGTGACCCCAGCGGGGTGCTGCTGCCCCTCGCTTTCCTTCACAGGCACTGGAAAGGGGCAGGAAAACCACCCGGCAGTCTTTTTGCCAGCAGCGTGCCCGTGGTTTATTTGAAATAAATTGTGATTTCTAACTCCAGAGATGTCCTGCCTCAGGATGGGATGGGGGGGACTTCTGCAGTAGAGGTCACATCTGGCTGACCACTACTTCTCTTTTTAAATGGGAATAAGACCTTCACTTAAAAAAAGGGGGAAAAAAGTGCACAACAGCGGCTTTGATGACTGGTTCCTTCCACAACTTAAAAAAAGTTTTCAAGTTTGCCTCCTAGTGGATATGAGAGCCAGAGACCATCTAGAAACAGAGGAGCATCACATTAAAAATGAACAGCATAAAGTGTTTTTAATAAAAACAGGCTTTGTCAAAAGACCAGTCTTTGCAGAATTGCTAACGTCCTGAAATAAAACTAATTTGTTCATTTCACAGAAGACCCTGTAACTGCAGTTTGAAAAGGGTAGGCCATTTAAGGACACTCTCTTCTCATAACGCATCCACAAGACAATCTATCACAAATACCTCTGGCTACTACACCTCAGGCCGTGGCTATTTTACGGAAGCATACGAAAAGGCAGAGTTGGAGTTAGCTTTGGAACCCACATGCTCAAACTTTCATAGATTCTATTAAATAACAACCATGGTCTTTTAACCATATTCTCAAAGAAGGAGTCTCTGTTTCTTGGGCTACAGGAGTCTTCTCTGAGGGTTAACCTACCTGCAGCTGCTTTGACAACTTCTCTCCAGAGTCAACCCATACGTTAAAAAATTAGTTTTCAGTTCTTAGGTTGCAATGAGATAGAGTTACTAAGTCCTTGCCCATTGCTGGCCCAAACAATGTGAATTGGCATTTAATGGGAAATATTGCAAGTTTCTAGATTTCTTTTCCATTATCCAGTTTTCTTAACACCTTGATTTTTCTGTGCACCAACTGCTGTTACAAATCTTTATGAAATAATAAAATGGAAATAGAGTAATGCAGGCATAGCAAAACAGTAAGAAGTTTTCAATTCTGAAGTTATTTAAAACCCAGGTCTGGAAAGCAAACTCAACTTGCAAACATTAAGAGAGCACTATGGTAGATCAACAAGGTAACACATGGACTTTGCAAATGAGGTACTCATTTGAAGCTGCACTAGAGAGGAGAGTATCTGAGCTTCTCATGAAACAATGCTGGCGGAGAGATAACTGATTTCTGTTCTTTAATGCTGACATAAGGTAAGATACTTCGTCATTTGTTTGGAAAGAAAGCAGTCGTAGTTGTTCTTGTAGCAATAGTTGTTACTCTTCAAGAAGAAAGTAGACATGAGTGCACTGCAGTGCTGTGTTTATACATTTTTGTAGGAGGTGCAGAAATACCTAATTCTCATCCCTCTGCCTTCCCATTTATAAAAAAAGAAAAGTAATTCTGAGGATACTGGTTGCCTACAGCTTCTGCTTCTTGTTGACTGACTCAACATCAGCTTGTTTCGTGAAGAGGAGGCTGAGGGGCTTCAGATTCTGGGCTAACACTACCCCAATGGGAGCTGTAAAAATGATGGTAAAGTTGTAAAGACAAATGCTTCTCAATCCTGGGCAAATGGCCCCAGGATGGAGGTTCAGCTTGGATGTCAAGGAAAGATTCTTCACTTGCAGAAGAGTGCTCATCTGGGGCAGCTGTCAAATCTCCAGCCTTAGCAGTAGTTAAGTCTCAGCCCAGGCAAAGCTGAGTCTAATATAGTTTGGTGCTTTGAGTAGAGACAGGACTAGAGACCTCCAGTAGCGCCTTCCAAAGGATATCTTTACCTTGATGTGGGCTTGGTGGTGCCTGCAAAGGATTTTGCCAGACTGCAGTCTGCTTGTTAGTGCCTATGAAGTCTTTCTCCTCTCCCTAAATTTCATGGATTTGCAGGAATTTCATTGTCACTGAGCTCCCTAGCTCCTTCCACAGCTACCCTAGGTCTCTACCAGGATAGAAAAATGCATCTATAGCTTAAAAGTGGTGTGTATTGTGGGCAAGCACAGCATTCTAATGAGATTGTTGAAAGGCAATGAGATCCTTCGAATATGATGTCATGAGTCTGAGGTATGACAGTGATCCAAATATTTCAATGTTCATAAGCATTTATACCTGAACACCTATTAAATGTCATCTTATTCTGATATTTTTTTTTCTTTTTTAATAATGTCTCGATGTGAAATACTGTATGAATGTAGTGCTGGTTTCTATTTGTCATGAACTGTTTTAGCAAACATGTACTCAGGATAAGATTGACTATATATTCAACTCACTATTTCTCCAAAGCTGAATTTCTAGTGGAACTATGGAAGCAAAAGACAAGCATTTAATAACAGATTTTAGTGAACAGTATGCCACTAATCATGCGTTAGATATGACATTCTTCACAGGGGCTGGGTTGAACTATACTGAAGCGCTCCATGTTGTAGAAACTGTTTTTCTAGGGAACTCTTGTGTTGTAATAAACATTAAGCAGCAGCACTGGAGCTACAGCATCTGACTGCCTATCTCTTACACAGATTTGGAGATCTACACTGTGAAGTTGAGTCTGATCTGACAAATATTTAGATAACTGTAAGGAGGAGAGTACTTTATTGCTTTTCCTATATCAGTATACACAACAAATGCACTAAAGTTACTCTTCCCAATAATTCTAACTCTGCCTCAGTACTGATAAGCTATCTGAGCTCATTACCTGCTGATGGCACATTCTGTTGAGGAGTCTGTGGTGGTTTTTTCCTTTTCAATGTGCTGTTCTTCTTAAGAGATTCCTGGACTATTCCCCACCACCATCTGATTAAGAAATAAACTTGCAAAGTCGTAAAACAATGACCTGCAGTGAAGCTTCAAAAGACACAAGCAACCCCTAAACCCAACAAGAGTAAGGGACATGGTAACGTCTATTAAAAATTTAACAGTAAAAACTGTCAGGCAGGTCCAAATTAATTTTGGATTTGAGATCTGGGTTATACTTGTAATCCAAGGATTGCAAGGTATGCTAATTTTACTTGGAACACAGGCCTCCTGTAGTTACCCCTTCCCAGCTGCAGCCAGCACCCTGAAAACCCTTGAAGAGTTCCCGGTTCTCCGGCACCCCTAGAAGTTCCCAGGAGATCTCAAAGGAAAGCAGAGAAACTACTCATCTGTTAGCTGCCTCTTTTAGCTGCGCTCACCGCATGAGTTTATCGGAGTCCTGATGACTGCCACAACCAACAGCGGCTTCTCTATAAACAAGACGCCAGCCACTAAGTGGACCTTTGAAGGTCCATCCAACCCAAACTATTCCATCATTCCTTTTCCTCTACTCTGGTTGTGCTCCAGACACGGTCTGGTGTTTGTCCTGCTGTCGCAGGTGAATTATTCAGGGAAGTCATCCTTGGTGGGTTAACTAAAAGGGCTTTCTTCATGATGAAGCGGTGATCAAATGGTAAGGAATCGACGACTGAAGGAAAATCATAGTGTAAGCAAATGGTGATAAAGTAATAGCGGAACGGCAATGAGAGTCACAGGAATCATTTAGGTTGGAGAAGGCCATGAAGGTCATCGAGTCCAACCGTTAGGCAAACAGTGCCAAGTTCACCAGGAAACCATGTCCCTAAGCTGGCCCTTGACTCTGCGCTTGCAGGTGGAGCAGCTGCCCGGCTGACCTGGGTGCCAAGGGCTCGGGTCCCTGCCTGTGCGCTTCACATCCAGCCCTGTGATGCAGTGCCCGTGTCACAATGGGTGCCGTGTGGCCGAGGGTGCCCTGCCCACATTTGGGGCGCACGCAGGCCAGCGGCGCTTACGTCACAGAGGCCACTGTGACTGGCGGCGGGGGCAGGCCTATAAAAGCAGGAACGCCGGGCACAGTGCATCATCACTGCGACCCGGTGAGGTACGGGGAGTAGAGGGCAGGGACAGGGCTGTTGGGGGCCTGCCGAGGGAGGAGGGGGCTCCACACCGCAGGGCTCTGGGCCTGTGCTGCAAGCTCACCCGCGTCTCTCTTCTCCCTCAGAGGTAGCAGAGGAGCATTTGGAGAAGAAGCCCCAGCGCTGCTGGGACAGGGACTCTCCAAACGCCCACCGTTCATGTCTGCCACATCCGCAAGGAGGCGTAGGAGACGCGACTCGATGGAGCAGGGTGAGAGCAAAGTCCCCCTCCTACAGCCAGGCAGAGGGACTCCTGAGGCTGTCGGCGTGGACCGGGAGAGTTGGCGGGGGGAGGCAGGAGCTCCAAAGCCACCCTGCAGGAGGGCCGCTCCTCTGCTTGGCAAGCGGGACCGGGACCGGGCAGTGCGCACCCTCCGGGACACCCATGCCTGCAGGGCCCTTTCCTCTCCAAGGCTTCCAGCCCTGCTCAGCAGCCAGCTAGGCAGGGACAGAGCAGCCCTTGGGGGCAATCCCTCCGGGACGCATCCCTGGCCCCACAGAGGTGCTCATTCTCAGTGGCATTTGCTCTCTCCCCTCCAGCATGCCTGCTGTGTCGCCGCGCAGAGGCAGACCCGGACATCTGCGGGCCAAAACAGGATCATCACGGGATCTGTGTCCATCGCTTTTGCCTGGTGAGTTCCTCTGGGGCTGGTTTCATCTTTGCAACGCACCTGCCCTGCCACATGCCCCTCATCTGCTCCTTGTCTCTGCTCTTCTGCAGCTCTTTGCCAGTGACCTTCAACCGCAAGGGACCGAAGAGGAAGAACAGATGGAATTTCTTTCTGTGGATATTCTATATGTAATCCAGCTGGCAGCCGAGATGGTGAGGATCTGAGATGATCAGGGTGATTCGTGCCAGGAGAGGTTTGCGGGAGCTTAGAGCAGATGCCAAGAACAGAATCCCAGCCTTTCCACCCAGCTCTGGGACAGCAGTCTTGCTCCCAGCGGCTCCACACAGGCTCCAGCACAGGAGCCTGCTCTGCCAGGTGGATCTGTGGCCTGTGATCCAGCTGGGGCCACATCCTGCGCCCTGCCCCGAGGTGTGGCTCTGGCTGTGGAGACCCTGAGGCTGCCGCTGATGGGGGCTGCTCTGCTCTTTCCAGGTCTGCTTTGTGTGTGGCGAGATGGGGGCCACCGTCGCCTGCAACGAGGTCGGCTGCGGCCGCAGGTTCCATCTCCCCTGTGCCGTGGAGGGTGGATGCATCACCCGTTACTTCCTGCCGTACAGGTACCCCCTCTACCCTTCTCCCCGTCACCAGGGCAGGACCCAGCGCTTCTCATCTCACCCATCCCTTCCCTCTTCCCCTAGTTCCTTCTGCTGGGAGCACCGCCCACAACAGCAAGAGCTGGCGGCTCCAGAGGACACCAACTGCCTCATCTGCATGGACCCTGTTGAAGGCAGAACGACCTATGGGACCATGGTGTGCCCAGCATGCAAACATGCCTGGTTCCACAGGGCGTGCATCTGGGTAGGAGCCGTTCCCTTGCTCCGGGCACGGCAGGCTCTCAGCAGCACCAGAGCCTCACTCACGCTCTTTCTGTTTCTCCTGCAGGGGCAGGCTATGCGAGCTGCCGCTTTTTGCTTGCAGTGCCCTCTGTGTCAAAATACAAAACTGTTCCTAACAGAAATGCTCTGCATGGGGATCCGAATCCCTGTAAGGTTGGTGTCCTCCTGGCCAGCACTGTGCCACGCCTGGACCTGCCCCCGCAGCTGTGGCCCTCCGTTGATCCCCAAGTCCAGGCTTTAGCTCCACGCAGGCGTTGGAAACAGGGTGTGGGGGAAAGAAGAGCGGGGAGGCCCTGCATATGCCTTAGGCTGTGGCAGCAGGGGCTCATCAATTTTCCTTTCTCCGTCAGACAAGCGTCATGGGAAGATAACAACGCATATGCAGACCTGTACCAGAGGCACGGGAGCTGCGATGCCAGGGAGTGCCTTTGTCCAGGAGGAAGGGAGGAAAACAAGTCAAAGGGGTAAGTTGCCAAAGATGCACCCCAGGGCTCGGCACGGGATCTCTGTCTCAGCAGGGGCTCGAAGCAGAAGGGCTGAGAACAAGAGCTCTGCTGGACAATCCCATGCTGTGGGCACTTTCTCCTTAGAGACATGAACCCATTTCTTTCCCCAGGCCCTGGCAGCTGATCCTGTGCCACTCCTGCGCTGCTGTGGGCACTCACAGACGCTGCTCCAACCTGGGGAACAGGCCTGAGGACACACGGAGATGGGAGTGTGACAGCTGTGCTGGCCTGGACACCTGTAAGTGTCAAAGCACCCGGGTGCTCCTGGGCTGGGGCCAGGGGCCAGGCAAGGCCCGGCAGTGGGTGCCTGCTGTGGGCTTGGCAGAGCCTGTCTGCTCCAGGAGGGCAGGGGCACCTCTCTGGCCTACCCTGCCCCAGGCCTGGGAGACAAGCCCTTAATGTTCCTGTTTTCCCTTGTAGACCCCAGTGCTAGCTCAGAGCTCGCTGGTCCCAGCACTGCCAGCCCAGCAGCATCGGGGCAGTCTCCTGGATCTCTGGCACTGGAGTTCAGCAGCCCCAGCCCCAGCAGCCAGGCAGCATCGGGGCAGACTGTTGGACACGCAGCACAGGAGACCAGCAGCCCCAGCACTGCCAGCCCAGCAGCATCGGAGCACACTCTGGAGCCTCAGGCACAGGAGTCCAGCAGCCCCAGCACTGCCAGCCCAGCAGCATCGGAGCACACTCTGGAGCCTCAGGCACAGGAGTCCAGCAGCCCCAGCACTGCCAGCCCAGCAGCATCGGAGCACACTCTGGAGCCTCAGGCACAGGAGTCCAGCAGCCCCAGCACTGCCAGCCCAGCAGCATCAGCGCACACTCTGGAGCCTCAGGCACAGGAGTCCAGCAGCCCCAGCAGCAGCGGACAGATGCCATCAGCACCATGCCACAGTTGCCCAGTGTGTGAGGGCAGCAGCCTCTCCAGCCACCCTGGGCCTGACCGACGGCGACGCCAAACCCGGTGCACCCGTCAGACCCAGACGCCCTACACGTGGCCGAGAAGGCTGCAGGAGAGAGGCCGACCGCCAGCAACGCGCACTGCGAGCAGTACCTGCGGCCAGGCGGTGCCAAGGCGGTCCCAGTGCTCCGCATCACGTGGGACCCGCAGGCGCAGCACCAACAGGCAGCAGCCATCGGCGGCATCCCGTGGCTCCGCACCACTGCGAAGAAGCCGGAGCAACAGGCCCGGTGGGCCCATGCGGGTGCGCGACCGCTCCCGCTTGCAGCGTCGGGCCCAAGCTCCCTATGCGCGGCCCAGAAGACGCTCCCAGGGCAGCCGCACAGCAGCAGCACGAGCTGGGAGGAGCCCCCGCAGACAGGCTCCGCCCAGGCTGTCCCAGGGCTCACCAGCACGTGCGAGCCGCAGCCGCAGCCGCCGCACCACGACGCAGCGGCCGTCAGCATCATCCCGTGGCGCCGGAGCACGACAAAGAGCCAGCGCCTCAAGATCCGCCGGGCCCGTGCCGGTGCGAGACCGCTCTCGCTCGCAACGCCGGGCCCAAACTCCCTGCACGCGGCGCAGAAGACGCCGTTAGAGCAGCCACACGCCGCCACCACGTGCAAAGAGGAGCACACGCAGGCAGGCTGTGTCGGGGCTCTCCCAGCGCTCCCCAGCACGTGCTAGCAGCTGCTGCAGCAGTGAGAGTCAGGAGTCATCAGGGAGCAGCGCTGACAGCCAGGAGGAGTTATAGCCATGCCACAGTTCCCTGGCACCAGACACTGACACTGCAACAATCGGGCGGTGCCACGGCTCCCCAGCATGCTCCCAGTTGAACTGTCACACCCAAACTGCCTACACGCGGCCCAGAAGACAGCAGGAGAGAAGCCAACCGCCAGCACCACATGGTGAAAGGAGCACCCACAGCCAGGCAGTGAGGGGCTGTCCCAGCGCTCGCCACTACCTGAGACCAGGAGCCCCAGAACCAGCAGGCATCGGCCATTGACAGCATCCTCTGACTCCACAGCACTGGAAAGCGGCAGCAGCTCCACCCCCGCTAAGCCCGCGTGGGTGTGAGACAACTCCCACTTGCAACATCAGGCCCAAACTCCCAACGCACAGCCTGGACACCTCAGTGGGACCAACCGTGTTTCATCTCTGGGCGACCGCTGTGACCCCCCTCTACCGGCACAATAAAGGTGGCCCTTCGTCTCTGGACTGGGAGATTCCAGGCTCCTTGGTTGGCTTCTTCCTCCTCTGCCTTTCTCAAGGGGCAGCATCAGGGCCTGGGCCCAGAGCATTGTCCTTTCCCTAGAGGTCAGCAGCACCTCCTGCAGACTGACCTCCTGCACCCACCCACCCAGCCGGCCTGGCCCTCAGGGCTCACCCCCCAAAATCATGCACGCCAGCGCCAGTGACTTCTGACACGCTTCAGCTCTGTTTCCCTCTGGATAAGGCTACAGGCAATATCCTATCCTCATCGCCTAGGTTAGTGAGCGTGGTGGCAGAGGGGCAAAGCTGGTGTTCCGTTAAGAGTTCAGTTCAGTGTCAACGTCTGCGCAGAGCACTAATTAGGGTAAAAGCTGCTGTTCTTCTTGTGTAAAAGTAACTACCACAACACCAAATCTCTTCACTAAACAGGTCTGTGGAGTTTCCTAATCCCAAAGGACTCTCCCTGCTGTTATGTCCAGCTTTCAGCTAGATGAGAATGGGGTTTTGCCTCTCTCCCTCCCTGCCTCCTGCCATCCCTCCCTCTCCCATGCCCCCACAAAATGCTTTGCTATGAATCCTTGTTTGTAGACAAGCCTAACCATACAGCTCTGGCTAGACTTTCTCAACAGGCTGCTGAGATGCTTGGCTGAGGAGCAGTAGTAAATATTGCAGAGTATGTTCTCTAATTCTTCTAAATTTCCTGAACTTTGTCAGCACTTCCATTTTTTCAAAAAGAAAAGACCCTTTCTGAAGGTGCTGAAAGTCCTGCTTTACACGAACAGATCCTGTTTATGTACTCTGGAAGGCAACACCACTGACTTGCTTTTGCAGCCCAGGCAGAGTGACTGCTGTTGTGGTGTCATCCTGAAAGTCTTAGGCTCCAGGACGAAATCTGCAGAGCACAGGGACTGTTGGCTCTTTGTGTGGAGTGACTGACACTGCCAGCGAGGCGGGTGACGAGGAGGGGACTGTTATTCTCAACACCGAAAGATGAGGCCAAGGTTTCCCCTCTAATAGTTACATGGCTCTTCTCGAGTCATTGAGTTTACATGAGGTTTACAACAGCATGTAGTGACAGGACAAGGGGAATGGCTTTAAGCTGAAAGAGGGCAGATTTAGATTAGATATTAGGCAGAAGTTCTTCCCTCTGGGCGCGGTGAGGCGCTGGCACAGGATGCCCAGAGAAGCTGTGACTGCCCCATCCCCGGCAGTGTTCAAGGCCAGGTTGGATGGGGCTTGAAGCAAGCTGCTCTAGTGGAAGACGTCCTTGCCTGTGGCAGGGGGTTGGAGCTGGATGAACTTTAAGGTCCCTTCCAACCCAAACTCTTCTGCAGTTCTACGGATGTAGGTGAGTAGATGGTGTCTCAGGAGCTGTTAATTCCAAGGTACAAGCTTCTCTTTGGTGCATTACTGCTGCAGATGTGCAATTCCCCACACCAGCCTGACACCTCCATCCTCTTTTTATTTCAGCTTCACACATATTAGTGCATTGGCTGCCTCGTCTCTAAGAATCCTCGGGCTTCCCAGACTGTACCAAAACGTTTCCTATGGATGCCACAAACTGCATGACTGCCGCTCCTGCCCATGGGAGGTCGGGGCCGCAGGAGGTTTCTCTACTATAGTCTTGCGCTCTCAAATTTTAAGACATTTTAAGCAGGAGCGGGGGAAAAAGTGAAAAAATAGAGCTTAATTTTTAAATGTAGCACTTGTTCTGGGAATGCCTTCCCTTGCTCCGGCCTGGGGGTGACCCCAGCGGGGTGCTGCTGCCCCTCGCTTTCCTTCACAGGCACTGGAAAGGGGCAGGAAAACCACCCGGCAGTCTTTTTGCCAGCAGCGTGCCCGTGGTTTATTTGAAATAAATTGTGATTTCTAACTCCAGAGATGTCCTGCCTCAGGATGGGATGGGGGGGACTTCTGCAGTAGAGGTCACATCTGGCTGACCACTACTTCTCTTTTTAAATGGGAATAAGACCTTCACTTAAAAAAAGGGGGAAAAAAGTGCACAACAGCGGCTTTGATGACTGGTTCCTTCCACAACTTAAAAAAAGTTTTCAAGTTTGCCTCCTAGTGGATATGAGAGCCAGAGACCATCTAGAAACAGAGGAGCATCACATTAAAAATGAACAGCATAAAGTGTTTTTAATAAAAACAGGCTTTGTCAAAAGACCAGTCTTTGCAGAATTGCTAACGTCCTGAAATAAAACTAATTTGTTCATTTCACAGAAGACCCTGTAACTGCAGTTTGAAAAGGGTAGGCCATTTAAGGACACTCTCTTCTCATAACGCATCCACAAGACAATCTATCACAAATACCTCTGGCTACTACACCTCAGGCCGTGGCTATTTTACGGAAGCATACGAAAAGGCAGAGTTGGAGTTAGCTTTGGAACCCACATGCTCAAACTTTCATAGATTCTATTAAATAACAACCATGGTCTTTTAACCATATTCTCAAAGAAGGAGTCTCTGTTTCTTGGGCTACAGGAGTCTTCTCTGAGGGTTAACCTACCTGCAGCTGCTTTGACAACTTCTCTCCAGAGTCAACCCATACGTTAAAAAATTACTGTTTTCAGTTCTTAGGTTGCAATGAGATAGAGTTACTAAGTCCTTGCCCATTGCTGGCCCAAACAATGTGAATTGGCATTTAATGGGAAATATTGCAAGTTTCTAGATTTCTTTTCCATTATCCAGTTTTCTTAACACCTTGATTTTTCTGTGCACCAACTGCTGTTACAAATCTTTATGAAATAATAAAATGGAAATAGAGTAATGCAGGCATAGCAAAACAGTAAGAAGTTTTCAATTCTGAAGTTATTTAAAACCCAGGTCTGGAAAGCAAACTCAACTTGCAAACATTAAGAGAGCACTATGGTAGATCAACAAGGTAACACATGGACTTTGCAAATGAGGTACTCATTTGAAGCTGCACTAGAGAGGAGAGTATCTGAGCTTCTCATGAAACAATGCTGGCGGAGAGATAACTGATTTCTGTTCTTTAATGCTGACATAAGGTAAGATACTTCGTCATTTGTTTGGAAAGAAAGCAGTCGTAGTTGTTCTTGTAGCAATAGTTGTTACTCTTCAAGAAGAAAGTAGACATGAGTGCACTGCAGTGCTGTGTTTATACATTTTTGTAGGAGGTGCAGAAATACCTAATTCTCATCCCTCTGCCTTCCCATTTATAAAAAAAGAAAAGTAATTCTGAGGATACTGGTTGCCTACAGCTTCTGCTTCTTGTTGACTGACTCAACATCAGCTTGTTTCGTGAAGAGGAGGCTGAGGGGCTTCAGATTCTGGGCTAACACTACCCCAATGGGAGCTGTAAAAATGATGGTAAAGTTGTAAAGACAAATGCTTCTCAATCCTGGGCAAATGGCCCCAGGATGGAGGTTCAGCTCGGATGTCAAGGAAAGATTCTTCACTTGCAGAAGAGTGCTCATCTGGGGCAGCTGTCAAATCTCCAGCCTTAGCAGTAGTTAAGTCTCAGCCCAGGCAAAGCTGAGTCTAATATAGTTTGGTGCTTTGAGTAGAGACAGGACTAGAGACCTCCAGTAGCGCCTTCCAAAGGATATCTTTACCTTGATGTGGGCTTGGTGGTGCCTGCAAAGGATTTTGCCAGACTGCAGTCTGCTTGTTAGTGCCTATGAAGTCTTTCTCCTCTCCCTAAATTTCATGGATTTGCAGGAATTTCATTGTCACTGAGCTCCCTAGCTCCTTCCACAGCTACCCTAGGTCTCTACCAGGATAGAAAAATGCATCTATAGCTTAAAAGTGGTGTGTATTGTGGGCAAGCACAGCATTCTAATGAGATTGTTGAAAGGCAATGAGATCCTTCGAATATGATGTCATGAGTCTGAGGTATGACAGTGATCCAAATATTTCAATGTTCATAAGCATTTATACCTGAACACCTATTAAATGTCATCTTATTCTGATATTTTTTTTTCTTTTTTAATAATGTCTCGATGTGAAATACTGTATGAATGTAGTGCTGGTTTCTATTTGTCATGAACTGTTTTAGCAAACATGTACTCAGGATAAGATTGACTATATATTCAACTCACTATTTCTCCAAAGCTGAATTTCTAGTGGAACTATGGAAGCAAAAGACAAGCATTTAATAACAGATTTTAGTGAACAGTATGCCACTAATCATGCGTTAGATATGACATTCTTCACAGGGGCTGGGTTGAACTATACTGAAGCGCTCCATGTTGTAGAAACTGTTTTTCTAGGGAACTCTTGTGTTGTAATAAACATTAAGCAGCAGCACTGGAGCTACAGCATCTGACTGCCTATCTCTTACACAGATTTGGAGATCTACACTGTGAAGTTGAGTCTGATCTGACAAATATTTAGATAACTGTAAGGAGGAGAGTACTTTATTGCTTTTCCTATATCAGTATACACAACAAATGCACTAAAGTTACTCTTCCCAATAATTCTAACTCTGCCTCAGTACTGATAAGCTATCTGAGCTCATTACGTGCTGATGGCACATTCTGTTGAGGAGTCTGTGGTGGTTTTTTCCTTTTCAATGTGCTGTTCTTCTTAAGAGATTCCTGGACTATTCCCCACCACCATCTGATTAAGAAATAAACTTGCAAAGTCGTAAAACAATGACCTGCAGTGAAGCTTCAAAAGACACAAACAACCCCTAAACCCAACAAGAGTAAGGGACATGGTAACGTCTATTAAAAATTTAACAGTAAAAACTGTCAGGCAGGTCCAAATTAATTTTGGATTTGAGATCTGGGTTATACTTGTAATCCAAGGATTGCAAGGTATGCTAATTTTACTTGGAACACAGGCCTCCTGTAGTTACCCCTTCCCAGCTGCAGCCAGCACCCTGAAAACCCTTGAAGAGTTCCCGGTTCTCCGGCACCCCTAGAAGTTCCCAGGAGATCTCAAAGGAAAGCAGAGAAACTACTCATCTGTTAGCTGCCTCTTTTAGCTGCGCTCACCGCATGAGTTTATCGGAGTCCTGATGACTGCCACAACCAACAGCGGCTTCTCTATAAACAAGACGCCAGCCACTAAGTGGACCTTTGAAGGTCCATCCAACCCAAACTATTCCATCATTCCTTTTCCTCTACTCTGGTTGTGCTCCAGACACGGTCTGGTGTTTGTCCTGCTGTCGCAGGTGAATTATTCAGGGAAGTCATCCTTGGTGGGTTAACTAAAAGGGCTTTCTTCATGATGAAGCGGTGATCAAATGGTAAGGAATCGACGACTGAAGGAAAATCATAGTGTAAGCAAATGGTGATAAAGTAATAGCGGAACGGCAATGAGAGTCACAGGAATCATTTAGGTTGGAGAAGGCCATGAAGGTCATCGAGTCCAACCGTTAGGCAAACAGTGCCAAGTTCACCAGGAAACCATGTCCCTAAGCTGGCCCTTGACTCTGCGCTTGCAGGTGGAGCAGCTGCCCGGCTGACCTGGGTGCCAAGGGCTCGGGTCCCTGCCTGTGCGCTTCACATCCAGCCCTGTGATGCAGTGCCCGTGTCACAATGGGTGCCGTGTGGCCGAGGGTGCCCTGCCCACATTTGGGGCGCACGCAGGCCAGCGGCGCTTACGTCACAGAGGCCACTGTGACTGGCGGCGGGGGCAGGCCTATAAAAGCAGGAACGCCGGGCACAGTGCATCATCACTGCGACCCGGTGAGGTACGGGGAGTAGAGGGCAGGGACAGGGCTGTTGGGGGCCTGCCGAGGGAGGAGGGGGCTCCACACCGCAGGGCTCTGGGCCTGTGCTGCAAGCTCACCCGCGTCTCTCTTCTCCCTCAGAGGTAGCAGAGGAGCATTTGGAGAAGAAGCCCCAGCGCTGCTGGGACAGGGACTCTCCAAACGCCCACCGTTCATGTCTGCCACATCCGCAAGGAGGCGTAGGAGACGCGACTCGATGGAGCAGGGTGAGAGCAAAGTCCCCCTCCTACAGCCAGGCAGAGGGACTCCTGAGGCTGTCGGCGTGGACCGGGAGAGTTGGCGGGGGGAGGCAGGAGCTCCAAAGCCACCCTGCAGGAGGGCCGCTCCTCTGCTTGGCAAGCGGGACCGGGGCCGGGCAGTGCGCACCCTCCGGGACACCCATGCCTGCAGGGCCCTTTCCTCTCCAAGGCTTCCAGCCCTGCTCAGCAGCCAGCTAGGCAGGGACAGAGCAGCCCTTGGGGGCAATCCCTCCGGGACGCATCCCTGGCCCCACAGAGGTGCTCATTCTCAGTGGCATTTGCTCTCTCCCCTCCAGCATGCCTGCTGTGTCGCCGCGCAGAGGCAGACCCGGACATCTGCGGGCCAAAACAGGATCATCACGGGATCTGTGTCCATCGCTTTTGCCTGGTGAGTTCCTCTGGGGCTGGTTTCATCTTTGCAACGCACCTGCCCTGCCACATGCCCCTCATCTGCTCCTTGTCTCTGCTCTTCTGCAGCTCTTTGCCAGTGACCTTCAACCGCAAGGGACCGAAGAGGAAGAACAGATGGAATTTCTTTCTGTGGATATTCTATATGTAATCCAGCTGGCAGCCGAGATGGTGAGGATCTGAGATGATCAGGGTGATTCGTGCCAGGAGAGGTTTGCGGGAGCTTAGAGCAGATGCCAAGAACAGAATCCCAGCCTTTCCACCCAGCTCTGGGACAGCAGTCTTGCTCCCAGCGGCTCCACACAGGCTCCAGCACAGGAGCCTGCTCTGCCAGGTGGATCTGTGGCCTGTGATCCAGCTGGGGCCACATCCTGCGCCCTGCCCCGAGGTGTGGCTCTGGCTGTGGAGACCCTGAGGCTGCCGCTGATAGGGGCTGCTCTGCTCTTTCCAGGTCTGCTTTGTGTGTGGCGAGATGGGGGCCACCGTCGCCTGCAACGAGGTCGGCTGCGGCCGCAGGTTCCATCTCCCCTGTGCCGTGGAGGGTGGATGCATCACCCGTTACTTCCTGCCGTACAGGTACCCCCTCTACCCTTCTCCCCGTCACCAGGGCAGGACCCAGCGCTTCTCATCTCACCCATCCCTTCCCTCTTCCCCTAGTTCCTTCTGCTGGGAGCACCGCCCACAACAGCAAGAGCTGGCGGCTCCAGAGGACACCAACTGCCTCATCTGCATGGACCCTGTTGAAGGCAGAACGACCTATGGGACCATGGTGTGCCCAGCATGCAAACATGCCTGGTTCCACAGGGCGTGCATCTGGGTAGGAGCCGTTCCCTTGCTCCGGGCACGGCAGGCTCTCAGCAGCACCAGAGCCTCACTCACGCTCTTTCTGTTTCTCCTGCAGGGGCAGGCTATGCGAGCTGCCGCTTTTTGCTTGCAGTGCCCTCTGTGTCAAAATACAAAACTGTTCCTAACAGAAATGCTCTGCATGGGGATCCGAATCCCTGTAAGGTTGGTGTCCTCCTGGCCAGCACTGTGCCACGCCTGGACCTGCCCCCGCAGCTGTGGCCCTCCGTTGATCCCCAAGTCCAGGCTTTAGCTCCACGCAGGCGTTGGAAACAGGGTGTGGGGGAAAGAAGAGCGGGGAGGCCCTGCATATGCCTTAGGCTGTGGCAGCAGGGGCTCATCAATTTTCCTTTCTCCGTCAGACAAGCGTCATGGGAAGATAACAACGCATATGCAGACCTGTACCAGAGGCACGGGAGCTGCGATGCCAGGGAGTGCCTTTGTCCAGGAGGAAGGGAGGAAAACAAGTCAAAGGGGTAAGTTGCCAAAGATGCACCCCAGGGCTCGGCACGGGATCTCTGTCTCAGCAGGGGCTCGAAGCAGAAGGGCTGAGAACAAGAGCTCTGCTGGACAATCCCATGCTGTGGGCACTTTCTCCTTAGAGACATGAACCCATTTCTTTCCCCAGGCCCTGGCAGCTGATCCTGTGCCACTCCTGCGCTGCTGTGGGCACTCACAGACGCTGCTCCAACCTGGGGAACAGGCCTGAGGACACACGGAGATGGGAGTGTGACAGCTGTGCTGGCCTGGACACCTGTAAGTGTCAAAGCACCCGGGTGCTCCTGGGCTGGGGCCAGGGGCCAGGCAAGGCCCGGCAGTGGGTGCCTGCTGTGGGCTTGGCAGAGCCTGTCTGCTCCAGGAGGGCAGGGGCACCTCTCTGGCCTACCCTGCCCCAGGCCTGGGAGACAAGCCCTTAATGTTCCTGTTTTCCCTTGTAGACCCCAGTGCTAGCTCAGAGCTCGCTGGTCCCAGCACTGCCAGCCCAGCAGCATCGGGGCAGTCTCCTGGATCTCTGGCACTGGAGTTCAGCAGCCCCAGCCCCAGCAGCCAGGCAGCATCGGGGCAGACTGTTGGACACGCAGCACAGGAGACCAGCAGCCCCAGCACTGCCAGCCCAGCAGCATCGGAGCACACTCTGGAGCCTCAGGCACAGGAGTCCAGCAGCCCCAGCACTGCCAGCCCAGCAGCATCGGAGCACACTCTGGAGCCTCAGGCACAGGAGTCCAGCAGCCCCAGCACTGCCAGCCCAGCAGCATCGGCGCACACTCTGGAGCCTCAGGCACAGGAGTCCAGCAGCCCCAGCACTGCCAGCCCAGCAGCATCGGGGCACACTCTGGAGCCTCAGGCACAGGAGTCCAGCAGCCCCAGCAGCAGCGGACAGATGCCATCAGCACCATGCCACAGTTGCCCAGTGTGTGAGGGCAGCAGCCTCTCCAGCCACCCTGGGCCTGACCGACGGCGACGCCAAACCCGGTGCACCCGTCAGACCCAGACGCCCTACACGTGGCCGAGAAGGCTGCAGGAGAGAGGCCGACCGCCAGCAACGCGCACTGCGAGCAGTACCTGCGGCCAGGCGGTGCCAAGGCGGTCCCAGTGCTCCGCATCACGTGGGACCCGCAGGCGCAGCACCAACAGGCAGCAGCCATCGGCGGCATCCCGTGGCTCCGCACCACTGCGAAGAAGCCGGAGCAACAGGCCCGGTGGGCCCATGCGGGTGCGCGACCGCTCCCGCTTGCAGCGTCGGGCCCAAGCTCCCTATGCGCGGCCCAGAAGACGCTCCCAGGGCAGCCGCACAGCAGCAGCACGAGCTGGGAGGAGCCCCCGCAGACAGGCTCCGCCCAGGCTGTCCCAGGGCTCACCAGCACGTGCGAGCCGCAGCCGCAGCCGCCGCACCACGACGCAGCGGCCGTCAGCATCATCCCGTGGCGCCGGAGCACGACAAAGAGCCAGCGCCTCAAGATCCGCCGGGCCCGTGCCGGTGCGAGACCGCTCTCGCTCGCAACGCCGGGCCCAAACTCCCTGCACGCGGCGCAGAAGACGCCGTTAGAGCAGCCACACGCCGCCACCACGTGCAAAGAGGAGCACACGCAGGCAGGCTGTGTCGGGGCTCTCCCAGCGCTCCCCAGCACGTGCTAGCAGCTGCTGCAGCAGTGAGAGTCAGGAGTCATCAGGGAGCAGCGCTGACAGCCAGGAGGAGTTATAGCCATGCCACAGTTCCCTGGCACCAGACACTGACACTGCAACAATCGGGCGGTGCCACGGCTCCCCAGCATGCTCCCAGTTGAACTGTCACACCCAAACTGCCTACACGCGGCCCAGAAGACAGCAGGAGAGAAGCCAACCGCCAGCACCACATGGTGAAAGGAGCACCCACAGCCAGGCAGTGAGGGGCTGTCCCAGCGCTCGCCACTACCTGAGACCAGGAGCCCCAGAACCAGCAGGCATCGGCCATTGACAGCATCCTCTGACTCCACAGCACTGGAAAGCGGCAGCAGCTCCACCCCCGCTAAGCCCGCGTGGGTGTGAGACAACTCCCACTTGCAACATCAGGCCCAAACTCCCAACGCACAGCCTGGACACCTCAGTGGGACCAACCGTGTTTCATCTCTGAGCGACCGCTGTGACCCCCCTCTACCGGCACAATAAAGGTGGCCCTTCGTCTCTGGACTGGGAGATTCCAGGCTCCTTGGTTGGCTTCTTCCTCCTCTGCCTTTCTCAAGGGGCAGCATCAGGGCCTGGGCCCAGAGCATTGTCCTTTCCCTAGAGGTCAGCAGCACCTCCTGCAGACTGACCTCCTGCACCCACCCACCCAGCCGGCCTGGCCCTCAGGGCTCACCCCCCAAAATCATGCACGCCAGCGCCAGTGACTTCTGACACGCTTCAGCTCTGTTTCCCTCTGGATAAGGCTACAGGCAATATCCTATCCTCATCGCCTAGGTTAGTGAGCGTGGTGGCAGAGGGGCAAAGCTGGTGTTCCGTTAAGAGTTCAGTTCAGTGTCAACGTCTGCGCAGAGCACTAATTAGGGTAAAAGCTGCTGTTCTTCTTGTGTAAAAGTAACTACCACAACACCAAATCTCTTCACTAAACAGGTCTGTGGAGTTTCCTAATCCCAAAGGACTCTCCCTGCTGTTATGTCCAGCTTTCAGCTAGATGAGAATGGGGTTTTGCCTCTCTCCCTCCCTGCCTCCTGCCATCCCTCCCTCTCCCATGCCCCCACAAAATGCTTTGCTATGAATCCTTGTTTGTAGACAAGCCTAACCATACAGCTCTGGCTAGACTTTCTCAACAGGCTGCTGAGATGCTTGGCTGAGGAGCAGTAGTAAATATTGCAGAGTATGTTCTCTAATTCTTCTAAATTTCCTGAACTTTGTCAGCACTTCCATTTTTTCAAAAAGAAAAGACCCTTTCTGAAGGTGCTGAAAGTCCTGCTTTACACGAACAGATCCTGTTTATGTATTCTGGAAGGCAACACCACTGACTTGCTTTTGCAGCCCAGGCAGAGTGACTGCTGTTGTGGTGTCATCCTGAAAGTCTTAGGCTCCAGGACGAAATCTGCAGAGCACAGGGACTGTTGGCTCTTTGTGTGGAGTGACTGACACTGCCAGCGAGGCGGGTGACGAGGAGGGGACTGTTATTCTCAACACCGAAAGATGAGGCCAAGGTTTCCCCTCTAATAGTTACATGGCTCTTCTCGAGTCATTGAGTTTACATGAGGTTTACAACAGCATGTAGTGACAGGACAAGGGGAATGGCTTTAAGCTGAAAGAGGGCAGATTTAGATTAGATATTAGGCAGAAGTTCTTCCCTCTGGGCGCGGTGAGGCGCTGGCACAGGATGCCCAGAGAAGCTGTGACTGCCCCATCCCCGGCAGTGTTCAAGGCCAGGTTGGATGGGGCTTGAAGCAAGCTGCTCTAGTGGAAGACGTCCTTGCCTGTGGCAGGGGGTTGGAGCTGGATGAACTTTAAGGTCCCTTCCAACCCAAACTCTTCTGCAGTTCTACGGATGTAGGTGAGTAGATGGTGTCTCAGGAGCTGTTAATTCCAAGGTACAAGCTTCTCTTTGGTGCATTACTGCTGCAGATGTGCAATTCCCCACACCAGCCTGACACCTCCATCCTCTTTTTATTTCAGCTTCACACATATTAGTGCATTGGCTGCCTCGTCTCTAAGAATCCTCGGGCTTCCCAGACTGTACCAAAACGTTTCCTATGGATGCCACAAACTGCATGACTGCCGCTCCTGCCCATGGGAGGTCGGGGCCGCAGGAGGTTTCTCTACTATAGTCTTGCGCTCTCAAATTTTAAGACATTTTAAGCAGGAGCGGGGGAAAAAGTGAAAAAATAGAGCTTAATTTTTAAATGTAGCACTTGTTCTGGGAATGCCTTCCCTTGCTCCGGCCTGGGGGTGACCCCAGCGGGGTGCTGCTGCCCCTCGCTTTCCTTCACAGGCACTGGAAAGGGGCAGGAAAACCACCCGGCAGTCTTTTTGCCAGCAGCGTGCCCGTGGTTTATTTGAAATAAATTGTGATTTCTAACTCCAGAGATGTCCTGCCTCAGGATGGGATGGGGGGGACTTCTGCAGTAGAGGTCACATCTGGCTGACCACTACTTCTCTTTTTAAATGGGAATAAGACCTTCACTTAAAAAAAGGGGGAAAAAAGTGCACAACAGCGGCTTTGATGACTGGTTCCTTCCACAACTTAAAAAAAGTTTTCAAGTTTGCCTCCTAGTGGATATGAGAGCCAGAGACCATCTAGAAACAGAGGAGCATCACATTAAAAATGAACAGCATAAAGTGTTTTTAATAAAAACAGGCTTTGTCAAAAGACCAGTCTTTGCAGAATTGCTAACGTCCTGAAATAAAACTAATTTGTTCATTTCACAGAAGACCCTGTAACTGCAGTTTGAAAAGGGTAGGCCATTTAAGGACACTCTCTTCTCATAACGCATCCACAAGACAATCTATCACAAATACCTCTGGCTACTACACCTCAGGCCGTGGCTATTTTACGGAAGCATACGAAAAGGCAGAGTTGGAGTTAGCTTTGGAACCCACATGCTCAAACTTTCATAGATTCTATTAAATAACAACCATGGTCTTTTAACCATATTCTCAAAGAAGGAGTCTCTGTTTCTTGGGCTACAGGAGTCTTCTCTGAGGGTTAACCTACCTGCAGCTGCTTTGACAACTTCTCTCCAGAGTCAACCCATACGTTAAAAAATTACTGTTTTCAGTTCTTAGGTTGCAATGAGATAGAGTTACTAAGTCCTTGCCCATTGCTGGCCCAAACAATGTGAATTGGCATTTAATGGGAAATATTGCAAGTTTCTAGATTTCTTTTCCATTATCCAGTTTTCTTAACACCTTGATTTTTCTGTGCACCAACTGCTGTTACAAATCTTTATGAAATAATAAAATGGAAATAGAGTAATGCAGGCATAGCAAAACAGTAAGAAGTTTTCAATTCTGAAGTTATTTAAAACCCAGGTCTGGAAAGCAAACTCAACTTGCAAACATTAAGAGAGCACTATGGTAGATCAACAAGGTAACACATGGACTTTGCAAATGAGGTACTCATTTGAAGCTGCACTAGAGAGGAGAGTATCTGAGCTTCTCATGAAACAATGCTGGCGGAGAGATAACTGATTTCTGTTCTTTAATGCTGACATAAGGTAAGATACTTCGTCATTTGTTTGGAAAGAAAGCAGTCGTAGTTGTTCTTGTAGCAATAGTTGTTACTCTTCAAGAAGAAAGTAGACATGAGTGCACTGCAGTGCTGTGTTTATACATTTTTGTAGGAGGTGCAGAAATACCTAATTCTCATCCCTCTGCCTTCCCATTTATAAAAAAAGAAAAGTAATTCTGAGGATACTGGTTGCCTACAGCTTCTGCTTCTTGTTGACTGACTCAACATCAGCTTGTTTCGTGAAGAGGAGGCTGAGGGGCTTCAGATTCTGGGCTAACACTACCCCAATGGGAGCTGTAAAAATGATGGTAAAGTTGTAAAGACAAATGCTTCTCAATCCTGGGCAAATGGCCCCAGGATGGAGGTTCAGCTTGGATGTCAAGGAAAGATTCTTCACTTGCAGAAGAGTGCTCATCTGGGGCAGCTGTCAAATCTCCAGCCTTAGCAGTAGTTAAGTCTCAGCCCAGGCAAAGCTGAGTCTAATATAGTTTGGTGCTTTGAGTAGAGACAGGACTAGAGACCTCCAGTAGCGCCTTCCAAAGGATATCTTTACCTTGATGTGGGCTTGGTGGTGCCTGCAAAGGATTTTGCCAGACTGCAGTCTGCTTGTTAGTGCCTATGAAGTCTTTCTCCTCTCCCTAAATTTCATGGATTTGCAGGAATTTCATTGTCACTGAGCTCCCTAGCTCCTTCCACAGCTACCCTAGGTCTCTACCAGGATAGAAAAATGCATCTATAGCTTAAAAGTGGTGTGTATTGTGGGCAAGCACAGCATTCTAATGAGATTGTTGAAAGGCAATGAGATCCTTCGAATATGATGTCATGAGTCTGAGGTATGACAGTGATCCAAATATTTCAATGTTCATAAGCATTTATACCTGAACACCTATTAAATGTCATCTTATTCTGATATTTTTTTTTCTTTTTTAATAATGTCTCGATGTGAAATACTGTATGAATGTAGTGCTGGTTTCTATTTGTCATGAACTGTTTTAGCAAACATGTACTCAGGATAAGATTGACTATATATTCAACTCACTATTTCTCCAAAGCTGAATTTCTAGTGGAACTATGGAAGCAAAAGACAAGCATTTAATAACAGATTTTAGTGAACAGTATGCCACTAATCATGCGTTAGATATGACATTCTTCACAGGGGCTGGGTTGAACTATACTGAAGCGCTCCATGTTGTAGAAACTGTTTTTCTAGGGAACTCTTGTGTTGTAATAAACATTAAGCAGCAGCACTGGAGCTACAGCATCTGACTGCCTATCTCTTACACAGATTTGGAGATCTACACTGTGAAGTTGAGTCTGATCTGACAAATATTTAGATAACTGTAAGGAGGAGAGTACTTTATTGCTTTTCCTATATCAGTATACACAACAAATGCACTAAAGTTACTCTTCCCAATAATTCTAACTCTGCCTCAGTACTGATAAGCTATCTGAGCTCATTACGTGCTGATGGCACATTCTGTTGAGGAGTCTGTGGTGGTTTTTTCCTTTTCAATGTGCTGTTCTTCTTAAGAGATTCCTGGACTATTCCCCACCACCATCTGATTAAGAAATAAACTTGCAAAGTCGTAAAACAATGACCTGCAGTGAAGCTTCAAAAGACACAAACAACCCCTAAACCCAACAAGAGTAAGGGACATGGTAACGTCTATTAAAAATTTAACAGTAAAAACTGTCAGGCAGGTCCAAATTAATTTTGGATTTGAGATCTGGGTTATACTTGTAATCCAAGGATTGCAAGGTATGCTAATTTTACTTGGAACACAGGCCTCCTGTAGTTACCCCTTCCCAGCTGCAGCCAGCACCCTGAAAACCCTTGAAGAGTTCCCGGTTCTCCGGCACCCCTAGAAGTTCCCAGGAGATCTCAAAGGAAAGCAGAGAAACTACTCATCTGTTAGCTGCCTCTTTTAGCTGCGCTCACCGCATGAGTTTATCGGAGTCCTGATGACTGCCACAACCAACAGCGGCTTCTCTATAAACAAGACGCCAGCCACTAAGTGGACCTTTGAAGGTCCATCCAACCCAAACTATTCCATCATTCCTTTTCCTCTACTCTGGTTGTGCTCCAGACACGGTCTGGTGTTTGTCCTGCTGTCGCAGGTGAATTATTCAGGGAAGTCATCCTTGGTGGGTTAACTAAAAGGGCTTTCTTCATGATGAAGCGGTGATCAAATGGTAAGGAATCGACGACTGAAGGAAAATCATAGTGTAAGCAAATGGTGATAAAGTAATAGCGGAACGGCAATGAGAGTCACAGGAATCATTTAGGTTGGAGAAGGCCATGAAGGTCATCGAGTCCAACCGTTAGGCAAACAGTGCCAAGTTCACCAGGAAACCATGTCCCTAAGCTGGCCCTTGACTCTGCGCTTGCAGGTGGAGCAGCTGCCCGGCTGACCTGGGTGCCAAGGGCTCGGGTCCCTGCCTGTGCGCTTCACATCCAGCCCTGTGATGCAGTGCCCGTGTCACAATGGGTGCCGTGTGGCCGAGGGTGCCCTGCCCACATTTGGGGCGCACGCAGGCCAGCGGCGCTTACGTCACAGAGGCCACTGTGACTGGCGGCGGGGGCAGGCCTATAAAAGCAGGAACGCCGGGCACAGTGCATCATCACTGCGACCCGGTGAGGTACGGGGAGTAGAGGGCAGGGACAGGGCTGTTGGGGGCCTGCCGAGGGAGGAGGGGGCTCCACACCGCAGGGCTCTGGGCCTGTGCTGCAAGCTCACCCGCGTCTCTCTTCTCCCTCAGAGGTAGCAGAGGAGCATTTGGAGAAGAAGCCCCAGCGCTGCTGGGACAGGGACTCTCCAAACGCCCACCGTTCATGTCTGCCACATCCGCAAGGAGGCGTAGGAGACGCGACTCGATGGAGCAGGGTGAGAGCAAAGTCCCCCTCCTACAGCCAGGCAGAGGGACTCCTGAGGCTGTCGGCGTGGACCGGGAGAGTTGGCGGGGGGAGGCAGGAGCTCCAAAGCCACCCTGCAGGAGGGCCGCTCCTCTGCTTGGCAAGCGGGACCGGGGCCGGGCAGTGCGCACCCTCCGGGACACCCATGCCTGCAGGGCCCTTTCCTCTCCAAGGCTTCCAGCCCTGCTCAGCAGCCAGCTAGGCAGGGACAGAGCAGCCCTTGGGGGCAATCCCTCCGGGACGCATCCCTGGCCCCACAGAGGTGCTCATTCTCAGTGGCATTTGCTCTCTCCCCTCCAGCATGCCTGCTGTGTCGCCGCGCAGAGGCAGACCCGGACATCTGCGGGCCAAAACAGGATCATCACGGGATCTGTGTCCATCGCTTTTGCCTGGTGAGTTCCTCTGGGGCTGGTTTCATCTTTGCAACGCACCTGCCCTGCCACATGCCCCTCATCTGCTCCTTGTCTCTGCTCTTCTGCAGCTCTTTGCCAGTGACCTTCAACCGCAAGGGACCGAAGAGGAAGAACAGATGGAATTTCTTTCTGTGGATATTCTATATGTAATCCAGCTGGCAGCCGAGATGGTGAGGATCTGAGATGATCAGGGTGATTCGTGCCAGGAGAGGTTTGCGGGAGCTTAGAGCAGATGCCAAGAACAGAATCCCAGCCTTTCCACCCAGCTCTGGGACAGCAGTCTTGCTCCCAGCGGCTCCACACAGGCTCCAGCACAGGAGCCTGCTCTGCCAGGTGGATCTGTGGCCTGTGATCCAGCTGGGGCCACATCCTGCGCCCTGCCCCGAGGTGTGGCTCTGGCTGTGGAGACCCTGAGGCTGCCGCTGATAGGGGCTGCTCTGCTCTTTCCAGGTCTGCTTTGTGTGTGGCGAGATGGGGGCCACCGTCGCCTGCAACGAGGTCGGCTGCGGCCGCAGGTTCCATCTCCCCTGTGCCGTGGAGGGTGGATGCATCACCCGTTACTTCCTGCCGTACAGGTACCCCCTCTACCCTTCTCCCCGTCACCAGGGCAGGACCCAGCGCTTCTCATCTCACCCATCCCTTCCCTCTTCCCCTAGTTCCTTCTGCTGGGAGCACCGCCCACAACAGCAAGAGCTGGCGGCTCCAGAGGACACCAACTGCCTCATCTGCATGGACCCTGTTGAAGGCAGAACGACCTATGGGACCATGGTGTGCCCAGCATGCAAACATGCCTGGTTCCACAGGGCGTGCATCTGGGTAGGAGCCGTTCCCTTGCTCCGGGCACGGCAGGCTCTCAGCAGCACCAGAGCCTCACTCACGCTCTTTCTGTTTCTCCTGCAGGGGCAGGCTATGCGAGCTGCCGCTTTTTGCTTGCAGTGCCCTCTGTGTCAAAATACAAAACTGTTCCTAACAGAAATGCTCTGCATGGGGATCCGAATCCCTGTAAGGTTGGTGTCCTCCTGGCCAGCACTGTGCCACGCCTGGACCTGCCCCCGCAGCTGTGGCCCTCCGTTGATCCCCAAGTCCAGGCTTTAGCTCCACGCAGGCGTTGGAAACAGGGTGTGGGGGAAAGAAGAGCGGGGAGGCCCTGCATATGCCTTAGGCTGTGGCAGCAGGGGCTCATCAATTTTCCTTTCTCCGTCAGACAAGCGTCATGGGAAGATAACAACGCATATGCAGACCTGTACCAGAGGCACGGGAGCTGCGATGCCAGGGAGTGCCTTTGTCCAGGAGGAAGGGAGGAAAACAAGTCAAAGGGGTAAGTTGCCAAAGATGCACCCCAGGGCTCGGCACGGGATCTCTGTCTCAGCAGGGGCTCGAAGCAGAAGGGCTGAGAACAAGAGCTCTGCTGGACAATCCCATGCTGTGGGCACTTTCTCCTTAGAGACATGAACCCATTTCTTTCCCCAGGCCCTGGCAGCTGATCCTGTGCCACTCCTGCGCTGCTGTGGGCACTCACAGACGCTGCTCCAACCTGGGGAACAGGCCTGAGGACACACGGAGATGGGAGTGTGACAGCTGTGCTGGCCTGGACACCTGTAAGTGTCAAAGCACCCGGGTGCTCCTGGGCTGGGGCCAGGGGCCAGGCAAGGCCCGGCAGTGGGTGCCTGCTGTGGGCTTGGCAGAGCCTGTCTGCTCCAGGAGGGCAGGGGCACCTCTCTGGCCTACCCTGCCCCAGGCCTGGGAGACAAGCCCTTAATGTTCCTGTTTTCCCTTGTAGACCCCAGTGCTAGCTCAGAGCTCGCTGGTCCCAGCACTGCCAGCCCAGCAGCATCGGGGCAGTCTCCTGGATCTCTGGCACTGGAGTTCAGCAGCCCCAGCCCCAGCAGCCAGGCAGCATCGGGGCAGACTGTTGGACACGCAGCACAGGAGACCAGCAGCCCCAGCACTGCCAGCCCAGCAGCATCGGAGCACACTCTGGAGCCTCAGGCACAGGAGTCCAGCAGCCCCAGCACTGCCAGCCCAGCAGCATCGGAGCACACTCTGGAGCCTCAGGCACAGGAGTCCAGCAGCCCCAGCACTGCCAGCCCAGCAGCATCGGCGCACACTCTGGAGCCTCAGGCACAGGAGTCCAGCAGCCCCAGCACTGCCAGCCCAGCAGCATCGGGGCACACTCTGGAGCCTCAGGCACAGGAGTCCAGCAGCCCCAGCAGCAGCGGACAGATGCCATCAGCACCATGCCACAGTTGCCCAGTGTGTGAGGGCAGCAGCCTCTCCAGCCACCCTGGGCCTGACCGACGGCGACGCCAAACCCGGTGCACCCGTCAGACCCAGACGCCCTACACGTGGCCGAGAAGGCTGCAGGAGAGAGGCCGACCGCCAGCAACGCGCACTGCGAGCAGTACCTGCGGCCAGGCGGTGCCAAGGCGGTCCCAGTGCTCCGCATCACGTGGGACCCGCAGGCGCAGCACCAACAGGCAGCAGCCATCGGCGGCATCCCGTGGCTCCGCACCACTGCGAAGAAGCCGGAGCAACAGGCCCGGTGGGCCCATGCGGGTGCGCGACCGCTCCCGCTTGCAGCGTCGGGCCCAAGCTCCCTATGCGCGGCCCAGAAGACGCTCCCAGGGCAGCCGCACAGCAGCAGCACGAGCTGGGAGGAGCCCCCGCAGACAGGCTCCGCCCAGGCTGTCCCAGGGCTCACCAGCACGTGCGAGCCGCAGCCGCAGCCGCCGCACCACGACGCAGCGGCCGTCAGCATCATCCCGTGGCGCCGGAGCACGACAAAGAGCCAGCGCCTCAAGATCCGCCGGGCCCGTGCCGGTGCGAGACCGCTCTCGCTCGCAACGCCGGGCCCAAACTCCCTGCACGCGGCGCAGAAGACGCCGTTAGAGCAGCCACACGCCGCCACCACGTGCAAAGAGGAGCACACGCAGGCAGGCTGTGTCGGGGCTCTCCCAGCGCTCCCCAGCACGTGCTAGCAGCTGCTGCAGCAGTGAGAGTCAGGAGTCATCAGGGAGCAGCGCTGACAGCCAGGAGGAGTTATAGCCATGCCACAGTTCCCTGGCACCAGACACTGACACTGCAACAATCGGGCGGTGCCACGGCTCCCCAGCATGCTCCCAGTTGAACTGTCACACCCAAACTGCCTACACGCGGCCCAGAAGACAGCAGGAGAGAAGCCAACCGCCAGCACCACATGGTGAAAGGAGCACCCACAGCCAGGCAGTGAGGGGCTGTCCCAGCGCTCGCCACTACCTGAGACCAGGAGCCCCAGAACCAGCAGGCATCGGCCATTGACAGCATCCTCTGACTCCACAGCACTGGAAAGCGGCAGCAGCTCCACCCCCGCTAAGCCCGCGTGGGTGTGAGACAACTCCCACTTGCAACATCAGGCCCAAACTCCCAACGCACAGCCTGGACACCTCAGTGGGACCAACCGTGTTTCATCTCTGGGCGACCGCTGTGACCCCCCTCTACCGGCACAATAAAGGTGGCCCTTCGTCTCTGGACTGGGAGATTCCAGGCTCCTTGGTTGGCTTCTTCCTCCTCTGCCTTTCTCAAGGGGCAGCATCAGGGCCTGGGCCCAGAGCATTGTCTTTCCCTAGAGGTCAGCAGCACCTCCTGCAGACTGACCTCCTGCACCCACCCACCCAGCCGGCCTGGCCCTCAGGGCTCACCCCCCAAAATCATGCACGCCAGCGCCAGTGACTTCTGACACGCTTCAGCTCTGTTTCCCTCTGGATAAGGCTACAGGCAATATCCTATCCTCATCGCCTAGGTTAGTGAGCGTGGTGGCAGAGGGGCAAAGCTGGTGTTCCGTTAAGAGTTCAGTTCAGTGTCAACGTCTGCGCAGAGCACTAATTAGGGTAAAAGCTGCTGTTCTTCTTGTGTAAAAGTAACTACCACAACACCAAATCTCTTCACTAAACAGGTCTGTGGAGTTTCCTAATCCCAAAGGACTCTCCCTGCTGTTATGTCCAGCTTTCAGCTAGATGAGAATGGGGTTTTGCCTCTCTCCCTCCCTGCCTCCTGCCATCCCTCCCTCTCCCATGCCCCCACAAAATGCTTTGCTATGAATCCTTGTTTGTAGACAAGCCTAACCATACAGCTCTGGCTAGACTTTCTCAACAGGCTGCTGAGATGCTTGGCTGAGGAGCAGTAGTAAATATTGCAGAGTATGTTCTCTAATTCTTCTAAATTTCCTGAACTTTGTCAGCACTTCCATTTTTTCAAAAAGAAAAGACCCTTTCTGAAGGTGCTGAAAGTCCTGCTTTACACGAACAGATCCTGTTTATGTACTCTGGAAGGCAACACCACTGACTTGCTTTTGCAGCCCAGGCAGAGTGACTGCTGTTGTGGTGTCATCCTGAAAGTCTTAGGCTCCAGGACGAAATCTGCAGAGCACAGGGACTGTTGGCTCTTTGTGTGGAGTGACTGACACTGCCAGCGAGGCAGGTGACGAGGAGGGGACTGTTATTCTCAACACCGAAAGATGAGGCCAAGGTTTCCCCTCTAATAGTTACATGGCTCTTCTCGAGTCATTGAGTTTACATGAGGTTTACAACAGCATGTAGTGACAGGACAAGGGGAATGGCTTTAAGCTGAAAGAGGGCAGATTTAGATTAGATATTAGGCAGAAGTTCTTCCCTCTGGGCGCGGTGAGGCGCTGGCACAGGATGCCCAGAGAAGCTGTGACTGCCCCATCCCCGGCAGTGTTCAAGGCCAGGTTGGATGGGGCTTGAAGCAAGCTGCTCTAGTGGAAGACGTCCTTGCCTGTGGCAGGGGGTTGGAGCTGGATGAACTTTAAGGTCCCTTCCAACCCAAACTCTTCTGCAGTTCTACGGATGTAGGTGAGTAGATGGTGTCTCAGGAGCTGTTAATTCCAAGGTACAAGCTTCTCTTTGGTGCATTACTGCTGCAGATGTGCAATTCCCCACACCAGCCTGACACCTCCATCCTCTTTTTATTTCAGCTTCACACATATTAGTGCATTGGCTGCCTCGTCTCTAAGAATCCTCGGGCTTCCCAGACTGTACCAAAACGTTTCCTATGGATGCCACAAACTGCATGACTGCCGCTCCTGCCCATGGGAGGTCGGGGCCGCAGGAGGTTTCTCTACTATAGTCTTGCGCTCTCAAATTTTAAGACATTTTAAGCAGGAGCGGGGGAAAAAGTGAAAAAATAGAGCTTAATTTTTAAATGTAGCACTTGTTCTGGGAATGCCTTCCCTTGCTCCGGCCTGGGGGTGACCCCAGCGGGGTGCTGCTGCCCCTCGCTTTCCTTCACAGGCACTGGAAAGGGGCAGGAAAACCACCCGGCAGTCTTTTTGCCAGCAGCGTGCCCGTGGTTTATTTGAAATAAATTGTGATTTCTAACTCCAGAGATGTCCTGCCTCAGGATGGGATGGGGGGGACTTCTGCAGTAGAGGTCACATCTGGCTGACCACTACTTCTCTTTTTAAATGGGAATAAGACCTTCACTTAAAAAAAGGGGGAAAAAAGTGCACAACAGCGGCTTTGATGACTGGTTCCTTCCACAACTTAAAAAAAGTTTTCAAGTTTGCCTCCTAGTGGATATGAGAGCCAGAGACCATCTAGAAACAGAGGAGCATCACATTAAAAATGAACAGCATAAAGTGTTTTTAATAAAAACAGGCTTTGTCAAAAGACCAGTCTTTGCAGAATTGCTAACGTCCTGAAATAAAACTAATTTGTTCATTTCACAGAAGACCCTGTAACTGCAGTTTGAAAAGGGTAGGCCATTTAAGGACACTCTCTTCTCATAACGCATCCACAAGACAATCTATCACAAATACCTCTGGCTACTACACCTCAGGCCGTGGCTATTTTACGGAAGCATACGAAAAGGCAGAGTTGGAGTTAGCTTTGGAACCCACATGCTCAAACTTTCATAGATTCTATTAAATAACAACCATGGTCTTTTAACCATATTCTCAAAGAAGGAGTCTCTGTTTCTTGGGCTACAGGAGTCTTCTCTGAGGGTTAACCTACCTGCAGCTGCTTTGACAACTTCTCTCCAGAGTCAACCCATACGTTAAAAAATTACTGTTTTCAGTTCTTAGGTTGCAATGAGATAGAGTTACTAAGTCCTTGCCCATTGCTGGCCCAAACAATGTGAATTGGCATTTAATGGGAAATATTGCAAGTTTCTAGATTTCTTTTCCATTATCCAGTTTTCTTAACACCTTGATTTTTCTGTGCACCAACTGCTGTTACAAATCTTTATGAAATAATAAAATGGAAATAGAGTAATGCAGGCATAGCAAAACAGTAAGAAGTTTTCAATTCTGAAGTTATTTAAAACCCAGGTCTGGAAAGCAAACTCAACTTGCAAACATTAAGAGAGCACTATGGTAGATCAACAAGGTAACACATGGACTTTGCAAATGAGGTACTCATTTGAAGCTGCACTAGAGAGGAGAGTATCTGAGCTTCTCATGAAACAATGCTGGCGGAGAGATAACTGATTTCTGTTCTTTAATGCTGACATAAGGTAAGATACTTCGTCATTTGTTTGGAAAGAAAGCAGTCGTAGTTGTTCTTGTAGCAATAGTTGTTACTCTTCAAGAAGAAAGTAGACATGAGTGCACTGCAGTGCTGTGTTTATACATTTTTGTAGGAGGTGCAGAAATACCTAATTCTCATCCCTCTGCCTTCCCATTTATAAAAAAAGAAAAGTAATTCTGAGGATACTGGTTGCCTACAGCTTCTGCTTCTTGTTGACTGACTCAACATCAGCTTGTTTCGTGAAGAGGAGGCTGAGGGGCTTCAGATTCTGGGCTAACACTACCCCAATGGGAGCTGTAAAAATGATGGTAAAGTTGTAAAGACAAATGCTTCTCAATCCTGGGCAAATGGCCCCAGGATGGAGGTTCAGCTTGGATGTCAAGGAAAGATTCTTCACTTGCAGAAGAGTGCTCATCTGGGGCAGCTGTCAAATCTCCAGCCTTAGCAGTAGTTAAGTCTCAGCCCAGGCAAAGCTGAGTCTAATATAGTTTGGTGCTTTGAGTAGAGACAGGACTAGAGACCTCCAGTAGCGCCTTCCAAAGGATATCTTTACCTTGATGTGGGCTTGGTGGTGCCTGCAAAGGATTTTGCCAGACTGCAGTCTGCTTGTTAGTGCCTATGAAGTCTTTCTCCTCTCCCTAAATTTCATGGATTTGCAGGAATTTCATTGTCACTGAGCTCCCTAGCTCCTTCCACAGCTACCCTAGGTCTCTACCAGGATAGAAAAATGCATCTATAGCTTAAAAGTGGTGTGTATTGTGGGCAAGCACAGCATTCTAATGAGATTGTTGAAAGGCAATGAGATCCTTCGAATATGATGTCATGAGTCTGAGGTATGACAGTGATCCAAATATTTCAATGTTCATAAGCATTTATACCTGAACACCTATTAAATGTCATCTTATTCTGATATTTTTTTTTCTTTTTTAATAATGTCTCGATGTGAAATACTGTATGAATGTAGTGCTGGTTTCTATTTGTCATGAACTGTTTTAGCAAACATGTACTCAGGATAAGATTGACTATATATTCAACTCACTATTTCTCCAAAGCTGAATTTCTAGTGGAACTATGGAAGCAAAAGACAAGCATTTAATAACAGATTTTAGTGAACAGTATGCCACTAATCATGCGTTAGATATGACATTCTTCACAGGGGCTGGGTTGAACTATACTGAAGCGCTCCATGTTGTAGAAACTGTTTTTCTAGGGAACTCTTGTGTTGTAATAAACATTAAGCAGCAGCACTGGAGCTACAGCATCTGACTGCCTATCTCTTACACAGATTTGGAGATCTACACTGTGAAGTTGAGTCTGATCTGACAAATATTTAGATAACTGTAAGGAGGAGAGTACTTTATTGCTTTTCCTATATCAGTATACACAACAAATGCACTAAAGTTACTCTTCCCAATAATTCTAACTCTGCCTCAGTACTGATAAGCTATCTGAGCTCATTACCTGCTGATGGCACATTCTGTTGAGGAGTCTGTGGTGGTTTTTTCCTTTTCAATGTGCTGTTCTTCTTAAGAGATTCCTGGACTATTCCCCACCACCATCTGATTAAGAAATAAACTTGCAAAGTCGTAAAACAATGACCTGCAGTGAAGCTTCAAAAGACACAAGCAACCCCTAAACCCAACAAGAGTAAGGGACATGGTAACGTCTATTAAAAATTTAACAGTAAAAACTGTCAGGCAGGTCCAAATTAATTTTGGATTTGAGATCTGGGTTATACTTGTAATCCAAGGATTGCAAGGTATGCTAATTTTACTTGGAACACAGGCCTCCTGTAGTTACCCCTTCCCAGCTGCAGCCAGCACCCTGAAAACCCTTGAAGAGTTCCCGGTTCTCCGGCACCCCTAGAAGTTCCCAGGAGATCTCAAAGGAAAGCAGAGAAACTACTCATCTGTTAGCTGCCTCTTTTAGCTGCGCTCACCGCATGAGTTTATCGGAGTCCTGATGACTGCCACAACCAACAGCGGCTTCTCTATAAACAAGACGCCAGCCACTAAGTGGACCTTTGAAGGTCCATCCAACCCAAACTATTCCATCATTCCTTTTCCTCTACTCTGGTTGTGCTCCAGACACGGTCTGGTGTTTGTCCTGCTGTCGCAGGTGAATTATTCAGGGAAGTCATCCTTGGTGGGTTAACTAAAAGGGCTTTCTTCATGATGAAGCGGTGATCAAATGGTAAGGAATCGACGACTGAAGGAAAATCATAGTGTAAGCAAATGGTGATAAAGTAATAGCGGAACGGCAATGAGAGTCACAGGAATCATTTAGGTTGGAGAAGGCCATGAAGGTCATCGAGTCCAACCGTTAGGCAAACAGTGCCAAGTTCACCAGGAAACCATGTCCCTAAGCTTGCCCTTGACTCTGCGCTTGCAGGTGGAGCAGCTGCCCGGCTGACCTGGGTGCCAAGGGCTCGGGTCCCTGCCTGTGCGCTTCACATCCAGCCCTGTGATGCAGTGCCCGTGTCACAATGGGTGCCGTGTGGCCGAGGGTGCCCTGCCCACATTTGGGGCGCACGCAGGCCAGCGGCGCTTACGTCACAGAGGCCACTGTGACTGGCGGCGGGGGCAGGCCTATAAAAGCAGGAACGCCGGGCACAGTGCATCATCACTGCGACCCGGTGAGGTACGGGGAGTAGAGGGCAGGGACAGGGCTGTTGGGGGCCTGCCGAGGGAGGAGGGGGCTCCACACCGCAGGGCTCTGGGCCTGTGCTGCAAGCTCACCCGCGTCTCTCTTCTCCCTCAGAGGTAGCAGAGGAGCATTTGGAGAAGAAGCCCCAGCGCTGCTGGGACAGGGACTCTCCAAACGCCCACCGTTCATGTCTGCCACATCCGCAAGGAGGCGTAGGAGATGCGACTCGATGGAGCAGGGTGAGAGCAAAGTCCCCCTCCTACAGCCAGGCAGAGGGACTCCTGAGGCTGTCGGCGTGGACCGGGAGAGTTGGCGGGGGGAGGCAGGAGCTCCAAAGCCACCCTGCAGGAGGGCCGCTCCTCTGCTTGGCAAGCGGGACCGGGGCCGGGCAGTGCGCACCCTCCGGGACACCCATGCCTGCAGGGCCCTTTCCTCTCCAAGGCTTCCAGCCCTGCTCAGCAGCCAGCTAGGCAGGGACAGAGCAGCCTTTGGGGGCAATCCCTCCGGGACGCATCCCTGGCCCCACAGAGGTGCTCATTCTCAGTGGCATTTGCTCTCTCCCCTCCAGCATGCCTGCTGTGTCGCCGCGCAGAGGCAGACCCGGACATCTGCGGGCCAAAACAGGATCATCACGGGATCTGTGTCCATCGCTTTTGCCTGGTGAGTTCCTCTGGGGCTGGTTTCATCTTTGCAACGCACCTGCCCTGCCACATGCCCCTCATCTGCTCCTTGTCTCTGCTCTTCTGCAGCTCTTTGCCAGTGACCTTCAACCGCAAGGGACCGAAGAGGAAGAACAGATGGAATTTCTTTCTGTGGATATTCTATATGTAATCCAGCTGGCAGCCGAGATGGTGAGGATCTGAGATGATCAGGGTGATTCGTGCCAGGAGAGGTTTGCGGGAGCTTAGAGCAGATGCCAAGAACAGAATCCCAGCCTTTCCACCCAGCTCTGGGACAGCAGTCTTGCTCCCAGCGGCTCCACACAGGCTCCAGCACAGGAGCCTGCTCTGCCAGGTGGATCTGTGGCCTGTGATCCAGCTGGGGCCACATCCTGCGCCCTGCCCCGAGGTGTGGCTCTGGCTGTGGAGACCCTGAGGCTGCCGCTGATGGGGGCTGCTCTGCTCTTTCCAGGTCTGCTTTGTGTGTGGCGAGATGGGGGCCACCGTCGCCTGCAACGAGGTCGGCTGCAGCCGCAGGTTCCATCTCCCCTGTGCCGTGGAGGGTGGATGCATCACCCGTTACTTCCTGCCGTACAGGTACCCCCTCTACCCTTCTCCCCGTCACCAGGGCAGGACCCAGCGCTTCTCATCTCACCCATCCCTTCCCTCTTCCCCTAGTTCCTTCTGCTGGGAGCACCGCCCACAACAGCAAGAGCTGGCGGCTCCAGAGGACACCAACTGCCTCATCTGCATGGACCCTGTTGAAGGCAGAACGACCTATGGGACCATGGTGTGCCCAGCATGCAAACATGCCTGGTTCCACAGGGCGTGCATCTGGGTAGGAGCCGTTCCCTTGCTCCGGGCACGGCAGGCTCTCAGCAGCACCAGAGCCTCACTCACGCTCTTTCTGTTTCTCCTGCAGGGGCAGGCTATGCGAGCTGCCGCTTTTTGCTTGCAGTGCCCTCTGTGTCAAAATACAAAACTGTTCCTAACAGAAATGCTCTGCATGGGGATCCGAATCCCTGTAAGGTTGGTGTCCTCCTGGCCAGCACTGTGCCACGCCTGGACCTGCCCCCGCAGCTGTGGCCCTCCGTTGATCCCCAAGTCCAGGCTTTAGCTCCACGCAGGCGTTGGAAACAGGGTGTGGGGGAAAGAAGAGCGGGGAGGCCCTGCATATGCCTTAGGCTGTGGCAGCAGGGGCTCATCAATTTTCCTTTCTCCGTCAGACAAGCGTCATGGGAAGATAACAACGCATATGCAGACCTGTACCAGAGGCACGGGAGCTGCGATGCCAGGGAGTGCCTTTGTCCAGGAGGAAGGGAGGAAAACAAGTCAAAGGGGTAAGTTGCCAAAGATGCACCCCAGGGCTCGGCACGGGATCTCTGTCTCAGCAGGGGCTCGAAGCAGAAGGGCTGAGAACAAGAGCTCTGCTGGACAATCCCATGCTGTGGGCACTTTCTCCTTAGAGACATGAACCCATTTCTTTCCCCAGGCCCTGGCAGCTGATCCTGTGCCACTCCTGCGCTGCTGTGGGCACTCACAGACGCTGCTCCAACCTGGGGAACAGGCCTGAGGACACACGGAGATGGGAGTGTGACAGCTGTGCTGGCCTGGACACCTGTAAGTGTCAAAGCACCCGGGTGCTCCTGGGCTGGGGCCAGGGGCCAGGCAAGGCCCGGCAGTGGGTGCCTGCTGTGCGCTTGGCAGAGCCTGTCTGCTCCAGGAGGGCAGGGGCACCTCTCTGGCCTACCCTGCCCCAGGCCTGGGAGACAAGCCCTTAATGTTCCTGTTTTCCCTTGTAGACCCCAGTGCTAGCTCAGAGCTCGCTGGTCCCAGCACTGCCAGCCCAGCAGCATCGGGGCAGTCTCCTGGATCTCTGGCACTGGAGTTCAGCAGCCCCAGCCCCAGCAGCCAGGCAGCATCGGGGCAGACTGTTGGACACGCAGCACAGGAGACCAGCAGCCCCAGCACTGCCAGCCCAGCAACATCGGAGCACACTCTGGAGCCTCAGGCACAGGAGACCAGCAGCCCCAGCACTGCCAGCCCAGCAGCATCGGAGCACACTCTGGAGCCTCAGGCACAGGAGTCCAGCAGCCCCAGCACTGCCAGCCCAGCAGCATCGGCGCACACTCTGGAGCCTCAGGCACAGGAGTCCAGCAGCCCCAGCACTGCCAGCCCAGCAGCATCGGGGCACACTCTGGAGCCTCAGGCACAGGAGTCCAGCAGCCCCAGCAGCAGCGGACAGATGCCATCAGCACCATGCCACAGTTGCCCAGTGTGTGAGGGCAGCAGCCTCTCCAGCCACCCTGGGCCTGACCGACGGCGACGCCAAACCCGGTGCACCCGTCAGACCCAGACGCCCTACACGTGGCCGAGAAGGCTGCAGGAGAGAGGCCGACCGCCAGCAACGCGCACTGCGAGCAGTACCTGCGGCCAGGCGGTGCCAAGGCGGTCCCAGTGCTCCGCATCACGTGGGACCCGCAGGCGCAGCACCAACAGGCAGCAGCCATCGGCGGCATCCCGTGGCTCCGCACCACTGCAAAGAAGCCTGAGCAACAGGCCCGGTGGGCCCATGCGGGTGCGCGACCGCTCCCGCTTGCAGCGTCGGGCCCAAGCTCCCTATGCGCGGCCCAGAAGACGCTCCCAGGGCAGCCGCACAGCAGCAGCACGAGCTGGGAGGAGCCCCCGCAGACAGGCTCCGCCCAGGCTGTCCCAGGGCTCACCAGCACGTGCGAGCCGCAGCCGCAGCCGCCGCACCACGACGCAGCGGCCGTCAGCATCATCCCGTGGCGCCGGAGCACGACAAAGAGCCAGCGCCTCAAGATCCGCCGGGCCCGTGCCGGTGCGAGACCGCTCTCGCTCGCAACGCCGGGCCCAAACTCCCAGCACGCGGCGCAGAAGACGCCGTTAGAGCAGCCACACGCCGCCACCACGTGCAAAGAGGAGCACACGCAGGCAGGCTGTGTCGGGGCTCTCCCAGCGCTCCCCAGCACGTGCTAGCAGCTGCTGCAGCAGTGAGAGTCAGGAGTCATCAGGGAGCAGCGCTGACAGCCAGGAGGAGTTATAGCCATGCCACAGTTCCCTGGCACCAGACACTGACACTGCAACAATCGGGCGGTGCCACGGCTCCCCAGCATGCTCCCAGTTGAACTGTCACACCCAAACTGCCTACACGCGGCCCAGAAGACAGCAGGAGAGAAGCCAACCGCCAGCACCACATGGTGAAAGGAGCACCCACAGCCAGGCAGTGAGGGGCTGTCCCAGCGCTCGCCACTACCTGAGACCAGGAGCCCCAGAACCAGCAGGCATCGGCCATTGACAGCATCCTCTGACTCCACAGCACTGGAAAGCGGCAGCAGCTCCACCCCCGCTAAGCCCGCGTGGGTGTGAGACAACTCCCACTTGCAACATCAGGCCCAAACTCCCAACGCACAGCCTGGACACCTCAGTGGGACCAACCGTGTTTCATCTCTGAGCGACCGCTGTGACCCCCCTCTACCGGCACAATAAAGGTGGCCCTTCGTCTCTGGACTGGGAGATTCCAGGCTCCTTGGTTGGCTTCTTCCTCCTCTGCCTTTCTCAAGGGGCAGCATCAGGGCCTGGGCCCAGAGCATTGTCCTTTCCCTAGAGGTCAGCAGCACCTCCTGCAGACTGACCTCCTGCACCCACCCACCCAGCCGGCCTGGCCCTCAGGGCTCACCCCCCAAAATCATGCACGCCAGCGCCAGTGACTTCTGACACGCTTCAGCTCTGTTTCCCTCTGGATAAGGCTACAGGCAATATCCTATCCTCATCGCCTAGGTTAGTGAGCGTGGTGGCAGAGGGGCAAAGCTGGTGTTCCGTTAAGAGTTCAGTTCAGTGTCAACGTCTGCGCAGAGCACTAATTAGGGTAAAAGCTGCTGTTCTTCTTGTGTAAAAGTAACTACCACAACACCAAATCTCTTCACTAAACAGGTCTGTGGAGTTTCCTAATCCCAAAGGACTCTCCCTGCTGTTATGTCCAGCTTTCAGCTAGATGAGAATGGGGTTTTGCCTCTCTCCCTCCCTGCCTCCTGCCATCCCTCCCTCTCCCATGCCCCCACAAAACGCTTTGCTATGAATCCTTGTTTGTAGACAAGCCTAACCATACAGCTCTGGCTAGACTTTCTCAACAGGCTGCTGAGATGCTTGGCTGAGGAGCAGTAGTAAATATTGCAGAGTATGTTCTCTAATTCTTCTAAATTTCCTGAACTTTGTCAGCACTTCCATTTTTTCAAAAAGAAAAGACCCTTTCTGAAGGTGCTGAAAGTCCTGCTTTACACGAACAGATCCTGTTTATGTACTCTGGAAGGCAACACCACTGACTTGCTTTTGCAGCCCAGGCAGAGTGACTGCTGTTGTGGTGTCATCCTGAAAGTCTTAGGCTCCAGGACGAAATCTGCAGAGCACAGGGACTGTTGGCTCTTTGTGTGGAGTGACTGACACTGCCAGCGAGGCGGGTGACGAGGAGGGGACTGTTATTCTCAACACCGAAAGATGAGGCCAAGGTTTCCCCTCTAATAGTTACATGGCTCTTCTCGAGTCATTGAGTTTACATGAGGTTTACAACAGCATGTAGTGACAGGACAAGGGGAATGGCTTTAAGCTGAAAGAGGGCAGATTTAGATTAGATATTAGGCAGAAGTTCTTCCCTCTGGGCGCGGTGAGGCGCTGGCACAGGATGCCCAGAGAAGCTGTGACTGCCCCATCCCCGGCAGTGTTCAAGGCCAGGTTGGATGGGGCTTGAAGCAAGCTGCTCTAGTGGAAGACGTCCTTGCCTGTGGCAGGGGGTTGGAGCTGGATGAACTTTAAGGTCCCTTCCAACCCAAACTCTTCTGCAGTTCTACGGATGTAGGTGAGTAGATGGTGTCTCAGGAGCTGTTAATTCCAAGGTACAAGCTTCTCTTTGGTGCATTACTGCTGCAGATGTGCAATTCCCCACACCAGCCTGACACCTCCATCCTCTTTTTATTTCAGCTTCACACATATTAGTGCATTGGCTGCCTCGTCTCTAAGAATCCTCGGGCTTCCCAGACTGTACCAAAACGTTTCCTATGGATGCCACAAACTGCATGACTGCCGCTCCTGCCCATGGGAGGTCGGGGCCGCAGGAGGTTTCTCTACTATAGTCTTGCGCTCTCAAATTTTAAGACATTTTAAGCAGGAGCGGGGGAAAAAGTGAAAAAATAGAGCTTAATTTTTAAATGTAGCACTTGTTCTGGGAATGCCTTCCCTTGCTCCGGCCTGGGGGTGACCCCAGCGGGGTGCTGCTGCCCCTCGCTTTCCTTCACAGGCACTGGAAAGGGGCAGGAAAACCACCCGGGAGTCTTTTTGCCAGCAGCGTGCCCGTGGTTTATTTGAAATAAATTGTGATTTCTAACTCCAGAGATGTCCTGGCTCAGGATGGGATGGGGGGGACTTCTGCAGTAGAGGTCACATCTGGCTGACCACTACTTCTCTTTTTAAATGGGAATAAGACCTTCACTTAAAAAAAGGGGGAAAAAAGTGCACAACAGCGGCTTTGATGACTGGTTCCTTCCACAACTTAAAAAAAGTTTTCAAGTTTGCCTCCTAGTGGATATGAGAGCCAGAGACCATCTAGAAACAGAGGAGCATCACATTAAAAATGAACAGCATAAAGTGTTTTTAATAAAAACAGGCTTTGTCAAAAGATCAGTCTTTGCAGAATTGCTAACGTCCTGAAATAAAACTAATTTGTTCATTTCACAGAAGACCCTGTAACTGCAGTTTGAAAAGGGTAGGCCATTTAAGGACACTCTCTTCTCATAACGCATCCACAAGACAATCTATCACAAATACCTCTGGCTACTACACCTCAGGCCGTGGCTATTTTACGGAAGCATACGAAAAGGCAGAGTTGGAGTTAGCTTTGGAACCCACATGCTCAAACTTTCATAGATTCTATTAAATAACAACCATGGTCTTTTAACCATATTCTCAAAGAAGGAGTCTCTGTTTCTTGGGCTACAGGAGTCTTCTCTGAGGGTTAACCTACCTGCAGCTGCTTTGACAACTTCTCTCCAGAGTCAACCCATACGTTAAAAAATTAGTTTTCAGTTCTTAGGTTGCAATGAGATAGAGTTACTAAGTCCTTGCCCATTGCTGGCCCAAACAATGTGAATTGGCATTTAATGGGAAATATTGCAAGTTTCTAGATTTCTTTTCCATTATCCAGTTTTCTTAACACCTTGATTTTTCTGTGCACCAACTGCTGTTACAAATCTTTATGAAATAATAAAATGGAAATAGAGTAATGCAGGCATAGCAAAACAGTAAGAAGTTTTCAATTCTGAAGTTATTTAAAACCCAGGTCTGGAAAGCAAACTCAACTTGCAAACATTAAGAGAGCACTATGGTAGATCAACAAGGTAACACATGGACTTTGCAAATGAGGTACTCATTTGAAGCTGCACTAGAGAGGAGAGTATCTGAGCTTCTCATGAAACAATGCTGGCGGAGAGATAACTGATTTCTGTTCTTTAATGCTGACATAAGGTAAGATACTTCGTCATTTGTTTGGAAAGAAAGCAGTCGTAGTTGTTCTTGTAGCAATAGTTGTTACTCTTCAAGAAGAAAGTAGACATGAGTGCACTGCAGTGCTGTGTTTATACATTTTTGTAGGAGGTGCAGAAATATCTAATTCTCATCCCTCTGCCTTCCCATTTATAAAAAAAGAAAAGTAATTCTGAGGATACTGGTTGCCTACAGCTTCTGCTTCTTGTTGACTGACTCAACATCAGCTTGTTTCGTGAAGAGGAGGCTGAGGGGCTTCAGATTCTGGGCTAACACTACCCCAATGGGAGCTGTAAAAATGATGGTAAAGTTGTAAAGACAAATGCTTCTCAATCCTGGGCAAATGGCCCCAGGATGGAGGTTCAGCTTGGATGTCAAGGAAAGATTCTTCACTTGCAGAAGAGTGCTCATCTGGGGCAGCTGTCAAATCTCCAGCCTTAGCAGTAGTTAAGTCTCAGCCCAGGCAAAGCTGAGTCTAATATAGTTTGGTGCTTTGAGTAGAGACAGGACTAGAGACCTCCAGTAGCGCCTTCCAAAGGATATCTTTACCTTGATGTGGGCTTGGTGGTGCCTGCAAAGGATTTTGCCAGACTGCAGTCTGCTTGTTAGTGCCTATGAAGTCTTTCTCCTCTCCCTAAATTTCATGGATTTGCAGGAATTTCATTGTCACTGAGCTCCCTAGCTCCTTCCACAGCTACCCTAGGTCTCTACCAGGATAGAAAAATGCATCTATAGCTTAAAAGTGGTGTGTATTGTGGGCAAGCACAGCATTCTAATGAGATTGTTGAAAGGCAATGAGATCCTTCGAATATGATGTCATGAGTCTGAGGTATGACAGTGATCCAAATATTTCAATGTTCATAAGCATTTATACCTGAACACCTATTAAATGTCATCTTATTCTGATATTTTTTTTTCTTTTTTAATAATGTCTCGATGTGAAATACTGTATGAATGTAGTGCTGGTTTCTATTTGTCATGAACTGTTTTAGCAAACATGTACTCAGGATAAGATTGACTATATATTCAACTCACTATTTCTCCAAAGCTGAATTTCTAGTGGAACTATGGAAGCAAAAGACAAGCATTTAATAACAGATTTTAGTGAACAGTATGCCACTAATCATGCGTTAGATATGACATTCTTCACAGGGGCTGGGTTGAACTATACTGAAGCGCTCCATGTTGTAGAAACTGTTTTTCTAGGGAACTCTTGTGTTGTAATAAACATTAAGCAGCAGCACTGGAGCTACAGCATCTGACTGCCTATCTCTTACACAGATTTGGAGATCTACACTGTGAAGTTGAGTCTGATCTGACAAATATTTAGATAACTGTAAGGAGGAGAGTACTTTATTGCTTTTCCTATATCAGTATACACAACAAATGCACTAAAGTTACTCTTCCCAATAATTCTAACTCTGCCTCAGTACTGATAAGCTATCTGAGCTCATTACGTGCTGATGGCACATTCTGTTGAGGAGTCTGTGGTGGTTTTTTCCTTTTCAATGTGCTGTTCTTCTTAAGAGATTCCTGGACTATTCCCCACCACCATCTGATTAAGAAATAAACTTGCAAAGTCGTAAAACAATGACCTGCAGTGAAGCTTCAAAAGACACAAACAACCCCTAAACCCAACAAGAGTAAGGGACATGGTAACGTCTATTAAAAATTTAACAGTAAAAACTGTCAGGCAGGTCCAAATTAATTTTGGATTTGAGATCTGGGTTATACTTGTAATCCAAGGATTGCAAGGTATGCTAATTTTACTTGGAACACAGGCCTCCTGTAGTTACCCCTTCCCAGCTGCAGCCAGCACCCTGAAAACCCTTGAAGAGTTCCCGGTTCTCCGGCACCCCTAGAAGTTCCCAGGAGATCTCAAAGGAAAGCAGAGAAACTACTCATCTGTTAGCTGCCTCTTTTAGCTGCGCTCACCGCATGAGTTTATCGGAGTCCTGATGACTGCCACAACCAACAGCGGCTTCTCTATAAACAAGACGCCAGCCACTAAGTGGACCTTTGAAGGTCCATCCAACCCAAACTATTCCATCATTCCTTTTCCTCTACTCTGGTTGTGCTCCAGACACGGTCTGGTGTTTGTCCTGCTGTCGCAGGTGAATTATTCAGGGAAGTCATCCTTGGTGGGTTAACTAAAAGGGCTTTCTTCATGATGAAGCGGTGATCAAATGGTAAGGAATCGACGACTGAAGGAAAATCATAGTGTAAGCAAATGGTGATAAAGTAATAGCGGAACGGCAATGAGAGTCACAGGAATCATTTAGGTTGGAGAAGGCCATGAAGGTCATCGAGTCCAACCGTTAGGCAAACAGTGCCAAGTTCACCAGGAAACCATGTCCCTAAGCTGGCCCTTGACTCTGCGCTTGCAGGTGGAGCAGCTGCCCGGCTGACCTGGGTGCCAAGGGCTCGGGTCCCTGCCTGTGCGCTTCACATCCAGCCCTGTGATGCAGTGCCCGTGTCACAATGGGTGCCGTGTGGCCGAGGGTGCCCTGCCCACATTTGGGGCGCACGCAGGCCAGCGGCGCTTACGTCACAGAGGCCACTGTGACTGGCGGCGGGGGCAGGCCTATAAAAGCAGGAACGCCGGGCACAGTGCATCATCACTGCGACCCGGTGAGGTACGGGGAGTAGAGGGCAGGGACAGGGCTGTTGGGGGCCTGCCGAGGGAGGAGGGGGCTCCACACCGCAGGGCTCTGGGCCTGTGCTGCAAGCTCACCCGCGTCTCTCTTCTCCCTCAGAGGTAGCAGAGGAGCATTTGGAGAAGAAGCCCCAGCGCTGCTGGGACAGGGACTCTCCAAACGCCCACCGTTCATGTCTGCCACATCCGCAAGGAGGCGTAGGAGACGCGACTCGATGGAGCAGGGTGAGAGCAAAGTCCCCCTCCTACAGCCAGGCAGAGGGACTCCTGAGGCTGTCGGCGTGGACCGGGAGAGTTGGCGGGGGGAGGCAGGAGCTCCAAAGCCACCCTGCAGGAGGGCCGCTCCTCTGCTTGGCAAGCGGGACCGGGGCCGGGCAGTGCGCACCCTCCGGGACACCCATGCCTGCAGGGCCCTTTCCTCTCCAAGGCTTCCAGCCCTGCTCAGCAGCCAGCTAGGCAGGGACAGAGCAGCCTTTGGGGGCAATCCCTCCGGGACGCATCCCTGGCCCCACAGAGGTGCTCATTCTCAGTGGCATTTGCTCTCTCCCCTCCAGCATGCCTGCTGTGTCGCCGCGCAGAGGCAGACCCGGACATCTGCGGGCCAAAACAGGATCATCACGGGATCTGTGTCCATCGCTTTTGCCTGGTGAGTTCCTCTGGGGCTGGTTTCATCTTTGCAACGCACCTGCCCTGCCACATGCCCCTCATCTGCTCCTTGTCTCTGCTCTTCTGCAGCTCTTTGCCAGTGACCTTCAACCGCAAGGGACCGAAGAGGAAGAACAGATGGAATTTCTTTCTGTGGATATTCTATATGTAATCCAGCTGGCAGCCGAGATGGTGAGGATCTGAGATGATCAGGGTGATTCGTGCCAGGAGAGGTTTGCGGGAGCTTAGAGCAGATGCCAAGAACAGAATCCCAGCCTTTCCACCCAGCTCTGGGACAGCAGTCTTGCTCCCAGCGGCTCCACACAGGCTCCAGCACAGGAGCCTGCTCTGCCAGGTGGATCTGTGGCCTGTGATCCAGCTGGGGCCACATCCTGCGCCCTGCCCCGAGGTGTGGCTCTGGCTGTGGAGACCCTGAGGCTGCCGCTGATGGGGGCTGCTCTGCTCTTTCCAGGTCTGCTTTGTGTGTGGCGAGATGGGGGCCACCGTCGCCTGCAACGAGGTCGGCTGCGGCCGCAGGTTCCATCTCCCCTGTGCCGTGGAGGGTGGATGCATCACCCGTTACTTCCTGCCGTACAGGTACCCCCTCTACCCTTCTCCCCGTCACCAGGGCAGGACCCAGCGCTTCTCATCTCACCCATCCCTTCCCTCTTCCCCTAGTTCCTTCTGCTGGGAGCACCGCCCACAACAGCAAGAGCTGGCGGCTCCAGAGGACACCAACTGCCTCATCTGCATGGACCCTGTTGAAGGCAGAACGACCTATGGGACCATGGTGTGCCCAGCATGCAAACATGCCTGGTTCCACAGGGCGTGCATCTGGGTAGGAGCCGTTCCCTTGCTCCGGGCACGGCAGGCTCTCAGCAGCACCAGAGCCTCACTCACGCTCTTTCTGTTTCTCCTGCAGGGGCAGGCTATGCGAGCTGCCGCTTTTTGCTTGCAGTGCCCTCTGTGTCAAAATACAAAACTGTTCCTAACAGAAATGCTCTGCATGGGGATCCGAATCCCTGTAAGGTTGGTGTCCTCCTGGCCAGCACTGTGCCACGCCTGGACCTGCCCCCGCAGCTGTGGCCCTCCGTTGATCCCCAAGTCCAGGCTTTAGCTCCACGCAGGCGTTGGAAACAGGGTGTGGGGGAAAGAAGAGCGGGGAGGCCCTGCATATGCCTTAGGCTGTGGCAGCAGGGGCTCATCAATTTTCCTTTCTCCGTCAGACAAGCGTCATGGGAAGATAACAACGCATATGCAGACCTGTACCAGAGGCACGGGAGCTGCGATGCCAGGGAGTGCCTTTGTCCAGGAGGAAGGGAGGAAAACAAGTCAAAGGGGTAAGTTGCCAAAGATGCACCCCAGGGCTCGGCACGGGATCTCTGTCTCAGCAGGGGCTCGAAGCAGAAGGGCTGAGAACAAGAGCTCTGCTGGACAATCCCATGCTGTGGGCACTTTCTCCTTAGAGACATGAACCCATTTCTTTCCCCAGGCCCTGGCAGCTGATCCTGTGCCACTCCTGCGCTGCTGTGGGCACTCACAGACGCTGCTCCAACCTGGGGAACAGGCCTGAGGACACACGGAGATGGGAGTGTGACAGCTGTGCTGGCCTGGACACCTGTAAGTGTCAAAGCACCCGGGTGCTCCTGGGCTGGGGCCAGGGGCCAGGCAAGGCCTGGCAGTGGGTGCCTGCTGTGGGCTTGGCAGAGCCTGTCTGCTCCAGGAGGGCAGGGGCACCTCTCTGGCCTACCCTGCCCCAGGCCTGGGAGACAAGCCCTTAATGTTCCTGTTTTCCCTTGTAGACCCCAGTGCTAGCTCAGAGCTCGCTGGTCCCAGCACTGCCAGCCCAGCAGCATCGGGGCAGTCTCCTGGATCTCTGGCACTGGAGTTCAGCAGCCCCAGCCCCAGCAGCCAGGCAGCATCGGGGCAGACTGTTGGACACGCAGCACAGGAGACCAGCAGCCCCAGCACTGCCAGCCCAGCAACATCGGAGCACACTCTGGAGCCTCAGGCACAGGAGACCAGCAGCCCCAGCACTGCCAGCCCAGCAGCATCGGAGCACACTCTGGAGCCTCAGGCACAGGAGTCCAGCAGCCCCAGCACTGCCAGCCCAGCAGCATCGGCGCACACTCTGGAGCCTCAGGCACAGGAGTCCAGCAGCCCCAGCACTGCCAGCCCAGCAGCATCGAGGCACACTCTGGAGCCTCAGGCACAGGAGCCCAGCAGCCCCAGCAGCAGCGGACAGATGCCATCAGCACCATGCCACAGTTGCCCAGTGTGTGAGGGCAGCAGCCTCTCCAGCCACCCTGGGCCTGACCGACGGCGACGCCAAACCCGGTGCACCCGTCAGACCCAGACGCCCTACACGTGGCCGAGAAGGCTGCAGGAGAGAGGCCGACCGCCAGCAACGCGCACTGCGAGCAGTACCTGCGGCCAGGCGGTGCCAAGGCGGTCCCAGTGCTCCGCATCACGTGGGACCCGCAGGCGCAGCACCAACAGGCAGCAGCCATCGGCGGCATCCCGTGGCTCCGCACCACTGCGAAGAAGCCGGAGCAACAGGCCCGGTGGGCCCATGCGGGTGCGCGACCGCTCCCGCTTGCAGCGTCGGGCCCAAGCTCCCTATGCGCGGCCCAGAAGACGCTCCCAGGGCAGCCGCACAGCAGCAGCACGAGCTGGGAGGAGCCCCCGCAGACAGGCTCCGCCCAGGCTGTCCCAGGGCTCACCAGCACGTGCGAGCCGCAGCCGCAGCCGCCGCACCACGACGCAGCGGCCGTCAGCATCATCCCGTGGCGCCGGAGCACGACAAAGAGCCAGCGCCTCAAGATCCGCCGGGCCCGTGCCGGTGCGAGACCGCTCTCGCTCGCAACGCCGGGCCCAAACTCCCAGCACGCGGCGCAGAAGACGCCGTTAGAGCAGCCACACGCCGCCACCACGTGCAAAGAGGAGCACACGCAGGCAGGCTGTGTCGGGGCTCTCCCAGCGCTCCTCAGCACGTGCTAGCAGCTGCTGCAGCAGTGAGAGTCAGGAGTCATCAGGGAGCAGCGCTGACAGCCAGGAGGAGTTATAGCCATGCCACAGTTCCCTGGCACCAGACACTGACACTGCAACAATCGGGCGGTGCCACAGCTCCCCAGCATGCTCCCAGTTGAACTGTCACACCCAAACTGCCTACACGCGGCCCAGAAGACAGCAGGAGAGAAGCCAACCGCCAGCACCACATGGTGAAAGGAGCACCCACAGCCAGGCAGTGAGGGGCTGTCCCAGCGCTCGCCACTACCTGAGACCAGGAGCCCCAGAACCAGCAGGCATCGGCCATTGACAGCATCCTCTGACTCCACAGCACTGGAAAGCGGCAGCAGCTCCACCCCCGCTAAGCCCGCGTGGGTGTGAGACAACTCCCACTTGCAACATCAGGCCCAAACTCCCAACGCACAGCCTGGACACCTCAGTGGGACCAACCGTGTTTCATCTCTGAGCGACCGCTGTGACCCCCCTCTACCGGCACAATAAAGGTGGCCCTTCGTCTCTGGACTGGGAGATTCCAGGCTCCTTGGTTGGCTTCTTCCTCCTCTGCCTTTCTCAAGGGGCAGCATCAGGGCCTGGGCCCAGAGCATTGTCCTTTCCCTAGAGGTCAGCAGCACCTCCTGCAGACTGACCTCCTGCACCCACCCACCCAGCCGGCCTGGCCCTCAGGGCTCACCCCCCAAAATCATGCACGCCAGCGCCAGTGACTTCTGACACGCTTCAGCTCTGTTTCCCTCTGGATAAGGCTACAGGCAATATCCTATCCTCATCGCCTAGGTTAGTGAGCGTGGTGGCAGAGGGGCAAAGCTGGTGTTCCGTTAAGAGTTCAGTTCAGTGTCAACGTCTGCGCAGAGCACTAATTAGGGTAAAAGCTGCTGTTCTTCTTGTGTAAAAGTAACTACCACAACACCAAATCTCTTCACTAAACAGGTCTGTGGAGTTTCCTAATCCCAAAGGACTCTCCCTGCTGTTATGTCCAGCTTTCAGCTAGATGAGAATGGGGTTTTGCCTCTCTCCCTCCCTGCCTCCTGCCATCCCTCCCTCTCCCATGCCCCCACAAAACGCTTTGCTATGAATCCTTGTTTGTAGACAAGCCTAACCATACAGCTCTGGCTAGACTTTCTCAACAGGCTGCTGAGATGCTTGGCTGAGGAGCAGTAGTAAATATTGCAGAGTATGTTCTCTAATTCTTCTAAATTTCCTGAACTTTGTCAGCACTTCCATTTTTTCAAAAAGAAAAGACCCTTTCTGAAGGTGCTGAAAGTCCTGCTTTACACGAACAGATCCTGTTTATGTACTCTGGAAGGCAACACCACTGACTTGCTTTTGCAGCCCAGGCAGAGTGACTGCTGTTGTGGTGTCATCCTGAAAGTCTTAGGCTCCAGGACGAAATCTGCAGAGCACAGGGACTGTTGGCTCTTTGTGTGGAGTGACTGACACTGCCAGCGAGGCGGGTGACGAGGAGGGGACTGTTATTCTCAACACCGAAAGATGAGGCCAAGGTTTCCCCTCTAATAGTTACATGGCTCTTCTCGAGTCATTGAGTTTACATGAGGTTTACAACAGCATGTAGTGACAGGACAAGGGGAATGGCTTTAAGCTGAAAGAGGGCAGATTTAGATTAGATATTAGGCAGAAGTTCTTCCCTCTGGGCGCGGTGAGGCGCTGGCACAGGATGCCCAGAGAAGCTGTGACTGCCCCATCCCCGGCAGTGTTCAAGGCCAGGTTGGATGGGGCTTGAAGCAAGCTGCTCTAGTGGAAGACGTCCTTGCCTGTGGCAGGGGGTTGGAGCTGGATGAACTTTAAGGTCCCTTCCAACCCAAACTCTTCTGCAGTTCTACGGATGTAGGTGAGTAGATGGTGTCTCAGGAGCTGTTAATTCCAAGGTACAAGCTTCTCTTTGGTGCATTACTGCTGCAGATGTGCAATTCCCCACACCAGCCTGACACCTCCATCCTCTTTTTATTTCAGCTTCACACATATTAGTGCATTGGCTGCCTCGTCTCTAAGAATCCTCGGGCTTCCCAGACTGTACCAAAACGTTTCCTATGGATGCCACAAACTGCATGACTGCCGCTCCTGCCCATGGGAGGTCGGGGCCGCAGGAGGTTTCTCTACTATAGTCTTGCGCTCTCAAATTTTAAGACATTTTAAGCAGGAGCGGGGGAAAAAGTGAAAAAATAGAGCTTAATTTTTAAATGTAGCACTTGTTCTGGGAATGCCTTCCCTTGCTCCGGCCTGGGGGTGACCCCAGCGGGGTGCTGCTGCCCCTCGCTTTCCTTCACAGGCACTGGAAAGGGGCAGGAAAACCACCCGGCAGTCTTTTTGCCAGCAGCGTGCCCGTGGTTTATTTGAAATAAATTGTGATTTCTAACTCCAGAGATGTCCTGCCTCAGGATGGGATGGGGGGGACTTCTGCAGTAGAGGTCACATCTGGCTGACCACTACTTCTCTTTTTAAATGGGAATAAGACCTTCACTTAAAAAAAGGGGGAAAAAAGTGCACAACAGCGGCTTTGATGACTGGTTCCTTCCACAACTTAAAAAAAGTTTTCAAGTTTGCCTCCTAGTGGATATGAGAGCCAGAGACCATCTAGAAACAGAGGAGCATCACATTAAAAATGAACAGCATAAAGTGTTTTTAATAAAAACAGGCTTTGTCAAAAGACCAGTCTTTGCAGAATTGCTAACGTCCTGAAATAAAACTAATTTGTTCATTTCACAGAAGACCCTGTAACTGCAGTTTGAAAAGGGTAGGCCATTTAAGGACACTCTCTTCTCATAACGCATCCACAAGACAATCTATCACAAATACCTCTGGCTACTACACCTCAGGCCGTGGCTATTTTACGGAAGCATACGAAAAGGCAGAGTTGGAGTTAGCTTTGGAACCCACATGCTCAAACTTTCATAGATTCTATTAAATAACAACCATGGTCTTTTAACCATATTCTCAAAGAAGGAGTCTCTGTTTCTTGGGCTACAGGAGTCTTCTCTGAGGGTTAACCTACCTGCAGCTGCTTTGACAACTTCTCTCCAGAGTCAACCCATACGTTAAAAAATTAGTTTTCAGTTCTTAGGTTGCAATGAGATAGAGTTACTAAGTCCTTGCCCATTGCTGGCCCAAACAATGTGAATTGGCATTTAATGGGAAATATTGCAAGTTTCTAGATTTCTTTTCCATTATCCAGTTTTCTTAACACCTTGATTTTTCTGTGCACCAACTGCTGTTACAAATCTTTATGAAATAATAAAATGGAAATAGAGTAATGCAGGCATAGCAAAACAGTAAGAAGTTTTCAATTCTGAAGTTATTTAAAACCCAGGTCTGGAAAGCAAACTCAACTTGCAAACATTAAGAGAGCACTATGGTAGATCAACAAGGTAACACATGGACTTTGCAAATGAGGTACTCATTTGAAGCTGCACTAGAGAGGAGAGTATCTGAGCTTCTCATGAAACAATGCTGGCGGAGAGATAACTGATTTCTGTTCTTTAATGCTGACATAAGGTAAGATACTTCGTCATTTGTTTGGAAAGAAAGCAGTCGTAGTTGTTCTTGTAGCAATAGTTGTTACTCTTCAAGAAGAAAGTAGACATGAGTGCACTGCAGTGCTGTGTTTATACATTTTTGTAGGAGGTGCAGAAATACCTAATTCTCATCCCTCTGCCTTCCCATTTATAAAAAAAGAAAAGTAATTCTGAGGATACTGGTTGCCTACAGCTTCTGCTTCTTGTTGACTGACTCAACATCAGCTTGTTTCGTGAAGAGGAGGCTGAGGGGCTTCAGATTCTGGGCTAACACTACCCCAATGGGAGCTGTAAAAATGATGGTAAAGTTGTAAAGACAAATGCTTCTCAATCCTGGGCAAATGGCCCCAGGATGGAGGTTCAGCTTGGATGTCAAGGAAAGATTCTTCACTTGCAGAAGAGTGCTCATCTGGGGCAGCTGTCAAATCTCCAGCCTTAGCAGTAGTTAAGTCTCAGCCCAGGCAAAGCTGAGTCTAATATAGTTTGGTGCTTTGAGTAGAGACAGGACTAGAGACCTCCAGTAGCGCCTTCCAAAGGATATCTTTACCTTGATGTGGGCTTGGTGGTGCCTGCAAAGGATTTTGCCAGACTGCAGTCTGCTTGTTAGTGCCTATGAAGTCTTTCTCCTCTCCCTAAATTTCATGGATTTGCAGGAATTTCATTGTCACTGAGCTCCCTAGCTCCTTCCACAGCTACCCTAGGTCTCTACCAGGATAGAAAAATGCATCTATAGCTTAAAAGTGGTGTGTATTGTGGGCAAGCACAGCATTCTAATGAGATTGTTGAAAGGCAATGAGATCCTTCGAATATGATGTCATGAGTCTGAGGTATGACAGTGATCCAAATATTTCAATGTTCATAAGCATTTATACCTGAACACCTATTAAATGTCATCTTATTCTGATATTTTTTTTTTCTTTTTTAATAATGTCTCGATGTGAAATACTGTATGAATGTAGTGCTGGTTTCTATTTGTCATGAACTGTTTTAGCAAACATGTACTCAGGATAAGATTGACTATATATTCAACTCACTATTTCTCCAAAGCTGAATTTCTAGTGGAACTATGGAAGCAAAAGACAAGCATTTAATAACAGATTTTAGTGAACAGTATGCCACTAATCATGCGTTAGATATGACATTCTTCACAGGGGCTGGGTTGAACTATACTGAAGCGCTCCATGTTGTAGAAACTGTTTTTCTAGGGAACTCTTGTGTTGTAATAAACATTAAGCAGCAGCACTGGAGCTACAGCATCTGACTGCCTATCTCTTACACAGATTTGGAGATCTACACTGTGAAGTTGAGTCTGATCTGACAAATATTTAGATAACTGTAAGGAGGAGAATACTTCATTGCTTTTCCTATATCAGTATACACAACAAATGCACTAAAGTTACTCTTCCCAATAATTCTAACTCTGCCTCAGTACTGATAAGCTATCTGAGCTCATTACGTGCTGATGGCACATTCTGTTGAGGAGTCTGTGGTGGTTTTTTCCTTTTCAATGTGCTGTTCTTCTTAAGAGATTCCTGGACTATTCCCCACCACCATCTGATTAAGAAATAAACTTGCAAAGTCGTAAAACAATGACCTGCAGTGAAGCTTCAAAAGACACAAACAACCCCTAAACCCAACAAGAGTAAGGGACATGGTAACGTCTATTAAAAATTTAACAGTAAAAACTGTCAGGCAGGTCCAAATTAATTTTGGATTTGAGATCTGGGTTATACTTGTAATCCAAGGATTGCAAGGTATGCTAATTTTACTTGGAACACAGGCCTCCTGTAGTTACCCCTTCCCAGCTGCAGCCAGCACCCTGAAAACCCTTGAAGAGTTCCCGGTTCTCCGGCACCCCTAGAAGTTCCCAGGAGATCTCAAAGGAAAGCAGAGAAACTACTCATCTGTTAGCTGCCTCTTTTAGCTGCGCTCACCGCATGAGTTTATCGGAGTCCTGATGACTGCCACAACCAACAGCGGCTTCTCTATAAACAAGACGCCAGCCACTAAGTGGACCTTTGAAGGTCCATCCAACCCAAACTATTCCATCATTCCTTTTCCTCTACTCTGGTTGTGCTCCAGACACGGTCTGGTGTTTGTCCTGCTGTCGCAGGTGAATTATTCAGGGAAGTCATCCTTGGTGGGTTAACTAAAAGGGCTTTCTTCATGATGAAGCGGTGATCAAATGGTAAGGAATCGACGACTGAAGGAAAATCATAGTGTAAGCAAATGGTGATAAAGTAATAGCGGAACGGCAATGAGAGTCACAGGAATCATTTAGGTTGGAGAAGGCCATGAAGGTCATCGAGTCCAACCGTTAGGCAAACAGTGCCAAGTTCACCAGGAAACCATGTCCCTAAGCTGGCCCTTGACTCTGCGCTTGCAGGTGGAGCAGCTGCCCGGCTGACCTGGGTGCCAAGGGCTCGGGTCCCTGCCTGTGCGCTTCACATCCAGCCCTGTGATGCAGTGCCCGTGTCACAATGGGTGCCGTGTGGCCGAGGGTGCCCTGCCCACATTTGGGGCGCACGCAGGCCAGCGGCGCTTACGTCACAGAGGCCACTGTGACTGGCGGCGGGGGCAGGCCTATAAAAGCAGGAACGCCGGGCACAGTGCATCATCACTGCGACCCGGTGAGGTACGGGGAGTAGAGGGCAGGGACAGGGCTGTTGGGGGCCTGCCGAGGGAGGAGGGGGCTCCACACCGCAGGGCTCTGGGCCTGTGCTGCAAGCTCACCCGCGTCTCTCTTCTCCCTCAGAGGTAGCAGAGGAGCATTTGGAGAAGAAGCCCCAGCGCTGCTGGGACAGGGACTCTCCAAACGCCCACCGTTCATGTCTGCCACATCCGCAAGGAGGCGTAGGAGACGCGACTCGATGGAGCAGGGTGAGAGCAAAGTCCCCCTCCTACAGCCAGGCAGAGGGACTCCTGAGGCTGTCGGCGTGGACCGGGAGAGTTGGCGGGGGGAGGCAGGAGCTCCAAAGCCACCCTGCAGGAGGGCCGCTCCTCTGCTTGGCAAGCGGGACCGGGGCCGGGCAGTGCGCACCCTCCGGGACACCCATGCCTGCAGGGCCCTTTCCTCTCCAAGGCTTCCAGCCCTGCTCAGCAGCCAGCTAGGCAGGGACAGAGCAGCCCTTGGGGGCAATCCCTCCGGGACGCATCCCTGGCCCCACAGAGGTGCTCATTCTCAGTGGCATTTGCTCTCTCCCCTCCAGCATGCCTGCTGTGTCGCCGCGCAGAGGCAGACCCGGACATCTGCGGGCCAAAACAGGATCATCACGGGATCTGTGTCCATCGCTTTTGCCTGGTGAGTTCCTCTGGGGCTGGTTTCATCTTTGCAACGCACCTGCCCTGCCACATGCCCCTCATCTGCTCCTTGTCTCTGCTCTTCTGCAGCTCTTTGCCAGTGACCTTCAACCGCAAGGGACCGAAGAGGAAGAACAGATGGAATTTCTTTCTGTGGATATTCTATATGTAATCCAGCTGGCAGCCGAGATGGTGAGGATCTGAGATGATCAGGGTGATTCGTGCCAGGAGAGGTTTGCGGGAGCTTAGAGCAGATGCCAAGAACAGAATCCCAGCCTTTCCACCCAGCTCTGGGACAGCAGTCTTGCTCCCAGCGGCTCCACACAGGCTCCAGCACAGGAGCCTGCTCTGCCAGGTGGATCTGTGGCCTGTGATCCAGCTGGGGCCACATCCTGCGCCCTGCCCCGAGGTGTGGCTCTGGCTGTGGAGACCCTGAGGCTGCCGCTGATGGGGGCTGCTCTGCTCTTTCCAGGTCTGCTTTGTGTGTGGCGAGATGGGGGCCACCGTCGCCTGCAACGAGGTCGGCTGCGGCCGCAGGTTCCATCTCCCCTGTGCCGTGGAGGGTGGATGCATCACCCGTTACTTCCTGCCGTACAGGTACCCCCTCTACCCTTCTCCCCGTCACCAGGGCAGGACCCAGCGCTTCTCATCTCACCCATCCCTTCCCTCTTCCCCTAGTTCCTTCTGCTGGGAGCACCGCCCACAACAGCAAGAGCTGGCGGCTCCAGAGGACACCAACTGCCTCATCTGCATGGACCCTGTTGAAGGCAGAACGACCTATGGGACCATGGTGTGCCCAGCATGCAAACATGCCTGGTTCCACAGGGCGTGCATCTGGGTAGGAGCCGTTCCCTTGCTCCGGGCACGGCAGGCTCTCAGCAGCACCAGAGCCTCACTCACGCTCTTTCTGTTTCTCCTGCAGGGGCAGGCTATGCGAGCTGCCGCTTTTTGCTTGCAGTGCCCTCTGTGTCAAAATACAAAACTGTTCCTAACAGAAATGCTCTGCATGGGGATCCGAATCCCTGTAAGGTTGGTGTCCTCCTGGCCAGCACTGTGCCACGCCTGGACCTGCCCCCGCAGCTGTGGCCCTCCGTTGATCCCCAAGTCCAGGCTTTAGCTCCACGCAGGCGTTGGAAACAGGGTGTGGGGGAAAGAAGAGCGGGGAGGCCCTGCATATGCCTTAGGCTGTGGCAGCAGGGGCTCATCAATTTTCCTTTCTCCGTCAGACAAGCGTCATGGGAAGATAACAACGCATATGCAGACCTGTACCAGAGGCACGGGAGCTGCGATGCCAGGGAGTGCCTTTGTCCAGGAGGAAGGGAGGAAAACAAGTCAAAGGGGTAAGTTGCCAAAGATGCACCCCAGGGCTCGGCACGGGATCTCTGTCTCAGCAGGGGCTCGAAGCAGAAGGGCTGAGAACAAGAGCTCTGCTGGACAATCCCATGCTGTGGGCACTTTCTCCTTAGAGACATGAACCCATTTCTTTCCCCAGGCCCTGGCAGCTGATCCTGTGCCACTCCTGCGCTGCTGTGGGCACTCACAGACGCTGCTCCAACCTGGGGAACAGGCCTGAGGACACACGGAGATGGGAGTGTGACAGCTGTGCTGGCCTGGACACCTGTAAGTGTCAAAGCACCCGGGTGCTCCTGGGCTGGGGCCAGGGGCCAGGCAAGGCCTGGCAGTGGGTGCCTGCTGTGGGCTTGGCAGAGCCTGTCTGCTCCAGGAGGGCAGGGGCACCTCTCTGGCCTACCCTGCCCCAGGCCTGGGAGACAAGCCCTTAATGTTCCTGTTTTCCCTTGTAGACCCCAGTGCTAGCTCAGAGCTCGCTGGTCCCAGCACTGCCAGCCCAGCAGCATCGGGGCAGTCTCCTGGATCTCTGGCACTGGAGTTCAGCAGCCCCAGCCCCAGCAGCCAGGCAGCATCGGGGCAGACTGTTGGACACGCAGCACAGGAGACCAGCAGCCCCAGCACTGCCAGCCCAGCAGCATCGGAGCACACTCTGGAGCCTCAGGCACAGGAGTCCAGCAGCCCCAGCACTGCCAGCCCAGCAGCATCGGAGCACACTCTGGAGCCTCAGGCACAGGAGTCCAGCAGCCCCAGCACTGCCAGCCCAGCAGCATCGGCGCACACTCTGGAGCCTCAGGCACAGGAGTCCAGCAGCCCCAGCACTGCCAGCCCAGCAGCATCGGGGCACACTCTGGAGCCTCAGGCACAGGAGTCCAGCAGCCCCAGCAGCAGCGGACAGATGCCATCAGCACCATGCCACAGTTGCCCAGTGTGTGAGGGCAGCAGCCTCTCCAGCCACCCTGGGCCTGACCGACGGCGACGCCAAACCCGGTGCACCCGTCAGACCCAGACGCCCTACACGTGGCCGAGAAGGCTGCAGGAGAGAGGCCGACCGCCAGCAACGCGCACTGCGAGCAGTACCTGCGGCCAGGTGGTGCCAAGGCGGTCCCAGTGCTCCGCATCACGTGGGACCCGCAGGCGCAGCACCAACAGGCAGCAGCCATCGGCGGCATCCCGTGGCTCCGCACCACTGCGAAGAAGCCGGAGCAACAGGCCCGGTGGGCCCATGCGGGTGCGCGACCGCTCCCGCTTGCAGCGTCGGGCCCAAGCTCCCTATGCGCGGCCCAGAAGACGCTCCCAGGGCAGCCGCACAGCAGCAGCACGAGCTGGGAGGAGCCCCCGCAGACAGGCTCCGCCCAGGCTGTCCCAGGGCTCACCAGCACGTGCGAGCCGCAGCCGCAGCCGCCGCACCACGACGCAGCGGCCGTCAGCATCATCCCGTGGCGCCGGAGCACGACAAAGAGCCAGCGCCTCAAGATCCGCCGGGCCCGTGCCGGTGCGAGACCGCTCTCGCTCGCAACGCCGGGCCCAAACTCCCAGCACGCGGCGCAGAAGACGCCGTTAGAGCAGCCACACGCCGCCACCACGTGCAAAGAGGAGCACACGCAGGCAGGCTGTGTCGGGGCTCTCCCAGCGCTCCCCAGCACGTGCTAGCAGCTGCTGCAGCAGTGAGAGTCAGGAGTCATCAGGGAGCAGCGCTGACAGCCAGGAGGAGTTATAGCCATGCCACAGTTCCCTGGCACCAGACACTGACACTGCAACAATCGGGCGGTGCCACGGCTCCCCAGCATGCTCCCAGTTGAACTGTCACACCCAAACTGCCTACACGCGGCCCAGAAGACAGCAGGAGAGAAGCCAACCGCCAGCACCACATGGTGAAAGGAGCACCCACAGCCAGGCAGTGAGGGGCTGTCCCAGCGCTCGCCACTACCTGAGACCAGGAGCCCCAGAACCAGCAGGCATCGGCCATTGACAGCATCCTCTGACTCCACAGCACTGGAAAGCGGCAGCAGCTCCACCCCCGCTAAGCCCGCGTGGGTGTGAGACAACTCCCACTTGCAACATCAGGCCCAAACTCCCAACGCACAGCCTGGACACCTCAGTGGGACCAACCGTGTTTCATCTCTGAGCGACCGCTGTGACCCCCCTCTACCGGCACAATAAAGGTGGCCCTTCGTCTCTGGACTGGGAGATTCCAGGCTCCTTGGTTGGCTTCTTCCTCCTCTGCCTTTCTCAAGGGGCAGCATCAGGGCCTGGGCCCAGAGCATTGTCCTTTCCCTAGAGGTCAGCAGCACCTCCTGCAGACTGACCTCCTGCACCCACCCACCCAGCCGGCCTGGCCCTCAGGGCTCACCCCCCAAAATCATGCACGCCAGCGCCAGTGACTTCTGACACGCTTCAGCTCTGTTTCCCTCTGGATAAGGCTACAGGCAATATCCTATCCTCATCGCCTAGGTTAGTGAGCGTGGTGGCAGAGGGGCAAAGCTGGTGTTCCGTTAAGAGTTCAGTTCAGTGTCAACGTCTGCGCAGAGTACTAATTAGGGTAAAAGCTGCTGTTCTTCTTGTGTAAAAGTAACTACCACAACACCAAATCTCTTCACTAAACAGGTCTGTGGAGTTTCCTAATCCCAAAGGACTCTCCCTGCTGTTATGTCCAGCTTTCAGCTAGATGAGAATGGGGTTTTGCCTCTCTCCCTCCCTGCCTCCTGCCATCCCTCCCTCTCCCATGCCCCCACAAAATGCTTTGCTATGAATCCTTGTTTGTAGACAAGCCTAACCATACAGCTCTGGCTAGACTTTCTCAACAGGCTGCTGAGATGCTTGGCTGAGGAGCAGTAGTAAATATTGCAGAGTATGTTCTCTAATTCTTCTAAATTTCCTGAACTTTGTCAGCACTTCCATTTTTTCAAAAAGAAAAGACCCTTTCTGAAGGTGCTGAAAGTCCTGCTTTACACGAACAGATCCTGTTTATGTACTCTGGAAGGCAACACCACTGACTTGCTTTTGCAGCCCAGGCAGAGTGACTGCTGTTGTGGTGTCATCCTGAAAGTCTTAGGCTCCAGGACGAAATCTGCAGAGCACAGGGACTGTTGGCTCTTTGTGTGGAGTGACTGACACTGCCAGCGAGGCAGGTGACGAGGAGGGGACTGTTATTCTCAACACCGAAAGATGAGGCCAAGGTTTCCCCTCTAATAGTTACATGGCTCTTCTCGAGTCATTGAGTTTACATGAGGTTTACAACAGCATGTAGTGACAGGACAAGGGGAATGGCTTTAAGCTGAAAGAGGGCAGATTTAGATTAGATATTAGGCAGAAGTTCTTCCCTCTGGGCGCGGTGAGGCGCTGGCACAGGATGCCCAGAGAAGCTGTGACTGCCCCATCCCCGGCAGTGTTCAAGGCCAGGTTGGATGGGGCTTGAAGCAAGCTGCTCTAGTGGAAGACGTCCTTGCCTGTGGCAGGGGGTTGGAGCTGGATGAACTTTAAGGTCCCTTCCAACCCAAACTCTTCTGCAGTTCTACGGATGTAGGTGAGTAGATGGTGTCTCAGGAGCTGTTAATTCCAAGGTACAAGCTTCTCTTTGGTGCATTACTGCTGCAGATGTGCAATTCCCCACACCAGCCTGACACCTCCATCCTCTTTTTATTTCAGCTTCACACATATTAGTGCATTGGCTGCCTCGTCTCTAAGAATCCTCGGGCTTCCCAGACTGTACCAAAACGTTTCCTATGGATGCCACAAACTGCATGACTGCCGCTCCTGCCCATGGGAGGTCGGGGCCGCAGGAGGTTTCTCTACTATAGTCTTGCGCTCTCAAATTTTAAGACATTTTAAGCAGGAGCGGGGGAAAAAGTGAAAAAATAGAGCTTAATTTTTAAATGTAGCACTTGTTCTGGGAATGCCTTCCCTTGCTCCGGCCTGGGGGTGACCCCAGCGGGGTGCTGCTGCCCCTCGCTTTCCTTCACAGGCACTGGAAAGGGGCAGGAAAACCACCCGGGAGTCTTTTTGCCAGCAGCGTGCCCGTGGTTTATTTGAAATAAATTGTGATTTCTAACTCCAGAGATGTCCTGGCTCAGGATGGGATGGGGGGGACTTCTGCAGTAGAGGTCACATCTGGCTGACCACTACTTCTCTTTTTAAATGGGAATAAGACCTTCACTTAAAAAAAGGGGGAAAAAAGTGCACAACAGCGGCTTTGATGACTGGTTCCTTCCACAACTTAAAAAAAGTTTTCAAGTTTGCCTCCTAGTGGATATGAGAGCCAGAGACCATCTAGAAACAGAGGAGCATCACATTAAAAATGAACAGCATAAAGTGTTTTTAATAAAAACAGGCTTTGTCAAAAGACCAGTCTTTGCAGAATTGCTAACGTCCTGAAATAAAACTAATTTGTTCATTTCACAGAAGACCCTGTAACTGCAGTTTGAAAAGGGTAGGCCATTTAAGGACACTCTCTTCTCATAACGCATCCACAAGACAATCTATCACAAATACCTCTGGCTACTACACCTCAGGCCGTGGCTATTTTACGGAAGCATACGAAAAGGCAGAGTTGGAGTTAGCTTTGGAACCCACATGCTCAAACTTTCATAGATTCTATTAAATAACAACCATGGTCTTTTAACCATATTCTCAAAGAAGGAGTCTCTGTTTCTTGGGCTACAGGAGTCTTCTCTGAGGGTTAACCTACCTGCAGCTGCTTTGACAACTTCTCTCCAGAGTCAACCCATACGTTAAAAAATTACTGTTTTCAGTTCTTAGGTTGCAATGAGATAGAGTTACTAAGTCCTTGCCCATTGCTGGCCCAAACAATGTGAATTGGCATTTAATGGGAAATATTGCAAGTTTCTAGATTTCTTTTCCATTATCCAGTTTTCTTAACACCTTGATTTTTCTGTGCACCAACTGCTGTTACAAATCTTTATGAAATAATAAAATGGAAATAGAGTAATGCAGGCATAGCAAAACAGTAAGAAGTTTTCAATTCTGAAGTTATTTAAAACCCAGGTCTGGAAAGCAAACTCAACTTGCAAACATTAAGAGAGCACTATGGTAGATCAACAAGGTAACACATGGACTTTGCAAATGAGGTACTCATTTGAAGCTGCACTAGAGAGGAGAGTATCTGAGCTTCTCATGAAACAATGCTGGCGGAGAGATAACTGATTTCTGTTCTTTAATGCTGACATAAGGTAAGATACTTCGTCATTTGTTTGGAAAGAAAGCAGTCGTAGTTGTTCTTGTAGCAATAGTTGTTACTCTTCAAGAAGAAAGTAGACATGAGTGCACTGCAGTGCTGTGTTTATACATTTTTGTAGGAGGTGCAGAAATACCTAATTCTCATCCCTCTGCCTTCCCATTTATAAAAAAAGAAAAGTAATTCTGAGGATACTGGTTGCCTACAGCTTCTGCTTCTTGTTGACTGACTCAACATCAGCTTGTTTCGTGAAGAGGAGGCTGAGGGGCTTCAGATTCTGGGCTAACACTACCCCAATGGGAGCTGTAAAAATGATGGTAAAGTTGTAAAGACAAATGCTTCTCAATCCTGGGCAAATGGCCCCAGGATGGAGGTTCAGCTTGGATGTCAAGGAAAGATTCTTCACTTGCAGAAGAGTGCTCATCTGGGGCAGCTGTCAAATCTCCAGCCTTAGCAGTAGTTAAGTCTCAGCCCAGGCAAAGCTGAGTCTAATATAGTTTGGTGCTTTGAGTAGAGACAGGACTAGAGACCTCCAGTAGCGCCTTCCAAAGGATATCTTTACCTTGATGTGGGCTTGGTGGTGCCTGCAAAGGATTTTGCCAGACTGCAGTCTGCTTGTTAGTGCCTATGAAGTCTTTCTCCTCTCCCTAAATTTCATGGATTTGCAGGAATTTCATTGTCACTGAGCTCCCTAGCTCCTTCCACAGCTACCCTAGGTCTCTACCAGGATAGAAAAATGCATCTATAGCTTAAAAGTGGTGTGTATTGTGGGCAAGCACAGCATTCTAATGAGATTGTTGAAAGGCAATGAGATCCTTCGAATATGATGTCATGAGTCTGAGGTATGACAGTGATCCAAATATTTCAATGTTCATAAGCATTTATACCTGAACACCTATTAAATGTCATCTTATTCTGATATTTTTTTTTCTTTTTTAATAATGTCTCGATGTGAAATACTGTATGAATGTAGTGCTGGTTTCTATTTGTCATGAACTGTTTTAGCAAACATGTACTCAGGATAAGATTGACTATATATTCAACTCACTATTTCTCCAAAGCTGAATTTCTAGTGGAACTATGGAAGCAAAAGACAAGCATTTAATAACAGATTTTAGTGAACAGTATGCCACTAATCATGTGTTAGATATGACATTCTTCACAGGGGCTGGGTTGAACTATACTGAAGCGCTCCATGTTGTAGAAACTGTTTTTCTAGGGAACTCTTGTGTTGTAATAAACATTAAGCAACAGCACTGGAGCTACAGCATCTGACTGCCTATCTCTTACACAGATTTGGAGATCTACACTGTGAAGTTGAGTCTGATCTGACAAATATTTAGATAACTGTAAGGAGGAGAGTACTTTATTGCTTTTCCTATATCAAAATCAAGCCAGAGCCTTGCAGTACTGAGCTCCCCGGACACAGTCTAGGCTGAACATAGCTTGTTAAACATTTGTCTAGTTTAAAATATGGTTGGGGTGAAACTGAATTGATAAATCAATGGTCTATACTCAGCTATGCCAAGTTTTTAAGTTTCTGTTTTGACAATCGTGTCCGTACCTGTACTGAGCCTATCTGCAAATGTTCCTGGGAGGTGACTAATAGAGTCTACTAAATGTGGCACAGGACTTCCCACTTATGTAGAATTATCTCACCTACTTTCAGTATATGAGGTTAGAAAAAACAGCACAAATTCAGGAGATGCAGTAGCAGAAGAGAAAGGGCATATGTCTGTTAGAAAGAACGGAAACAATCCACACAGGCCAATGGCTGTAGTCATGACCATAACAGATTTCAGAAACATACTTCTCTATACTCTTTACCTTCCCATTTTATTTTTGCCTTAGTAACCACTTTCTTCATTCACTCTCCTTGTAAGGTACAAATTTTACAAAAAAACAAGGGCAAGTGTAGAGTCTTGCATCTGGGGAAGAACAACCCCATGTACCAGTACAGGTTGGGGGTTGACCTGCTGGAAAGTAGTGAAGGGGAAAGGGACCTGGGGGTCCTGGTGGATAGGAGGATGACCATGAGCCAGCAATGTGCTCTTGTGGCCAAGAAGGCAAATGGCATCTTAGGGTGCATTAGAAAGGGAGTGGTTAGTAGGTCAAGAGAGGTTCTCCTCCCCCTCTACTCAGCCTTGGTGAGGCCGCATCTGGAATATTGTGTCCAGTTCTGGGCCCCTCAATTCAAGAAGGACAGGGAATTGCTTGAAGGAGTCCAGCGCAGAGCCACAAAGATGATTAAGGGAGTGGAACATCTCCCTTATGAGGAGAGGCTGAGGGAGCTGGGTCTCTTTAGCTTGGAGAAGAGGAGACTGAGGGGTGACCTCATCAATGTTTACAAATATGTAAAGGGTAGGTGTCAGGATGATGGAGCTAGGCTTTTTTCAGTGATATCCAGTGATAGGACAAGGGGCAATGGGTGTAAACTGGAGCATAGGAAGTTCCACGTTAACATCAGGAAGAACTTCTTTACTGTAAGAGTGACAGAGCACTGGAACAGGTTGCCCAGGGGGGTTGTGGAGTCTCCTACACTGGAGATATTCAAGGCCCGCCTGGACAAGTTCCTGTGTGATGTACTGTAGGTTACCCTGCTCTTGCAGGGGGGTTGGACTAGATGATCTTTTTAGGTCCCTTCCAACCCTTGGGATTCTGTGATTCTGTGATAGCATCTGTCAGGTATGTTACTAATACCGTGGCTAGTGAAGTTATCCATGCAAGAGTCTTATTTTTTGCATTTGGAGCCAGCTCCAGCACTATGACAGGACTGGCTCTTGCACAAGTGAGTCAGTATTGTGCTAGTGGTTTTTTTGCCAGTGACGGGTGGCCACAGCTACAGAGGCAAAACAGAAGTTTGAGTTCAGTAAATTTAGATGTTGAGATAAAGTGGTCTGGGCCATTTTAGGAGCCTTGCAAACACAGTGAGCCATAAGTAATATTCATAAGTAATATTCTGTGGGTATGTCCATTTTAAAGTTATAAGCATATTGTATAAAATTTGCAGTCACAGCAGCATGCATCACCAAGCACAGCTCTAGTAGGGCCTGAGCCTTTCCTCATTTCAATTAGTCCAAATGCAAAGATGACTTCCTGTAAGTCTCCATTTTACCTATGTTTGGATCTTATACAGAGAGTGCAAAACTACTTACAAGATGTAAAAACACGAAAAGACTGTCAGCTTCTTGCTGATCCATGTTCCTATGCAGTATACATTCTCTATTACTATTGCATCCTACCAGCCATGTCCATCAGCATTTCACTACTCCCTTCACTGGAGCTGGAAACTTTAAATGTCACAGCCCTGAATTCTGAAAGGATTTATTACTTTAATTTCTCTCTAAATTTGACCATCAGTGGTAGCAAACCCTTATTCCATTGTTTCTTCAATTCCTGTCCCAAAACAGTAAGCAAAACACTGTATAGGTAACTGCCATATCACATCAGTGTAGTTACTATGAACACATAATTCATTACTATATGATAATCATTCTGAGCTAGACAAAATACTTCAGTGTCACTGGTGCATCACAGCAAATCAGCTGCATTTAAAGTCTTGTTACATTTTGGATGTAAAAGTTTATGATCAATGAAACGGAAGTAGCTGAACACCCTTAGTAGGGAAGTAAAGGTGGTTTTTGCTTCACAGAGAGATGTAAGCAACAGTAAGATGAAAGTACCACAGGGAACTAGGCATTGAGGTAGATTTCTCCAGGCCAGCACAGAAGAGAAAGGAAAAGACTAGAGGTGGAAGAAGAACTCATCAAAAACCTTGTATTTTATCTTCTAAATATTTGTGCAATGAGAGAAAGACTGCTTTCCTGACAAATCAAAGAAATAATGTGTGAGGGTTTACTCTTACATATGCACACACTAAGTGCACACTGATTCCAGGCAAGAACGTTGTAACCTTGCTGCCAAATTATACCCTGTAAAAGGACACACAATTCAAAATGAAGCTGACACTTCTTCCACAGATAAAGGATCTCATGTGTTGTAGAACTTTGTGTGCATGGTTTATGAGTCCATATGGGCCAGACACTGTATTTATCACAGACATCTGAGTGCTTATGCACTTTACTTCTGTTGTAACTGGATAAAGTACAGTAACTGAACTAGGAACAGTATATTCCCATTCTCCCTGTCTCTCTGGTGACTGAACTACCTACTAGGCTATATATTAATCAGTCTTGACAGTGTAAAATGGAGAAGGGTGACTGCATCAAGATCCCATATTTAAGGTCTTCTGGCAGAGGGGAGCATTTGCATAGATGTCTCATGGACTCTGACCTCCTGTCCTTTTTTCCTGTTGTTTTACAGCCCCCCTTCACAGCTGGCTTTCTCTGAACACAGGAAACAAAAAGGCTCATCCTTCAGTTTCTGAAGTTCTCTCATACTCGCTGTTCCAGCAGAGCTGTCCTTGACGACGTCTTTTCTGAACATACGCCACACCTCATTAGTTTTTTCTGGTGCTGAGACTTCTTTCAGCACAGGTAACTGTAATTGTTACTAGCACTGCATAAAGGAGAATGATGCATTTTACTACACTCTTTGCAATGAAGTCTGCTTTTCTACCTGGATACATGGTGCAAGCATTTTGGGCACTGCCACATTAAATTAACAAACTGCAGAAAAAGGAAGGCAGTGTTTGTTAGGGTGGATGATGTTGAAGAGTATATGCAACACTCACAGATAAGTAATCTACACTCCTCCTTCTTCTTTAAAATGGAGTACAGTAACTTTAACATCATTGTGGACTGGCAACTGAATGTGAACTCTCAGCACAACTTTGAAATTGAGGAAGCACATGCCTGGCTGCTTAAGCATAGGAATATTAAGCAGAAATAGAAGTATTATCTGTGTGAGGCATATGTGAAATGGTCACTAGGCTTAAATCCTTACAGCACTGCTGTCTACATTTCAAATTAGAGGTTGCACAGCAAAAAAAAGAGTTCACTAGAGTTTGGAGAATGATTTCACAAGACATAAAGGCAGTACAGTTTATCCAAGAAATAAACAAAAACTGTAAGAGTTTACCGCTACATGCATACAGGGCTTTGCCTGCTGTACCAACTCTTTAAATCTTGTCAGAAAGGCAGTAACAATGTATTACGATATTAAGGCTAGACTGATTTAGATAGGTGATAAAATTTAATAAAAATACATTAATAATTTCTTAGAGATGTAGACGATCCTCCATTATTTGTAGTCTCTGGGTACCTTTCTAAAGATAGCACAAGATTCAACATCACTGATCTCATGTGGGAAAAGCTCTTTGCTTTTCATTATGCAGGGATTCAGACTGAATGATTTTTTTTTGTCCCTGTTGACCATAAAGTCTATGCAGCAGAATTTTTCAGTTTGAAACCTTTCCATAAAGCTTTCTCCTCATTCTAGATATACAAAAAGTTACAGCAGGGAATTGAGGTGGTGTGTCTCTTCCAGTTGTGGAATACTCCACAACTTCAGCCTCCAATCTTCTGAACCATTTCCTTCCCAAAAGTATTCCACATAAACTACACTGAGAGTAGCCCTTCAGTAAGGACTCCATGGCTAACCTCAGTTCTGTTTAAAAGCTTTTTATGTCTTTTCCCTACCTGAATTCCTCTGCTCCTTCTGTAAATGTACTAATTATCTAAACAGATTATTATGTAACATTTTGACCTCTTTTTAATAAAGGAAAAATTAAGTCCACTGGCTTCAGCATAAAGCTTTGAAAGATGGGAATTCTGTTCAGAATTTGTTCAGAAGTAGCAGATTACTTAATGCATGTAACAAACCTTTAGAGGGAGTGAATAATCCCCCCTTATCTTTTACTCTGCCGCTGTGTTAAGATCTATGGCATCAAATTGAGCTTTCTGCTGCATGTGGTCCACGAAGGTCCCATGAGAACTTTGCATAAGACCTGGCTTTGTTTATACATACATTAGTTAAAGACAGACGGAGCCGAAGAACAGCATTTAATGTTTATTAAGCCTTTGCAAAAACACAGACACTTTTCAGTCAACTTGAAATTAATTATTTTAGTCAAATTCAAGTATTTCTTGCACATCTCACTGGACCGGCACTAGCAGTAGAGGCAGCAGCACGAGCACAGAGCACTGGCACTTAAAGCACAGAATCAGAGGCTGAGGCTGCGTAGATTTCAAAGGCTGTGCTATACAGAGAACATGCCAGATAGGGTAACAAACTATAGGCAGTTTCACCTTCGCTCCATTATGAAACTGGTTATTTTATGTGGTGTTACTGGATGGTTGTTTCTAGTGTGAAAAAGACAGAGGCCTTCTGGTGAGTTTTCTAAGCCTAGAAGGATGTATTTTGCATACTAGTAAGCACAGGAGGTTCATTTGCATAAAAGATATGCAGTAGAAAAATACATTTTTAAATTCTCATTTTATCAAATTCAGACTACATCTCCATATCTATGCAGAATAACACAAAGCTGGAACAGCACCCGATAGAAGTATCTTCTCATCTCATTTGCTCTTAGAGAGGATCCATGACATTGTCACCTGAATGCATGCCTAGCAGCCATTGGCAGCGTGTCCCCTCCTTCCTGAGCACCTACAGGCTGTGTAATTCTGTTCATCTTTCTGGTTATGGAAATCTGCTGGCAATAAGATCAGTGCAATTCCTTGAAATTGTCATAAAGCCCTCATGACTGCTTTTGGAAGGGAGTGGAGAGACAATTAGGACAAGTCTCACCCATTTTTTCTTTTTTTCAAAAAATAACTGAATTACCAGAAGAATCAAACAAAAGTTTATACACATGTATCAAATAGGGTTGGACTACATGACCTGGACTGGACACCCAGATGTCCTTTCCAACCTCCACCATTTGTTATCCTCTGAAATTGATCTGAACAAAAAATACTCTCAAGAAATAATAAAGTCTTTAACAAGTAAGGGGTGAGGTCCTCGGACTATAGTGACAGGGGAAGAGAATCTTTAGAAGGTGCATTAGTGTGCACTGAGAATTTGTCCCAAAACAGCTTCATGTTTTGTATTCTGTAGGTCTGAAATATTCGTACAACCAATCAGTGCCTTCAATTAAAGGGAAAAAAAAACACTGATTTTTTAATATGAAAAGGGACATGGGTTACCGAACTGTCAAACCCCTTCACATGAGAAACAAGGGAATGAAAGGATTATGCAGAATCTAAAGTTCACTGAAATGTAGGAGCCACAGGCTTCCATTACATGAAAGAAGTGTACTTCAGAACATGGAGAGAAACCCTGAAGCCCACAGTCAGAGAAACTTGAAGACAAAGCAGGATTTAGCTCAAATTCTCAAGCAAAAAGCTAGCAGCATAAAAGCATACGGCAATAAAACACAGCTTGTATAAGCTTCTAAGCCGTTCAAAATAAAAGATGGATCTTCCATTCATTACATACTCCTGCTGAAGAAAAGCATCAGCATTATACAGATCATGAGAACAATTTTAAATTTTTTATTCACATGGGGATTAAGTTTTACCAATGACACTCATGCAGAAGTATTTTTTGCACTGAGTTTCAGCAGAACATCACATACTGCTTACAGCAAACCAACACCTTTCTGCTATTTCACTCTCCATAAAATGTTGTTCTTTTCCTTTTCTCCAAGCAAATTCTATTCATCATTAAACACTTAAGGCACAAACAGAAAAATAAATAGTATCTGTAAAAAACAAGTCAAATGCTTAATGAGCACACCCCATCTGAAACTTCAAAGTTTCACTGAATAGAAAATACCAACACAAAAAAACACTACTGAAATTGCTTCTTTATCCTGAGGACTTTATACACACAAAAAAAATTTAACAACTTTAGCTGTCTAAATCATCTATTTGCTCATCTTTCATTTTAAAATAGATAGATAAAATGCAGTTAGTTCCTCTGTGGATTTCTACTCCTACTGGGATGTCCAGCATAAGGACTACCCAGTTCACACAATTCATGCAGCAACACAAAGTTGCTCCCACAGGGACATGTAAGATAGACACCAAACAGGGGAATGCAACTCACCAATTATGAGCACCTACAATGAAGCTATCTACGTAGCAGCCAGTCTTTTGAGACTGTCTGTTATCAATGAGAAGAAATAGATCCCTACTGTGCACAATTCACTGTACCCTAAAACAGATGTCTCCAACTGTCTATATTCCTCCACTGACTATAAACAGAGCTTAAACTGATTAGCCAAGTTGCGAAGCCCATACTACAGATATCAGAAGTCAATTAAAATTAATTCCACCTTAAGACTGTATGCAGGTGTCCTCTTCCAAGTCTGCCTGTGCAGCTGAAGATGGAACTGCAGTGACTTGTCTAAGTAGTACAGCTGTTGGCCAAAGGAATGTCTGTTTATAGCCTAAGCAGGCTCTGGTTTATTGTTTAGACAAGACCAAGGAATTCAGACATTCCTCAAAGTAGTTTATTATTATTGTAGCAAAGATGCTTGGGTCTTCTTACAATCATCATCAAGATGGGTTAAATCAGGTATTGTTTCAAGCTTACTATTTAGTAACTTCAAGGCATAAAATCCCATTCTAAATAAACCAAGGGCTCCTTTACTGGTCTGATTTCAACTTCCTGCAATTACAGACATTTGCACAGTACCTGTTCTGAGATACAGAGGCACATTTAGAAAACACCAAAGAGCACACCTGTATCCAGACCTGATCCCCTGTTGACAAAGCAGATCTGTAAATAATTTTACCATCTCCTATGTATAGTTACGCAGTGTCTTTTAAGAACACGAATGTTTAAAAGCTGTTTCAAGAAGTTCCTTACATATAGCTGGATTGTTTTGAGATGGATTCTGGCATTCACATTACCTCTCTTCCCAGGCTCTTTTTCTTCAAAATCTTAATTATATTTTCAACATAATGAAGTAGGAGGAAAGAGTCAGAATGTCAAGACTCCCATGTACTCTTCAGTACTTTGACCCTTGAGGGGCAAAGGAAGAAGCCGTTGACACATATAACAAAAGCTCACTGCAGTGTTTCATTGGGTTCTATCACGCAGGAGCTGCTTATGACTGATTCTTCCCCCAAGTGTCCATACGCAGCATCCACCCCAAAGAACTCTGATTGAAGTTATTTATCTTTATTCTCACAGTTAAGATAAAAGATACGCAAATATATTTCAGGTTTGTACATTCTATGAAATAATTATTTTCTATCTGTAGAATAAAGCAAGCTTGCCCCTACAGAAAAGTGGTCCCTGAAAAACACAGCACTTCTGTTTTCTCTGGATTAAACAGATTCAGTGACACTTTTTAGATAAGAAAGCCACTAAATTTTGTTCTGCAAAAGCAATCTGGCACTGATAACAATTATTAAGTCCAGTAATTGATGATTTCACATTCTATTCCTCTTTTTCTAGCAATTACAAGTTGCTTGCAAGTTTAATTAGTTAGTATTTCTCCCCAGTGAGTAGGTCCAACATGATGTGCAAATGCTTACATTGCCCTGTAAGGCATTTGTTCCCAGAAGAGATGGGCTGGCAGCATGAAAATAATTAAATGCCAATATACAGTTGGCCTCTTTTATGAAAAATAAACAGGCACAAAGACAAACTGTTCCAGTGCTTTCACTAACCAACAAATGTTGAGATGACTGGTTATTTTAAACACAGCAAGGAGGCTGCAGTGCAGTTTACAGACTTTCATAAACTCAGTTTAACAGTTTAGACTGTGTTTGTAACTAAAGTTCTTATTTCTCTGATGAATCTTCATCTGCATTAACCTCCTCTCTTTTGAGCCACATAAGTGCTGACTTTGCTGTGCCATCTCCACTCTGTTGGGAAAAGCAAATGAAGGCAGCCCAGACAAAACCACAGAGCCCAGTATAAGCTGTTCGCAGGTAAACAGGCACAAAAATGAAGTTTGACAGCTGCATTGGAAGGAGAGAGAGCTTAGTTAGTGCTCCAGGCATGGTCAGGTCTTATACCTACACACCCAGCAACTCCACTGACTTCTCGCTGGGCTAGATATGCTATGACCATATCAGAACAGGTTTTATAAGAAGGAAAGGCTGAGTTACCCTAAAGACTCACCTGCACGAAAGGCCAGTACATCAGTCCCGTCTGAAATGAAAATGAATCATTTGTTATTCTTACAGAGTTCAACAACAAAGATTCATTTTTTTCTTATCACATTTAGAAAAGACTGAAACATACCTGAGTAAAGTTAATAAAACATGTTCAATTTTAAATTAAGTTGGTTAACTTTGAGGTTGAAATATTAAGTTTCTAATAATCTTCATAAGACTCTATGCTAGGAGTTTCCAAACACATTATTCTAACTAATTTTAAATATGAAACTCTAAGCACAGTTAAGTCTTCGCAGCCACCTGACACCAGATACATAAGCTCCTTTACCAGATGGGTGAACAAATGTTTAAATACGCAAACGTTTCAGCCATGAATGAAAAATACCACAGAACGCTACTTCACACTTGCAATTCTCCTTCCAGTTACTCATATATGTAAGGCTTTTTTGGAAAACCCAGTGGAAAATTTTCTCATAGAACAGTAGGCTAATAGAAACCTTATGGTTTGATAGCATATAGCAGGCACTGGTTTTAGAATCATCCTCCACAGGAATAAAAATAATCCTTTTCTACCCATATAAGTCCACAGTGTGAGGAGAAATTCACACTGCATCACAGTTTTTCCTTCTATAACTTTTTTTTTTTTTTTGCTAATCTATCATTTTCTTACACCTGAGAAATCTTTAAAATTCTTAATCTGCCAAGCTCTGAAGTAGCACAGATAATTTCTTCTTGTGTATGCAGAAAAGCAAACCAAATCCAGCTATTCATACCGAAGTCATCTTAAAACAAGAGTATTGTGTTTTTGAAAGTGATAAGACTGTCACTGAAATGTACAGGCTGAAAATGATTCCTAAAAAAGATGTCTCTATAATTAGTGATTTTAACAGGTGTCCCTGTAAGATTTGTCAACGACAGGACTGTAGTGACAGGACAAGGGGTAACAGGTGAAAACTTAAACAGGGAAAGTTTAGATTGGATATAAGGAGGAAATTCTTTCCTGTTAGCGTGGTAAGACACTGGAATCGGTTGCCCAGGGAGGTTGTGAGTGCTCCATCCCTGGCGGTGTTCAAGGCCAGGTTGGATGAAGCCTTGGGTGGGATGGTTTAGTGTGAGGTGTCCCTGCCCATGGCAGGGGGGTTGGAACTAGATGATCTTGAGGTCCTTTCCAACCCTAACTATTCTATGATTCTATGATTCTATGACATTACTAACTAAACAGATGGAGATACTTCTTAAGATAAAAGGTAGTACAATCTTAATCAGCATTGTACTGTAGGGCTCTAACTCAGAGTTGGGTGCAAGTGTTATGTACATAAATATTGTACATTTTTTAAATGGCATCATTTCACCCAGCTGGCAGCAGTACCTGCTCCAGACCACCCTGCCTTCACAAGACTGCTGGTACCTAAAGCCTCCTACACATAATCAAATAATGCAGTGAGAGAAAGCTGTTGGAGGAATGAGTATTTCAAATATTTGATCTGGTAATACTCTTGTTTTGCTTAGCTGTGAGATAAGTGAACTGCTTGCCTCACCTTATATGTATTCCAAAATTTCTTTCTACAGTCTGAAAATATGTCCTCTTTCTTCTGAAGGATGCTCATACCTGGTGGCAAAATATTTACCATGATCAGAAAAATGTAAAAATTAAGTGTTCACTTTTTACAATGATATCCCAAACTCTTCTCAGAATATGTTACAATAGCTTTAGAAAGAAAAGATACCATTCCAGCTACCTAACAGTGCTACGTCAGAGCTCCTCAGCTGCTGACTTGGCTCTCAATGTTGGCACAGTAAATCACCAGGAATATACTGTACAGGTGGTGTATCACATCTGTTCCACTGCCACATAATTCACCAGTGGTATAGAGTGGAACAGGCATGACGGAACCTTTTACACCCTCGAGATAGAGAAAATAAGACATTCTGTTCCCTATGGAATTGTCAAGAGTGGCTCAGATCCTCAAAGGAGTTTAGGTGCCTACAGACTACTGAAGGCAGTGGAGAAGGGCACCTGATTTTTATTTTCCTTTTTAATTTCAGCCATAATCATTATTTTTTTTTCCTTCACAAATAATTGTATCAAATCCAAATTCTAGTACTGACAAGCAGAACAGTTTCAAACCTAATTGTTTAGCTCTCCACACACAATGCTGCAAAGTTTTAAATAAATTCTAGTTCATCCAATCTCCTCATGATTCCAATAAAACCCACCTTCAAACCAGGCTCCCACCATTCCACCCAAGATCAAGAGAAAAGCAGTATGACTTAAAATTACACATTACACACATGCAAACCAGAAACAAACTGAGTGAACTCCCATCACATGAAATATTATTTAAAAAGTTTATTATTTTGAGCCCTTTAAACAGTATTTCATGTGTCTCGTGTGATGAGAATCTTTAGGTGTCAAATGAAGACTGCATCTTCCTAAGGGATGAGGCAGCTTTTTAAAGATCACTCACCCTAACTAGAAGACATATTTTGCAAAGGTATTAGAAAATATGCTTTTAGCAAATCTAAATAAAATCTAATAAAATCAAAAGCACATAAGAAGGGGCCCAAAGTTGCTTAGTCCAACTCAGGCATCCTTCTAGGTATTTGCATGCCATAAGGTGATTGGTATTTCTCAATCAAACATTATTTTGGAATCACACAATTCTGCTACCCTATTCAGGGATATTTACCGTCCCTTTCACGATCCTTCAGACCCTGCTGGTCCTTGGGCAACTCTTTGCTTACATTCTGATACAAGCAAATAGGATTTTGAGAGTATCTGGTGTCCTCTTCCTTCCTTTCTTTTCAATCACAAACTGAATTATTTCCCTGTCAGGGTCATAAAATGCAGATGTCACAATGCCAGGCAAAAAGAGCACACATCTTGCTCTTCTTCCACATGCCATTTAAGTTAAATGACAGCCTTGTTTTACACTAATCTCACCTATTATTCTTCTTATTCCATCATGGTTATTTTTTAAATAAACACTCAAGTGTATTCGTACTCAATGGTTTTTAAGATCATTCAGTACTAGTATGCTGTATTTCTACGTACTCTTAAAGGAGAAGGTAGTACAATTTGCTGAACTGTAGCATTTCCTGACATTTATAGCTGTTTGTGTTTAGGAAAAGAGAGAGCCGATATGGAGAACCGAGCAGAGCAATTCAAGCAGACAAGGATGGAATAATCCTTTTCAGATGCTTTTAATTCTTTGTCACTAACAGCTGCAGGGCCCAACTAAGCCCAGCGTAGGGCTTTCCTTGGCACTGCACTCGGTGCCTAAAGCTCTGCGTGTTGGGCTGTTCTGTACACAACCAGGGCAGAGCTACCGGCGCCTGCGGATGCCGACCGTCTCCTAGCTCCGAGCTCTGCTCCGCCTGCGGCGTCTCCCGAGCTCCGGCAGGGCTGCACAGCAGAACAGGCAGCTCGCTGCCCAAGCACCGCGCAGCTCCGCACCGGCGGCTCTGCGGCTGCGGGAGAAGAGCCGCAGCGATCACCGCCCGGAGGGTAGGGGGGCACCCGGGCAGCCCGGGGTGCACAGCCCCGCTTTCGGCAGGCGCTCTTCCCCGGCGTGCGGACGCCCGGTTCTCCGCCCGCCGCCCCGAAATGGCGGTGCCCGGGCGGTGGCACCACTCACCCGTGTAAAAGGCGAGGACAGCGACGGGGGCGCCGAGGAGCTGGTCGCAGAGCACCTTGCCGAGAACGGCGGCGGGGCGGCGGCCGGGCAGCGCCCGCTCCAGCGCCCGCAGCCAGACGTAGCTGAAGTTGCCGTGGAAGGCGAGAGCCACCAGCGCCACTCGCCGCGTCTGTGCCCAGTCGGGCGGCTGCCCCCGCCGCCGCCACAGCTGCTGGGCCGCATCGCCGGCCGCGAAGAGCCCGCCGTACAACAGCACGTTGCAGAGCCAGGGGAAGCGCCGCACCCCGCCTCGCAGCAGCGCCCCGGCCATCGCCTGCCGCCTCTTCCGCCCGCCACCGCCTCCTCCGCCTCCTCTTGGGTCCGCCCGCCCTCACTGCGGTCCGCGCGGCCCCTCGGGGCTTCCCGCCCGGGTGCCACCGCAGCCGGGCCTGCCCCTGCAAGGAAGGGCGGTGGGACCAGCGATCGGGCTCCCCGCGCCGGTCGCCGATGGGCTCGTGGGTGGCCGCAAGGTGCCCGGGCTCCGGTTCGTGGTCTTAAGCGACCGCGTTCACGCAGAAGTAGGTTACTGTGTCTTGTTTGGTCTAGGTCGCACTATGGATGTACCGCACAGTATTGCTGCAATGATAAAGAAACCAGTGAAAACTAGGCGCTGTTCTCTTATTGTCTGTTTAATTATCTCCTTGTCGCTTGCTTACGTGAGCACGTTATGGGGTTTTCTTTTAAAATTTGCCGTTGTTTCAGTCTGGTTTCTGCTGCCTGATTGCGCGGGGCTGGTGCGCACCAGAGCACCTGGGCGGTTGCCCTCTGCTCTTGGGCCATGTGAGGAGAAAAGCCAGCAGCGATGTATGTTTTATTCGAGACTCGTGTACGCAGCTTTACACTCATGGAACCTTTGCGAAGGAGCAGATCTGACGTCCAGGCAGCGAGCTCACTGCTGGGAGCCGGTGTCCTGCGGGGCAGCTCTCGAACACAGGAGCGGGGCGGGAGCTCCCGGTGCTAGCGGCGGGCTCTGGTCTGGCTCGGAGACCCACCTCGTGGTACAAGGTGTCAGTTCACTCCGTGTCCCGATAGCAACTGGGATGAATGCGCCGGAAGCCATCGTGAAGCTTTCCAGGGATGGCTATAAATAGGCACGGATGGCTTGCAGATTGAAAAACGTTTTAATCGCAAGGTAGAGCTAAGTGAGCTGCCCGGTGCTAGAGAGACCCGCGCCAGCCACTTCGTTGTCCTCACACACAGACATGGCCAGACGGGAAATAGCCTCCGCGGTAGTCACAGCATCGTCTACGTTGGAAAAGACCTTTAAGATCAAGTCCCAACCACTCACATCTGACACCTGCAAGTGGGGCTATTAAGTAACAGAAATGGCTTTCGGAGGAAGAGGAATGTGCATCAGCGAGTAACCACAGCTGGCAGGACCAACAGGAACGCTCTCGACAGCGGGGTTTGGCTGGGGTCTCCCCGCGGACCCGTGCGTGCACGAAGGCTTTGGCGCCGCCGTAACGAACCCCGTAGGCCAAGGGGACGGCCCCGGGGTGACAGCCGAGAGATCTATGAATGCGGGAGCCCTCCGGGGTACCCGGGGACCGAACCTCGACAAGCCGGCAGCGCCCCACACACCTCCCACCACCCTGGTGTGCTCCACGGCGGAGCCGTGCGAATCGCGCTCACTGCGCATGCGCTAATACCTGTCACCCCGCGGTCGTGCTGCGGGACTGTTCCACCAGCTGCAGCGGGGGGACCGGGAGGTGACGGGTGGTGAGCGTAACGGAGGGAGCGGGCTGCTCTCTCCGGCCCGTGCCGTCACGGCGCGGCATTACCACTCTTTCTGCAGTACCACTGCCTCGCATTCCCCCCGCCCGTGTATGCGGTGGTTTCGGCCGCGGGGCGGGCTTGTCGCCGTTCCCTAGGTGAGCGCGTTCTCGCCCCGCCTGCTGCGGCCTCGTCAGCGCTGCCAGCGTGGAGCCGGCTGGTGCTGAGGCGGAAGTGCCTGGCGGGGAGGTGGCGCGCATCGGAGAGTCCGCCGGTTATGGACGCTTCTCTGGAGAAGGTCTGCGGGGCGCGCCGGTGCCAGCTGGACGGGAAGGGGCGGCGGGGGCCAGGGCACCTGCGTGCGGAGGCGCGCTGAGGCGCGACGGGCCCCGGGGGCGAGCGGGCCCTGGCAGTCGCCTCGCTGCGGGGCGGTGGGGCCGCGACCGGGGCTGAGGGGAGTGAGCCGGGGCTGGGGCAGCGCTCCCCCGGCCCCTCGGCTGCGGCGGCGTCGCGGCTCCGCCGGGGCTGGGGCTGCTGGACCCGGAGGGCTGTGCCCGCCCTGTGTCACGCAGCCCACGAGCGAGCCCTGTCCCATGGCCATCGGCGCCTGTGTGAGCGCCGTGTTTGCGTGTCCTGGGTCTGTAAAAAGTGTGCAGAACTGTCAGGAAATGCTTTAGGAGCTGTTTTTTTTACTTGTTTCCTGGGAATGCCAGCCTGCAGCAGGACAGTAGAATCTTGGTTTACTTCCCACACACACACAATTTTATACTGGTGGTGTTTGCTGCCCTGTGTTTGCTCTCTTCTGTCCAACGCACTGTACAAAGCAAATACTGATTCTGTAATACCGTAAGTGACTGACAAAACTTGTATTGCCTTTGTCACTGTGAGTCAGTCAGAACCCAGTAAGGTAATCCGGGATATGCCACACTTCTGCTGGCTTCTGTGGCGCCTGCTTGCTTCAGAAGACCTGCCCTGGAAGGTGGGGATGGAATGGCTGCTCGTGCATAGCTTATCATCCTTGTTGTGTGTCTTCGAGGATAGTATGCATTTGAAATAATTTATACTTTATGTACTTCCTTCCTCAGCATCACTTACTATACACAGCATATTCAATTTTGTCTAGTCTTTGGAATGCCTAGGAAAGGTTGAATAGGATGTGTTCCGGTAAAATGAATAGTTAGGAAATTCAGGAAGTATCTTCCTGATGTGGTTACTGAATTGGTAGCCAAATGGTTTGATATACAATCCACATGAAGAATACAGTGTTAAAGAGTATTTGGTAGCATTTAAAAGCTCAAGTGCTTTACTAGTGCTGGCAAAAGTTACAGTGGCTACTGCTTGTTCTGAAAACTTTTCATTACTTAAGTAAAACTTGAATGAATATGCTAGTTTGAAATACAGTTTTCATCAACAAGACTCAAGCAGACTAATGGTACAATATGCAGTGATTAAAAGAAAGCACATTAGCACAGGGCAAGTGTTTGTCCTACAGTAATGACAAAGCCCTTAAACTTTGTTTGACAGGGTCATCATAAGCAATAAAAATGCCATATAAGAATTAAATACCTTAATTTCTTAACAGAATAAAAGTCTTGAGTTTTGGTTGCTTGTATCCTTGATGTAAGGAATAGTCTATAATGGTGAGGGCCCTGCAAAAACTCGCATGTCTGATTTTTCAGTATATGCAAATAAATATGAATAGTTATCACTTGTTTTACTTCCTCCGTTGTTTATCATGGCTTTTTTCCACGTGTATGCTGAAAGCTGTACTTCTCTGTGTAATAACATGCCACAATACAGTAAGGAGTTAGTGCTCTCCTGAAATAGTCTTTGGTTAAGATTGTTGTCAGTCTGTACAATCTGCACGTTATTTAGTCAGGAGCATGATATGGAAGAAGTCTTCTCCCTAAATGAATTTGAAATTAATCCAAATCGGGGTATGTTTCTTCTCAGAGAAAGTGTGTCCCCGTATTTTGGGCTTATTTATGCATTATCATAATACATCTGAGACTGTCTTCTGTTTGAATCATGGCTTCTCTCCTTCTTATGTACTTAGCACTGACATCCCAATAAGCTACATGTGTAAGTACTTTTTAACTTGGATTAAAACTTGACAAAATATTGAATTTTTTGTTACAAAGAAGGCGTTTTGGTAGAATTACCCAATTAGCTGATACTGAATTACTACAGTTGTTAGGTCTTGCAAATGGAAAAAGGTTTTTTCTTTTTTTAGCAGATGAGAAATTTCCTGAGAACTGGAAACATTGCATGACAGGATCACAAGCAAAACCACTGTAGAATCTGGTGCATACTAACAATCTCGTAGTTTGATTTTGCAAATTATCTTTGAGGTATCAGACAAATGTTTTGGTTTTGTTTTGTTGTTTTGTTTTTTAATGTATTTATATCGTATGTCATATGTGATAGAATGAATTTTATCTGAAACCCAGAAATCTTTTTTTTTGAGTGAACTTCAAATTTAAGTTCTTTGGGAAGCCTGTGTCAAATTTCAGAAGTTTGTCTAACAGATCTGTGATCTGCCTTCCTCCCTTTATTATATTTTGATAAAAGTGACCCATCTTCTGAGAGATTTAAGTTTCAAGTTAGGTAACTTTGAGTATGGTAAAACAGGGCAAATTCCTTCCTTGTAACTTCTTGCAGTCTCTAGAGCAATGTTCTCCCTAAACCCAAAGAAACTGTTTTGGTTTCTTGCTCAGTCTTTTGTTACTGACAGCAACATCCTGGTAGCTTTGTGGAAAACTCGTGACAACAGACCTGTATGAAAATCCTGCTGCACATCACAGGGAAGTGATAAAGAAAGATTAAAAGAGCAAATACCCATAAGCAGAAGCTTTGTGGTAATACAGTGCCATTTTCATTCTAACAGTCATGAAGTGGCTACTTTTTTATTTGTTATCCAAAACTTTTCTTTGCCTGGAGAATAAATACACAAATTCTTTTGGCTAAAGAATACTGCTATTGTTTGAAAGTAATTTACTGTTGAGAACAGGATTTGGTTTTTTGATGGTAAAGCTTTCTTCTAGTTAAATGTAATATTGTAGTGGGAAAATGAGGCATACTCCTCATGAAATACATAATGAGTTGTACCTGTGACTTTGCACACATAGAATAATTTCTGTAGACAGTTTAAAAATTATTCCTTTCTTATATTAGGAATGCAGCCTACAGAAATGCAAAATCAGGATTGTAAACCAGTGGTACATGAAGTAACACTCTCCTTTTTGAATCCGTGATAAATGTTCAGTCTTATCGCAACTGGAGAGCAGCCAGGTTGCCAAGGTGTGACATGCTGCCTATAAAATCAGAAACGGTTTAGAGTTCAAAGTGCTTGAAAAAATAGTAACAGATTAATTACAAAATAAGGGAGTAACCACAAACCAAACCTATCACGAGTTAATCTGAGTGAATAAGGTTAACACATTTTTAAGGCAACAAATGATAAAAGTCAAAGTAGGGTAGTGAACATCAGGGTCTTTGGAGGTCTTAAGGAAGCAGGAGGTATCAGTGCTGATGGATTCCTTGAAGAAAGAAGCTGTGGCTGGTGCCTCCTCCTTAGAGCTTTAAAGGATATTGCATGTCTTGTAACTCATCTCATCAAAGAATCACCTAACTGTGATCAACTGGAGTCAAATTCTGGGATACCAGGGGCAAGACTGAGTGCAAAATTTGAAGTTAATACAGTAATGCAGCTGTTTTAACCTCCACAAAAAATGTCTTGTCCTGTGGTTCAGGACAATAGTATTCAAGACTCCATCCACCAATGTTCTTAAAACAGTTCTAGAACATGAAAAGTGTCCTCTCTTTATTATTATTTGGATTTTATACACATTTGATCCCGTTTACAGTCAGAACTAAAGCAGTGTACTGCTGTATTATGGCATGTTATTGAAGTCTGTTCAGAAACAACAGAATGGTTTGTTGCTGCAACTTTGCCACACCTATTTTTCTTGCTGCTTAAAATAAGGAGAGAGTGTTCTGCTTTCCATCTCCCTGCCCTTAATAATGTGAGCAGAGCAGGAAGCATATCTAAAATTCAGTATGCAGTAGAAAAAGGGTTTGGGTTTTTTTGCTTCTCATAATTCAAAGGAGAAAATAAGTTGCTGCATATCTACTTAGCCATTGGAAAAAAAGAGCAGCGATTCATTTTCCAGTTAAACTCAGAATCTCAGTTAAATTTTTAAATTAAATCAAAGACTTTCTGGATTTCATAGCATTTTTGGAGTTTAGTGTAACTTAGGACTTTCAAAACTATATTTTATGTATTCTGACAGCAGAAGGGTTTCATGTGTGTGTAATTACTAGTAAGTGAGGCTGAGTCATGAGGTAAGCATGTGCAGGTTTTAACATCTGATGTAATTCTAACAGGTGAATTTTGTGTTAGTAACAAACAAAAGCACCTTGGAGCCCTTTTTGTAATGCCTCTACATCTTGTGTCCTTATCTACAACAGAGTGATTTGAATATCTGCATGATGCTGAGGAACGTTCAAGTGAATAACTACCTTTGATCATGTTTTATGGCATCCTGAATTTAAAGTATGTGAGATGGGCATAATCAGTAAATGATGTCTACCTGATTACTCCCTTAAAAGCTCCCAGCAGCAGACCTGATTTTTATTTCTTTTTTTAAGTAAGATTTCTTTTCAGAGCTTCTTTTCTGTAGTGCAACTCAGGAAACCACTGAAAATGTGATGAAGTATTGTCAGTGATCATATTTAGATTTGTCTTCTACCTCTATCTATTGTTTTCAGAGTATCAAATACTTGCTGTATGTGTTGGTTTTTTTGGTTTTGGTTTGTTTTTTTTTTTAACCTTTGTGATGAGTTGTTGAATTTTATGACTTTATGCATTTATCCTGCTTTTTCACTCTGTAATTAAGTTGTGGCCCTCATAGCAGTGGATGTTGTACCTATAAGCCAGCAGTGTAAAAAAACATGTATTGCTAAATGCTGGGAGTTTTTGTGGGAAACTACTGCTGAACACTTGCACTGTTCCTTTGTTCTTCCCCAAAACATTTGTTGCTGGCCAATTCTAAAGCAACAGAATACAGAGCACTATCAATCTTGGTTTGAGCCACTGTGACCATGCCTGGGTACTGATTCTTTCAGCCACCTACCACTTGCTGTAATATGAGTTAAATCTCTAAATATTTTGGTAAAAATAGTCTTTGAACATATGGGAACTCTCAGCATAATTTCTTTTTCTCTTCTTGATTAGTCCTCTGGATGAAAGTAGTGTAAAATCCTCATGGAAATTATTCCACTACCTTCTGTGATTAAATTTTCTTTTGCATGAATAAATGTACATGCCCGTGTTGCATGGTTGCAACAGTTATGTGCGTTTGCATCAGCAGCCATGGAAAGCATGTGGAGGCCTTTAGGAAAAGTGTTCCTCAAATTCCATAGCAGACAAGCTATTCTATCTCTGCAGCATGGGTGGTGTAAGTTTAAATATCAAACTTGGTCTGGATTTTTTATTTTTAACCCCTAGGACCTCTGAACCTCAGCAGCAGTGTAAGTGGTTAACCCTAGAGGCTTTGGTATGTGGGCTGATGCCTTGAAAAAGGGTTGATGCTGAATTTCTGGAGGCTAAGCTTACAGTACATTTGAGGAGCAGAGGGAGGGAGAAGAAACTGTGTAACAGGGTCACCTGAGAATCTTAGGGTTTTCAGTCAAATGGGATGGGTCTTACCACTGGTGGTACCTGCTACCTTCATATTGGGGTATATTTATTTTTCAAATACAGTCTATAGATAAATCAGACTCTCCCAGATGATACCTGTCACATTCTATGGAAGCTTCTAGATGGTATGTAATCCTTAAATGGGTAAACGTTCCTGTCCGGATCTCGTGTCAGTGTCACAAGTGTCTGTCAGGCTTCTTGGGTTAAAGTTCATAAAAGACTTATTCAGAGCAAAAGCAGTTCTTTGAAAATAGCATTTACTTGTTTTTGAACTTGTCACTGTTTTCCGTACTCTGTAGAAAGATTAGGGTGTCCCTTAGAAGGGTATTTTGGTTTGGGGTTGTTTGTGTTTTTTTTTTTTTGTTGTGTGTGGTTTGGTTTGGTTTTGGTTTTTTTTTAATAGAACCACATTTAAATTTTTACATTTAAAGGAATAGTTCAAGTTTTCTTGCTGGTGTAGAATGGTTATGAAAACAAGCAAACAAATCATTCAGTTGGGCTGAAGTGGCACATACTTAATTTTTTATGTAAAGCATTATAATGAGCCCTTGAACACCTCGCGTCTTTCAGATCCTTGACTTTCAGTGCTCTTTCTTTCGTTATTCATGAGGAACAGTTCTGACTTGTAGAGAGAAAAATGGATCTATCAATAACAAAATCCACATGACATTTGAGTTTTCTTTTGGGTTATTTTAGATTAATAGTATGTTCTTATTTTGTATATTTTGCGTTCAGGATATTCAACATACTGTTATTTTGAAATGAGTATACACAGACTAGTTTAAAGAATCTGGCTGAATGAATTTGTATTGAGGATGTTGTGGGGACAGTAGTAAGATTAATGTTTTTGGGTTTTTTTTTCTTAAAAGTTGCTATCTTTTTTTCCTGAAAGATGGTGGACCCTACTTTAGCAGAAATGGGAAAGAATCTGAATGAAGCAATGAAGATGCTAGAAGACAATCAAAGGTACGTGCAAAGGATAATAACTACAAAAATAATACCTGTTTGTGCTAAGGGGAGGATTATTAATGTTGCTGTCATGAAGCAGGAAGGAACTAATTTTCCTAGTAGTTTAAGGTCATACTATCATTCTGAAGCTTACACCTGAACAAATTACCATTGTTTCTTAAATGATGGGATTTTAAAAAGAAATGTACATATTTTTATGCATGTTCTGCAATATTCAGAGCCGTTCGAGTGACTCTGTTTTTTTCAGAGATGTTAATTTTTTTTTCCCTACTGCTGTGCAAGTAACTTTTAATTCCTGTGTACATGACACTTCTAAAAGTTTGACATTTTCTGTTAAAGAGCTAAACCCCCCAAAACTTAGGAACACTTTAATTCAGTTTGAGCTGAATTCTTACATAGGTCTCACCTGATTTATTTATGAACCTGTTCTCAGTGAAATAGATTGCAGCCATGTCAAAACCTATTTCTGGAAGTCAAAGTCAATATATATTTGATGTTATGAAACAGAAACTAAACACATAGTTTACTCTTTTGTCTTTAACTTAGAAAAGTGGAAGAGGAAAATGAAAAGAAGTATGCACGGAAGGATATTCCTGGACCACTCCAAGGCAGGTAGGCACAATTTTTAGCTAATGCTATTTAGTTTTCAAAACTTGTAATGCAAGAATTTGTAACATGTTTATTTTCCAGGCAGCTTCTGTATTAATGCAAACATGAATATTTGCCAGGCTTTATGTCACCTTTTTCCATGCTCACACAGTGAAAGGAGGGGGAAGATTAAGATCGTGCCAGTTATTTCCATACTCACATAGGAGGAATTAAAGGTTACTTGTCCTTGGTGACTGAAATTTTGAAGTGTTGCAATCTAGTGAAGTGTTGGTCCATACAGCTGTGACTGAGGCTTAAACATAGATATATCCGTGCTATAAAGAAGCATTAAAACACCCAGTAGGAAAAAACAAACCCCATGACAAAAAAACAAACCAAACCCAAACAAATAACAAAAAACCCCCAAACAAAACCCACACAAAAACCCCTGAGACTGATAAGGTAGAAAACTTTTTAAAAAACAACCACCACAAAACAGCACAGCTTTTCAGCACAGCTGGCTTAACAAATTGCATGGAGCTCTTGTGCATAAGGCAGGTAAGATCATTGTACCTGAAAACTATAATTTAAATTGTTCCTAGCCTCTTTGGAAGATGATCCTGCAGGGAGACCAAGCCAGCGCTTCAGAAAGTACTGCAAAAATTATTTAAATCTTTCTTTTATGTACATAACCTAAACTTGGTTTTGAGTGGAGACACTGAATTAGCTCTTCTAAGAATAAACAGCAATTTCAGCTGTCAGAGTGTAAGTTCTTATACTACTGTAAATTTTCCTTGGAATTATATAAGTTAAAGTGTTGTGGATCTCTTCTAGTTTTGCTATATTAGAGTGCATCATGTCAGAAGTCTAATGTAGCTTTTCTTTGCCAGAGACTAATATTTGTAGGTTATTACTTAAGAGATGTGCTGAGTTTGTGAGCTGAGGCTGGATTATGTAAAGAGAAACTTGGGTCCTTAGCTACTACATTACTTCGCTGTGTAGCAGTAAGCAATTAAACATTGCCAAGCCAAACTTTTCAGTCCAGATTTTCTTAGTAAAGAAAGGGTTTTGGATTAGTTGATTCAGCAAGCATGTCTTCGTGATCTGTGTTTCTGAGAGTAAAGAACTGTTTTTGTTGCTATACAAATGCAGTGTCTAAAATGGCCTCTTTGTTGGATGCTGATACTTACCTCTTCTGTGGTTTTTGTTTTCCCTTTTCTGGTATGCCAGTGGCCAGGATATGGTGAGCATACTTCAGTTGGTTCAGAACCTAATGCATGGAGAGGAGGAAGAGGAAACCTCACAGACCTACCGGTAAAGCCTATACGAATTATTATATGTGGAAGATACCTGTCTTTGTTACATTTTGGTTATTATAGAACTTATACATTTAAGTATTTTAAATGGTAAAGATATTGTGCAACCATGCAACTTTCTAAAGGCAGTTTAGATTATATAGTGAGCCCTGATTTCTGATGTGACAGTTCATTTTGTTTTCTACTTTCTGAAAGCTGTTTTAAGTCTGAAAGTCTTACAAAACTATGAATGCCAATGCATTTTTTTACCATCTCTCCCTGTAGATTAAAAAAAAAAAATTGTTTCCATTTTTCTATGAAATGGAAATAATGCTAACTAATCTGCAGAAGATTATTGAAAAATAACACTTGAGAAACAGTTTGGAAATTAAAAAAACAAACACCCCTCCCCCCCCCCCAAACTGATGAAAGCTGTGCCTGTAAAGATAATTATTCTGCTGACTTTTATCTGCATGAGGAGAGAAAGGTATGTGTTTAATGCACTTTAAAGTCCCAAAGCAGATGAGGTGCTTAGTTCCAGTATATTCTAGCTGATGGGCTAAAAAAGAACCTGAGGTGATGCCATACACAGCTAGGCCAAGTGAAGTGCAAGTGCTTTTCTTTTGTCTGTACTGGCACTTCAATATGTAATGCACAATGGCAGGAAGGTGGCTGTGGGATACCATACTTCTCTGCTACGTATTTAAACTTGCATGCCTACAAATTCTGTCACTCTACAGTAAAAACGTGCAAATGTAAAATTACTGTAACGTTCATGACTTGTATTTAGTTGGCAGTTACTCTGTTCTGGCTTGCAGACTTCAAAACGTTGGTGAACAGGGTCACATGGCTCTACTGGGACATAGTTTGGCTGCTTATATTTCAGTGCTAGACAGGGAAAGACTGAGAAAACTCACAACAAGGATCCTTTCCGATACTACTCTCTGGCTCTGCAGGCTGTTCAGGTGAGTCACTGTGAATAACTTATGTATGACTAAGCGGTGATAATCGTTTAAAAACATGTGTGACTGCACTGAGGATGTCAACAAAAGAAACCATTGTGCCACAAACTTAGAAATATTCTTCGAAACACTTGAAAGACATCACATAATTAAAAAAATAGTAATAAAAGAGACTGCTTGTTGAATACAGGAACTTGCTAGTAACATGGTTGCTGTAAAAAATCCTTTTATGTAGGCTCTATGGTGGAACTAAGGGCCAGAGTACAGATGCAGACATACAGTTTGTCAAATGTTTAACTGCTTTCTTGTTGCATTCTTGCTTCTTGAGGTATATGCTATGTTGCTGAGGCTTGACATGCATCATATTTTTAAAAGATGTTTTCAGTTAACTTCTCTGCTCTTCCAGGATCTAGTTTATTTTTCCAGGTATGGTAGGTGACACTGCTGAAATTTACAGTACACTGAAGTTTTTCATACATGCCTGTTTCATCAGGTGGCATAGATATCTTAAACTGTTCCATATGAGAAAAATAGAAGTGACCTGTGTGAGGGTGTTGGGAGGCGGGAGATTAAGATTAATTGATAAGAAATTCCTTTTTTTTTTTTTTTCTCTTCCTGAAATAAAAAATAAGCCCATCACCCAAAACCCCCAACAGTTTGTGCACATCAGGTAGTCCCTGATAACTTGAGATGTTTCAGAGCCTTCATGTAAACTTGTTGATAAATGCCACTCTTGCATTGTGCGAGAGCACTGACTTGCGTGTTGCATAAAAATGCTGGAAGAAGATCTGACTTGCAAGTTGCATAATCATTTAACATACCTACTACTTTCACTGTTGCTCTTATCTATAGATAAGACAGCTGAGGGATTGCCTTCAATATGGAACACTCTTACCTTAACTCTCCTTTGGTTATTTTGCTTCAGTTTTGTAACTGTAAATGTCAAAGTGCTGATGTGAGTTTGATTCTTAGAAGGGTTAAAAAAGGCAGGGGAGGAGCAGACACACTCCCCCACACCCTCATGAGCCCCAAAGAAACAAGCGTAGTAAGTCAGATAGAAGGCAAAATAGCCATAATATTAAAATATTCCTGGGAAAAATACACTTCACTTATGTAACTCACATATTTCAAACCTTTGGAAAATTGTCTTCCAGTGTGTTGAATAGATTGTAATAAATTGTGGTCTTATTTTCAAACTCACCCAAATTTACTGATGCCATTTGTATTTTAGTATTAGAAAATATCTTGATTTCTGATGTGGTGATAAAGTTTGCCATTTTCTGTCCATTTACCTTACTTCATGCATCTTATTACAATTTTACTAACTTAAGGAATGTCAGGTTGCATTCTGCTTAAAATTAGCAGTTCAGAATTTACATATGTATTAAAACCAGATGAAGCCTTTTGTGTGTTTCCTCCCCCCCCCCCCCCCATTCTCCTCTTATTAAGCAAGGTTTTGAACTTTATAAAGGCAATCCTTAGGAATCCAGATGTGTTGTCTTTCTCACTTTATATCTGAATCTAAATGATAATATGTACTAGGCTTCCCTCACTTTTAATCTCATCCTGTCTTATAAAAGTTTCCTTCTATTCTACTTCATCCTGGGAAAACAGAAGTGTTTTAAATCTGTCATCTTTGTCCTCTTGTGAGCTCCTGTTGCTGGTTAGTGTTATTTTAGTCACTAAACTGGTTATTGGTTTTGTTGGTCATATTTACTCAGCTTTTCTTGCAGGTATGAAAATGGATCAGCATATTATCATGAAGATGATCAAGAAGGTCTCCTAAAAATCTGTCGACTTGTTATTCACACACGCTATGAAGATTATACAATAGAAGGATTTAACGTGCTGTATTCTAAGCAACCTGTCATATACATTAGTTCTGCAGCTAGAACAGGCTTGGGCCAAGCTCTCTGCAATCAGGTAAAGTGGATAAGTTGGGGTTTTAGCTTCAAGTAGAACCTACCTGGTTTCATATTGCCTACTTGAAATTTAAATTTTAAAGATACATTCAAACTTTTCCTGCAGCAGACTGGTACTTGCAGCACAGTGTGGTCGCTACTGGCAGCAGTCTTTAAACCGGCTGGGGCCAGTGAAAATTTCGCTTTAGATCCTTGTGTCTGCCTGGAACTTCCACTGTTGGAAGTGAAGATTTCTCCAAGCTTTTTCCCAGTCCCCTTATGTTGACTGAATACATGTATCCCCAGGCAAACATAACTTTGGTGATTTTGAAAACTTACTTGTTTTTCCTCATGGTAGAAACAATGGCAGTGTGACTAAACAGCAACACAACAGGAAGCGGGAGGGGAAGGGAGTCTTCATGTTCTGTTAAAGGATAAAAACAAACTACTCTGTAACTGTGGGTCTCTTAATTTGCTGAGTCTTCTGGTAAGTGATGGGTATGATCAACTTGATTTGACTTGTCTAGTAATCTTCCAAGTTAAAAATCAAAATATAGGAGACCTTGATTCCCCAGCTCCCTCTCATGTTAATGGTGCAAAAGTTATCTGGAATTTGCCTCCCTATCAAAGGAAGAACTTAAGACTTTCAAGCGTGAATAGTCAACTGAGCTGTATGATTGAAGTGGGCAGATTCCTCTATACTTTGTGAAATAACTGTGAACCTCAGGTGGAACATGGCCTATGCACAAAGTACATGTTTGCCTACAGGATACATTAATTGCAGGGGTGGCCAAGGAAAAGAGGATTGAGTTTAGGCTATTGTACAGAGCATAGTATTTCATTAGAGAAACTAAATGCAGATGATGTGCTAACAAAAATGTGACTGATTTTTTTTTTCCCAGTTTCTCCTGTGCTTTCTGTTCTCTGCTATTAATTTGATTATAAGTTTTAGCAGGAAATGTACTTTTTAATGTGGTATCCAGCTTTTTATTGTCATTTTTACTATATTTGTTCATATATTTCTATGGACACTTGAAATAAGTATGTCTTGTTTGTTGAAATTTCATCATTTTTATTGCAGCTAGGGTTACCCCTTTCTTGCATGTGCCATGTGCCTTGTAACACTATGTTTGGATCTCAGCACCAAATGGTAAGTTTGTCTTAAAGAGCTCTTTTGATTTTGTGGAGTGGCTTTGGTTTAGTTGGTTTGGTTTGGTTTTGGGGGTTTTTAAGCCTTGTTAAGAGAAGGTCAAGTATATTGTTAGGAAAACCTTATTAACATACTTACTTTTTCAGCCTCTATGTCTTCTGTTATTTAACTGTACAAACTGTAGATTGAAATCGTCTGAAGAGCCAGCAGGTTGCATCTTGGTCTTGTCATATGCAAGATATTTCTAATGGCATATAGTAAGATGCTTCTTAGTCCAGGATATAGAATATGTGTATTTGGAGGCATGTTTACAAACTACACAATGTATTTGTGTTGTATTTTTCACAAATGCTTTATCTGACCTTCAGGTTGTTTTACCTTTGGGAAGAAGAAACTGCAAGCCACAAACTAAGACATTAAGAATGTTTTCCAGAACTTCAGAATGCTGTCCATTTTCACACTGTATGCATTTTTCCAGTTCAGGAGAAACAATTCTGTGTGGTTTGACAAACATATATATAAATACATGTATTTTTCTTATTGATAACAGGATGTTGCTTTGTTGGACAGAGTGATTAAAGATGATGTTGAGTCTGGAAAACTGCCTTTGTTGCTTGTTGCAAATGCTGGTAAGTCCGGTGGACAAACAATAATTTAAAAACCACTTTATTTTGTGAATATATATAAAATCCAAAATAAAAATGCATTAAACAGCTTAGTGGTTACATATCAAGGAATATCAGGAAATATCCTAATGGCCACACAATAATCATCTGTCTAGAGGGGTATTTATTTAGTTGATTTAAAGTTGTATTGCACTGCAACAGATCTGCTTGTCAGTAGATGTATTAATATGACTAGAACTTCTGTTAGTGAAAGCAAATCTTTTGCTGAAAATCAGGTTCACATTAACACTTGAGAATTTTTTGATAGATGTGCCATCAATTTTAGCCTGAAAAGTTAACTTTTAAAGTTTAACTTTTCTAATTTTCTTGTTAATTAAAGAGAACTGCTTATGAACAAAACTTGCTTTGAATATGAATGAAATTGGTGACTGTTACTTGCTTTGCAGTTGGAAAAATATCTGAGATGTTAATCTTGGTTTAGTTTTCTTTCATGGAGGTCATATTTTGAACATATTAAAAATATCTGCATTTCTTATCTGAGGCTGCTGAGTCTTTTAGTGCCTGAGACATCTAACTTTCTAAGTATTTTTTACCTATGTTTATATGTAAAAATATAAATATGATATATTAATATTTTATATCAATAATTTAATAACAATATAAAAATACATATGTAGTAATAAATAACAATATAATAAATAATAATATATAAATAGATGCAGTAAAAAAATTACATAGCATTTTACAAGCAAAACTAGCATCTTTAGTTTTTTTGCCTAGAATTCCAAATGCTCATAAGTAACAATGCACCAGATGCTAATATGTCTGTAGTGGGCTCTTTGCAAACATCATCCATCCTGCTCTTGTGTAACTTTTTTGACAACAGTACAAGAGGTCCTTTTATGTAGAGTCCTAGTCTGCAGGCTTATCCTTTGTCATTGCCTTCTTTCCTTTTCCACAAAGGGACTCCAGGTGCTGGGCACACAGATAAACTTGGCCGACTGAAGGAACTTTGTGAGCAGTATAACATGTGGCTCCATGTAGAAGGGTATGAAACTTGACATTTATTTCTGTAGAACTGTATTCATTAACAAGAATAGCAGACAGCACATTAGCTTACAGCTAACCAGCTAGTAGAGAGCCATAGATCATCTTTATCTTTGTCACATTAAGCATTTTAAGTAGTAAGAATTTTGTCACAAATAGTTTTACATATATGAGAATAATTAGTTGGAGTGGTTATTTCAGCATAGGTCAGTGGTTACTTTTACTCAGATGGTAATCTTACCTGCCTTTGCTTTGAAGAGCTTGGCATATGAATTAAACGGAACCTTACAGGATAAGTCAGAGGAGACATTACACAGTGATTATTGAGAATGAGAAAGGAGAATGAAACGAGTGTGGAAGAGATGACACTTCAGTGAGCATTGTCAAGAAGACTACTGCAAGTGCAGCATGCAGCATAGCTAGAGAAGGATTAAACCAATAGGAAAAGAAGTTTCAAGAACTTAGACAATGTTAATGAAGACTCTAATGCTCTAAGATTTTTTGTTTTTTTGGTTGGTTGGTTGATTGGTTTTTTTGGCCTGGGGTAGAGACTCAGTTTCTTTTGGTGTTTCATTGTACAGTGTTATATTTGCATGCTGTTTATTTCTGATGCCAGACCAGTGCTGAATTATGAGTAGGACTTTGGGGAATGATTTCCCCAAGGGTTGGACTGAAACATTTTTAGATTGAAATGGATTTTTACTTTAGGGTTTTCAATTTTGGAAAAGCAAGTAGCAACATCTACTGCATTGCCAATGAAAAATACACAAACAAAAATTACCTCCCTTTACATATAAATATGAAATATTTAAACTGAAGATTAAAATACTATTTCTTAATACATGCTTAATATCTGCTAAACCCACTTTCTTTTTCTAGTGTGAATTTGGCAACTTTGGCCTTGGGTTATGTCTCCTCTTCTGTACTGGTATGTCTTACTATATCTAGAAACTTAATAACGTGCTCTAGATTTTAAGGTCATGATCTTATTAAAATTTATATGGCTTATATTCTGCTCATTGTAATAAACTTTAGGCTGCTACAAAATGTGACAGCATGACTCTTACTCTGGGTTCCTGGCTGGGCCTCCCGGCTGTACCTGCAGTGACACTCTACCGACATGAGGATCCATCTTTGGTATGTTCAGCTTCTCAGTGGTTATTCTCAGAGTCTTGAAAGTGTAATTTTGATCATGATGTAGTGTCTTGTTCTTTACAAGCATCTAAATTATAATTTGCAAAATCTTCCCTATTTAAGCTGTGGCATATTCCATAAGCTGCAAAATTGGAATAATTGAAGAGAGGTTAATAATGGTTTTTTTTATTGTTTGTTTTTCTCTATAGTCCTTAGCAGCTGGGCTGACATCAAGTCAGCCTGTAGAGAAGCTCCGAGCCCTGCCACTGTGGCTCTCCTTGCAGTACCTGGGCCACGATGGGATTGTGGAGAGGATAAAGCATGCCTCACAATTAGTAAGCAATAGCTGGTTGGCACATTATTTATGGATACTTTGCTTCTTTGAGTATGGGTTGAAGACTGTTGTTAAGAATCCTCACCAACTGATGTAGTTCAAGTCTCCGAGCAGAAACAGAGTTCAGATAGCAAGGACAGTACAAGTGATATCCAGAACAGTTATACTTAGAAATGCTTTTACAATAGCCATTAATGCATCTTTTTTCATTACTTGATGCACTGTAGAAGAAATAACTAAAAATACTGTAGTTGTTTACAGTATAGCATATTGATTCATACCGTGTTACAAATTATGAAAGCAGAGTTAGAAGCATTTGGGGAAGGGATGTGCTTTTACTATTAGATAGTATTTTCTTTTTTAAACGAGAAAGACTTAATCTTTGTTCTTTCTGAACAGTGAAGTAACAAAATCACTTCATTTTTGTCACTTCTTTCTTTAAACAATTTTGCTTGAAAGCTGTTCAGAGAAAGACTTTCTCATTTTCCTACTCTACTTGGCATTGTATTAATTTAAGTAATAGTAAATTATAAATTCCTGACAAAAAGGACTACAAAACATTTCTTCAGATACAATGGAAATTGCACTATTTTTGAAGTTGAGTCCTTACCCTAGTAAGAACCGATATAATGTGTTAGCTAAAAAATGCATTGTTTATTGGGAAAGCATTTTTTCCTTTAAAGCTACAGCATTTACCAAAAAATCAAAGAAAGGCAAAATGGAAAGTGTCTGTAACGGTTAGTGAAGAAGCTGTTGGCATGAAAGACCTAAAAGAATGACAAAGTACCATTAGTCATTAAAATTGTGTCATCTGAGATTGATCTGAGCTTTTATACTAGCCTATTAATAGTCTTAAACCACAATTTAAGAATATTTTTTCTACTGAAAATAATTTAGAAAGCCATCCAAGCCAGTTGCTATGGTAGCAATGAGAAAATTAACAGTTCTGATATGTACTGTGCTTTAGTTAGTCAATGGAGTTATAATATCTCTGGAACTTTGTCAACAAATTTACAAATAAGAACTGGATGAATTGCTGATGTGTGGTAGGGGCTTGCTCAGAAACAGGAATTGTGATAGTGACTTTCATGTTTTTCAGAATAATTTTCAATTTCTAAAACTGTGCATTTGTTTTTTCCATTTGTTTCCCTTCTGCTGTCATCTTTTAGAGTCAAAGGTTGCTGGAGAACTTGAAAAACCTGGATTTCATTAAAACTTCGGTACAGTCTGCATTTAATCCTTTGGCTGTGTAGCTTAGTCTTTACTTGTTAAAAGATAAGAATAACTGATTAAAAAATATTTAGCAGTATTACTGAAATCATAATCACTGTTTTGAAGATGCTTCGTATCTTTCTAGTTAAATTCTGGTGTTCAGTGAAATTGTGTGGCTTGGTTGTGTTTGACCTCTAGATTGTATTTGTTCCATTGCTGTGTGCTCATGCACTCAGTGGAGCTGACAGAAAAAACATCCAGAAATTGTTTCCAGAGATTGATTCAATTCCATTTAAAGCATGGATTTGTTCACTAATACATTCATGAAACCAGTTTTCATAAGCCTCCCTAATGCATTCTGGCTGTATCTTACCCTGCTGTTGAGATGAAGATATGAACCCTGTGAAATTGTATGCAAAAACTATCCCAGCCGAGGTTTTTACACCAGAAATAGCTTTAGAAATTACATCTAATGTATCAATTCCAAATTTAGTTTCTGTGAGATGTCCTGTTCCACAGGATCTGGTGGTTTTATTCCTCCCTCTACTTGCAGTTTCAGTTAACACTTGATGTATAGAAAATAGTCAGCTTGGTTTTCTGGAGCAATAGATAATTCATGGGTCATTCTGAGTGAAAACAACCATTTTTGTGAAGGTTCTTTTTCCAAGAGTATTAGTGGCCATGGGAGTTCAAGTTACTGTAGCACTTCCGCCTTCTACTTAAATCTTGTGAGTTTAGGATTGTGAAATGTAGTCTCAGATTGCATCCAAAAGCTGCCCAGTCCATTTCCCTTATCCCCAAAACAGGGTAAGTTATAGTCTTGTTATTCCTGCTGGAACTTTCTTGATGTTCTCTAATGATTCTAGGATGATTTCCAGGAATTTTTTTAACATTAATATCTGAAAATACTTAAAACTAAATAAACTATTTAATACAGTGTATTTGCTAATGAACATGATTAGGTGCCTTGTTTTATAGTGCCCAAATTTTAATTACACATACCTTAAATCAGTACATTTCTGCTTAAACTGAATGATGATTTACTTTCCTGTGTTTACAGATACATTTACTTGCATTCCTAGAGTTAACTTCTAATACTGAGATACTGTGAACAGTGTTACTGCTGTCAAAACAAAATTATCTCCTTTGCTCAGCATTATACACAGTATTAAATAGATTGTCACTTCTTTTTTTTTTTTTTAAGGATTTAAGTTTTGGTTTATGGTTGGGGTTTTTTTTTTCTGCTAAGGTTGAAGATGAGCTGAGTTCACCAGTGGTGGTTTTCAAGTTCTTCCAAGAATATTCAAATAGAGGTATGTGATTTATTGAAAGACAAAACAAAATAATAAACCCCTCTCTTTAAAAAAAAACTATAAACTACTGATTCATAAAATGAGTTTGAAGTAAATGTTACGTACTTCTCTTGTGTAACATGCTTTGAAAAAGGCTGTGAATGCTGGTTGTAATCCAGGGATAGAATCCATGTATGTGATAGCTTCTTTTTTTAGATAGACTGCAGTGTTTTAAGTCTTCATAACAAGTAATTTTCTGCATTCTTGAGTGAGGAGAGATTTGCATATGATTTTGATATTGAGAGCAGATGCTGGAAGTCTCATAAGCTGCAAGCTGTGTTTGAGCGTACTAATGGGGGAAGATCTTCCTTGGGTTTGTGACAGGATTTTGCTTTGTGAAAACACTGGTTTTATTTGCATTGGGGCATTTGAACCTCAAAACTTAGGTATTTTACTATTTGTTTCCTGATTTATTCTACTATTTGTCATGTTCAGCATACCTTAAAAATAGTCCTTGTTAGTCTGCTTGAAGTCCAGGACATCATGTAGGTGTGGTACATTACCTAGGAGATGTAATTGTCTTTTATCTAAATTTTAGGTTGCCTTTTGTTTAATTAAGTAAATAAAAATCCACTTCTGTGATTCTTATATCTTTGGATTCAGATCAAACCTCACGTGCTGCACAGGCCTCAACTATTCAGCACCCCATAATAAGCAGCGAAAGACATGTTTATGACACTTTCAATCAGTGGGTAAGAACGGATGCTCTTTCTCTTTAGGAAAAAACAAGTGACAATGGGATGCTTGCAGGGGTTCATCAGTAACTATCAAACCTTAGGTAGACTAATTTGATAGTTGTTCTTGACCCGATATCCTTTGCAAAACTAGTGGCCATTCTGGATTTAAAAGATTATTTGCTCTGAGGATAAGTTGCTTTCACATTTCTGATTATTTAACATGTAATAACTACTGAAATTGTATCTTAAACTATAGGTAGTGGATTTTCCTTGGTCTGTGGGAATATATGAAAATTTCAGGAGTTTTAAAATTGGCTGATGCTTCATTGCCAGTGTGTGTATATTCACAAATACAGTCTTTGCCACATCTCGAGAAGTAATTCGAGAAACCTATGCTTTCAGAGACCTGAGCAAACAACTATTTATAACTGGTTTGCATCTATTGCATAATAATGGTGGCATACTAAACAACAGTGACATTTTGGTAGAAACTTCTGACTTGTAACACTTGTAGTTTATCCGGAATTTTCATTATTTTAAATATATGCTGAACTGTGTCACATCACCAGCAAGCTAAAGCATTTTGCTACAGAAGGTGATTTTGAGAAATGCAGAAAACTGTTTAGCATATGGTTCCCCTTAACTATGGGAAGGGTCCAGGCCTGAGTCAGTGACTGCCAGACCATGCTTCATGCATCTCTAACTGCCATATCCCTTCAGCTAGGAGAGCAACTGGCACAGCTGGTTCCAGCCAGCGGCGTGGATGTGGTAGAACTGGAAGATGAAGGCACATGTGTGCGTTTTAGCCCACTAATGACTTCTGCAGGTAACAGTCACTTAATTCAGCCACTTGTAAAAACTGGGATTTGCTAGAGAATTGTACAATAATCTTGTGCTGTAGAAGCTCAAGAAAATCTTTAGTGCATTTTCCTATGGTGAGGATTTTCTTACAAATGACACTGTATTAGCTTTATCATCCTGCTCTGCCCTGGCAGTGGGTGCGTTAGTGGTAGTTCAGCTGTTGTGGGTGACATTGCCTTGCTACCTCTGCACATAAAGTCTTCTACTGATCACTTTAAATTCATTAGGAAACTCAAAGGGAGAAGTTCTTGGTTTCTAACAGTTATAAAAGAAATACGAAGGATAAATCCCTATCTTTCCTTCTCTCAGCTCCTTAACACAATATGCTTGACCTTTCTGTACAGGTATTTCAACACTGAAATGGTGCTTATGTTCAAAATATAGCTACTTAACTAGGAGAGTTGTTTACTAAACCTCTAGGGTTTCCTATAATTACAGGTGGGGGGAAGGGGAGAATTAAAAAATTATCTGTGTTTTGGAAATATCTTAAATGTCATGTTTAAGCCATCACTGTATGCATACTTCATTTAGACTTGGCAGATGCATAGAGCAACTCGCAGGGTGCAGGGTGATGCATGGTATCACCTCTTAGCTTGCGTGGGGTGAGTGGCTTAGGCTATCAAAGCACTTGACACTGATGGGAGAGGTTTCTGGTGTACACAGAAAAGTAGATTTTGGAATAAAACTGCTTGGTGATGCTGTAATATTTTGTTTTGGGTTTTACACCAGCATGGAAGTTGATTCATCATCTGTTTGGCTGTGGGAAGAGGAATTTTCTGGTGCTAGCTGTAGATGTAATGAAAAAGGGTATTGTCCTTTTTAATTTGTAACACCAGGAAATCCCTTTTTTTTAGCTTATTTTAAACAAAATCCTTGGCTATCTCCATTTTGATGTGTCAGTGGTTAGATAACTAAAGAAAAAAACACTGTTACAGAGATAAAGATACTTCAATATTATCTGTAAATTATACTTATGATTGACTTAGAGTGGCTTAATTCAGACATCTCTGTGGTGTCTGTTCACTATTATCACACACTAATGCATCAGCTCTTTAGTTTTAGGAACTGAAATCCAAGATATTGATCAGTTAGTAGACTGCTTAAAAATGAAGATACCAGTATTGACAAGCACACTGCAACTGAGAGAAGAATTTGAACAAGAAGTGAGAAGGACACCAGGGCTGTTGTATATTGAAGATCTCAGCTGGCCAGGATTAGGTGTTGTAAGGTAAAATGCTGCCTGTTTTTTCATTATCTTTTTTGATAACGTGTGCATGAACAGAAAGGAATACAGGGTCTCCTTAGTGGTGATCTGGAGGTGTATGCTGGGTATTATCTGGTTTTGCACCCACTTGAAGCTTCTGAGTCCTTTTTTAAAAAAATGCATTTTTAATGTTGTTTATTTTTGTTTTTTTAAGAAAAATTTAAGAGCTGTTTAGAGGAATTAGGGCAACAGTTTAATTTTGTAGGCAGCATGTGGCTCTGTTAGATGGAAATGTAATATGCAAGTCCATCCTACTTTATCTAGACAAGTGCAACTTACATTTTATTTATAATGGGCTTCACTTAAATACTGACTACCACTTAACCCTTCAAGTGTCTGTTATGACCCCCTCCTACAGTCTTCTGAGAAGGATTCTGAATAGTCAGAATAGTTAAAGTACAATCAATCTATTACCTAGAAATGTTGTGTTCAGTTCCCTTTGCAGCAGCAATCTTGTCCCACCCCAAAATCTCTGATTACAAATGCCAATAAACTTGTTGATTTAAGCTGTGATATCCTGAGATTTCAGTTCATAAGATACAGAAATCTGTAGAAACATGCTAAATGTATATATACTTTTTGTACATCCTGTAAAGCGAAATTACTGTCTTCTGTCTTGGTTTGAAGATACAATTATCACAGTGATGGGAAGAACGATGACAAACAAGAAAAAGAACTAGAAAAAATCAATACAGAACTTCTGAAGAAATTAAATGAACTGGAGTCGGATCTCACTTTTTCTTTGGGTAACTGCACTACTTAAAATAAGTGTTCAAGATAATGGTCACTTTCTGGCTGTGCTGTAATGGTTCAGTAGGTCATTTGTACACAGGTTAGGGTTACACTGCTGTGTATATGGTTATTGTAGAAACAACATCTGTAACTTTTCCTCCTTACTCCTGTTTCAGTTGGTAAATGTTCAGCAGGGTGTGAGCAAGGTGCACTGTTGTCAAAAACACTTGTGAAAACTGACTTACGGGTAACTAGACCAAAAGGGGTCTCCTTGTCAGAAAGAATAAAAGCTGCAGTGTTCCTCTTTTACATCTGTAAACTGAGCCTTCTCAGTTAGTGCTGTAACTGGTGAAAGCAGATCTTCAAACCCCACTGACCAGTTCACTGCATTCTATGGCTGCATTAAAAGCTTCAGATGACTTTCATGATGATTAGCAGCACTTTCACACGGACACAATGGCGCATTATAGCTGAAGTAATGGTCATGTGCTTACTCAGACTCTGATGTCTTTCTAGTCAGCTTTCAGAAATCACGTGCCCTAGAATTGTGGAACCAAGTAACCTGTAAATGGCAGAAAGTAACGAGTTTGAAGCATATTCAACGCTGGTATTATACAACTCCTTGGCTGTCTAAAATACCTGCTGTTTTTCTTGACTAGGTGTTTTCTCTTTTTGAAAACCCACAGGGCTGAGCTTTTTCAGTTGCATCATCAATACCTGTGCAGATACTGTCCTTAATTACCAAAGCATGTGTGTATGCATTCAGATTTCCAGATTTGCAAGCTTGAGCAGTGCAACTATTGTGAGGATGGATTTTTGTACATCACAAAGACTTGATTCTCCCTGTGCTCACAGGTCCAGAATTCGGAGGGCAGAAGAACTGCGTTTACATTGGCATGGTAACTGAGGATCTGGACGTGTCAGAGTTAGTTGAAACTATCGCAGCAACAGGCAGAGAAATAGAAGAAAATTCAAGAGTAGGTATTAATAAATCACAGGGTTTTCCAGAACCTTTATTTTTCCCTTTCCATACTGGCTTCAGGACATGGTTTTGTTCTTTGTGAAAGTAAAAACTGCACTTGCCTGCAACAGACTGTGGAATTACTGTGGAAGTAATAATCTCTGTCAACATAAGGAGAACTTTTGTTTAAAGGTTTATGATATTGTAAGGGTGTCACGATTTATGTTCGTGGTCCTCTCTTCAGTAGTTCTAACGGAAAACTTCAGTAGTATTGAAATCAGTTCATTTTATCACTCCAGTTTAAATTGGCAGAAAAACAAAAAAGGGAAGGGGGGGTGGATTGGAGCTGGTGTTTCTCATCACTGCTAAATGCAGTAGGATCGAGATTGTTTCTATACCAGCTTTAAGGTGAGGCTGTGCCCTAAAATGCATGGAAAAACAATTAAATTGGTAGCTTAAAAATGGAAATTACAAATTACCTGTTGAAGTAATAAAGCTGATGATACAACTAAAGTATTTCATAAAAGCATTTACCTGATGAGAGTTCTCCATATGTTTTAGGAAGTAGAATTCCTAAATTAGTTGCATTACAAATGAACGTCTATCCTTTCATTCCTTTACTGTTGGGCATTTATTTCCTCACCTAAAAATAAACAGAACTTCAGAAACCCTTTGTCTATTTCTGCCCATGGGAATATATTGATTTTGGCAATGAAACTTTTTCTGGCGCTGTTTTCTGGAGACTCTCTGCCTGCCCTTGACTCCTATGCTGCTTTGTGGGTGAGATGAAGGATGTTCTGCCTGTAGAGCATCTTCTGGTTTTTAATTGTAGTAGTTGAGAGATTAGGAATCGAATGTCGGGACATGGGCCACTCTGATCCTGAAGCTTTTAGGGTGGAACAAATAGTGGAGAACTAGGGAAGGTGCAGTCCTTGTAACCAGCTACACTAAATCTGTGGTTCTGAAAGAAGCTCATACTATTTGATCCAAAACAGAAGCAAAACCAGTCTTTGAGGCTGATGTATCATTTAGAGAACTGATGTTTGGTGCAAGAGGGCAGCTTTTAGGAAAAAAACTTCCCTATCAGCACGCCCTGAGGACACACGGGTAAGTACGTTAAAAGGCAGAACCAAAACTCAAGGCAAACATCTTGACTGGACCAGAAAACCCAGTGATGGTTCTCTGTACCCTAACTGTAGTCCTGTTGCACTCCTTTCTGCAGTCAGTACCATCGGGTGTTCAGTTGCTGTGGTGGTCAATTCTGGCTTGCCTCTTCCCCATGGAAAATGAGCAGCTTCCTCATTTTCCTTTGGTTTTATTAACTAACAGTAACCCAGGCTTTTAGCATTTTGGAGGGAGTGCCTGTCAGGTGACTGTATGCCTTTAAAATTGCACTGTGCAATATTAAACCCCGTATTAGGTTATGGAAATTGATCTTTGTCTGGCACAAGACAAAACTGTGACTTTTTTTTTGACTACTTGAGTTTGTTCATTTATTGCCCCTACAGTTCACCCACTGAACTGCCTGTCCTGTGTGGTATGAAACGTCACTGATGCTGGGATCAGACTGGCAGTCATGAGCTACCAGTTAAACTTGAAAACTAAAGCTAAACCTAGACTAACACGTACCTGGTCAGACTTAACTGTGGGGCTGGTTTAAGTCCTGGGTACTTCTGGAAACCAAACTGTGCCCTTTAAACCTAAAAATCCTTCTGTCAGATTCAGCATCTGATGAACGTTTATGTGGTGAGCAGATCTTTGAAGAATTTGGGTCACAGGCTCATTTCCAAGTAAAAGAAAACTACTTTCCAGTCCTGTTCAAACTGACATCCTGTTCTCTGGGTGTGGCTTTTAAAACTCATGCAGTCACCCTCTTCATTCTTTAATTCACAGTCAGAACAAACTAGTGATTGTCAGATACTTTCTTAAATTGGAATAATATCTGACTACCGTGTCTGCATAATCAAAACCTGAACTAAAAAGACAACTTCAAGCCTTAATAATACATTATAAAATATCATTTCTGGTTTTTATTAGCTGTTGGAAAACATGACTGAAGTTGTTAGAAAAGGGATACAGGAAGCACAACTTCAGCTTCAGAAAGCAAATGAAGAACGACTCCTGGAAGAGGTAAGGGCCTAAATGTTAGTTATCCAGTAACTTGAACTAACTTGTCACAATGTGGGTTGTGTGCTCACCAGCCAGTGACTGTGTGCTTTGCAGGGACTGCTACGACAGATACCTGTAGTAGGCTCTGTGCTGAACTGGTTTTCTCCATTCCAAGCTTCACCAAAGGGAAGAACATTTAATTTAACAGCAGGTAGGACTTGGTGCATCTGCAGCCATGTTATGTTGTCATTAGAACTGTTCCCAATCTTATACTGAAATTGCAGCACGCTTTCTTGCGCTGATTCGATCTTGACATAACTCGCCCTCAAGATGCAGAACGTGCTCTTCACTGTTTCTGTGACACACAATAAGTCAGTCTTCTATCCTTACTGTACAGTTCACTTTTTGTTCTTGCATGTTGAGTCACATTAAAAAAGCTGTATTAAGACTTTGGGATTTATTAATAGAGGAATCATTTCTGTGACTTACGGCTACATACTCTGCAGCAGTTTGGTGTTTGGTATGTAAATATGTAAGCTGGCAGGGTGGCTTCCCTGTGTATGTACTCATGTATCCTCAGGGTAGTTGCAAAGCAGCAGTCGTGTTTCACAGTGCTACTGGAACTTGATGTCTCTGATATCCTGCTCAGAGGTATCCTGTCTCTGATATCCTGCTTCTGTGACTATGGTCACACTGAAGCACTGGTTTGCAGACTGGGGAATATGATGGCTGACAAGGATGGGTGGAAACTAGCTGAGGACTAGCATGGACCTGGCTTTGGGGAAGACAGCAATGTATGGAGTGTTACAATGTAAAAGACTATTATTTTACTCATATATTTGTAATTCATGTGTGCTGATGTGAATAGAACTGTCTGTAGCTTTTACATCTTGCAGACTGATGTACTAATGCAGTACTTTCTAAAAACATAAATTTTTACTGTAAAAACTGTGGCAGTCTGAATCTGCCCAAGTGTCTGTTGGCCCCAGAACAACAGCCCAGCTGTCTGTGTGTCTCTGAATTAAGTCTTCCTGCTGTACTGGGGGCTTGCTTTCTGAGTCTTGATGTACCAGTGGGGAGATTCTTAAGATGGAGAACAGCAGGGTTTCCTTGGGAATAACTTTGCCCTTCCATGCGCACTGCCCAACAGCTGGCAGCTGGGACACGTCAGGCCTCCAGTGGAGGAGGGAGGGAGGACAACTGGATGTAGCAGTGTTGTGCAGGGAGCGTAGGAGACATTTTATTCATCTTTGCGTGTCCCCAGCTTGCATACTGGGAGATGGATTACCAGCCAGTGGCAGGTTCACCTCAGCCTGGCACGTGCCGTTTCAGAAATGTGCATTAAAAATAAGATTGTTGCCTACCTTGTCCATGCAGCGGAACACAAAACTGGTCTGGTTTCTGCTATGTTTAACTTGGTGTTTTTTGTTTTTAACCTGCAGGCTCTCTGGAATCCACAGAATCTATGTACATATCAAAAGCTCAAGGAACAGGCACTACTCCACCACCAACTCCTACTTGCAGCCTCACAAAGCAAAGACTTCCTGGTAAGTTTCCATGTCTTAGTTTTACTTTTAAAACTTGCTAAAAAGTCCTGCACAGGAAGGCCCAAGCGATTTTTCCATCTTTTGTAATATCTGGAACTGGAGCTCATCTTCTGGTGCTTTAAGTCCGTCTTTAAAACTTGAATATAAACATGGCATGCAGCAGCACCCTAGTCTCTGTTTTCCATCAGAATTCTTCCTGGGACTGCAAGATGCCATTATCCCGGTAACTGACAACTTGCCCATGGACTCTGGAGAATCTTGCTCTGGAATATTATGAGGTTCTTGAGTTTTAAAAATGAGTGTGTAAACAACCCAGAAGTTTTATTTGAGTTAAAAGCATAAATAATGTATAATCATGTATTTGAGCAACTGCAATTCTTTTGCTACCTAAATGGTTTGTGGACAAAGTAACTCTAAGGCAGAGATCTGTTTAATTTGTGGCACTTTTCTGCACAGTTGTATTAGAATTAATGTAGATGTGAGTGGTGGGAAACCCATCATTTTAACTCACTTTTTCAGCTGGTTTGGCTCCAGCCTGTGATTTCCAGTGCAAGGTTTTACCCTAAAAGGACTTTGTGTAAGCAGCTTGGTTTTCAGTTGAATCTCAACAGCCTCTGTGTACACAGGATAAAGCAGCACCTTGAGTACCAGGCTGTGACTGCAGCTGATGTTCAGGGTACAAGTTTGCACCCAAAACCAATCAGTTTCTTTGCAGTTGTCAAATTCAGGTGCTTTCTTTGAAACTGAACTTGTGTGAACCACACTGCGCATTTGCTCCCTCCATCAGTGCTGTATTCTTCAAACACTTCACAGGTCAGAAAGTCTTTAAAAGGTCTCTCAGAAGTTCTGATGCACTCAGTGAGACCAGCTCCGTCAGCCACTGTGATGACCTGGAGAAGACGGACCAGAGAGCCCCAGCTCTGTCCCCTAACCAAGAGCAAGGACCTTTGGAGACACAAAAACTGGAAGAGCAGAAGGAGGTGGCAAAGGCAACAACAACAGACACTGAGGCCACTCAGAGTGCCCAACCGCCACGTGACTGCACAGAGGCAGAGGAACAAGGAAGTCAAAGATAAAATCCCGACTGTGGATTTTGGACCTTGCAGAGGACGCCCGTGCCCAGGAGGCAGGGCATTAATGATGCATTGAAGATGTGAACAGTGCCACACACTCGTACAGTAATAGCTACTGTAACTTGTTAACTGGGATTTTGCACAAATATAACTTCCCCCGTGGGACAGAGGTTTGTCTTATTGTACACGTGTTACAGTTGCTTTAATCCTCTACATGTCCGTGTCACCAAAGTACTAGTGAAGTTTATTCAGTGCTCATAACCATTTGTAAAAGCAGTTAGCAGTTACTTTTCCTGTAGGAATCTAAGCATGATAATAGCTACTAACAAACCAGTCAACCATGCACATGATTAAGAATACAGTTGCACTCAATAATTGTAAAATGATCTTATTTGATGTTAATACACATTAAAAAAAATCAACTGCCAATTGTTCACCTTTTTAATATCTAAAATCCAGTTTAGCTCCTGCAGAACACCTGCTGCAGTCACACTCGCTCCTTTTGCTGCTGTTTTTCCCCTGTAACCAAGGTTGCCAAAGGGCTGTGGTGATGTGAGTGCAGGGCTGGCTGGGGGAGGCATAGAGCAGGACGTTGCCACCAGCCACCTCCTCAAGCTTGGCCCAAGGTAAGTGGAGACTCTGTGAATGAGTTTTAAGCCTTTTAGAAAGAACTAGTGCCTCTGCATGCTGAAACCTCGCTTCTGCCCCAGAAAGAATCACCAACACACCATTATTTTCCTTTGCACGGCCTTTGTAAACCAAATACTATTGAACACATTTCTGTAGTGTAACTGGAGTTCTTCCTGTTGTGTATTTTTAAAGATAGTTGTAGTAAAGCTTGAAAACCCAATACATTTGTGATGGTTTCAACACTTATTTTTTGAATAACAGCAACTTACCCATGGTAGGAATTGTACAGAATCAAATTCTATAGGTTACACCACAGCACAACTTCATAATGTCTGGACTACTTAATGCACAAACAAAGCTTTGGATAAATCTAAAGTTAAGCTGTACTGTCTTTCTCCCCCCCCCCATATTACCTTAATCTCTTTGCTGCAAACTGTCAGAGCCTCATATGGAAGGAGATCTTTGTAAAAGCTTCCTTTCCCCAAGGAATTGGATTCTGAGGAAAACCACCCCATCCCAGTAGAACTGGATACAAGGACTGTACTTTGCCTCACTGGTGTTTTGGTTGGGTGTTTCTCTTCCCCCCAGCAGGTACATGCACATCACGATGGCTGTAACAGTAGCAGGACTGTCTTTGATTGATAATCAGTGAAATCTGGGGGTGTTGCGTTGTTCTGTCTCTGATCTGGCACTTGGTGCCATGAACAAGGGTCATTTTGCTGTTGGGGTTATTTATGTAAATCAGCATGCAGTTTCTCTGAAGTGCAAACACAATTAAGTTGCCTGGTCTTCCTTGTGGGTTTCTTTGGTGCAATGAAGTATGTTAATAAGAGTAATTTGTTGGGGATAACTTTATCCCCACCAAGATTAATTTTTAATGTTTTTATATTTGGAAGTGTTAAACCAGTAGTTTTGTTGGAATAAGCTTCATTCTTTAGATACTATCTGAATGTTTCAATAAAGATTCTTCAAATTATTACTCTTGCATCAAGTTACTGCTGCAGGCCATTTTCCTACAGATCAGTGTTAAGTGTATGCTGCTTGCCATCATTTAGGGTGGAAAATCATCATCTGCAGTACTCACCAGTGTAACAACAGACCTCCTTACCCTCTCAACACTGCTACCTCTCTGTCTGTGCCCACTGAATTACAGCATTGGAGCAACGGAACATAAATTCTTCCTCCAAAGCAGCACTGTCTCTTACGTAAGTAATGCAGAAAAAGCAAGTTCCTTCTGGCAAAATACTTTATTTTGAAAAGTGCAAGACACTGGCGTTGGTGACCAGCAGTTCTGCAACATACAGATCTGCTGGCACGACTGTGCTTCCCTAAAGCAGTCGTGGTGTTTGGTTCCAGGTTAGATCTTGTCAGAACAAACCTGTTCCCATAACCCTTCTTCGTTTTTTTTGTAGATGCGAGGCTTCCTGTCAGGAAACAGGGAGCGAGATGGAAAGGGGTGTTCTTTTAGAAATGTTAGTGTAGATCTAATGTGGGAGACAAAGTGGGGCGGCTCAGCCAGGGGCGATGTGGAAAGATTCTGAAAGACAAGATGGGAGCGAGAGCTGCTTGATATTGAGCACAAAGTTCTCCATTATTCTGCCTTTTAATAAGACAGTATCCCCCCTTCCCAGCAACACAGTGGGACAAGTTTTGACAGAACCTACCCCTCTCTCTGCTCAGCTAGAAGGGGAAAAAACAAGACAGTGTCAGGTACCTGTAAAATCTGTTCATCATCTTGTTGCAACCAGAAATCCGCATGTGGGAATGGCCTCCAGAAATAAGGCCCAATGTGTAGTTGTTCCATCTTCGCATCATAGATGTTTGTCAGCTGTAACAACACAGGAAGCTTGAGTTAGAGAAAGGCCTACACACCAGCAAGAGCCAATGTGTGCACTTCATCTTGAGGGCCTTAAGCTGCAGCTTCTGTCTTGGATGCTGCAGGCACCAGCTCAGCCCCACTTCATCCTACTGCACCAGGATTAACCGGTTCTTCTGACAAACACCACATGGAACTCTAGCAACAAACCCTCCACAGCAGGAGCAGGATGGGATTATGCCTGTGGCCTGAATCTCTTTATGTAAGCTACCCACTGGGCTTCACGGCACACGGGAGCTATACTGCACAAGGCACAGTCATCTGGTCCTTTGCCTCTGCCCTTCCATCCTTCTCCTTTAGTGGCAGAACACCACTAAAGCGGTCTCCCAGCAAAAACACCCTTTACCCCTCCCTGTTATTTTTACTCACCGTTGCTCCTGTTAATACGTGGGCTGAACGCAAATCCTCATCTGGCCCTTTTTCTGGGAAGGTTGCAGGGAAAATCTCTGCTGTTTTGACATTCACAGCTGGCAGGAAATAAGAGTTTAAATACAGAAACAATTAATTTTTACAGAACTTGTTTCAAATGGCCATGTCCCCAGCACAACTGCATAGCTGGAACTTTAGAACCCACCAAATACTATTCAGTATTTCTCAGTTCCACAGACCCCTGACCATACAAGAGCTTATTTCTACTTCCTTTACATTGGCAGCATTTCACTGTTCCAGAAGGACATTTTCAGAGATACTGAAACCAATCAGAAAAAGCACAGAATGAACAATGAAAAGAAGGTGGACTTCCAACCCCAAAGGCGGGGCAGTAGCTTCACACTGACAAAATCCTAAGTACAGTTCAATGAAGTAAAATCTGCTTGTACACGTGCACAGCCACTTCCATGTGTGCACCCACCTCCCTGGGCACCAGAAGAAAACTTCTACCTGTACCTACACCTCCCACAGCAGCACTTAACTTTTAGAACAGGCTTTACCCAGTCATTAGCAGCTGTCCATTTACTATTGGAATGTGAAAAGCAATCCAGTTACAAAAACATAACTGAATTCTAATTTAACTCACCTATTCCGTAAATGATTGGAAAGTGAATATCCTCTTCTTCTCTGTCATTTAGCTCTGTAAGAAAAGAAACCAGCTGTCAGACTCACTGGACTTTGGATTTTTTTTCCAAGCAGCATTCATACCAAAGAACACTGATGAATACTGAGAACATGATGTTGCCAAAAGAGCCATGGAAAAAGGTGGTTCAGGTCAGCACTACCAAGCCTGGGACCTGGATAAGAACTCCTTATCTCCAAAGAGCATGGCCAGTTCCAGCCAACAGCTGCTTCACTTCCTTCACAGGGAATTTACAGGGAGAAACCCACAGTAAGTTTCAAAGCTGTACATCACCAACAGTGCTAAGCTGCAACAGTGATAAACAAGGGACCTGAACACAACAGGAAGATAAGAACTTCTTCCTTTACATGACATTGCATGCTATGGATGAGTTTATGAATCCATATGGACCTCCAGGAAGGAAATCAGAGGTCCCCAAGGGTCATTCTCAGCTGCCCCTTAAGACACCCACCAGTGCACAGCCTCTTTCAACAGGACAAAGGTGGTGAAATAAACTGGTAAGAAGCACGGGCACTTGGTAAGCAAAGAACTTTTGCTGCATCGTCTATCTGACATCACCACACACACCACCAGCAATAAACCTTGAAATTATAAGTCGCCATGGAGAGCTTGTGCTGCTCTTTGTTACAGGACAGATGAAAAAGCCATGTGTGGAAAGACCCCTGCTCTTCTATTTCAGTGGCAAAAAACACTTCAAAACCCACAAAACCATTTTCTTACCTGTTACACAGAAAGTCACTAGATGAACATCATCTGGCTGGAGATCGAATGCTCCTACAGCAACAATGACAGCAGCAATGGGTAAGACTGACTGGAGGCAAAGCAGGTGATGTACATAGACGAGGGGCATTGCCAGTGCTTCACACTGCGGGATGGTGGCAGATCCCTAATGCCCTGGCCCTAGATAAGGCAACAGAGCAAAGAGTATCTGGCAGACTTGCTGCAAACTATGAAGTTAAAGCTGCAGCTACTAAATGTATTTAGATGTATTTAATGTATTTAGAGAGAGCAGCCACTTGTAATGGCAAGAACATGCTAGAAGTGTTGTGCCACCTCCTCCTTTTACTGACACTGGCTTAGCTCTGGCATCACAGCAACTCTGCTTTAGTTCACTAGTCATTTAACAGCTTGTATTTAAATTTATTTGCCTCACATGTTACATATGTAGTGAGCAAAACCAGTCTTTCATTAGCTATGAATTAACTTTGCTTTTCATCATCCCACACACTGGGAAAAAGTAACAAACAACTCTCTTTCAAAGCTGTAACAGCAATATGGTGTTATTGTTTCAAATTGCTTGAAAATCATTAGGTTGAAAGAAATACATTAATCAAAATACTTCATTCTTTACAGAACCCTCACACACCATGTAGCACAGGTACCAGGAATCAATGGTGCAATGGCCATGGGGGTGCTTCCCAGGGCTTTTCCCAGTTTGGTTTTCCTTCTTGGTCATCCCCTTGGCCACCTCCCTCCACTCCTGACATCTGCCCTGGCCCAGCCAAGGCCCCTCCATGCTCAGGAAGTGCTCAGCACAGGCCAGAGCATGCCCAGGGAAGCTCAAGGTGCTTTACTTTTCCCATTTGTTTGTAAAGCACCACAGTGACTTCTCTGGACTAGAGGTTTTACAGACACAGCATCTTTCAGCAGACAATTCCAAACAATAACTGAATTTTCCCTCATCACATTAATGAATGGTAACTGATGAAGTCACTATGCGTATAGATTTAGACAGTGACAACACTTGAGTGAGATCATGCAGCGTATCGGCCGCAGATCTGGGGTCAAGCCCAGCTGAACCAGCCCCAGTTCTAGAGGCCAGAATATAAGCCAGGAAGAAATGGCAAGTTTAGAGCCTCCATCCCACACACCAGCCACAGGAGAGGCTCCAAGTCCATCCCCTCTCCACACCAGGTTCTCAAGTAAAGAAAGCACCCTTCAAAACAAACCCGGGTCTCTTTCCATTCAGTGAGGGGGCTCAGATTACAAACAAGCTTTACCCAAATCCAATCAGAACTGGGTTTTTTTTGGACATGAGAGTGGAAAAAACATGAACTTACTAAGAAGCTGATTAGTAAGTTTTTGTGATAACTGCCTATCATCATTGAAACCTCCAACTAGGTGCACTTCCAGCCTAACAGAGATGGAATAACAGGAAACAGCAATTAAAAAGACATCCCAAAGTGAACAGCTTTACAAGTTAATCCCCCCCCCAAACTGCAAAGCAATCATCAGAGAAGCCTCCCTGGTTACAGTCCCATGCATCAAGCTGGCCTGCATTCCAGAGCACGTTACAGGAACTCACTCTTGACACTTCAGGGATCATCCAGGCAACAGCACAGATCAAGAGGCATTACACACATGCAATCCTCTCCAGCCCCGAGGTATCTCCCATGGTCGGCACCTCTGATTTGGACTGAACGTGGTAATCACCTTTCAGTTCCCAACAAAGGGTTCATTAAACAGGAAGAGTTTTGCCCCTGTGACCTCCTCATAACTAGTCTGGACCATGCAGCAGGGTTCGCTCTGAGCAGTGTCTTTGTAAAGACAAGTCCTGAAAAATCATGAGGTTTTCTGAGGTCGTATCTTCTGAGCAAATTGCTTTTTGGAAAACTACTGTGGCAAAATCCTTCACATCCAGAAAGGACCTGGTTTGCTAAATTCTGTTTCCGAGCTTTTTTGCCCCCCACTGTCCTGTCCCCCCCATTTTTATTTATTTCTTTTTTAAATTTCCACATGCACTTACAAGACCATCAGCCTGGAAGGAAAAATATAAAACCAAAAGCAGTTCTTTGGAAAATTTCACATATCTAAAACCAAAGTTAACTGGGAACCAGTAAACACAAAACCTCACAATGACATTTTACAGAGACACTACTCGGGACAGAAACCACTGCTAAAAATACCCTCAAAATCATCAGTTAGGAAATCACTTTCACTTTACATTTACACGTGGTTCCCAATCAAGAGCTATTTCCTGCACAACTGCTGTGTTTGAACCCCATAGGATCACATAAAAACCCCCCACCTTACAAACTGCAGTAACCTTTGTGAAAACCAGTGCAAAAGAAGTAAGAGCAGAGCTGACCTTCCACATCCTGCGGTGTCAGAGAAGGATTTTACTGAACTCATGATCAGCGACACCTCAGCTTCTGTGTCTGACCCGTCACAGTGTGTCAAGCAGGTGGCTCCACTGCCTGAGGAAGACAAGAGAAGAAATCAGCATCACTGCTGGAGGCTGTTACGTTACCATAATTGAGATCAGTAGCAGTTTGCACTACTGTAGTACTGCAAGAGCTACATCCAGCAGCACACTGCTACTTCGCAGCACAGCTGCCTTCAGCAGAAGATGTGGGCTGACTGAGGCAATAACCTCTCTGTGTGCCCCACCACAAACCCACCAGAGCTCATGTGAAGCACACAGGTGCCCTCTGGACCAGGACCTGGGCACAGCTCTGATGTCAAAAGCTCAGGCAGATCACCAGGATCCTTCCACAAGTTATGCCTCTGTTGTTATCAAACCCTGCAGGGCAAACTGCTGAACACAGCCACCACAGTCTGCAACTGCCTCTGGCCACGGGAGCAGATCAAGTTTAGGATCCACTGAATGAGCAGCCAGAACATGGAACCTCTGACAGCAAACACGCCAATTCTTTGAACAAATTATTCAGTCACCAAACGACTTTTTGAGATTCAAGTTTATATAAAGGCAATTGTAGCTTCTTTTATTAATGTAGCATAAACCAATGCTAATTCATTACTTCACTAGTACAGGTTTTATTCTCAACATCCTTTAAAAGTACCTGTGTGTCGGAGCACAACTATATGGCAGGTAGTTGCATCATCTGATCCAAGAATGGAAACTGAACCTATTTTAAAGGAGAGAAACATCGTAAGAGCTGCGCTCTCACAATCACTGCTGCAACAGAAGAAAAAAAACCTTTATGTTCCTACACACCATCTTTAGGGGTCGTCACTGCAAACTCTCTCTGCTGGACATAGAGAAGACCTTTGGGCTCCACAATTTGGGCAGGCTGACTTCTCAGAAGTTTTGCCTTTTCCTAAAGATAAATGATAACAGAGACTACAGTGGCTGAACCCTCAGGTGTATCCATTACTTGACAGAAACATCACCTCTGAAAAGCAAAGGGATAGGGGTCAGAGAGAAACATACGTATTTTGTGTTATGGAGTACTCTGCATTTTGAGAGTCTTTTGCCTCCCTGCCACTGATCCAGTTAATTGTTAAATCCCATTCCATACACACACAAAACCCTTCTCCTTGCTTTAAGATGATAAAATGGCAGCATAACAAAAAAGCGAGAGCCCTTGGCAAAGATGCATCAGACAGTACCAGAACCGAGCTTGGAAGCTTGATCAGGAAACTTCTGAAACTGAAGTTTCCGTCTTCGACTGCCACAACCCAGCGTATTTATTTAGCGCTCGACCAGAACATCGATTCAGCAGCTTAGTGCAGGGAAGCCCAAATTCCTGGGCTGTGACTGCAGCAGTGCTGTGACAGGGCAGGGAGTGCGTTTCCATCCCGGGAATCAAAACACACCCCACAATTTTATCACATTTCCACCGACTTTCTGCAAAAACTCGTTTTCTATGAAGACGTCTTTGGAGCAGAGACATCCCCCCGGCCAGCTCCGCCCCGCAGTTCCTGGCTCACCGGCAGGATGACAACGCTTATGTACTGCACGGGAGGTTAATACCTTCCCCAGCGTCTTGCACCACGACGTCTGCCATTTCGCACAGAAAGGGACAGCCCGAGGGAGCCGAGGCACCCGCAGCCCGCCCGCCGCGCCCCTCCTCGGGGACATCGGCTGCACTGGCCCCCGTCACCTCGTGCCCCGCCGCTGTCAACGCGCGGGGAACGCGGCGGTGCCCGGTACCTCAGCGCGGAACACCCCAGCCCGGGTCCGCTCCCTCCAGCACCCGCCTCGCCCGGCTGAGGCGGCGGGTCTGCTGCCGGGCCCCGCCGCTCGCCCCCGCGCCGCAGCCTCACCTCGAGGTGCGGGTAGGCGCGGATCATCTCCCCCGTGGGCCGCGCCAGGTCCACCCGCTGCCCGTTAACCAGCAGCGGCATGGCGGGCAGCGCCCGCGCCCCGAGCCGGCTCCGCCTTTCCTCCCGAGGGCCGCGCCGGGCAGGGCGCCGCCGCGCGGGGCGCTGGGAAACGGCGGCGGGGGGCGGCGGCACCGCCCGCGGAGCGCCTGCGGCCGGGGCCTGTGCGGGGTCAGAGGCGCCGGCAGGAAACGCGCCCGGACGTGTCCCAGCCTGCGGCCTCCGCTGGGGAGCGAGGCAGAGCCCCCGCGGCTGCGGGATTATCCCAGACCGGTTCCGTGGCACCGCTCTGCGAGCAGCCGCGGTTACCCGTTAACCCACGCCGTTATCCTCCCCCCAGCAACCACGAACCCGGATTTTCAGACAACCCCACAGCGGCCAGGTTTTCCTTACAGACCGAGTCTCTTCCGCCAGCCGTTCAATGAAAAGCTATCGCGGTGGCAGCGGTTAACGCACGCTGCAGGGAAGGGGACAGCCAGGACCGTCACCAACGGGCCGGGCCGCACAACCTCGGGACTGCCAGCTCTGCCTCTCCCATCACTTACTGACAGAAGTGAACAGTTACAGCGGATACTCTCTTTGAAAGATACACTGTACTGCTCAGGTAAGGCAGATTCCACCTGGCCATCAGCACTCCTCTGAGTACAGCTAGTATTCACAGAACAAAGTCTCTTTAACAGAATGCCAGCCCCTGCCAGCTCACCTGTCTGCAATTACATTAAACAAATGATTTGTCACAGAAGAGGCTACGCAAACACTGTGCAGCTCCCAACTGAACCTTTGTTTGAAGCAAGCCCCTTTGGTACACAAATGTTAGGCGTACAAAAATACGTGCATCTCCAGCACAGACTGTTCAATGTCTGCACATGCTTTGTTATACCTCACATCGCTTACATCTTTCTTTTTCCACTACCGAGATGCAAAGTTCCTGAATCACGCTCCTGGTATTACAACCTGGGGAGTTTCACACAGCCTCATTTCATAATAAGTGGCTGACCAAGTTGCTAAAGATGTAACAGTGAAAGAAGAGAAGGCAGCAGCTGTCAAAGGATGTTTTCCTTGCTGCTGAGCTGGGAAAGGCTCTTCCATGCCAGGAGAGAATGCAATTATTTCAGATGGAAATCTACTGTTTATTACTCAGGACTGACAGCAAAGAGAACTCAGCTGAAAAATAAAACACACCTCTACTTAACCAGCAATCAACAGATCCACCAATACATTTTGCAGTTATCATTCACAGAACTCATCTTGCAGCCTGTCAGAACATCCTCACTTCGAGAAGCAAAAGCACACATGCAGATCCTTAGTTACACAGGGATGTGTTTTTTCAAAGCTGTAAGAACTGCAGTTTACAATCAGTCTTCCATGGCTCTGAATAAAAATGCTGTCTTCAAAGCCTCCAGATTCAGATTCTCAAGAAGGGCAATTAGAGTTCAGTGCCAAATGCAGAACATTTTCAACTGAATGTTACACAAATAACACTTCTTTTTTTCCTCACTCTTTATATTCTTACTCAGAAAGCCAACAACCATCAAAAGACAAGGAACCTCTGCAGAGAAACTACACTGACATGTGGACGGCACAAGGACACCAGTGACACCATCACTTCCTTTCTACAAGGGAAGGTTTCTTTTTCTGTACTTTCAGCATTCACATACAAACTTCAATCCTGGAAACAAATACCTGTCTCCAAGTGCTTCATAAGCACCCCAAGAAAACTACCTACAAATCATACATTCAGCTACTCCACCATTTTCAACACTTCCAACAATCATCACTTTCACAAGTCTGAACTTCAATAGCTGGGAAAGTTGTGTGTCAGCTACAGATTATTATTATTCATCTGAATACACTGTCCACTACCAAGTGCCTTTACCAAATACTGTTCTGCAGATCAGAAAAGCTTATGAGATATGGGCAAAAGAATCACTGTCAGACTTGATCCATGTTTCCTGTGTCATGGGATCATACCATTACTCTGAAATCAGCTCAAAAACAGTCAGAATAGTAGAGTTCGAATACTGACAATGGAATTCTGGTCCCCACACAGATCAGTAGGAAAACAGACCAGATATTCACCACGATATATAAAACCTCATAGAGAAACATGAGTAAACAAAGTTTTTTTAAGTCAGGAAAACTATAAAAAAATTCTTCAGTCATAAAAGCCATTTCAATGTGAAATTTGTAAAATATCACCCTATTTATTCTCTAAGCTTTTCTTGCAACATATGACTTTATCATATCTACAGAAATATGATTAAGAAACAATAATTTTTCTTAAATGTAGTTATTTAAGCATTTGCCAGTTTGGAAAGTTGAACTGAAGTCTCTTTACAGAGCAAAACATTGCACGCAATTTTCAACCTTTTCACTTCTCCATGTCACTGAGGGTATGGCACATAACAATCTGGAGGGGAGCCAATGCTGCTCAGCGGGCTCCGGGTATTTGACTCATCAGAATTCGGCGCAATTCCAACCACACCATCATTTTGAGGGGTTTCTCCTTTCAAAAAGTCATCATCTTCATCTTCGGAAGTGCCCTGAATAAATTGAGAAGGATCAGTGAGAGCAGAAAGATACTCCAGGTCTTGATTAAGATTTTATGTAAATAATGACTGCTGAGACCAAAAAGGTTATTTCTAAAATGTTGCAATAATCAAATCTGCTAAGCAAAATATAAAGTCACCAGTAAACAAAGCTACAACACCATCAAGTATTTTTACATGTGATTACAGGAAGGAAAGGTAAACACACCAGGTGAAGGGCTCAACAGGACAGACATTCTCCAAGAAGGTCAAGAAACTATATAATAGCCTTAGGAGGACATAATTCAGGATTTGGGTTGTGCTACAATTGTCGTGACTAGTTGGAATGGTAAGAGAATTAGAGGTATTCTCATTATGAAATATGGGAACAAAATCATATCTACAAAGTGGATTTCCCAGTGACACATGCTGAATGTTCATAAGCATTCACAGTGCTCCTGTGCTGCCAAACTCTTTTGCAGAAGAGGGGAAAGTGCTCGCACAGCAAGGATGCATCAATCCTTAAAACTTCCTGTCCTGGGTTCAGCAGTGGCAGTTATTTTTCTCCTTCTTGGTAGCTGGTGCAGTGCTGTGTTTTGACTTTTCGGCCTGGGAACAGTGCTGATAATGCCGATGCTTTTAGTTGCTGCTCAAACGTTTGGTCTGGCCAAGGACTTTCTGAGCCTCATGCTCAGCCAGGGAGGAGGGGAAGCTGGGAGGAAGCAGAGACAGGACACCTGACCTAAACTGACGAAAGAGGTATTCCATACCACAGCACGTCATGCCCAGGAGGTAACCGGGAGCTACCCAGAAGGGCTAGGGACTGCAGGGTGGGACGAGGTATCGGTCGGTGCTCGGCTGGGGGGAGTGGGGCGAGTTACTGGTCGGCTGGTGTTGAGGTGTTGTATTCTTTCCTTTTGTTATTTCCTTTATCATTATTATTATTGGTGGTAGCAGTAGTGATTTGTATTATACCTTGGTTACTAAACTGTTCTTATCTCAACCTGTGGGATTTGCATTCTTTTCGATTCTCCTCTCCATCCCTCCAGGAGCAGGGGGAGGGCAAGAAAGGGGGGAGTGAGTGAACGAGCTTTGTGGTTGGGTTTAAACCACGACACTTCCTCATTTCATAGTTTCCCCCTCAATGTTTACTGTTCTCATATCTACTAAAAAGTAATCCTACAATAGAAGCAGCTGACAGATATGGCAAAAGCTGAACTGCATTTTGATCAGAGAAGATTACCTTTTTAATGGGTTTCTTTAGGTTCTCAAGATCTTCAGCACTCAGCTCTTCCCAAAACTGATAAAAAGGCTCAATGGTCTTCTTTGATCTAAGAAAGGAAATAAAATCCAGTAAGTAATTTATTCAGGAGAAGTCATACGTATTTCATTTTAATAATACAATATAAACAGCTTGACATTTTGACAGTCCTCTGTAGTGTTTTACAAGCTATTCAATTAATCCCTATATAATCCCATATTAATCCCATGAATAACTCAATTTTGCTGACAAGTATAAATTACAATTGTTTGTTTGAGGAGTTCTGATACAGTCAGGTCTCCTAATTCTTAGCTGGGTATTTTTCATAGCTACACTATGCTTGCAAGTAAGCATAAATTTATTTAATTTTTTTAAAACAATATTAGTAATGTTATTATCATGCAATTGTGTATGTAAATATAATTGACAATTTTATGTAGTTTAATATTGTGTATTAATATAATTAGTAATCTTAATTTATACATCTAAGAAAGGTCTCCATTCCATGGACACAGATTTGTTTGTTGTCCTTTAATACTAAAAAGCGGTTAAAACATCACAGTGCCAGATGTTTTGAAAAGCTGCAAATAATCCAGCACTCATTAAAAAAGCAAGATATATTAAATGGGGCTTTGAGCAACCCAGTGTAGTGGAAGGTGTCCCTGCCATTGCAGCGGGGCTAGAACTAGATGAAATTCGAGGTCCCTTCAGACACTAACCATTCTATGAGTCTATGAAGTCTTGAATCAAAAAGCAAATTAACTCAAGGTGCAGAAAAACCAAAGCAAATGAAAACAAGAAAGAAAATGACACAAAACCACCACAGCTGCAACAAAATATGTATTAGGCTAACATGGCATTTTAGAGACATCTTAAAACAAGATAAAACAAACAAAAAGTCATCAAACAAGTTAACTAGACCTTCCAGGAAACTGGGTCCTGTTCCTTCTTCATCATACGTTACAGTGGGGATAAATTTCAATTCGAACCTTTGACGATTTCTGACTAAAATATGCTACATGAAAAATACTAAAGGTCAGGGCAGAAAGTGAACCGTAGAAACACTGACAGTTTCTTACAGTTCTAGTTCATTATTTTCTTCAAGGCAGAAACAAGTTGTTTATTTTTCAACTATACCTTTTGAGTATGTAGGGATCAAAGGGGAAGAAACTGTCGAGTGGGTTGGTGCATGTCTGCACAAGGTCACCCCCACTGCCACTCCGTACAACTGGTAAGAACTGCCGATTGTTCCTCTCAATAATTGTGTAGCAGAACACCAACTGGTATTTCCTTTAAAAAGGTAATAAATAGAAGATGAGCATTTCAGAATTTCAGATATTATTAAAGCACAAAGCCATTTTTGATATACATCATGTCTACCTTCCATTTTCCAACTGCCATAAGGTAAGTATATTCTCTTCCTCTACACTCCTATAAACTTCGCTCCAAGCAGAATCATATCGGCTCCAACAAAAAACAGCCAGTTTCATAGTACTGTGGGATTTCATTAAACCTGAACCAGAACTAAACTTATCCCATCTAGAATATGTTGGTGTTATACAAGCTGTCTTAGATAATACTGTGCCTAACAAAACCCATGTTCTAAGCACTGTGCTGGTTTCAGATGCACACACACAAATATCTATCAAGCTGAAACTGAAATAAATGAGGATATACCTGGTAATGGCAGCAAACAAGTTCACAACAGAGGGTATACAAATCTTCAGGGGGTTTAGCTGACACATGACAATGCGCTCAAAATTTAAACTCTGCAGATAGGACAGACCTTAAAATAAGAACAATTGACAAGTTTAGGTTATGTGTCATACAAACTGAACTTAATTTCTAAGAATTTCAAGTCTGACCAGCCTGCACCCCGCACACCACTTCCTACTCTCTTACAGCAGAGTACACTCTCTAGCCCACAGCTTGTTCAGCTGAAGAGCTTCTCTAAGTAACGGTAACCTGCCACAGCCAAGGGTTACTGTGGCAGACACCAAACACAGACACCAAACTTACACACCCAGAGACACAGAGTCATCAAACCAGATTATTAACTTGAGCGCACACAAGCTTTATGAAGCTGGAATTCAAACATGTCCAGTAAGTGGAGCCAGATATCAATGCTGAAGGGTTACTGGCATTGTTTTCAATACTGGAATAAAAAGATTATTAAGCTTGGTAGCCCAAGAAGCATACAAGCCACCTCATTTTATTTAGAGCAGAACATAAACTTGACATCACATACTTGACCATTACAAAACACACCAACAGTAAAATTTGCAAATGAATCCCAATACTAGTCAAAACTAATATACTCACCTTTCCTTAAATTTCCATCCAAAAGTTGCTTATGACGGAAAATAAGCGTATAGAACACTGCCTGACATGTGGAATAAAATGGCCCGTGCAGAGCTACATCACAGTAAACATTAGCCCCTTTATCCTGATTATCAATGTACTTATGTATCCAGTTCACCAGAAGATCCAGGCATGCTTTTACTGTACTATATGGAGAGAAAAAGAAGGTGTAAAAATAGCACCTGAAATGTCAAACAAGTATTCAAGGATCTCAATGTTTATAAAAACATCAGAAAGAAAAATCAATGAGTAAAACCGGAGATTCTGTTATGAACTTTCACCTTTATCTCAGCATAAAATGAATCAATGTATCAGCACTCAAAACCCAGTCAGTGAAAGCACAAGATGTCAGAAGAGATGAATCCATAAATGCATCTTGCATGTGAAATGCACAGTAAACAATTAGAATCCTGGGCTACAGTAATACAGAGAGATGCCTCCAACAAGTAATGCCAGTATCAAATTAAGTTCAGTATTAAAGTCACTGAGCCCGCCCTGAACAGCATAAAAGCTCAGAATGCGTACATACAAAAGAAGATATTTTCACCCATCTGATTTGTCTCAATACCAGAACACTTGATTTCCCCATCTCAGAGTCTACACAAAATGCCTAACAGAGTATTAAAAATATGTGCTTCTGAACATCACATACACAGGTACCCATGACTCTGCCTGAAGTCACCATAACCTATCCACACTCAGCATTTCTTGGTAAGTGAAGCCTTAAACAGCAAGTGATGAATCCCAGCAATCTTTACCCTGCACCATGTAAATGCAAAACTGTCCTCGAAACTTCAAGACAATATTAAAATAGTCCTGTCCAAAGGACAAGCAAGACTACTGACTGGCAAAGCAGCAGGATAGAAGACCAACACCGTGTGTGCATTCTGTGAATTCCATACTTAACCTCAGCAATCATTGTAAATTGTTTGCTTTTGCCCATATCTAAAAACAACTTACACAACTGGAATAAATTTAGCTCTTGCCAAGAAGCTGCCAATATAACTCCCAGCAGTCTGCCTGATCACTGAAGCATTGTTTGGATCATGCAGTTTTTTCCAAAGATGGTCTAGAAATGCTTCAGCCAACCCCTGGAAGGAAAATACAGAGAAGTCATAAGTTGTTATGCTGCTGATACTGTTCAAGTAATAGATTTCTAACTCTCAATTCCTGTAATTTCCATAACCAAACCACTACCAAAAAATCTACCTTTAGCTGTAGTAACTATTCCTACACATGATGGAAGAGCACTCTGTTCTCTTTTTCTATACTTAGTCATAAAAAGGAAATGGAGCCAGAAGCCTCTGAAAAAGTCAGGAATAGACCCATAAAAAGTGTGCTACACTTGTGTTGTTCTTGTTATAAAAACAATGGTGGTAAGAAAGCAAACATGAAGCGGCTGTTCACTGTCTCTTGTAACAGATGTCAGGGACATCCACTGAAAATAGCAGGAAGACAAATTTAGAGAAACAAGAATGATTCTTCCCCTTAAATGGTTGTATTGTAAAACTTTTTGCCAGAGAGTTCATGATGCCAAAAATTCACATCAGTACAAAACTCATATTACGAGTTATTTCCTCCTCGAATTTCTCCATCATGGACTGTTACCATGAAAGAACATCACTGACTCAGGAAGTTACCGACTGGTGCCGGACGCTGAGAGGGTATTCTAGCAAAGCATCATAACATGCTTCCCCCATTCTGATATTCTTTCTAGCACATCCACTATTCACCACTAACAGACAGTATCTTTAAGACAGTTTGGGAATGCTGAAAAAACTTCCTGGAGTGTTCTGTCTTGGGTTCAAGAGTCAAACTGATTCCTGTCAAAGAGGTTAGTTTATCAGGTCCTTTCGCACTAGCTTCGATTCCATCTGGTTGCAGTTTATGAACAACATTGGAAAAGCAAGCACAAAATAAAATTTAAAGAAAGGAGTAACAGAAGAAGACAAAGATACTAATGAATCCTGATGCACTATCTTCAGACTACAATTACAGCAGAAAGCAACTTTTTTTTTGGTAAAGAAAGCCAAAAAAAAGATGCAGAAATGACAGAAGATGGTGCAGTTTAAAAACAGCTTCTACTCACCAATTTGAAGCTACAGAGGTAAAACATGAAATATTGTACATGACATGAAGCATGGGTCGGTAAAATAAGCTTGTCAAAACCAGAAACCAGATCCCGATACAAATCCTTTGTGTTGCTGATATCCAGCTTGCCTACACAACAAAAAAAGAAAACAGACCAAAATGAGCCATTGCAGGTTTTTTTTTTTTTTTCCTGCCAATGCAAAAGTGGCATTTATAGCTTCCTAAACTACCAAGAAATATGTAAAAGAATTGCCAAGCTGCCTTCTAGGTTTATCTGACATCTAAAAGATATTTATTAGTAAGACCTTCCAGGACTTCAGTTCTACTGCTTTTTACATTGGTGTATATACAGAATATCCCTGCGTGTGTGCTCATGCACACAAGTATAAAACTGGCAGACATGCAAACTTTGCAATAACGTGTTAACTCAGAAGAGCCAGAAGAAAACACTAAGAAAGAAACTACCTGACTCATGTGAAGAAAATACAGCAAAGCGGTTTCTAAATATATAAATCTAAGAAATTCAAACCCTTAATTTATCTTAGTTTAAGACGTTTTTTTCAGTTTTTTTCCTATAACACAAAGCCTAGTTGTAGCAATTCCAATTGAGTGACTTGGCTACTTGTTTTCATCTACTTCCAGTCCTTGTGACATTGAAAAGATCCGTAACTCTAATAATCAAAGCAATATAGTACAGAAAATGATAAAACACTGTGGTTAATCAGAAAGTATTTCTAATCCCCTAAATTTTGTAGCACAATGAAAAAAACAAAACTCTCTTTACCCTTACACCCCCTAATGCCACAGCTTGAATTCAGTGTCAAATTTGTGTAATCAGTGTCTCCCACCAAAGACTAAACCTTTAAAGTCATAAAAGTACTTTTGCATTCTCTGCCAATAACACTAGGCAGAGGCAGGAATGCAGACTACAGCCTGCTGATAGCGGAGTTATGCCACTAAAGGGTGAGAACTCTATCTTGCAGCAACGGAAACTAAGAACTCCACTTCGGTTTTTCTTACTTGTCAAAAAACAACAAATTTGGTTATAGCTCAAGTGTTCTTACCATTCACGTGGCAAACATCTTTAATATAGGAAAACAAGATGGTCATCAAAATATCAAGGCGCTCTGCAAGCGGATGGGCCATTCTCTCACTACTGGAAGAGACAACTTTGTTTCCTTTTCTTTCTTCATCTTCCTCCTGGCAGATGAAATGGCGGTCATGCAGCTTTATACACACATCATAAAGAGAGCAACTACAGGAAAAGTGAAACTAAATTTCTCTTTCAGTGATATGTGAAGCTGTGTACTTTTTAAAAGAAAGCAGCAGCTAATTACACAGCTTAGTGTAAGGAAATTTTTGTAAACTAATCCAACTACTATGAATTCTTTAATTAGCTTTATATACAGCTGCTTGTGTTTTTACATAAAGGAACTGAGTCATTGCATATATGCTAGGAATGTACATTAACAAAGTCAACACCTGCAGGACACATTAATCATTTATCAGCTGTTCAGGTTTCAAGAGCTATGCGCAGTGCAGGAACAACAAAGCAATAATGTATTCCTAGACCATCTTAGTTCACAGCCACAGCAAAAGTGAAAATGCTACTACAAAAAAAAAAACACTACTTATTATAAAACAAAATAGCCAACCATGTCAAAAAGACCCTCCTCTGTAGATTTCTCCTCATTATCAGAGTTATTAGCATTTTCTTCAGCGTCTTCAATATCTTGCTGTGGAGTACTAACCTACAGTTGCAAACAAGAATTTTTGTAAGACCCTGACAATAATATGAAACATTTTGATTATTTATGTAAGAAATGACAACACAAGTTAATTTCTAGACTAATTTTGTCCTTGACTAAATAAACATTTTAAAAGTGAATTATATGTATGCAGTACACAAGCACACACTCTAAACCCTGTGGAACTTTACCTCCAGAATACAAGCTCCCCCCAGACTGTCACATGTGGAGGTTCTCCAAAATAAAAAGCTTTAATCATTTACAATTCTACCCATCCTGTCTCTTTTAAGGCTGTAAATACTTTTACTTCAAAGGGATGATAGAACCTGTAAACTACAGAGACAAACACATTCTCTGCACACTGGCACTTATTACTATGAAAGAGTTACTTTGACTCTGGGAGAGAGATTCCATGCAGGGTATAAAAGTATACATCATACAGTTACCTTCATACATGGGAACATCTAAGACTGGGAATGAAGAATAGATGTGAGTGTTATTATGATCATGAGCACTACTGCAAGATACCTTTTGTCAAGCTAAACACTGAAACAGATTAAACTTCCTACTCTGTGTACTTTAACACCAAGCTTCCTTAAAAGATGATACAGAACAAACTTACATCCAACTTTAACAGCCTTTCAATAATAAGCTCCAGAATTTGAAGCCTCAGGGCTGGAAGGTACACTGTAACTCGGAGCAGGTTATGAACATAACATTCCTGTAACACAAAAGAATTGATATCTATAATAATGTTAACAGAAAGTCTAATTTTTGCCAAGGATATTTAGAAAACAAGTGTCTTAATTTGTTATCTAGAGAGGCAGAAATAGGTTTAAGCAGACTATATTCAATCTAGAACAAGTTAATGTATAAGACAAACATCAACTTTAAATTGGTAAGCTGTATTATCATTAACTTCTTAATCTACTATTTCAATGCAAATTTTTTTCACCTACTCTACACAGAATGAGTATAAGCATTCTGTAAGAAAAGTTATTCATTTCCATAGGAGATTATGTCTATATTTCCTCTAGGAAAATAAAAACAGAAAGCGTATTCCTCACTACACCCAGAATCAGCTCTAGTAGAACTGTTTAAAGTGAGACATCTTTTATTTCACGTTATTATAATATACCAACAACAATTCTAAATTCCACAGGTAAGTCTCATCAGAGACATTCTGATTCTAATTCAAACAGGTTTACAGACAAGTTCTGTGAGTGTGCACGTGCCCACCCACATATACACACATACATATAAAAGACAACATTGCAACTTTCATACAGCAAAGCTGTCAACTCAGTACATAAAATTAGGTAAACTGAAAGTAGGTAAAGTAAAATTAGGTGCTGAAGAACACCATAGTCTCTTTGTGAATAGGCATTATAACAGAACCTTTAATTACATGAGCACATATGATTTTTCCACAGGCCATCTGGCTCACTCAGTAAGTAAAACGGATGGAGCTAGTTTAATGAGAATGTGTAAATTAGAAATACTTAACAATGCATGGACCATGTTTTTATTACACTACATTCAAACCTTACCCTGAAAACACAGTTACGGATTTCTTCACAACTTGCTTCTCACTGAGCTGCTAAATACATAAATAATCAATTTTCTCCTAACACCATGGAGAAGCTCACTCTCTGCCCCCCCCCCCATATTTTACAGATAGTGAAATGATGTCCACAGTTATTTGGATTTTGAACAAACAAATAAACAAAACTCAAAAAATAGGAACGTACACAAAGTCATTCAAGCACTTGAGTGCAAAACACAGCTCCAACTGAACCTGGCTTGTGGAGCAGGGCTCTGCCTTTCTGTAAAATAAAGTGCCAACACATCAAGTTGGAACAAGTAAATATGAAGATCAAACAAGAGCTGTAACCTGTCAAGTTTCCAGCTTGGTTTTCACCACACAAGCACTACACCAAAGATGTAATAAAACAACACCCTGCACTACCAGCCACTTAGATTTAACCCATAATGTCCATTGCTTTCTGTCTGCTTATCAAATCCCCTGTTCTTCTGATAAATACTTTGCAGTTTTGACAACAAATGAGACAGGTATCCTACCGTCTCCTCACTCTACAACCCTGAGATTCATCACCAAAGAGGTCCATCTTGTGCACTGATTAAGAAAGCAATCCTGTGGAAAAGATATGCAGTTATGTCATTAAAGACAAGCATAATGCTTATGCACAAGGAACTTAAGTATGTTTGGACAACCTTATACTAAACAGATGCACCCATATATATACAGATAAAAAATAACAACACACTCAATCTGCATTAGACACCACTAAATCAGTTGTCATGTTATAAAGTATATATTAAAAAAACAAATGAACCAATAAATAAAAACATTCACAGCTCTTACCAGAGTTCTTTCTGATTTATTAAAGAAAGGAAAGTTTTCCACAAGTATTGGCATGAGAAACTGTGGTGTTCTGCAATTTAAAAAACAAGCAAGAAGCACTAGGTTATTGCCACAAGAGCAAATATTTAAGCTGCAGCACTCTGAAGACAGATTGGAATAAAATGAAGTTACTGTGAAGTAAGATTAAGTAATTGTATAAAATCTGGTTTTTGCAAGGATCATCAAATAGGTAATAGGTGGCAAACCTTCACTGTGGACTTTTTAGAAGCTACTTCAAATGCATTGCTATGAACACAACTTTCCCTGCTTCCGATTTCCATTAACAGGATTTTCAGCTGCTGACATATACGGAAATTTTGTAACGACTGGATACAGCATTCCATCAATTAATGACTACTAGGAAAAATCATGCAATGAAACTGTTATACTTCCGATTAAGAGAAAAAAAAAACCAACTAATTAATCAGTTCACAAGCTTTAAATCTGCTAGGAAAGGGCATACAAAACCATGGGATTATATACTTACGAAGGAACATATCTTGCAACAGTTTGCAATGCTCTATGGCATGTATTAAAGTTTTTAGAAAGGTCTAGAAAAAGAAAAAACAGTGCTGTTACAGACTTGGTTACAAAACACTGAATCAGAAAACAGCAAAAACTGTTCATATCAATTAATACTTGGAGTATTGTGTTCAGTTCTGGTGTCCTCAACATAAAAAGGACATGGAACTATTGGAACAAGTCCAGAGGAGGGCACGAGGATGATCAGGGGACTGGAGCACCTTCCATATGAAGATGGGCTGAGGAAGTTGGGGCTGTTCAGCCTGGAGAAGAGAAGGCTGTGTGGAGACCTCATAGCAGCCTTACAGTATCTGAAGGTGGGGTACAGGGTTGCTGGTGATGGACTATTCATTAGGGACTGTAGTGACAGGACAAGGGGTAACTGGTTCAAACTTAAACAGGGGAAGTTTAGATTGGCTGTAAGGAAGAAGTTCTTTACTGTAAGGGTGGTGAGGCACTGGAATAGGTTGCCCAGGGAAGCTGTGAATGCTCCATCCCTGGTGGTGTTCAAGGCCAGGTTGGACAGAGCCTTGGGTGGCATGGTTTAGAGTGGTGTCCCTGTCCATGTCAGGGGGGTTGGAACTAGATGATCTTAAGGTCCTTTCCAACCCTAACTATTCTATGATTCTGTGAACTGTTAATTGATATGAATCAATTTATTACCCAGTATCGATTTTAGCTGAGCTTACCCCAGGCAAACAACCACAAAAAGACCCAAGAATCCCTCAAACTACCTAGTTTTATCGAGGTGAATAAAATGGAAAACAACTCCTACATTTTCTCTTACTTTGAAACAATCTAGGACTAGGAATGTTCTCCTGTGCATTCAATCTTATTCCTAGAGAGACTGCATCAAGAATATTCTGAAAGTAAAAGGAGTGCGTCACACACCACTGATTCCAGTAGAAGAAAGTCTCTGACTTGGAAATTTAAAGACTTACTGGTTTACATTAATGTTTCTTAATGTTTTACATTAATTCACCTAAATTAATTTTGCAAAATAGGAGCAATATGCATTGTATAATTCTTTAGTAAAGGTATTACAGCAGCATATATAAGCCATGCTTTTTTAATACTCACTTTCATCATCATCATCAGAATCTGAAATATCCACATCGTCTTCTCTGATGGTTATTCGAGCTAGCAAAAAGTGACACGATTATATCAAAATTATACAAATATTACAGGCAACTGTTTCAATGTCAAATCAATCACACTGGACAACAGTCTCCATCGAGACTAAAACATTAAAATTATCCAAAACACTTTCTAAAATAAGCAGAAGCTCAAAGAAAAAACTGTTTTGTTCACAGAACCTGAAAGTTCTTAAGAACATCAGACATGATCCTCACTGCAGCTTTTGTTCTTTAGCAGTCACAACATTATACAGTTCATCCCTTTCCAAGACATCTCCATAAATGGGGTCTGTATTAGCAACTAGAGTATGTCCTCTAACATCTAGATACAGAAAACTGCGTAATACAATTCAGCTATTCAAGTTAAGAAAGTAATCAACAGGATAAGAAAACCAACCCAGTAATTAATTGCCATGCATTGTATTTATACAGAATTTATCTAGGAAAGGCGTTTTGATACTCAATGAAAGAAGATTAAGGGAAAAGTAATTTACGGGGGACAAACTGCGACACAATCATCCGGAGGCATGGCCGAAGATGGACAGTTTGTGCTGACACCAGATTGCCAAGAAAACCCAGATATTCCTCTACTACTTCTCGGCTTCTTCTCAACCATGGCAGCTTCTGAAAGTAAGCAAAGACCAAGGTGTCAAAGAAAGATGTTTTGAGTACTAAACTCTTTATCTTCCCATATAACAAACATATTTACCAGCAAAACGTTGACCAGTTGTTCACGCTCTTTGGTCAAATATATAACAGACGCTCGAAATTCATGCAGCCAATTAATGATCTGGGCATCCTTAAAATAAGCAGGACAAAAAAATACATAGTATTACCTATTACTAGAAAATAACAAAACCTATAAAAGTTGAAGACTGTAAACAGAAATGTTTTTCAAATGAACATGCAAGGAGTGTCTTTAAGCTGAAAATTGGTGTCCTCACCAATGAAATTTCTTGAATGCAAATGGATACAAATTCCTATACCAACAGCCTGTCTGGAAGACTGAAGTTACAGACCAAGCAAGCCATGCAAACCTCACTCACACAGAACTCCACTATAAGAAACAGCATCCAGTCCTAATTTTCATTTCTTCTGGCGCTAGTTTAAGCAGGAGGGACATTCAAGTCTTGATATAAGAGATACTGAAACAGTGGCAAATCAACACAGAAATTTTACACTGATTTTGCCTGCACACTCCAAAAAGCCTGCTAAATACAAAGTATTTTACTAAATGTCCTCTTTGAAGAGAAAAGACACTCCATACGTATTATGCTTTCCGCAGTACTCTTCTCACAGCTTTGTGGTTTAATTAAGGGGGGACGACACACACAAAGCAAAAGGAAAACCAAATGTAACTGCTACTTACAGCTACCCACAAGAGCCATGATACAGTACTTCTGGGTATAAATACTAAATGCATACATATTTCACTACCTAATTAAAAAAGCTTTCTGTGAGAACAGGAGAATGTAAAAATTCAGGCTGTGTGAGTCAGAAGCATTGGTTTGATCTACAGAAGTATCTGTAGAAATAAGCGTCAATGACCTAGAAAGATGGTATCTGAACAAAGACCCTGTCACAATGCAGAGAGTTTATCATTCTAGAGCAAAGGGTCAGTAAGCATGAGACACCAGTTATCAACACCCTGTAAGATACATACGTGTATAAACAGAAATCTTTTTTCTTTTTTTTTTTCTTTTTTATTCTGACAGTTTCCACAAAGCAAAAAGCTGTTAAATGCAGCTAAATGTTTAAAGCAAAGGATCCGGGTAAGCACCAGAACAACCTACCTGATGACTACACAACTTCAAAACATCAGACCCCTTACTCCAAAACTCTCACCTTGATGTCTGGATCTGACAGCTGATGCTTCAACAACTCAAAATCCGTGGTCTCACCCTGGCAAGAAAAAGAAAAATAAGTAAATAATACTCGTATTTTTTGCAGAAAAAGAATACAAGTTGCACCGTCTCTGAACAACCTCGTGCCAAACAGTGACACGAAGAATACAAGTAAGCGAGAAAGCTCAGAGAAGGCTGAAGCAGCAGTTACAGAGTGCTGTCCCTGAAAGACAACTGAGGCCCCTGGGTGGTTTTTAGCTGTTCCCTTGCAGACACAGACGCTATTCCTCTGTACCCTTTGGCGTGAGCCAACTCCACATGAGCCCAAGACGCCACTCAGTTGACTCACAGGGGAACCTTTTCACTCGCGCAGCAGCACCGCCTGGCACAAGCCTCCCGCATTCACCCGCTCCCAGCTTTTCCCCCTAAGCCCTCAGACACGGTCTTGTGCAAGCCGAAAAGAGGCTTCACACCGAACTGTCACCGGGCGCTGCCGCACCGGGCCCCGCGGCGCAGCGCAGAGCCCAACTAACTCACCTTCTCGTACTTCATCAAGATATCCGTCAGCGTCCCCCCGAACCGCACCGCCTTCCTGGGCGGCGAGCTGATGAACTCATCCCCTCCCAGCATGGTCACGGCCCCGCGCCTGAGGAGAGGTGAACCCGCGTGAGCACCCGCGGGCCTCACCCCGACCGCCCTCCGGAGCCCGGCCCGCCCAGGAGCCACGGCCCGACACCCCCTCTCCTCCGCGGACGGGCAGGAGTCTGCCCCGCTTATGCAAGCTGCGTCCCCGCCGCTCTCCCGTCTTACCCTGACCGTGGCGGCAGCGCTCGCCCCGTTACCGGGGCCAGCGCCTCCGCGCGCCGCACCCCTCGCGCGCCGCCGGCCCGCGCCGCCACATGCCGCTCCCGGGCGGAAAGGGCGCGCTACCCACCGGAAGCGGGGAGCACGCTTCCCTTCAAACCATAGAGATGAGCGGCTGGAAAAGCCGCCGCTGCGCTGGCCGCGCGTCGGTGGTGCGGGAGGACCGAGGGGAGGGGAGCGGATAGCGGACAGCTGTACGGGCAGCCCCGTTCCAGCTTTACCATGGACGGCTGGAGAACGGCAGCACGGACAGCCCCGCACCTACAGGCGACAGGTACCGGTGGTCAGCGCCGAGCAATGAGTGCGGGGCTCAAACGGGAAGCTCCAGTGCGTGCAGGGAAACGGTAAACGTTCCCAGCAATTGAGATTGAAGAGCGCCGAGCAGCTCCTGGGGAGACATCGGGTGTTTGCTGGAACAGAGACACAAGGGTGAAACACTATCTCCGGGTGTTTCATCCCCTCCGTGCAGACTGGATCTGTGTTAAAGCACAACGCGGGCAGTTACAGCATTCGATAAATGCTCTAAATCGAATGGGTTAATGGATTTTCACGTCTCTGAGCTAGTAACTGCTTTTCCTCCTAAAGCATCGCGTGCATACACACACACAATTACACTGCTGAGAAAATCCTCACCGGCGTTTCAAAGGGCCCGTTTTGGGGGCTTGTTTGTTTTTATACATGCCAACTGACTATATTAAAGGTTAGAGAGCATATAATTCAGAAGGAATTAAACATTAAATAGCTAAAAGCCTTCAATAACTTTTAAAGCAACCTGAATAAGTACAAATGGAAACTTGCAGTTTCTGTGTAGCTCTTCGGTAACATTCAGTCTGCTCTTTTTCTAATTCTGTTGAATACAAAACATTTACTTCCCAATTTCACATAAGCCAGTTACAGCCATGCATGACATTAGTTGACCTGAGCCCTAAGACCACCTGTACACATTTCCTTGGTTCTCCACACAAAATGCTAGTACAATAATTATCTCCCACCCAGAAGTCACATCAAACAGTTTTTTGTGTAATTTTCTAATTATTTTCTCTCTGAAGATGATGTTCACATTTAAGGAAAGTAAACAACATGTACCATATTAAAACTTTTAGATACCTGACAACAAGCATTTAATCCTTCTATGTAGTCACAAGCTAGGGGGTTGGCTTTTTTTCCTTTAGTGGAATATAGGATGACGTTTTGAGCTAGTTTTAAGGCTTAACCAGGTACAAAAAGCACTCCTGTAACCACAGTTTGGCTCTTTGTGATTTTGGTGATGTTTTTCAACAGAATGCATAGGACTGTCCTTTAAAGGAGTTCTAGCTTTATGTACAAAGCTCTGTGTTCACACAACAGCAAACAGTCCTAAAAACCTAGAAGATCTGCTTTCCAATCAACAGTATAGAAGTTCTTCGAATGGACTTTGTGCTGCATTGAGCTACAACTGATAAGGATACCAGGAGACTAAAATAGTTTAAAATATTTGTTAATGTTTAACTGCTAATAATTCAGCTGCCAGTTTCTATTTAGTATTAGCTTTCCTTGTTTAGAAAGCAGACTGCATGAAACAGTAACCGTTCACATTTTCAAGAAGAAAGGATCAGAACTCACAAGTTACACTGTCCCACAGCAAGTATTTTTTATCTCCTTGTTTACACACACCATACTAGTAACATTCCAGCACTTCTCTATGATTAGCACCCTCCTGAACTGAGGTGTCAGCTCCTATACTAAATTTTTAACACATACAATGCTCCAGTTGTAAATGTTTGAATTCCACGAAATTTTTTGGAGTGAAATTGCAACAGCCAACACCATTCTAACTACTATCTTATGCAACAATCATAAAGTCTTGATATTGGATTAAAGATTAATTACTTTGTAATCTACTGTGCACTCAAAACCCTGCCCAGTTCACTTGCCATTATGATTAAAAATTTCACCAGACTGAGTACATGAATGGATGCACGCAAATGTTCTCTTTAATTTACAGCTGCTGCTAATCATTCCACTTAACCATTACATCTCATGATTGAGTTTACAAGTGAAACTATGAGGAATCAGAAAAAGCAGTTCTTTCTGTTCAGAACAGAAAAACGACAATCTTGCAAATGACACGGAAACAGGGATCTATAGGCTTTAAGGAAGGAGCTGGTTTGGCCTCTTTTTTCAATCAGACCATTGTAACAATACAGTGGTGTCACATTGCAGCTCTTCTAAAAGGAGGAAACAATTGCACACACCTCCTAAAAACTGCAGTCAGTAAAAAGAAATCAGGTTATAGACCTACAAGTTTAGTGTTCATCTAACCTTGCTGAAAAACTGAGCATTTGGAACATTTAAAAATCAGCATATGCATAGAAAAGTAAGCAGTTACTCCAATAATTTACAAGAGAACATTGAAAGACATTGCAAAAGTTCACAAGGAAGTACAAGCACAGTATTCTTAGTAACCATTTTCCTTAAAGCCACCTGTAGTATTTGACAAGGTGTGGCATAAAACCAATCGTACATTAAAAATTTAAGACTTACCCATATTTGCCAATGGTGGACTCAAACTCCTCATGTAAGTTCAAAAACAGAGGAACTCATGAAGAATTTCTCCACACAAGAATTTCAGGTATCATTACCTTTAATATAAATTTTTCCCAAGTGCTATTTTTCACTTAAATCTAAGTGTAAATTCATTAATATTTTACAAAGCATCAGAGTATTTGTTAATCAACAGGGGATTTTTTTGATGGTATCCCCTTTACCAAATGATTCGACATTAGGAAAAATAATTCCCAATATTACTGCACTAAAACTACCTTTTCTTAGTCATCATATTATATCACTTGTAGTTATGAAGAATGTACTGGTGTGCCAATATAATTACTTTTACTTGTCTACTTATAAAAATCTCAAATTCCAAGTTATTCCAAAATAATTATGAAAATTTACAAGAGTCACTCTAAATTGTTATTTACACTATAAACAACTTTTACTATATTTGCAACTTTGCGTCAGTAGTTTAACATAGATATTTTAGAAGCACCCTTACAAACAAAAGTATTGCACTGGCATCATAAAAATTCACAGTAAGTTTCACTTCCAGACCTTGGTAAAACAGTGCAAGAGCTTTTTATCCAAACATTCTCAGGTTATTAAAAATAATAATAAAATCTCTATTACATGGTGCAGCGATTTTTCCATGAATCAGGTTTGTTTCTTTAGTTCTCACTTCTTAAGAGATCTAATTTAGGGGGTTTTGTGGGGTTTTTCCGCCATTTCAAAACATATCTAGTCCAATGCTGAAATACAGGTGTTTGGCAGAGATATGGCTCTATTTGTCCATTTTATAGAGTCCACAATGGTTGCAGAGATTATTCCATGATGAGAGAATCCTACTGCGTTGAGCAGGGAATTCTCTTTCCATAATTTGCAGCATTTCCTCCACTTTTAGAGGCAGTAACTTCAATAGTCGCATCTTCAACAGATCCTGAAGACAATACATTAAGAAAAGGTTACTCCAAAATAGTCTTAGAACAAGTACTCATATATAACTCTAAACTTTTATCTGAAGTCAGTCTTAAAAGTATTTCTTCTCATGTTTAACAGCCAATTGAGACCCAAGTAAAAGACCCATCAAGTCAACACCTGATCTCCAAGAGTGACCAAGTATCAAGCACATAAGTAATACCTCCTCAGGATATCATCTCAATGGCACTTACTGCCCCAAGTCTTCCTGGGCCAAATATACTATCTTTGCATCTCTTCTGTTTTTATCTGTCACACTGCCCCATGTCAAATAACCCCATGCTTCAGTTACACAGCATGTGACAACGCATTGGTGCCTGCTTTGTCTTTAGAGAGGCATTGCCTAGGTACCTTTTCCATACCACTTCTCACTGTATAGACCTCCAAAATCTTTTCTACTCTGCATCTCTTTTCAGGCTCAAGGATCCTAATCTACGTGTTATTCCTTTAATAGAATCCTTTAATAGAAACATTCCATATCTTGAGAATTCTCACCCTTCCCATTCACTTCTACTACATCTATATAATTTTTAAGATAGGTAATGGGAACAGCATATAGTATTCCATTAATAACTTCAAGAAGTTACTAATACCAAGAACCAGAAAAGTATCAAAATTACAAGAATGCATTAATAGTTCCTGTAACAAACTTCCTTATTTAGGAAACAGTTAATTTTCTAAACACTTGCAGTGTTGCTTTTTTTATGTTAAGAGAGCTTTGAAGTTAATAACTTGGGAAACTTCTTTTTTTTCCTCTAATGGCCAGTATGGTGTGGGGTTTTTTGTATGTTTTTTGTTTTGGTTTTCATGTGTGTGATGATGGTGTTTTTTCCCCCTTCTCTCTCTTGACAGTATCTGCCCAAACATGTTTAACCCGTTTGGTTAAGTTCATAAATATCTCCAGATGGGGAAAGGATTTGGTCTATCAGTAAGAAATGAACTGATTCATACGGCTGTTTATAAGAAGGCATAAAGTACTTCAGATGAACTTAACTACAAAAGGAAATCCTGCATTAGCTTTGGAGGTGCAACCGCTGAAAGTTAAAATCATAGAGTTTTCTTACAATGTGTAACATAACTTTTATAGACTCCTGGTTTGGTTCCTTCTGAATCACAGCTACTAATGCAACTGTACCAAAGTTCATTTACTGTAGCATTAGAAATTGCTGTTTACTTGGAAGAACTTGTAACAAAGCACTCTATATATCTGCCTTTATCGGAAACAATAAACCATAGATTATTTCTAATTAAAATCAATTACAAGACTAGAAACATTAAAAAATAATGTTTTTGAATAAAATATTTGATTTGAACAAAAACCAAATTCACTGCTAGAAGTTCATTACAACAAAAACTACATCTATGTATACATTTTGAAAGTAGGACCATCTACAGAGATAGCATATTACCTACTGAACTCAGTACCTATAGCTGCCATAAACTTCAGATGAAAAAGATTAGGCATGGGCATTTATGGCTGTAATTTCTTCCCTGAAAATATGGACCTCTGTCAATTCTAAATCTATTTAAGGGGAAAAAAAAAATCTGAGAAGGGAAGAATGACTTATTTTCAACAGCCTGTTTTCTAATTGCAGAAATAGTTAATAATAAACCAAACAGCAGTACCAAATCTTTTCAAGCTTGCTGCTTTTCTTTTCCACCTTCTGTAAGTTTTCCATTTAGCAATAGTTATCTAAATGCTATTTCCCTACTGCTAAAACTTCCACTTAAGAAAATTCTGTGGCTGTTATGAAAAATAGATGATTTCCACATGAACTTTCCAGTAACCAACAGTAGCTTCAAGATTTATTCTCAAGGAGCAGCAGAAAAGGCTGACCTTGTACACAGTGAATCAGAACTGCAGGATGTTCAGAATCCTTGAATAGTTCGGATACTTAGCGCAAAATTGTTTTTACAATTCCTTCAGAAAAGGACTTCTTTACATAGTGAAGTGAAAGCTCGACTTCTCAGCCCTAACCTCCAATTTCAAGGAATTAAGCACATTTTTCTTCCTAAACAAACATGCCATATTATATTATTATTATACGGTAGGGATACCTTGAAAGGCTTGATGACCTTCAAATCATGCTTCACAGTCGGACCTAGATACTGTCTTTGCACACTGAATAGTAGCGCATCTTTTTCAGATGACTGAGGTTCAAGACAAGTAGTTCAACTACTGATTACATTTATGGCTTCAAACCGTAAGCTACAACTCTGCCTCTAAGTTAAGTAAACACAAGTCAGCATTTCACCTTTTTTGTTGCCATTCTCCAAGAAAGAAACATTCCATGTTGCTGAAGAGGGAGCTTCTCCTCACGAGAGCTCAATGCGGGTCATGGTTAATGGCTATTTCATTACCCTATACTTACTTCTGGCAGCATTTAGAGTTACTGCCAGGACCTGTAACTCTTCATCAGTAACTGATCTTCAGGATCAGATCAGAATCTCACGGCTTCTATGCTTGCAACCTGACAGACCTTGCATTGAGCTCTCCACATGCTAACTCCACCACACTCACCCTTGCTCTACTCCAGCTGGCCCTTTCCATTCTTAGACATCTACAGGAAGTATCCTGCCTAACCTAACTGGGTCCGTCTCTCTCTATTTCTGTCATCACCTGGGTGGAGAAAGATTCCCCCCAACTTTTTCAAGTGGTTTAAGAGAACAAGTTTTGAATGGAATCTCAGGTAAGAGCTTTCTCAAGTTCTAGACAAGCTTAACGTTCCCTCCTCGCCCCAGCTTCCCTTCCCCTGACCCATCCCGGTGCCCCCCCGGGACCGCCCTCCTCGCACCTCTCACCTGCCGGCATCGGCGGGGCGGCCTCGCGGGTCCCCGGCGCGCTGCAGCTCCAGGCCGGTGGAGGAGGTAGCGCGGGAGCGCGGCGCGGAAGCGAAGGTGTTGGACAGTCGGAGGCTGAAGCCGTGCACCAGCCGCCGCAGCAGACTGTCACTGCGGACCTTGGGCGGCGCCAACCCCACGTCGTCGCGCAGCTCCTCCAGAGGCACCTCCAGGTTGCCCGCGTACCAGAACACCCACCAAATGAGGCTGAGGAAAATGCCGATGCCGCCCGCGTAGATCAGGAGGTCGGAGAAGAACACGTCGGCGAACACGCCTGCCAGCAGCACCGCCAGGCCCAGCGCGTCGAAGGCCAACGCCAGCCAGAAGGCGGCCACGCAGCGGCCGAGCCCGCCGGGGGCCGCCATGGCATGGAGCGGCGCCGCCGCCTCGGGCCTCCCACACCTGAGGGGAGGGCGGGGCCACACCTGAGGGGACGTCCTGAGGCCACGCCCCCTCCTGCACCTGCGAGCGGGGCCACGCCCCCTGGCGGAGGGGTTCTCGACCAGCTCCTGCGGCCTCTGAGGGGAAAGGCGGGAACGCCACCGCCCTCAGCACCGGCCCCGCGGAGAGCCCCGGCTCCCGGCATCGAGCAGGCAAGGCCCGCCTTGTCCTAAGCCGCTCTAGCGGTGTCCGGCATCCCGTTTGCTGAGACCCGGTTCCTGCAGCCGGCCTTCCCCCACCAGCGGCTTTGGACGCCCTCTGACAGGCCCCTTCCTCCTGCTGCTGCCGGGCAAAGTGGCTGGCACAGCTGGCTCTTCCTCAGGTGTTGCTCCACTTCGTGAGAGAACAGCAGGAGCAGCTGTTGAGCAGCCGGAGTGACCACCAGTGTCCTGGAGCTGAGGCATCCCTTCCAAGCAGTGGCCACAGATACAGCTGGACCCAGCTGGAGTTGAGGCAGGTGCCCTTGTGAAGGGGTTAAGGTCTGTACCGTGGTTTGCTCAGACACCACAGAAGGGTGGCACTTCACAAAGACGGTCTCAAGATGAGTGTACATCTTGCAGGCCTTGGCACATGCAAGAGGGGGCAGCTACTATAGTGGGCAATGGAGATTTGCAAGATAGTTATAATGTTCATCTGCAGTTATACAGACTATGTCTTTGAGGAAGTTGGCTTAAAAAGAATTAAGTTTTAAGCCAATTTAAGTTGGCTTAAAAAGAATTAAGTTAGAATAGAGCTTGATGTTGACAGGCAGGGAACTAGTGAATGCAAGATGAAAAATCCAGTCTGTAAAAGTTACGTAAAAGGCAAGATACATATTTCAGTTCACTCATGTCATTTAGTGACCTGGTACATCCCTTAACACTGCCAAGTCCTCAAGCCCAAGAACTACATTTGCCTGCAGGCTCTCTTACACATATTCTCATGATGCCTTTATATTTAGCAGATTAACAATGGTAAACCACACTGTTCCAGTAATTGGAAATATTAAGCCAATGGGAAGTCTGACAGGCCTAAGAGCATATGAAGCTTCCATGTATGTGTGGAAGTACAGTGTGAAAATGATACTGCTGGGGAAGACTATTCCTCCAATGCCAACGAGTGCTATTGGCTTACTATTAGACTCAATTCCTATCACAGCATTTGGTTCACTTATCACTGCTCCTACTGGACACTTGAAAATCAAGACTAGGTAAAGCCATCTCTTGATTAGTGACTGCCTGTGTTACTGACATTATTATATAAAAGATGTCCTTAGGAAAACACAAGCTGAAACCCTCTTAAAA